>NC_082662.1:20210000-20930000 GCF_025265405.1 Mesoplodon densirostris | reverse complement strand
AAGCCCCAGGTTTGAATCCCAGGCCCGTCCCTCACCAGCTGTGTGATCTTGGGCCACCCACTTACCTTTTCTGAGCAACAGATTCCTCATCTCCAGAATGGGATTTGTTTGAGAGTACTTAACTCTTACTAGGAGAACCTGTGCTGTCCTCAACCTGTGCCTGTAACAAAGATCCTTGGACAAGCTCATCTCTATCAAAGTGGGTGCAGAAATTAAGGGTTGAGAACTTGTAGAGTAATTTGATAGAGTAATTTTGTCTTGAATCTCATGAGAAAAATAGGCTTGTATTTAAAAATTTTTATTTTTCTAGTAATTCATTTTCCTTGTATTTAACAAAAGTATTTGTCTGTGACAGATTAGAAAATTTTAAAGAACAGTCCTTCTCCACAGATGGTTGGATAAGCACTGCTTCAGGGGATTTTGTAAAACAGACATCATAGAAACCCTGCCATAATATTTCCATAGTTCTAGGAATTTTCAACTCCTGTGGCTCCCAAAGCCCGCAGGATAAAGACCCAGTCTCTTTGCCTGGCTTTCAAGGCCCTTCTCACTAAAATCCCAACCTTCCTTCCCCATGACACACTCTCATCAAAGCACCCTGTTCTCTCTTCCCTCAAAATTCCTATGCCCGCTTACAACTCCATGCCTTTTCCTTCCACCTGGCATGCCTTTCTCCACTTTGCCCTAAAACTGGCGAACTCCTATTCATCCTTCAAGACCCAGACCAAATGTCCACTCCTGGGAAACCTTTTCCCATGCCACCCCTGCACCTGCCCTAGGCAGGGTTAGGTGCTCCCTGCTCTGTGCTCCAAGTGCAACGTGAAACGTGGAGGCGGGACGTTGCAGCGGTTAAGGCTACTGACAGGCTCAAGCGTCAGAACAATGAGGATTTTAGACCTGACCTTGCCAGCTGTGTGATCCTGGGCAGATGATTTCATACTATTGGGCTTCATATTTCCCATCTGTACAGTGGGGTGTACGGTGAGGAGTAGAGGTGATGTGTGAAAAGTTCCCAGCCTCATGACACATGGGAGAGACTGTTGTTAGTGTTACCTTCTGGTCTAGAAATCCCCAGGTTGTCTTTTCTGTCTCCCTACTACACTGCTTGCTCCCTGAGAGCAGGGATACTTGAGAGCGTCTGATGTACCTGGATGTGTCCTGGGCCCAGTGCAGGTCTTGCCCAGAGGCTGTGTGTGGGACAGGCTCCCTACCCTGAGGTGCCCATGGCTGTGGCTCCCTTGTCGGTGGAGTGCTGATCAATCAGCTCTGCCAATGTCCATGGTGTAAATACGTCCACCGTGGCCAACCTTAAGGTACCAAAACTTTAACAACCAGCTTGCCCATTTCCTGAATATTTAACAGTCTGCTCTTGTGAGCCACCCAGCTCCAGTGCCCCTCCCAGTATGACTGCTCTGAGCAGAAGTGCAGCCATCACAGGTGGCCTCCCCTGCCGGCCGCCCGCGCCAGGCCAGCACATCAAGGGCCACCCGGGGAAGGGCTATAAGGTCAGTCATGCCCCACACAGAGGTCCTTACTCATCCCCCTCCCCCAAGCCTCCAGACCCTTTGTTCTCTGGGATAAAAGCCTGCGACCTCCCTCAGAAGGAAGAAGAGAAGCTGGGGTAGTGGGCCCAGCTGACCCATCCATCAGTGGCTCTTGGGGGCCTGAGTGAGGTGGGGGGCTGCCTCTGAAGCCAACAGGGGCCAATTTACTATAGTCCTGTCCCCCCAGCTGTTGCAGACTAATGAAACCAAGCCCGGTCCCAGTGTCCCTTGGTCACAGTGGGATCCAAGAAAGCTTGTGTACAAGCTCCTCTCACCTCCTTCCCTTCTCTCCTTTAGTCATGCCAGCCTGTGCCCGGGCAGCTCCTTCCTCTTGCAATGCCCTCCCCTTCCCTCCCCCAGCTCCACCCTGGCAGAGCCATCCCCTTTCAGTGCCCAGCCCAAGCCATTGAGCTATACTTCCCAGGCCAGCGGACGTGGTGGATGTCTGTCTCCCTGGGGGCCCCTTAACCGGCTGCTTGCCCACAGGCCTTGCCCCCACCCCCTACAGCAGTGGTTCCCCTGGGGTGCTTGTTAAAAGTGCAAATTCCTAGGCAACGCTTTCAGAGTTTCTGTATCCACAGGTGAGGCACAAGAATCTGTGCGCCAGGAAATTTGGATTTAGAGGACTTGAGAACCTGAGCTTGAAAAGCTCTGTCCTCACTTGCTGGGACTGTGCCCGATTTACACTGAGGCCTCACAGGGACCCTCATCAGGACGAAGGGCTCCGTAGGCCTCAGTTGTATTGAATCCAGTGGCCGTTACTGAGGCCACCGTGTCTGGAGGACCCATCTTCCTGGTTCAGCTAAGGTCCCTTCTGTCCTCACCTCCTGGGGGCCTGAGCACTGACAGGTAAGTGGAAGGCGTCTCCATTCTCCGAACACTGCTGCTTCAGCTTCAGTCTCCTTACCTGTAAAATGGGCAGAGATAATATCTACCTCCTGGGTTCACTGTGACGATGAAGTGAGATCATGCCCACAGGGCTGTTAGCACCATGCTTGACACATAGGAGGTGCTCAGAAATGGTCAGCACTTAGAGGAGAATCCCAATGCCTGACTTGCAAAGGCTGCATGAGCTGCCTGCTCCCTGCCTCTCCCACCTCAGCCTCAAGCACTCTCCCCCTGCCCCTGGCCTTCTCTTTGTCTTGCCTTGGATTGACTGAGCTTGTTTCCCAGCTCAGGGTGCTATGGACTGAATTATGTCCTCCTCAAATTCACATGTTGAAGCCCTAACCCCCAATGTGATCGTATTTGGAGATAGGACTTTCAGGAGGAAATGAAGGTTAAATGAGGTCATAAGTGTGGGGTCCTAATCTGACAGGATTGGTAGCCTTGTAAAATGGGAAAGAGGAATTTCTCTCTCTCTTTGTGTGCACACACTTGGGAAAGGCTATGGAGGGCGTAGCAAAAAAGGTCTATAAGCCAGGAATAGAGCTCTCAAGAGGAACTGAATTGGTGGGCACCTTGATCTTGGACTTCCCAGCCTCCCAAACTGTGAGAAAAATAAACTTCTGTTGTTGAAGCCACCCAGTCTACAGTATTTTGTTATGGCAGCCTGAGCTGACTAAGACACGGAGCCTTTGCACATGCTGTGCCCTCTGCTTGGAATAATTTTCCCCTGATCTCACAGTGGCTCCTTTTTGTCTCTCAGATTTCCGTCTAAATGTTATGTCAGAGAGGCCCTCCTTGGCCACCCATCTGAGGAAGTATTCCAGTCACCTGATTTTAATTCTATGTAGAGCATTAACATGTCCAATATTTTTCTTGTTCTTCCTTTCTTTGCTTATCATCTGCCTGTATGTCACCAGAATGTCATCTCCATGATAGCAGGAAACTTGTCTTTCCTGCTTGGACCATAGGCAGCATACTGGGGGCCCAATACATATTCGTTAGCTTGTTCTTGTTAAATATCCAGAATCTGATGACTCATCCTCCAGGCTGGGCCGAGTCACCACCATCCATCTCCTGGATTATGACAGTAGCCCTCTGCTTGCCCTCCTGACTCCCATAGTCTACTCTCAACCCAGCAGGAATCCTTGGAAAACCTAAGTCTAATCGTGTCACTCCTCTACTGAAAACCCTTCCTTGGCTCCCCCCTTCTCTCAGACTAAAAGACCAAGTCCTTAAACTGTCTCCCAGGGCCTTGCACAACCGGCCCCTCCTCCCTGAAACTCCAGTCTCATGGGCCTGCTTGGTGTCCCTTGGTCATTCCAGGCATGTACCCAACCCTGGACCTTTGCACTTGCTGTTCCCTCTGCCGTAAACATTCTTCCCTCTGAAACCTGAGAGGCTCATTCCCTTTCATTCTTCAAGTCTTTGCTCAAATATCACCTTCTGAACAAAACTTTCTCTGAACATTCATTTAAAATGATAACCTTGGGCTTCCCTGGTGGCGCAGTGGTTGAGAGTCCGCCTGCTGATGCAGGGGACACGGGTTCGTGCCCCGGTCTGGGAGGATCCCACATGCCGCAGAGCTGCTGGGCCCGTGAGCCATGGCCACTGAGCCTGTGCGTCCGGAGCCTGTGCTCCACAACGGGAGAGGCCACAACAGTGAGAGGCCCATGTACCCGCCCCCCAAAAAAATGATAACCTTTCCTCCCTCCAGGGCTGGCTTCCGGGAGCATACCAGGCCCTGTGCTCAGAAGGGCTCACACTTGGCATTTTATGCTCCACCATTGCTGTTTTGAAATTCTTAATAATTTTATCTTTGAATTTGTGTTTGGTAAGAGAAGTCTGATGGGACAAGGGAGCACCAGAGCCTTGGCCTCTGCTCACATGTGTCCCAGCTCTCACTGCCTGCTCCCCTGTGTGTTAGTACCTCAGGCCCCCCTCTGCTCCCTGCAGCTGTCTTTGGTGGCTGGCAGGACCCTGTGCCCCACAGAGTCTTGGGACAGGGCATGGCATCAGCCATCCCCAACCTGGGCTGGCAGCACCACTGCACACCTTGTGGGTGGCTGGCCAGAGGCCACATCTCAGTGGGGGCAAGACCCCAATCCAGGTACTAAGCACATCCTGGGATGGAAATTTAAAGACCCCAGGACATCTCCCATCTGCCAAGGGTTGGAGCCGTGGACCCGTGGGACGGAGATGCCTGGGTTGATTTCCCCACACCCCACCGCCATCTGGGGTGTCTGCCTCAGTCCAGCATGTGGCAGGAGGGAGGATTGGGAGGGGGAACCGGGCAGCTGTCAGGCTCCAGAGAGAGGGTGTGTCCTCGTTGGTGGGGCAGGGCCCCTCAGTGCCTGTGACAATCTTCACCCTGAGGGTATTCCTGTGGCCAACGGCGCTCCCTCACTCTGTGGCTGGGTCATTGGTTACTTCCTCCTTCCAGTCTTCCTGTTGGCCTCTTCTGGCGGGCTTGGGGCACCCTTGGGGATGAGCCATGAAATACAACTTGTGTGATTTCCTTGATTCCACGAGTGAAATGCTCTGATATTTGCATTTAAAACTGGCATTGCACAATATAAAGATGGATAGTAAAACTCAGGTTAATAATTTAAATTTTTAATTTTTCTTTACTCAGAGAGACATTAAATAGCAAATAGAAACACAGTGATGAGAGAGAGAGACTGGCGAAGGAAGTTTCCTGTGTACCATACCTTTTCTCTTCTTTTTGAACAACAGCCTATGTTTGCATTTTGCACTGCAAATTACATAGTCGGCCTTGCCTCCGTCATTCCTGGTCTTGTTTTTGTGTGTGTGTGTGTGGTACGCGGGCCTCTCACTGCCGTGGCCTCTCCCGTTGCAGAGCACAGGCTCCAGACGCGCAGGCTCGGCGGCCATGGCTCACAGGCCCAGCCGCTCTGCAGCATGTGGGATCTTCCCGGACCGGGGCACGAACCCATGTCCCCTGCATCGGCAGGCGGACTCTCAACCACTGCGCCACCAGGGAAGCCCTTGTTGTTTTAAATAGCTCTCACTGCATCTTGATGCTACATGATTGGCTTGTTTCTTATGGTTGTCTCTTATGGTCTGCTCTTCCCACTAGAATGTGGACTCCTGGAAGATGGAGCTTTTGTCTGCTTGGTTTGCAGCTGTATGCCCCGGGTACAGAGGTGCCGAGTACATTGCAGGTGCTCAGTAAACGTTTGGGGAATGTTGAATGAATGGATGTGACTTGGGAAGGCTGGGGCCCACCAGTCTTTCCACTGCCTGGCCATCTGGGCTCCAGGCCCTCCCCTTGCCCATTTTGGCTCAGACAACTCACATCAGAGCCTTGTGGTTCCGGCATTTCCTTTTCAGACCTCAGTGCTTCAGCCTTTCTGCCTCCTGCCAGTCCCAGCATTGTTGGTGTGAATGGCAGCTGCCCTGAAGGCCGCAGTAAGAGCTCCCCAGATGCCTGGACCACAGGTTTCTCTCCTTCCTGGAATTCCTTAGGTCATTTCCATCCATTGTCTTTGGCGGCAGCTTCTTGAGTTGGTCTTTCCACCTCGGGAAGGTTCCCTTGCTGGTTTCCCCATCTGCTGCCAGGTTCAAATCCTTTTTGGCTCCAAATCCTCTCTTGGGGTTTCCTTGGCCCCTTCTGCCTCTAATGGCCAAGGTGACCTTGGGCAAGCCCGCCACTCTCTTCTGGGGACACCTTTGTGAAATGAGGGGGGCTGCCTTTGCCCTCCTCCCAGGGAAGGGCATCAGAGGCCTGGGTCCTTTGGAAGAACAATGCTGATACAATGAAGGTTACTTCTTTCACATTTGAGTCGCCGTCTGTCCTCCAACCCTGTGCCGCGTGACCCCACTCTCTCCCCTCCCTCTTTAGTTACACAAGAAACAGCCTGCAGCTGCCACCGTCCCCTGGCCACTCAGCCATTCCTCACCCGTGGGATGGGACACAGCTCGTCGGGTGGGAGTTGTCCGGACTCTGATCCCTCTGCTCCTAAAGAGAATTCTGGTTTTGATATGCAGCCATTTCTCCCCCTTCCTTCTCTGTTGTTGAGGGATAAGGCTCAACTCCTGTTTCCTGAGGCAAAGAAACCCCCAAACAAAGCAGCTTAAAGAGCACAGAAGTGTATTTCTCTCTCACAAAACCTCTTCGGTGAAGGTTCCAGGCCTGGAAGGCACACAAGCATGCAGAGACCCAGGTTCCTTCCAAGGCATGGCTCTTCCATCTTGTCAGGCTTTACTGTCACCACGTCTGGTCTCAGCCAGCAGGGAGGAAAGAGAGGGCACCCACTGACTGAAGACCAAGGCCTGAACGTGGCCTCCATCATGGCCATGCACGTTCTAATGGCCACTGCTGCAAGGGAGGCTGGGAAATGTGGTCCAGCAGCATGGCCACCTGCCGTGGAGGAAGAAGAGGATGGTTTGGGAAGACGACCAGCTGATTCACAACCCCTACCTTCTCTCTATGAAGAGAGGCTGGGTTTGGGACAAATTGGTTTCTAGGTTTTGTGTCACAGGACCAAGAAAATGGGTGGAGAGAGCCTGAAGGGGAAAGCAAGAGGAAAGGGACAGGGACGTGGAGGGAAGCAGCTTTGAAGAGTGTTAGACGCAAGTCAGAGTTGGAGTTATTTTTAAATGACTTTTGGTTAATGGTCTATGTCTTCTGAAGTGCCCTGCCCTCCGGGAGCCAAGACGGGGCCTCCTGGGGTCCCAGGATACGTGGGTTACCATGCTCGGCGCACTGTGCCTGCCGAGACGGGGCTACTAGAGAGATCCGTTCTCTGCGCTCCAGGAATTCACAGGCCAGTGGGGCACACAGACGCGGGATTAGAGGCGAATCCAAGCTGCTGAAAAGACATCAAGGAGGGAATTACCGCTGGTGGGGGAGGGGCAGACAAGAAAGGGCATCACAGGGACCCCATATTCTAGGTTTACCTCTGCCTGTGGGAATAGCTCTCTAACGCATTTTACTAGAGTGATAAAAAGTAAAGGGAAGAAGATTAAGTAAAGAATCAAGAAACTTGAGTCCTAGCCCTGCTGCTCTAGGGCAAGTACCCGCCCCTCTCTAATCCCCTTCTCTCCGGCTGCCTGCAAGGCCACTGCAAGCGCATTTGATATTCTCGTAGGAAGTACTGAAAGGCGCCCTCACCAGTGGACAGAATGCAGAAAGTTGCCGCCTCCCGCAGGCTGACGCAGGCCCCGCGACACACAGGGTGACACACAGAGTGGGGACAGGCTGGATTTCAGCCACACTTACCTCCTGACGCCACACCCCTTTGAAGTGCACACCACGCACAACTGTGTTTAGGCAGCCGCCTTGCCAACCAGCCTCCCTGAGACATCGTATGATCCCAAGGGGGCAACTGCTGTGAGAAGGACTCAGAACCCCAGTGACCCCCCAGGAAATCCTTCTAACCAGCAGGGTTCTTTCCCTCATGTTCTGTAGCACTGCTGGGACTAGCATAGGGCGGGTGAGGTGTCTGGGGCACATAGGTTAAGGAAGCGCCCACTTTCAGGGTGACCACCGAGAATGCACGCCTCCAGAAATTTTGTGCCCTAGGTACCTCACCAGCCTCACCTTAGTCCTGACTCTGCCCTGCAGGATTCCCACAGATCTAGGTGGTGGTGTTTTTTTTTTTTTTTTTTTTTGCGGTATGCGGGCCTCTCACTGCTGTGGCCTCTCCCGTTGCGGAGCACAGGCTCCGGACGTGCAGGCTCAGCGGCCATGGCTCACGGGCCCAGCCGCTCCGCGGCATGTGGGATCTTCCCAGCTCGGGGCACGAACCCGCGTCCCCTGCATCAGCAGGCGGACTCTCAACCACTGCGCCACCAGGGAAGCCCTAGGTGGTGGTGTTCTAAAGGAAGGTGCCAGAAAACCATCTGAGGGCAGCTTCCCTCAGCAGCAGAGAGCTACACCCAGGAGTCATGGAGGGGGTGAACCTGGAAGAAGAGGCACAGGGCAGGAGGGGCACGGTCCAGAGAACCAGGTGCCGGGAGAGGCTCTGTGCTGGGAACCTCCAATTCACCTGAAAAGGTAGGGAGGGAGAGGGAGGACCAGGTAGTCAGACCCCTCATCTGAGGGCGTTGTAGGAAGAGCTATGGGGGAGGGGTGGGAAGAGAGGAAGACGGTGGTTCGGGGTCCTGAGCCACAGGTGACACAGCAGCCCGGGGCCAGGCTGGCTGAGCTCACACCCAAGGAGGGAAGATGCAGCACCTGAGGGAGGGTGGCCTCCACCCAGGAGCTCGCCTTCAGGGCCACCAGGACCCTCCCCAGAGCTGCTCTGGAGACAGGGAGCCTGACACCCAGATGCTCTGAAGATAAGGACTCAGGCCACCGGGAGTCAGTTATGACACGTTCAGTGCAGGGTCCTTCCAGCAGGAGGACACCGGGTTTAAATCACCCCATCTCCCAGATCCCGAAACCTTGGACTATGTTTCTCAAACCATGCAAACATTCAAAACCACTTTCATTTTTGCCTGTACGGATAGCTATTTGGTGCTTTTTGAAAAATCAACTCATCTTCACTTAAATAGTTTATTTTCAAAGGAAACTATGTAAATGGAAAACTGCATGATTGTCATAAACAGAAGCTAAGCAATGGCATGAGTACGATGTTAATCAAGCAGTGTTCTTAAATTCCAGCTGGACCCTGGTGCCCCCAGGGTTCTGGATTTGAGGGCCAGTCTCTGTGTTCGAAGGGAGGTCAGCGGAGGTCAGAAAGGTGTTAAACACGGAGAGCACCCACCCGAGACTCTCCTTTCTCATCAGAAATGGAATCACTTTCTTCCTCGGTGAGTCCGTATCCTGTGTGCCCAGTTAGCCCATCTCATGAATGTGTCCCCTCCTTGTGAAAGACTGTCCCCTGGAGTCCTGAACACAAGACAGCAAGAGTGACCTCTCGTAGTTGGGCGGGGTGGAGCTGGGGCTCTGGGTATGGGCTGGGCCCCGAGCTGTACCCCCAGCCTCAGCCTGGCTAAGCCTGTCTCAAGTGAGTCTTTTTTTTTTTTTTTTTTTTTTTTTGCAGTACGCGGGCCTCTCTCTGTTGTGGCCTCTCCCACTGCAGAGCACAGGCTCCGGACGCGCAGGCCCTGCGGCCATGGCTCATGGGCCCAGCCACTCTGCGGCATGTGGGATCTTCCCGGACCGGGGCACGAACCTGTGTCCCCTGCATCGGCAGGCGGACTCTCAACCACTGCACCACCAGGGAAGCCCCTCAAGTGAGTCTTGAACAGGCCAGTGTTGATGCCCTTTAACCTCAGCATGTGGTAGAAGAGCTGGCACACAAAAGGTGCTCAATAAATGCATGAATATAGAGCCCTTGGAAGAGGGGATGGGTCCAACCTCAGTGAGCCTGTGGGCATGACTGCAGCGATGGCTCCCAGCGGGCTGGTTCGTCTCAGGGTCCAGCCTCATCCCTGCCATGGGGGGCCCACTTCTGTGGGCCTGGAGGGGGACAGAGAGGGACATAATCCCAGAGAGGGACTGTTGGGAGGGAGGGGCACATGTGAAGGGAAGCCAGAGGGTTTGCCGCTGTGGTTTTGTGGTGACAACTGTCTCCCACGACTACAGCAATGATAAAAACAGGAAGTACTGAGCGGCTGGGACCTTCCCCGCCTGACTTCAGCCTTCCCTGACCCCAGCAGCCTTCTGTTCCCTCCATATCCTCACGCACCACCGCTGGTCACCTGGCTGGTGGGAGGAGCTCTGAGAAGGCCCAGGGATCTCTCAGCACTCGCCCAGCCCCGCTGCCTACCCTCTGACACGCCCCCACTGCAGGAGGGGCACTGGGCGGGCTGCGGGGCACCTGGGGGCTTCGTCCAGCTCTGCTGCTACCTCCCTGTGTGACGCTGGACGAGCCCTCCCTCCCTGGGCCCAGCTTCCCTACGACCGAATGGAAGGGGCTGGATCGCTGATGGCTCTTCCCTCCCAGGCAGGCATCCCCCAGGATCCTGCGGGCAGCAGGAGAAGCGCCCGGGGAGACCAGAGAGGGGAGGCCGCGCCTGCCATGGGTGCCAGTGTATGACCGGCTCCCTGCAGGCTCCAGGACCGAGCTGCGTGCCTGCGCGCGCGAGCACACACACACACACACACACACACACACACACACACACAGCAGCGCGCGCGCGCACACACACACACAGGGCGTGGGCACAGCTTTGTGAGTGAGAGTGCACAGTTTACACACCTGACCCTGCCTGCGGGGATCAGGGACCACAAAGAAGAACAAAAATAGCCAGGCTCCACCACGGCTTTGAAGGGCTCTTGGGCCAGGGGAGACAGGCCAGTCCACAGAAATGACAACTTAAAGACAAGGCTCACTGTTTGGGGTGGGCGCAAACAACTCTGTAGGGGGAGGGAAGTATTTCTTATCCTTCCCTTATTAATTATTATCATTTGTTATTTATTTTAAATTTTTATATTCTTGAGATATAATTCACATGACATAAAGTTCACCAGTTTCAAGTGGGTTGTAGTACAGTCACAATGTCGTACAATCATCCCCACTATCTGATTCCAGAACACTTCCATCAGCCCAAAATGAAACCTTGTATCCATTAGCTCCTAATTCCTTCCTACCCCCAGCCCCTGGCAACCACTAGTCTACTTTCTGTCTCTATGAATTTGCCTATTCTGGATACTTCACATAAACAGAATCGTATACTATAAGACTTTTACGACTGTCTTTTCCACTTAGCCTAAGTGTTTTTAAGGTTCATCCATGTTGTAACATGCATCAGTACTTCATTCCTGTTTATGGCTGAATAACATTCCATTGTGTGGATAGACCACATTTGTTTATCCTTTCATCTGTTGCTGAACATGTGGGTTGTTTCCACTATTTGGCTATTAAAACCCATCATTTATCAAGTTCTTTCTCCATCCTGTTCTAAGAATTCCACAGTGTCATCTCAGGTAGCCCCTCACACCAATGAGGTAGGTACTATTCTCATCCCCTTTATGCAGACTGGGAAGGGGATGGGCTCAGGGACTTGCCTCAGTGAGGTGGTGTCTGCATCTGGACTCAAGCAGTAATGTGACTCCCTTCCAGGGCAGAACACTTTATTGCCTGAGGAAAACCCTGAAGAGCCCTCTTTCCCTTGGCCACAGGGAAGAGCAACGGTTGAGTTGGTGGCTGCTCCTTCAGCCCCCGTGCCTGAGTGCCTACCAGGAGCAGAGTCTCAGCTGAGCCATGATGAACACACAGAGTGCCTGAAAGCAAGCTTTGTAGTTCTAAGCTGTGGGGGTATTTGTTACTGCAGCAGAGCCTGGCCTGCCCTGACTGACATGGCCCTCCTGTGGGCTGGGACCCATACAGCCTCTGTGCTCGGAAGCAAGGCCCAGGCTTGCACAGGCACACACGCAGCTTGGGTATATTTTTGAAGCAATTAGCTATGCGCCCAATTGGATAAAAACCAAGATCAAGCTGTGCTGCTTGAGTTTCCAAGGGCTCTGCATGTACATTTTGAGAGCTGATTTTCTTGAAAGGTCTGCACAGTGACTGAAACTTTACCCAGAGGAGGAGAGGCTCTCTCCTGGATTAGCCTCATCCTAGAGGTTGTTTCCAGATGCTCCTCATACTTCTTGAGAACAACTCACCTTGGGGCTTCCCTGGTGGTGCAGTGGTTGAGAGTCCACCTGCCGATGCAGGGGACACGGGTTCGTGCCCCGGTCTGGGAAGATCTCACATGCCGCGGAGCGGCTGGGCCCATGAGCCATGGCCGCTGAGCCTGCGCGTCCGGAGCCTGTGCTCCGCAACGGGAGAGGCCACAACAGTGAGAGGCCCGCATACCGCAAAAAAACCCCAAAAAACCCCAACTCACCTCGGCAGATAACCAGAACCAACAGTAAGTATTTATTGAGAATTTACCAGATGCTGTGCTGAGCACTTTTCATACATTTTCTCCTCCTAACCTATGGAATAGGTGCTTTTATCATCCCCCTTTTCCAGCTGAGGAAACCAAGGCTCAGAGGGGTAGAGAGACTCGTCCAAGATCCCAAAACAAGCAGGTGGAAGAGGTAGAATTTGAACCCAGGTCTGCTTACCTCTAGAGCTCACATTCAACTCAAAAGTCATCTTGATAACTCATGACCGACTCAGCATCGACCAGTGTCTTGTGTTAGAACTTACGGTCAGGTTTCCTTGGGGAAACACACCATGGCGTATAAACAGAGCCCAGGGTTAAAAGTCAGGAGCCCTGGGTTTGAGTTTCAGATCCAGCTTTAACTTACTCCATGGCTTAGGGCAAACTCCTCCCCCTCTCTGGGCCTCAGTGTCCACATCCATGGAATGGGACCTTTGGACTAGATCACTGGTTCCAGTGTTTGCTGCACATCTGAACTACCTAATGATCTGGTTAAAAATACTGATTGCTGGGCTTTTTCCCAGACCTGCATTATCAGGAACCCTGAATCCACAGGTGATTTACACCTGAAACAAGAATTGGGAACCCTGCTTCTGGGAGTTTCCATAGCTCAGCCTCTGTGAGTCTGCGGAGACAGAGAAGACCGACCCAGTAACCATGCCTGGCAGTCTGAGTCAAAGACCAAAGAAAACAGTTTCTGGACAGTATGTTCTGGAAAAATCTAGAAGAGAAAGAAGTTGGTTGGACTGTGGAAGTTGGGAAAGTAGAAGCAGAAGCTGGCTTTGTTTCATTTTCGTGGTTTCATTTTCTCCTTGTAAGAAAATCACATTTCCAGCTAAGCCATATTTCTTGACCCCCTTGCAGTCAGGAGGGGCAGTTCTGACCAACAAAATAGGTAGAAGTGATGAGCGTCGGTTCCAGGGCTGGCCATGTAACTCTTGTGGGATCCTTTCTGATCTCTCTTCATTCTGTGGTGAATTTGGATGTGAAGTGTTGATGATGGTAGCATTTAAAAATGGAAGGAAAAAGAATGGAAGGAATCTGCATTCTAGGGTGAAAAGAACCTCCCCTGGACTACAGGATGAAGGGGCAATCAATTTAGATTGTGTTAAATTACTGAGATTATGGGGCTATTTGTTATAGCAGCTAGTGGTACTTATCCTGACTAATACAACCTAGAGGAAGTGGGACCAGAGCAGGCTCTTAAAAGGTAAATAAGATTTGGAAATGTGGAGAAGAAGAAAAGAGCATCCCAGAGGGAAGGAATAGTAGGGGCAAAGGGGTGGGAGCTAGAACAGGTGTGATGTGTTTTCACCCTAGAGAGAAATTCAGTCTGCTCAGTACTGAGAGCTACACTGGTAGGAGGTGAGACCAAAAATGTTCCAAAAGTGGTGGGCTGGAGCCAGCTCATACCAGCTCATGAGAGCCAATTGTTAGCATCTTTTCCCAGCTCTGTGTTCAGTGACAGACATAGCTTTGGTAGCTTGAAATTGGCCATGGTGGGAGTATTTATACCATGGCAACCAGTAAACACTATAAGCCAGGGCTTTTTTTCTCCCGTGGTTAAACATTTATCAGCACGCTACTGGCTGCAACCCACATGCAAGTGAGTCCTGCCAACTTGGAAGGCAGTGGAAAGACCAAAGACCCTGCAGCCAATTCTAATCCTCGCCTCACCCCTTCTGAGCTGTGTGGCCTTGGGCAAGTGAACGTTACCTCTCTGAGCCTCACATTCCTCATCTGCAAAATGGGGCTAATAATAGTACCTCCCTCATAAGGCTGATGTGAGGATAACAATAAATGAGATTATGCATGTGGAACCCTGTCTGCATCCCCTCAGCATCACCATTCCTGTACACATGATGGCCTCCTATGTAAGTATCTGCAACCTATCTGAAGGCCTTCTCTGCCCAGAGGGTATGCTTGGCCCCCTCACAGGGCATCTGGGAGTGCTGGGAAGCAGCAAAGTGTCTTAGGGAGCAGTCCTCAACCAAAGGTGATGAGAGCTGGTGGATAATAGCCCAGCTTCTCCTCTCTTGCCTAGGATGAATCTGAGGCCCATGCTACTCTATCTCGCGGAAGTCTCTAGACGGGCCACTGCTCTGTAGCCTGTTCTCTGTAGCCTGCAGAATCCCTAAATTGGATTCTTCCTTCCCTGCCTCATTTCCCCACTTCCCCACCAGGGCAATACTGCCCAAGAAGTTCCAAGGGCACCTCTCTCATCCTTGTCTCAGGGTCTGCTTCTGGGGGGACCCAACCCAGATAGCAGCCAAGATCATCAATAACCAGAATCATGTCTTATGTGGGCACAGGGATTTACAAAGGGAGAACACGTCTGCTACCGGCTCAGGCCCTACAGCAACCCCAGGAGGCAGGCAGTGGAGATTCTCCACTCCATTTTGTGGATGGAGAAGCTGAGGCTTAGAGAATAGCAAGGATTTGCTCAAGGCCATACCACCATCGGGGAGAAGGGCTAAAACCGGGGTATCCGTATCCCAAGTTTTCAGCTTTGAGCTGCTCTGGGCTCCTGGAGTGCCCTGAGCTGGCTGGGAGGGTGTTTTCCACCCCTCTGACTTCTCTCCCCTGACGGATAGGCTGACTCTGGCCCCTCTGTGGGCCTGGGACAGTGGAGGGCAAATGGGCCGGTGGTAGGAATGGCTGGTTATTAAATTCATCTACCACTCAGCAGGCCCGACCCCATTCTGTCCTGGGAAAGCCAGCTTTGCCTGGGGGTGGCTGGGAGGGGAGGGTGGGGTGGGGAGCTGACCCAGCAGGAAGGGGTTAGGTGGGGGCCATGAAGGCCAGAGAGTAGCTAGGGTGGGATGAGGTCAGAGGTAGCTTCTGGCCGTCTGTGTCCCCACAGTGTGAGGGCAGCCAGGGCCCCAGGGACAGGCAGGGCCATTTTGATGCAGTGGCCTAAAGAGGGACCTGCTCATTCCCCTATCACTGCCTGAGCCATGGAAGTTCTGAACCCACCAGATCCAGTACCCAAGCTCCAGAAGACAGAGGTTGGAGCAATACAGTGGCTATGACACGAAACCTGGATGTGCCTGTGACTGCCCACTATTTAATGAGCACCAACTGTATGCCACACACTATTTAATAAGCACCAACTGTTGGGTACTCAGCACACATCTCATTTCATCCTCAGGCTGTGTAGGGAGTGGTTAGGGGTTTGAGTTCAGACTCAAGACAGACCTGGGTCAGAATCCAGGCCCCACTCCATGAGTGTTTCTGCACCTCAGTGAGTTGTCTCACTTTGCTAACCTTAGTTTCCACATCTGTAAAATGGGCTTAATAATAGCAAGCATCTCATGGAGGAACGTGGTGAGGATTCGCTGCTAGATCATGTGTAACTTGCTGAACCCAGGGCCTGGCACATCGGGCACAGCAGCAAGGACGATGTTAGCACCTACTGTGTGCAGGCGCCATGCTAAGCACTTTCCATGGATTATCTTATTTAAACTTTACAACCGCCCCAAAGGGAAGGGACTACTGTTAGCCCCTCTCTTATAGGTAAGGAAGCCAAAGTTCAGATGGGTGAAGTCCCGGGCCCAAGGTCACGCAGCTGGTGGCAGCAGAGGTAGCATTTGAATCCAGGTGGTCTCTCTGCCTTGGAGGCCTGATTAGCAAAAAACTCCCTGGCCTTCTCCATCACCCTCCACCCCACATGTGAGGTTAACAACCCACTGGCTCATTTATTTGATCTTTGAAGAGATACTGCTGGGTGAAGCATTACTGGGGGCCCAGAGAAGACAAGGCACCAGCCTGGGGCTGCAGACACGATGGTGCCAGAGCCGAGACTAAACCCAGGGCCTCTGGCTCTCCAGTCAGGCCTCCTTCGGGACCCGGGATGTCATTCCCAGCTCTGCTCTGGCCTCTCCTCTCCCCTGCCCCCTCCTCACCCTTTCTTGGTGCAGGAGAGCTCCAGGGCTCCCCAGGCCACTGAAGTGTGGGACTGAGGCCCCAGTATTTTCTTTTCCACTGAGAGGTAAGGTGCCTGGAACACATTGAGCACGTTAAAAATTTGGTCACATTGCAACCGTCTGGGTTACCATGGTGACCTCATTTTGAATTTGCTTCCCAAGGGAGAGTTGGTAACAATTAATACAGCACTTAGCACTGGCTGCCCACAGCGAGGGTGGGAGAGGATCACAGAGTCCCCTGGGACCCACTTCCCCAGGGGAAGTGGTGCCTCTCCTCTGAGCAGGGTCCTGGGGTTCCCCAAGGAGGCAGGGGAAGGGAGAGGATGCCCCGACCCTGCCCACCTCTTCAGCAGTCCCAGCAGCCATGTTGCTGGGGCTGAAGTAGATTGGGGAGCTCCGTTTTACAGATGGGGAGTATGAGGCTCAACAGAGCTGAGCCTTATCCAAGGCCACACAACAAGATCCAGGCAGCTTCAGCATCGAGCCAGAAGGCTGGTTTCCTGTGCTTCAGGACAGGGCTCTGGTAGTTGCCACGGCTGGGGAAGCCCAGCTCCAAAACTTCTCCCCTTCTTAAGTGCCTGCAATACTACCTTTTGTGAGCCATTTTAGAGGGTTAAGCATTGCCCTCTCTGGGCCCCAAGGAGGGGCTGATGGACCTTTGCTCATTCATTGCCCCTTGAGTGCTAAGTGGATTGATTATAAGAGGGTGCGAGGTGTTAGGGCCAGGCTCTGAAGAAATCTGTTAGAGAAGACTGGGTAGACTAGGATGGGGAGAGCGTGGGAGGGAGACTGTGAAAGAGCCGCAGGCAAGGCTAGGCCTTAGCCATTTCTGGATAGGTGCCCCAAGAGGCGGAAGCGCTCCTCTTCCATCCCACTCCTCCCCATCATTGCTTGGTCTCCACCCACTCCAGCTCTTGTAGAAAGAGAAGTGGAAAGACATATAGTAGAAAGAACAAGAAGTCTCTCTTGTTGAATCCAGACTCCATCCCATTTTTCACATGGGGAATCTGAGGCTCAGAGAAGCCTTAGAGAGGTCCAGAGACCCACAACCAGTTAAGTGGTCAGCAGGGATTTGAACCCACATCAGTCCAAGTGTACCATCTGCACTCTTAACCATTACGCTTGGACTAGGTTCTCTCCATATTCTCACATTCCCTTTTCAGGCTGGGCTAAGGGCTTGGGGATGTGTTAGCACAAATGTAGAACTGGAGAGAAAATGGTCCTGAGGCTCTCCAGGCCTGGTGAAGGGCAAGAGACAGGGAGAAGGAGCTGGTTGGCTTGTCTGTTGAGTAGGTGTGGCTCGGGCAAAAAGCTGGGAAATTGGGAGCATCAACTATAGAAGTTGGGTTTTAGTAAAGGGGTGGGGAGAAGAGGAATGGGGGGAATGGCGTTGATATCTCTGGTCATATCCAAAAATTGAGCTTGCAGTGTTTTGTTCATCTCAAACAAAATAAAACAAACCTGTGATTTTAGTATGCTGCCACCAGGTGGCGGTGTAATTTGGCTGCTCTTATTAGATATTGACCTCCATTAAAATAAAAATTTCACTCATTCTTTTCAAAAAAGACAAAAATCTAAAGAATTAAATTTATACATCTTTTCACATAATTTTTAAAATTAAGATAATATTTCAGGAGAAAAATGCCTGAGATACAAGTTGGTTCATTCTTCCCTGACCCTTAATTGTATCTATCTAGACCTGCCCTAAACCTTGGGCTCTCTGGCAGTCTAACTTCCCCTTTCTGTCTGGCTCGCGTCAACAGCTGGAGCCCATCCCAAACGTTTTCATGCCAACTCAACATACTGGAAAGAGCAGGGGACATGGAATCAGTTCCATCCCTCACCTCAATGAGCCCAAGTTTGGAGCTAGCGTCTCACCACTCCAGGTCACCCCACATCTATACAGTAGATTTTCCATATGCCCTGTCTTTCCGCTCTGGTTTTAACTCTGACTGCCTGCCACACCCAAAGGTTAATTCCTCCAGACACAGACCTTGACCTATTCATCTGTATAGCTGCCCCAGATCTTAACCACAATGCCTGGAACGTGGATGTTGATCAGCAGTTTGTTGAATGAATAGATGAATTCCCATTTCACAGATGAGAAAACTGAGGCTCCCAAGGGAAATGATGATGATGATAACAATAATAATTGACATTTGTTATGTACCTACTATGTGCCAGACATATATTAAATTCATTTAGATCCCACAATAATTCTAGGAGGTAGATACTATTATTACACTCAGTAAACAGATTAGGAAGCTGAGACTAGAGACATTTGGGATGGGGGAACAACTGAAGGAGAGATAAGTCCAGTTCAGCAGCTCATTTGGGATAGGGAGCTGAGGGAAGGCATCATTCTTCATCCGTCGATCATTTATTCAGGAAAAGTTTACCGCAGCTAGATGTCCCGTATCTACGGGATCCCTAGTGCCTGCTAGGCCCTGTGGTCGGTGGGCGAGCATTGCCTTGTCTCCCCTCTTCACCCTGGTCAGGCTGTGAGTGAGGCCCTCCTTCACCCAGCACCTCATGGACAACCCGCGACAGGCCACCTTGAATGCCACATCCTCACGCCACGTGGCAATTTGGGTGGGAGAGAAAGGAAGTGCTCTTGTGGAAGGCGGGTAATGACTCCTCGCATCTTATTGGCCCTCATGCGGTTGAGTTTCCATCCCTGAACCAATCAGAGTGGTCTGAAGGATGCCATTGGTGGATTGACTCCGCCTACTCGCTCCTGTCGCCTGAAGCTGAGAACCATAAATTCTCACCTCACTCAGGGAGCTGCCCCCTCCAAATCAAGGAGGCCAGCCTCCCTGCCCACTCCTGCTCTAGTTGGCTGTGGGAGCTCGGACAGGGCCTCAGTCTGCTCGCCTGCACAGAGCTGTGGTGAGGGCCTGACCCAGGCAGGGCCCAGGAAAGCACTTGCCCACTAGACCCCTCCTTGACCGTGCATGATGTTCTGACTAAGCTGAATCATTCTCTCTTTCTCTCTCTCTCTCTCTGCAAACACCATGCACAAAGCCTTTCCCTCAAGTTTCCTACACTGTTGGTGGGAATGCAAATTGGTGCAGCCCCTATGGAGAACAGTATGGAGGTTTCTCAAAAAACTAAAAATAGAGTTGCCACATGATCCAGCAATCCCACTCCTGGGCATATATCCTGAAAAAACTATAATTCAAAATTTCATGCACCCCTATGTTCATAGCAGCCCTATTACAATAGCCAAGACATGGAAACAACCTAAATGTCCATTGACAGATGAATGGATAAAGAAGATGTGGTACATATATACAATGGCATACTACTCAGCCATAAAGAAGAATGAAACAATGTCATTTGCAACAACAAGGATGGACCTAGAGATTATCATACTAAGTGAAGTAAGTCAGAAAGAGAAAGACAAATACCATATGATATCACTTATATGTGGAATCTAAAATATGACACAGATGAACTTATCTATGAATCAGAAACAGACTCACAGCGACAGAGAACAGACTTGTGGTTGCCAAGGGGGAGGGGGTGGGAGGAGGGATGGATTGGGGGTTTGGGATTAGCAGAGGCAAACTATGATGTATAGGATGGATAAATAACAAGGTCCTACTGCATAGCACAGGGAACTGTATTCAATATCCTGTGATAAACCATAATGGGAGGAAAAAGCCCCTCCCTCTAGCCGCCAGAGGAATCCCAGGCTGCAGGAGACGTGCATCTGAGGGAGGCTGGTAGACTGAAGGAAGCCAGAGGCTTCACTCCCTGCCTGTGTGACCCTGCCTCTCTGAGCCTCAGTTTCCTCACCCGTGAGGACAAGATAACTCTACCAACCCCCTGGGGTTGTTGTGGAAGTGAATGAGGGTAGGTGGACCTAGGCCCCCAGGAGGGAAGCACTCAGAGAGATTTTCTCTTGTTTCTTGGGAGGGAGTGCAGAATATGGATGGAAAGGGGATCTGGAGGCTGACAGGTTCTAGTGCTCATTCTTTCATCCAGCAAACATTTATGGAGCATCTACTATGTGCCAGGCATGGTACTGGGTGCCAGGGATACAGCGGTGAGCAAAACAGACAAAAGTCCCTGTCTTCATGGAACTGACTTTTTCTGTCAGGGAAAACAGACAAACCACAAAATAAGTAAAAAATTTAAATGCGATAGATAGTAATAAATACCGAGAAGAATAAAGCAGAGAAGAGCGATAGAGACTATTTGGTTAGCTGGCCAGAGAAGGGCTCATTGAGAAGGTGACACTTGAGTAAAGACAGGAAGAAGGTAAGGAAATGAGTCAGACATTTGAAAAAGAAAGAACGGAACTGTCACAGCCAAGAGGAGCCTAAAGAGACATACACTAGGGCTTCCCTGGTGGTGCAGTGGTTAGGAATCCACCTGCTAATGCAGGGGACATGGGTTCGAGCCCTGGTCCGGGAAGATCCCACATGCTGCGGAGCAACTAAGCCCGTGCGCCACAACTACTGAGCCTGTGCTCTAGAGCCTGTGTGCCACAACTACTGAGCCCGCACGTCATAACTACTGAGCCCGCACGCCTAGAGCCCGTGCTCTGCAACAAGAGAAGCCACTGCAATGAGAAGCCCGCACACTGCAACGAAGAGTAGCCCCAACTCGCCACAACTAGAGAAAGCCTGCGTGCAGCAATGAAGACCGAACGCAGCCAAAAATAAAATAAATTAATTAAAAAAAGAAAAAGAAAAAGGACACTACGTAAAAACTGAGGAAATCTGAATTAAGTGTGGATTTTAGTTAATAATAATGTATCAATATTGGTTCATTAATTGTAACAAAGTTACCATGTTAATGTACGATGCTAATAACGGGGGAAGCTGGGTGGGGAGTATAGGAACTTCTGTACTATCTTATCAGATTTTCTGTATGCCTAAAACTGTTCTAAAATAAAATGTTTATCCAAAAATGGGGGGAGAGATGGCAGCAAGTGCAAAGGTCCTGAGGCAGGAGTGTGCCTGGTGGGATTAGCAAGGAGGCACTGCTTGAGGGAGATTGGGAGGAGAGGAGATCAGAGAGGTAGGTGTACAGGCTGGTGGGACAGTGTAAGGACTCCCTTCTTTGCTGTGAGGAGTATATAGAACCACTGGAAGTCTTTGACATCATCTGATTTGTGATCTAACAGCACCTCTCTGGTTGCTTTGTTGAAACTGGACCATGGGCAGCAAGGGCTGAAGTAGGAAGGCCAGTGAAGAGGTTCCTGCAGAAGTCCGCGCGAGAGAGGATAGTGGGTCAGACCAGGATGGTAGCAGCGGAGGAGGTGAGAACAGGTCAAATTCTGGAAATCTTTTGTTTTTCCAGGGGGAGAGCTGACCGGATTTGCTGACAGGTTAGATGTGCAGTGTGAGAGAAAGAGAGCAGTCAGGGAGGATCCAGGGGTAGCCTGAGCAACTGGAAGGATGAATTAGGAACTCGGTTTAAACAGATTGAGTCAGAGGAGTTGTCAAGAGGCATCTGGAAATACAAGTCTGGAGCTGAGGAGAGAGACCTAAACTGAAGATTATGAATGATGTGGGAGTCAGCAGTAAAGAAACAAAAGTTTAAACTCTGAAACCTGGGGAGGTGGGATCACCTTGGGGCAGGGAGGGTGAATGCTCAGGCGTGGACACACACACACATACACACACACACACACACACACGTGAGTGCGCTTGCGGCCATTTAAATGAACTTAGAGACTTCCATGCCTTCGCTCATATCATCCTTGCAACAAACTCCCCAGCCTACTTCTCTTATGTTCTTCCTAAAACAGGCGGGAGGACTAGTGATGTGACGGGTGAGGTGAAGTGGGAACCAGCCTAGTGCCCAGCAGGTACCTATTCATTGAATTCTCACAGCAAGTGTGACTTGGGGACCATTTTCATCACCCCCATTTGACAGATGAGGAAAGTGAGGCACAGAGAGTTCAGGTGACTTGGTCCAAGCTCTGTCCAACCGAAAGCATGCTAGCAGGTGGGAGTCACATCACCCCCCGCTGCTCTCACAAGGAATTCAGTTTATTCAGAGTCAGGGCTCATCAGTGGGCAGACAGCCTTATGCACAGGGCTTCCCCCACAAAGGCCCTGGTATCTGCTGAACCGCCTGCCATGCTGCCTGCAGTGCCCCTGCTGGGCTAATTCCTTCAGTTCTCAGGACATTTTTGGCTTCCAGTGTGGCGGCCGTGATGGAGTGCGAACAGGGAGCACATTAAGCTGTCAGTTCCCACCCCCGGGGGCCCAGCTATATAGAGGCCTGGGAAGTTGTAACATGCTCTCCCAAAGCTATTTTTGATGTTCAAAAAGGCTGCACAGGTGACTTGAGAGGTAGAATTCTCTTGCTTTTCAGCTCCACTGGCCCCTGTGGTGGATCAGAAGTCCTATGAGCAGTTACCTCCTAGACGAATACAGTATTGGTAGTAATCAGTAATACACATAATTACTTTTGTTTTTTGGTAAAATCCTTAAACGTGGAGCTCATGGGAGAGGAAGATAATGAAAGGGGCCTGGGAAGGCTAGGACCCACTGCCTGGGGCTTCGTCTACTAGAACTATAGGTGTGGTGACTGTTTGTGGGCTTCTCGGCCCCCCAGCCCAGCAGCACCTTGGCTTCTTTTTTGTAACAACCTCTCTATTTTTGTGTGTACCTTGGGGCAGGGGACACATGCTCTGGCCCCCACCATGAAACTGGGGGGCGGGCAGGCTCCTGCTCTCCACCCCAAGGTTCAGCCAAGGGGAGGGCAGAAGACTCAAGCTTGCACAATTTCTATCAGTCAGCTTTTGCTGTGGTAACAAACAGCCCCCAACTCTCAGTGGCTTACGCCAATAACTTCTTTTTTTTTTTTTGCTGTACGTGGGCCCCTCACTGTTGTGGCCTCTCCCGATGCGGAGCACAGGCTCCGGATGCGCAGGCTCAGCGGCCATGGCTCACGGGCCCAGCCGCTCCGCGGCATGTGGGATCTTCCCGGACCGGGGCACAAACCCGCGTCCCCTGCATCGGCAAGCGGACTCTCAACCACGCGCCACCAGGGAAGCCCCCAATCACTTCTTTTTGTGTTCACGGGCCTGAGGATTGGTTTGACTCAGCTCAGCTCCCAGCCAGGTATGGCCCCTCTCTGGGAAATACTGTTCTCCTGGCAGAGAGAGCCAGAGGCTAGCCCGAACCACTCAGGTTCACTGAAAGCTTCTGCTCAGATCTGGCACAGATGCCATCCACTCACATTCCAGAAACTAGCTGGCACCCAGGAGGGTGGATGTATAATCCTCTCAGTGGGGCTGGAGTGGACGGCTGGGAACAATCATACACATCTACCACAGACTCTTGCTCAGGAGAGGCTGGGTCACAGACTCATTTACCCCAGGGGGAGGGCCCGGGCCCCACTGAGCTCTTCCTGCCTGCGAAAGCCCGCACTGGCTGACTCCTGTCTTTCTCAGCTGGCTTCTCAGCTTCCAGACAACACTGTTCAGGCTCGCCCCGTACCTTTCCCTTCAATTCCCTTTTGGATTTATACTGGCCACTGTCCGCGTCTATGGCTTGCAATATAAAAACCTCAGATAAGAAGAGAACACATAGTAACAACAAATTTAAGGTGATGCTAACAGAATTTCTTTTTGGAAACTGGAGGGCTAACAATTTAAATGGGTAAAATCACTGTGATAAATGTGGTTGGCAAGGGGAGTCCAGGACAAGGGCCAGAAGGGAAGCCTAGGGGCCGGACAGCAGAAGAGAGCCGAACAGAGTCTCTGCAGGGAAGGTGGGCAGACAGACCAGCTTCCCGGACAGCTCAGTTTGGCCAGCTAAAAACACCTTCGGTCCTGGCCCAGCCCCAGGCCTGCAAATGCCCATAACACCTGTCTGAGGCTCCAGACCCCGGCCA
The DNA here is from genome assembly GCF_025265405.1 of Mesoplodon densirostris. Taxonomy (NCBI): domain Eukaryota; kingdom Metazoa; phylum Chordata; class Mammalia; order Artiodactyla; family Ziphiidae; genus Mesoplodon; species Mesoplodon densirostris. Next base: position 20,905,930 of record NC_082662.1, on the reverse strand, counting down.
GGACTGAGGCTTCCTCTCATTATCCTCTAGTTCCGTTTCTCAACCCTGACTGTACATTAGAAACCCCTGTGGAGTTTAAACAAAACACAACAAAGCCCAGGTTCCTCCCAGCCTGGTTAAATCAGGTTCTTTGGGGGTGGGCCCTGGGGAATGGGCATTTTTAAGAGCTCCCCAGGTGGTTCTAGAGTGACCAGGTTGAGACCCGAGGCCTACTTCTCCTCCAGATTCTGCAGTGCATGGAGAGGGATGACAGCCCCGGGATGCCAAGATATGTAGATTTTTCAGCAGAAAACAAACAAACAAAAATCTGGATGTGAAATCTCCAGTTTTCAAATGTTGAGTTGTTGTTTTGTCTTTTAATTACATTTAAAGTGTGTTTTAAAAACCATTATTTTTTATTATAAAAGTAGTATTAGGTTTATGGTGGAAAATTTGGAATATACAGTGAAATGTAAAGAAGAAAATGAAAGTCACCTATAATCTTAACTGCCCCTTGGGTTCTGAATACGGAATGATTCCAGGACGTTCTGAAAGAAAGTTCCTACTTCAATGCGCTGGGGGAGAGGGGCCCCCCGGAGTCTTTTCCTGTGGAAACAGAGTTCCAATTCTTTTTTTTTTTTTTTTTTTTTTTTTTTTTGCGGTATGCGGGCCTCTCACTGTTGTGGCCTCCCCCGCTGCGGAGCAAAGGCTCCGGACGCGCAGGCTCAGCGGCCATGGCCCACGGGCCCAGCCACTCCGCGGCATATGGGATCCTCCCAGACCGGGGCACGAACCCGTATCCCCTGCATCGGCAGGCGGACTCTCAACCACTTGCGCCACCAGGGAGGCCCCAGAGTTCCAATTCTTGAAAGCCTGGACATTCAACACCTTCAAAAGGCTGGTCCCTTAGACCTTTGATGCTTGTCAGAGACAGACTTTGAGAACCCACCTTATTTTTTAGATCAATATTTCTTCTTCCTAATACATAATAACAAAAAGTACAATCAGAAAGAAAGAAATCTTTAGGGAAGAACCTCTGCTGTCCAGTGGAGACAGCGCTGGAGGTGAAAGACCTCGGGCTAAGATCGCATGTGCCCTCTGGTGGCAGCTGGAGGGGATGGCTTCACAGGGCCATCAAGTCAGTGGTTCTTAAAGTGAGGTCCTAGGACCCAGCCTCACCTGGGAACTTGTCAGAAACAACTTTTCAGGCCCTACCTCAGTTCTTTTGAATCAGAAACTCTGAGTGTGGGACCCAGCAATTTGTGTTTTAACAAGCCATTTAGGCACTTCTGATAAGCCCTAAAGTTTGAGAACCATTGTTCTAGATAAGTACAGGCCTGGTACCAGATAATGTGTCAAAACAGCACAAGCTCTGAGGACAAAAGGGAAGGAAATGGTGAAGGTGCTGGTGCTGGACAAACACCTCCTCAAGGTTCCTGCCCACACTCGGCCCCATCTCCCTCTCAGCCCTGAGGTATCTTGAAGCTGCAGAATTGGGGAACAGGGGCAGAATGGACCACTGCCCAGAGTAAACCCATCCAGGCTTCTTGGACGGGGCTTAAAAGGCCACACCACATTGTGTGAAACTAAGCCTTGGATTCTTAGGACAGAGATCAGAGGTATAAGGGCAGGGTGATTCCAGAACCCTAGCAAGCCCATCCTGAGGGGATGCAAGACTTGAACTTCAGGTAGAGGCAGAGGAATGAAAAGCAAACACTGAGGTAGGAATAAAGCAGGAACAAAGTAAGCCCAAGGAAGGAGGGGGCCAAGAAAAGAAGTGTGCTCCCCTTGGGCAGATGGATCAGTCTTTCACCAGATACCTTCCTGGAGGAAATGCTTTATAATTCAGTTACTGTCAGAGTGAAAAAGCCCCACATTGACTCAAGATGCAGCGGTGCTGGCACTTGGGGAAATTGGGTCTGAGGCTCCAACTGGATAGAAAACGCCTAGGCCCCCAGCAGGCTCCCTGCAGCGAGGCTTCCCTGACAGAGAAGTGATGGTTTTCAGGGTATCCAGCTGTTTAGGAAATCTCTGCACCTGGCAAAGTCAAGCAGGAGTTTGTAGAGAAAATCTGACAAGAAAAACAAGGTTTCAGCAGAAACCAGAGACAGGCAGATGGAAGCTGTCATGGTAAATACGCCACTTCAAATCTTATCCTCCCCTAGAAACAGTTCTGATTATACTGTCATTCTAACAGTAGTATTAAAGAGATGCTCCGATTCAGTTAAGACACTGTATTTCAGGTTACATGTCCAATCTATTAATTAACTTTATTCATTCAGTAAGTATTCACTGAGCACCTACTGTGTGGCAGTCATTGTTCTAGGTTCTGGGGTTAAGCGGTAAACAGACGAAAATCTCTGCCCTCGAAGAGTTTACATTCTAATGGTGGGGAGGGGAGAGAGAATAAACAAAATAAGCAACATCTGTAACACTTTGAGTTCTTCATCTCCAGCTTGCCCCTCAAAAATTAAGCTCTTATTCTGAATTTTCAAAGCTGAACTAGGAGAGTGACAGTGTTGAGAGTCTTCGGGTTAGCAAAGTCAGCTCAGGCAGGGCTTCTAAACGAGTCACATGCAACCGAATCACCCGGAGACATTGTTAAAGTGCAGATTTAGATGGGGGCCTGGGGAAGAGCTCCCAGGTGCTGATGCTGCAGGCCCACAGTGCGCACCACACTGCTGAGGACCCCACTTGGGAGTCAGGCTGCGGGGATGGAGCTGGCCCGGAATGCAGACTCCCAGCCAGACAGGCCTCACGGCCGCTCCCTGCTGGAGCTCCAGCTCCTAACCTCAGCAGAGGCCCTAGCTAGTTCACAGAGCACTCCTCTCCCTGATTTCCACAGCAACTCCTTCCGGCAGGCTGGGCAGCCAGGAACAACACTCCTTCTTAAAGGGGAGGAAACAGCACCTACCCCAGGGAAGTTGTGCTGGTGGCAAAGCTGGGAGCAGACTCCCATCCCTGTCTAGAGGGCTTTGCCTGGCCTAGAACAGACTAGGGCCTTTAAAGAGGGGAGATGCTGCAGGCTTGTGAAGACGCCAGCACAGCGGCAAACATCACTGAGAGTCACAGAAAACCAGGCATTTACAGGGCTCAAAGGGCCTTTAACCTAAACAGGTCTAGTTGCTGTGGCCCACCGGAAAACTGTTCACTAGTTGGCCTTCACTGAATTGGCTTTGGGGTGGGTTTCCAGTTTACCTGTCTCCCTCTGGTGTAATGTGAATTTCACAGGAAGCAATCTGATAGCAGCTGTTAGAGATGTTCAGCCCTTCCAGGTGGCTTGCCATAGCCTGACTGATGCAGCCAGGTGAGCCTGGGGAACTGGGATGGCAGGATAAAGGACTATTCCCTTTCTTTAGGCTGGGAGCCATGAGGAATTGCTCATTCTCATTTTATAGGATGTCTTGGAAAGGTGATCACAGAGGGAATGGGCACACAACAGCTATTTCCTTACGTCAAGTTGGGAGACGTCAACAGAGGTTATTCGGCCAGTCAAAACACACTCAGCCCACGCTTTCTGTAAATATTTAACCATCCAGAATGGCAAACACTGCTTTATGGCATGTCATAAATGATACTGTACTAAGACGGAACCATTTCATGATGGGCCTAGAGTAACAAAGACAACAACTGAAAATCTCCTTGGTGGAAAAGAACATGACAATGAGAATGCTTTGGGCAGACACATTCCTTCAGGGAGGGCCAAGGCAAAAGCCAAGCCGCCAAGCCAAGGCGTTTCCCCTGGGGAACTCTGCTCACGGAATTAAGTGTGGTATGTTTGCAAGAGCCTAAATGGCTGAGACTCAGGAAGGCTATCCTGCAATAGGGCTCGGGCTGAGGTGCCAAGAGCAGAATTTTCCGAAACTGGAGCCAAGATCAATTGTAACAATGGCCAAGAGAGGAAAACAGAGGCCGAAAGGGGCAGCTGGCTTCTCAGAGGAAGAAAACAGACAAAGCCTCTAGAAACAAGGGAGGACTACAGAAGCGGTTACCTTGGAGATCAGTTCAGGATCTGTAGCAGATAGGAAACCCAATAGGGTATTGGTCACAAACTGGCCTGACAAGATTCTGGAAAATGGAAATTTGCTCTCAAAAATTTCTCACCAACTACCTTCCAACCCCACCCCTAACCTTTTTTTTTTTTTTTTTTTTTGTGGTAGAGGGCCTCTCACTGTTGTGGCCTCTCCCGTTGAGGAGCACAGGCTCTGGATGCGCAGGCTCAGCGGCCACGGCTCATGGGCCCAGCCGCTCCGCGGCATGTGGGATCTTCCCGGACCGGGGCATGAACCCGTGTCCCCTACATCGGCAGGCGGACTCTCAACCACTGCGCCACCAGGGAAGCCCCAACCTGCTTTTTTAGGAAAGGAGGATTGTACCAGAAAACAAGGCAGCCTTGGTTCTACTCAGATGCCAGAGAGAAAGGAAAAGGGAGGGAGGGAGAAAAAGGGAAAGAGGGAGGGAGGAAGGAGGGAAGAGGAGGGAGGGGGAAGAGGAGGGAGGGAGGGAGGATGAGAACGGATACATCCGAAGTAAGACTGGAAGGAAAACTACTTGAGAGCCTGGATGGGTTCCTCCCAAATCCTGTAACCTGCGCCCCATGGCACCCGCTGCCCGGGACGCTGCCACTGTCAGGGCTCGGAAATGAGGGCAGAACCAGAGTGAAAATCTAAGGCCCATAATTCACAACAATCTACCCTGTTGTGCCCTCCTGAGAAGTTAAAAAGGCAGAAAACTAGTTTTATCTGTAAGAAAATGTTTATTCTTTTGAACCCCACAGGAAAAAAAAATAAAAAGGAATGCAGCCAAGACCAAGTATTTAACCAAAATAGTGTCCCAAAAGGCAGCAAAATGGGGGAAACCTCAACACAACGTCAGTGACAATTTTCCATGTTTTTGCACAAAGATGAAAAAAATCTGTGACAATTCTGAGTAACACTTCCATGGTGACAATTACACAAGATGATTCAAAAATGCAAAATGGCAGCAACATGCATACCTGGCTAAAGCTAGAAGGTTTTAATCCCAAAATAAGATCAGTGATTAAAAAGGAAGATTCTTTTTAACACTTCTATTTTGCTGACTTGCTTGTCCTACTTAATTTGCTTTAAATGAGACATACATGCCAATTAACAGGAAATTTTAGAACTATGTCCTTCCAGAATCCATGGCAAGGAACTCAAACCATTCTATTTGGTTTCTTAATTTTCCTAGGCTCCAAATACAATTTTGCTTTGCCCCTCCCTCTCCCAGCCCCTCCCTCCACCCCTCCCTGATTCTTAAACACTTCCAAAGGTTGCCAGTGCAAACACTTTTCTACCAATGTATAATATACACTTGAGACTGAAATCTTTGTGCAGAGTTTTGAGTTTTAAATTCTTAAAAAAAAAAAAAAACAAACAACAAACCTTCCTTGGCACAAGAGCTGAGGAATTGTCAAGTTTCTTTTAAATCGTCAAACACAAGATGACGGAAAGTGGAAAGCACAGTTAAAGGAAATTTTAAAAAAACAAAACCAAACCAAACCTGGAACTGCAGCTTTTATTAGCCGGCACTGCAGTCTCTCGAACACAAACACCGCCCAGCTCCCCTTCCCAGGGAGCTTGCCTCGAGGCAAGTCCAGAACACTGTGGTGCTTTCAATGAAAGGAAACAGAAGGTGTGGCTGAAGTGGTACCGAACAGCCCAGCTACCCACCAGTTCTACAGCAGGATCCGTAGTGAGCTTGACACAGAGAGAAGGTAGATGATGGTAAAGGGGGAAATTGTTTAAAATCAAGTTTCCTCTTGAAATGTCTTTTCCCAAGGCACTGTGAACAAGACTGCTGCTAGCAATTTTCTAGGACTAAACACACCGACGGGAAGATACACATTTCAGACACAACCCCTGTTACATTCTCACAGCTGGTCTCATCACCTGAGTCTCTCCCCTCGGCTGAAATGACACTCCTTGAATTTGTTTGGTCCTTGGAGGGGTAATCAATTTTTGTTTTCTGTAATTTTAGTAATCATCTTCTTTAATGCAGCTATAGCATCAAAGCTGTGTTAGGTTATTTAAACCTTTCACACTAAAAACTAAGTTTTCATTGTCATCCCATGTGAATCCAATATGCAGGTTTTGCTTGCTGATTTAAGAACAAAACAAAACAAAAATAAAGGATTGAGAAGGAAAAACTCTGCTTTTTTTTTTTTCTTCAAGAGGAAACTGTAAGAATACATAAAAGGCAAAATTGGCTACTTGAAATCCAAGAATGGTTTTAATGTATTGGCCGAGAAAAATAAACTGCAAAGTTCTGTGAGGTCTTCTAAAAACTTACAAGAAAAACTGGTGGGCAGTTCTAATCAGACTTGGATGTTATCTTTCCCCCCCCTTTTAAAAACGACAACATATACAGTCCCACAAAATACAATATAAACTTTTTTTAATCTTGACTGCCAGAGACGCTCCTTTGCGATGCTTTCTGATAACCAAAGCCTGGACAAAACACACTGCTGGCCTTCATTTCTTCAGGGGCTGGTAAACAGAGGCATTGGGATCGAGTCCAGAGGGGCTGGTCTCCACAAATTTGGAAGAGTAGTGTGGGGAAACGGGGCTCAAGGGGCTGGTGGCAGCACTGTATGTTATGCTGGGCATGACGGCCATGACTTCGGCTATCTTCTGTTTTAGGTCCTTGATTTCCTGGTCTTTCTGAAGAATTTGTCCTGGAAGATCAAAGACCCACCATTAGTGAGAAGGGAGCGCTCAGCCACCACAGTGCCCTCCTGGGCCCATTGATCCCAAATGGATTCGACTCCAGCTTTGATGGCTTGTAAGGGGAGACACACTTTTCCTGTAATGTGCCAAATGGTAAATATTTAAGCACTGTGAGCCGCATACTGTCCTTGTTGTCGTTTTTTTTTTTTAAACCATAGAAAACTGCAAAAGCCATTCTGAGCCCACGGGTGGTACAAGAAAAGGTGGCAGGCCAGATGTGGCCTACGGGTCACGGTGTCAAGAGGAACTGTGTTTAGGTAGGTGTGACGAGGCAAAGAGCTCCATCTCCAGGAGCCACATCTTGAGCTCGGCCGTCACCAGGGCAGCCGAAGAGGGTGCTGCTTTTGAACCAGGGCTCTACCTCTCGCGCGGAAACATTTTTCTGGGAGGATGGACTATCTCGGGGTATCAGACCAAGGAACCCAACCAGCTCCTGCCTGCCGCAGGGCCGCTTCCCTTTCTGTGCTTCTCCAACGCTCTCTGTGTTAACTCGGGAGGTTTCTGTTTCTGCTCCCTCACAAAGCTTTCCCTGCTCCTTCCATCTAAATGAGACCCTACCCCCAGCCCCCAACTCCTTGATTCTCAACACACCCTAAACTTTCCTTTCTGTCGCTTTATTCTTTGTAATAATGATAATAATGACAATAGCTAACACGTATGTGCCAGGCACTGTTCTAAGTGCTTACGTAGACTAACTCATTTATTTATCACAACAACCCTATCAGATGGGAATTATCATCATCATCATCCATTTTATAGATGAGGAAACCAGGGCACAGAGAGGTTGAGTGACAGAGCTGGGATTCAAAACGATGCAGTTTGGCTCTGGAGTCTGCACTCCTGCCGACTGCATTCTTCTGCCTCCGGTGAGTGTTCATTTGGGTGATGATTTGTGTCCATCATCTCCACTGGCCCATGAGCTCCACGAGGGCTGAGACTGTCTCCCCATTTTTGTCCTTGCCTAATCCCTAGTGCCCAGCCCAGTGGAAAGCTGAGACCCTGCAAGGTATGTGTCTTGCCCAAAGTCATTCAGTTATTAATGACTAAGCAGGATTTAAACCCAGGACCACTTTGTTCCAAAGTCCATGCAATTTCCATCATGCTTTGATGCTCCCTGGTCTACTAGGGGTAGAACACTTAGGAGTAGCCCTTCAGAAATTTAAACGCTGAAAAAAGGAAGAGACTGTATTTGAGTTGCACTCACTTTGAGTCCTACAGAAGACGGTAATATATTTAAAATGTAAGAGAGCATGGTGGCGTATTTTAAAAAATGATATAGTAGATGAAAGCCATTTTGGAACCAAGATGAATCAAATGATATAGAAAGTAGGAAGGAGAAACCCAACAAGGGGCTTGATTTAAATTATAAAGTTGGGTTCTTATTAGAATATTCCAAGCATGAGCATGACAATGGAGGGTACTAGTGGGGAAGGTGGCAGCAAAGAGCTGCCCCCCTCTGGCTTCCTTCATGTCCCCTCAGCTTCAAGTAAGCATCAAATATCCTCCTTCCCTTTGAACGAAGTAAGCCTCAGATGAATAAAATACCTAACAGCATCTGGTATATAAGCCACTGTATCTTTTTTCCATGAAGATTTAAGTTTGATTTCTTTAATCAGTAACATACAAACATTCCCAGAGCTTTGGAAAAGACAGTTCTCTTTGCTTTACGAGAATTTCTGGGCCAACAAGGAAGCATAATCTGTGCTGGGAAGCCAAGCTCCCCTCGGCTACTCTGAGACCCAGGTGCTGCTTCACTCCAGCAGACAACCTCTTTCAAGTCTGCAAATCCAAGTAAAAGGGATGAGGCAGAGAGAGGGTAGCCCCTTCTCAGGGAGCTGAGCCAGGCAGGCAAAACACCAGCGTCTGGTCAGAAGTTTGGCTTTAAAGCAGGACTCCCAGGAACCTTCTTTTTAAATGCCTTTCCCTGAGTCCACAGATTCATGAGCCTGATTCTCAACCCCTTCTCTTCCTGCTCTGCCACTGCCATCCCAAGCCACTCCTATGGCTTCACTGACTTCTCACAACTTCTACATCCCACCCCCAACCCTGGGGTTCTGGCCTTTTCTCTGGGGTTTAGGCCCCAAATTCCCACTGACTGATGAAGATCTTTAGGCCAAGTGTCCGGTAGGAAACTCCAGATCAAAGCATCCCAAACCAAACTCATCCTCTCTTCTCATTCCTTAATCTGTTTCGTTCTTCTTCCATGGTTCCAGCAACCCTGTTGGAACACGTCACCTGCTTCCTCCTGAAAATCTAGGGGATACATCCTCTAGTACAGCTTCATTCACGGTCCTGCTGATCTCCTACTCTCTTCTTCCATGTCCCCCAGCTAGAGGCCACTGGACTGCTTACGTGGACATTCTCAACACTGTCCTTCCTTTGCTTAAACGCCATTCCCTCAGGTAACAATGTTCTTCCCTGCCATTCTCTGCTCTCAGAATTCACCCTTCAAAGTCCACTCAATGGTCCCTCCCTAGGAAGCCACCCTGATCTCTCCGCTGGCCTTTCAAGCCATCTGCCTCTACCTAGTGGCAGCAGGCCTTGTGCGTGGCCTTCCCTAGTGCAGCACTTCTCACAGCGTCCATGTTGTCCTCATGCTAATACTAAGACATTTATCCGCCTTCTTCACGTGCATTCCCTATGAGCCTAAGTGGAGTCTTCCAGGAGTAACATGGCAAGTGAAATAACAATAGACTGAATGTAGAAACAGAGACGAGAATTGAAATGTCTTCTATTAAGCCAGAAATTAAAGAGATTTGCTAAATGTAAAACAATACCGCTTTTCTCACTAAATTTTTTTTGTTTTGAGAAATAGTTGTTTTCATAAAATGTTATGTTAACAAGTAATATGTTTATTATGTTATTTTTTTAATGAATTAACAAATGTTTTAGGTTTTAATTTCTAATACATCAATATTGGTAGACATAATTCACTTGAAAAACACCTCCCTTGGGGTACTCAATAATTTTAAGAGTGTGAAGGGGTCCCTAAGACCAAAAAGTTTGAGCACAACTACGTTAGCGGATCCCCAGCTAGACTATGTCTTGTTCGTCTTTGTCTCCCCTTCACCTTCTAGTAAAATGCTTTACGCAGAGCAAGTGTGAATGCTCTGTAAGTACCTGCTGAAATATTCTTTTCCTTCTATTAAGTCAACTGTTTGAAAATTTTTTTCAGTAATCTATTGGTGGCTTATCAATTTCTTGAACAAAATCTAAATTTCTTTTCATCAGGTCATGTCAGGCTTGTTCAGAAGCTTTCCAAAGTTTCCCATGTCACTCAGAATAAAGTCCAAAGTTCTTTCCATAGGCTGAAAAGTTTGGCAGAATGTGGCTCCTGCTACTTTTGACCCTAAAAACTCTCCCCGTCACTCAGGCTGCAGCCCCAGTGGCCACGACACATGTGCTTTTCCCCTAGAGACTTACATGGCTCACTCACTCTCTTCCTCTCAGTCTCTGTTCAAATGCTACGTATTCAAAGGCTCTTCCATGTCCTCCATGTCAAACCAGCAGCCCTACACACACACACAGCCTGCGTCACCACTGCTTTATTTTCTTCACTGCACCCATCAGATATTATATATTTGCTTGTTACTGTCTGTCCCCTTAGGGGTTTGCACAGTGCCTGGCACATAGTAAGTCTCAGTAATATCTGCCCAGGGAATAGCCTGCTCTCCAGACTTTCCTCCCTCCACTCCCTCATCTGCAACCTTCGCTCCAGCAAAGCAGAGCCAGCTGCCGCTCTGAACACATCAGGCCCTCCTAGCTTCCCTGGCCTTGCTCGAGCTGTTTCTTCTGTTCAGATGCCTCTCTACCCCTCACCGCCACTACACCGCTTCTTCACTGGGCTAACCCCTTCTCATCATTCAAGACCCAGCTCAGACATCAGGTCCCCTGAGAAAAAGCCCTCTCTAACTCTCCAGGCTGGCTGAGTCCCTGCCTCTCTATGTTCCCACAGGCCCTGTACATCCTGTTACATCAGTATCTTTTGGTGACTCTGCAATTCTCTATTTATTTCTTCTACAAAACTCTGAGCTCCTTGAGCAGAGAAACTCATAGTCCTCCCTGTGTGCCCTGCACTTGGTATGTTCTCATCTCAAAATGTGTCGGCAGAATGAATTAATGTGATGATTCCTAGATGTCCATGGTGGGCACTTATCAAACCGCTTGAAGAGGAAACGGAAATGCCTTTGGTTCGAGCTCTAAGGGAGCTCTGCTCTCCGTGTCCCCAGGCATTCTCAGCCATGCCACGTGACCTGGGCTGTTCTCCTACCTTGGGCAATCTCAAGCTGTCGCTTTGCATCCCCCAGTGCGGAGAACAGGTCCAGCTTGATTCTTGTCTCTGCGCTCAGGCTGTTCTCCAGGTGCTGCGTTTTATCTTGCATGGCTGAGAGGGCTGACATTAACACCTCAGTGTCCTTCTCATTTTCCTTATACTTCCGAAGCTCCTATCAATATCATCAAAGCAGCAATGTTACAAGATAGTTTTGGCATCGATGTCTACAAATTAGCCTGAAATCACAAATAAAATCCCACTATTATTGACCTGGCCCCTAGAACACAGAATCCTGGTGTTTCATGGGTTTAGACCTCGCCCCTTAGAGGGAGTGCAAAATGTATTTATACAGTGATGTGCACATACAAAACAATGATTGTACTGGGCTGTTTTGAGATAACTGTGGACTCTGTCTCCAAATAAAACACTTTCGGGCTTCCCTGGTGGCGCAGTGGTTAAGAATCCACCTGCCAATGCGGGGGACACCGGTTTGAGTCCTGGTCCGGGAAGATCCCACATGCCGCGGAGCAACTAAGCCTGTGCACCACAGCTACTGAGGCTACGCTCTACAGCCCGGGAGCCACAACTACTGAGCCCACGAGCCACAACTACTGAGCCCGTGTGCCACAAGTACTGAAGCCCATGCACCTAGAGCCCATGCTCTGCAACGAGAGGTCACCACAAGGAGAAGCCCGTGCACTACAACGATGAGTAGCCACAACGAAGACCCAACACAGCCAAAAAGAAATAAATTAAAAAAATATATATATATATATAAAACACTTTCTTACAATCCTAATTCAGAACCACAAAGAACTGTTTCCCTGTTGCCGGCTACAAATGTTGCTGTAACGCTGTAGTCAAATGTGCGAAAGCTCTACTCTCAACCTACACTAAAAATTGTAAAAATGTTAATTATTTTGAGAGGGTATACTGAAAAATAAGCCCAGTTAAAACATCAGATAATGTAGCCTATGTGTATGTGTGTGTGTGTGTGTGTGTGTGTGTGTGTCTATATGCTGATATTTAATTTTTTTCATTTTAAAAGAGAAATTAAAACTTATTATAGTCAATTAAAAAATACTTAAAAGTTCAAAGAAGAAAATAAAAATCACCCAAAATCCCAACGCTGCAAAAAATTTGATGTATTTTCTTTTAGTCTTTTTTAAGTATACACGTATTTTTCAGCATAACTGAAATCAAACTATACGTACAATTTTTTAAAAACATATAATCTCAACTGTTTTGAAAATGTAATTTGTATTGGCTGTTTAATATTCCTACATGTATACGTACCATAATTTATTAAACAAATCTCGCATTGTTAAGATTATTTCCATTTTTTTTTGCATTTATATACCACTATGATGACCATCTCTGTATATCAATCATTGGTGAGACTTTTAAATATTTACCTTAAGGCTGGAGTCTGAGGAAAATATTTTTAAAAAGTACATGATCTTTTCCAGAAAGTTACACTTCCACCAGCAACATACGAGGCCTATTTCACTGTATCCTCACCCAGGTTGATATTACCATTTAAAAATTCTTTGCTGATTTCATAAGAGATAAGCGATATCCAATTTTAATCTATCTGTCTTTGGTGATAGATGAGGATATATTCTTACATTGTTATCAGTCATTTATATTTCTTCTGTGAATTATCTGTTCATATAGTTTGTCTACTTTCTGTGTATTTGAGCTTTTCTTAGCAATCTTTATGAGCTATTTACATATTGAGAACATTAATTCTTTTTTTTTTTTTTTTTTTTTTGCGGTACGCGGGCCTCTCACTGTTGTGGCCTCTCCCGATGCGGAGCACAGGCTCCGGATGCGCAGGCTCAGCGGCCATGGCTCACGGGCCCAGCCGCTCCGCGGCACGTGGGATCTTCCCGGACCGGGACACAAACCCGTGTCCGCTGCATCGGCAGGTGGACTCTCAACCACTGCACCACCAGGGAAGCCCTAATTCTTTTTTTATAATATTTGTTGCAATATCTGTACCCTCCCCAATTGATTTTTTCATTTTTTTTTTCACTTTGTGATTTAAAACAAAATGGCTTTTTTCCCTGCATTCAACTCTTCCTCTGGAATTTATTTTTGTGTGGTGTGAGATAAGCATCTCATTTTATTTTTTCCTGTTGTCTAGCTGTTCCTCAGCCTTTCACTGACTAACCCTTGCTGTTCCATCCATTTCTTTTTTTTTTTAATACATTTATTTATTTATGGCTGCATTGTTACTGTGTGCAGGCTTTCTCAAGTTGCAGTGAGTGGTGGCTACTCTTCATTGTGGTGTGCGGGCTTCTCATTGCGGTGGCTTCTCTTGTTGCAGAGCATGGGCTCTAGGCGTGCAGGCTTCAGTAGTTGTGGCACACGGGCTCAGTAGTTGTGGCACACGGGCTTAAGTTGTTCTGTGACATGTGGGATTTTCCTGGACCAGGGCTCGAACCCGTGTCTCCTGCATTGGCAGGTGGATTCTTAACCACTGCGCCACCAGGGAAGCCCTCCATCCATTTCTGATGCCACCTTCACTGAACACTAATTTAGGCTTTGTCTCTGGGTCACCTATTCTACCCCACTGACCTGCCACTAATTTCTTATGGGCTCCATATGACTCAAATTACTGTAGCTTTACAACTTATGACATTAGCCTTAAACATCCCTTTGAAGACCCAACGCCACCAAATACTTGGCTAAGGTACACACAGCCCCCAAACTGGCTATGTCCACAGCACTGGCAGCTTTCCTCCCCATGCACTGCCTAGAGTGGCCATCTGTGAAGCTCAGAGCCATCCAGAATGGTCAATTCCCTGGCGATCGACAGAGAATTAGGGCTAAGAAGAGGTGCATACGTTCCAAAGCACACTAATCTCGCCTATAACCTGAAAAAGTGAAATGAATCTCCTGTAAGTCAAATTCTGGTATAAACCATGTCAAGGACCATTAACATTTCGGGCTTGTCTTAGAATCCAGATAAACTAAATATGACTTGAATGAGCTGGACAGGCGAGAGCTTCCTTTGGTCATACAGAGATTTTCAGATGCAATGGGGTTTGGCCTGTATCAGAAGGCACCATCTCCACACGGAAGCACAGAGCACAAACCTAACACGGAAGAGGAATTCAAGCACGATGAAGTCTGTTTCTCCTCCTTTACCTGAACTTTCAGTTCTAGTTCTCTGATCTGGTCTTCTTTCACCTTCATGTCCATTGTGAGCTTCTTGCCCTCTGCTTCTAATTCTCTGATCCGATTCCGTAAGGTTTCGGTGCACTCTCCCCTTATGAAAAAGAAGAGAAGGGAAAAAGAGGATTTAAAAGACTATGGGTTTAACTATACTGCAGGATTGATATTTTTCTTATACTCCACAGAGTCAGGTTTTAGCTTTTGGCTCAGTCTGCTCATTCTCTCTGTTCTTTATAATTTCAAAAATGATCTAAAATAATTATTAATTGGGTGTCTAATATGAGCCAGGTGCCAAGCTAGGTACTTTACCCATACTTCCTTCTTTACTGGGGTAGGGTTTATTATCCTATTTTCCAGAGAAGAAAACTGAAGCTACTTAGATATAATACTAGTTCAAGGTCACCCAGCTTGCAGGTCACAGAACTGGGATAAGAACTGAGATTTTTCCACCTTGCCAATCCAGCAAGCTTCCCATCAGGCCATATGACTTGAGACAATGCACACAAGCTGAGCGAGAGAGAACCAGACGTGTGCTGTCTCCAGCAGGGGGCAGTGAGTTAAAAAACATTTTCACTTTTGAGGGACTGTGCACTGGGAACGTTACCTTTCTTTAGTCATGAAGTTTGGACAAGACTGGAGTAAACAGAAAAAGAAGGGAGCAGCATTAGGGTGCTTCTCAGGGCTATAAAAAGGACAAACTTAAAAAGATGATGGCAATGGCCAGTCCAAAGCTGGTGAACTGTTTAGGTTTCAGAAACAGCCTGGTGGAGAAGGTAGGTGTCCTTTGCCTATGAAAAGGAAGGTCCAGTGAGAGACTAAAGCCTTGAGATATACTTAAGAATAAAAACAGCCTCTACATAAATGATGGCAAACAAGGACCATCCAAGGATAAGACCAAAGGCAATAAGCTTAACCAAAAGCAAAAGAAATTAAGGGTAGAGACTGAAATCAATGTACTGATTCTCAGGCATAAGAGACATTAAACAATATGGTTAAGAAACTGTCATATCCTCCTCAGGGATTTTTTAAGAAAGAGTAACTGCTGGATGAATTAAGGAGAGCACAAGCCACACCAGATGACTGTTCAGGAAAATCTCCTGCAAGTGTAAGTGCTTCAGGAACGCTCACAAATCTTTAAATGCGTGAACAAACAACCCCACCCCCACCCCCCGACATCCTAAGCAGGTTAGTAAAGGGTCTTGTGAATCTGTATAGATGCTAATGGGCCAAGTTAGCTCAGCCATCTGCAGTACAGAGTCTGCTGGGGGAAGGCAGGATCACGCAGGAGAAAGAGTTCTCTCTCCCACTGCTATTTCCTAAAAGATGAAATGATGGTTCACCAATTATTCTACAAATGCCAGAACCCAAAAGAAGGCTATTAACATGACAAATACAAAAAAGCAAAAAGTAGAATTATATCACATAGACACAAATTTAGGGATAGAAACTTAAAATTAAATAAATAATAATTTACCCTCCCCTGCATCTGTAAACCCATAACTGACCCCCACCATGCAGATGAACTTCACCAGTCAAAATAAAAAAAGAAAAAAGAAAAAGTGAAGTAGAAGCCAAAAAGAGAGAGAGACAGAAAGAAAGAAAGAAAAAGAGGCTCTTAACTCTCTTCCCCATCTTTTCCAGATCATTTGACAGTTTGCTGATGTCCAACAAAGACATGAGCAGTCAGGACACAGTGCTTGGGGGAGTCCCAAGATTCTATCTTTCTTCCATTTTAAGATTAAAAACACCAGAAACACACAACTAAGAGTAGAGCATAATGATAGTTCTATAAAGGGAACAAAAGTCCAGACTGGTTCCCTGGACCAATTTAGTAATTATTATTATAATTACTATTATAATTATATAATAATAATAATTACTATTATAATTATTACACTATAATAAATAAATACTATAAACTATACTATTATAATTACTAAATAATTACTATTATAATTATATAATAATTATAATTATTATATAATTATAATTATTAAAGTAATATTATCAAAGCATTTAGCAATTATCAGTCTTACAGAAAGTGGCTGGAAACCCCTTTCTGAGCAGAATTTTGCCTCCCAGGTGTGGGAGGCATGGAGATTCCCTCATCCTACTTTATACAGCAGGTCACTGAGGGATGAAGTTGTCATGACAGCATAAGCTTGCACAGATGGGGTTTAAACCAGCTAATAAAACGGCACTTAAAAGCAATCCCTCCATGCATGATTGTGTATTTCCAGTCCTGCCCAAGGCATCAAATTCCCATTCTCAGTCCAAGGAAAGCCAACCTTGGATTAAGCACTCCGGTGACATCAACATACCTAGACGCAGCAGCAAATGCAACAGCCCGGGCAGCAGTAGCTTCTTCTAACTTCTTCCTTTTTTTCTCCTCCATTAACTGCTTTTCTACAAAACTTCGGGCTTCCTGCTCAGCTTTTAGCTTTTTCTCCAACTGGCTGATATTCTGCTTATCTTTTTGCTTCATTTGCACAGCATTATGTAACCTATATGGAAATGATTGTCATACAAAGTTTTACAATTAGAAACGTCCAATATAAACCCTGGAGAAACATGGCTCCTCTTTATCATTTTGAGGCCAAAGTAAACAGGAGATTTGAACAGCAAATCATAAATGTCAATTCCCAGAGTGTCCAGGGAAAATACATTGTCATTATTATTTAACAATTCCTAAACGCCAATAAACAAGCTGCCTTACAAGATACAGAATTGGACCTAGTCTCTGCTTTATTCATGTAAGTGATCTACGAAGGTAATCCAGAAAATAGGCTAAAACAAGTTTCTATCAGAGGAAAAGATAACTGTAGAACTAATTCTAGTGTCCCAAAGCACCTTGAAAGAACTTCAGTCTGAGACTAAGGAAGAGCTGAACCAGATCCATTGAAACTGAGGGGAGGGGAAGGTCTTTCTCTGCCTGAATACAATATGCTGCAGCCTACTGCAGCCTTTCCTTTCCAGCTGGGAGATGTTTTCTCAGAGTATCCCAAAATAGATCTTGTAGTTAGAATCACAGGATGCTTAATTTCAGATAAAAATTTCAGCCACATTCCCTTCCCTGCTCCTACCACCCCCAGCTTTATGTATCAATATGAGGTGAGTTTCTCTCAATATATCAGTGTAAGGTAAGATGTTCTCTATGTAATAATGCTAGAGCCATCACATACATACGTGAGTCAGAAGCAATGGAAAGGTTATGTGCCTATAATGCTCTAGCTTTTGAGCTACATTCCCTGAAAATGATGAAGGACTGATCTTTCAAGGAAAAGCCCAGAAAGCTCGGCACCTATAATAGTAATCACTACCCTAGACACACATTGCTTAGAGATTTTAAAAAAAGACAGACCCACACTGAGTCAAGAAGTAATTGCAGAATGAATTAATGGAAAGTGTAAAAGAATTCATGCAGAAGAGCTAGCTTTTTGTCTGCCTCTTCAAATAAAATCAAGTTCAACATCATTTTTTAGTTCCAGAAATCAAAGTAGATAGAGTCTAATCCTCTGGAAATTTTCACTCAAGGGAACAAGAGTTTCAAATTGTGGCAGAAATACTTCTTGTCAATTTTACTCATATTGTCACAAAAGCTCAATAACTATTTTAAACTAAGAGAAGAAGTTATTAAATGAGAGAAGACAGAATAGTAATATTAATAAACTGTTTTGTTGCAATGAAATAAGTTTTTATAGATTTTACAACATGTTGAATATCTGGTCCTACATTAAATATTTTATTTATTTATTTATTTTTTATTTTTTTATTTTATTTTTTTTGCGGTATGCGGGCCTCTCACTGTTGTGGCCTCCCCCGTTGCGGAGCACAGGCTCCGGACGCGCAGGCTCAGCGGCCATGGCTCACGGGCCCAGCCGCTCCGCGGCACATGGGATCCTCCCAGACCGGGGCACGAACCCGTATCCCCTGCATCGGCAGGCGGACTCTCAACCACCTGCGCCACCAGGGAGGCCCTACATTAAATATTTTAAACATTTTGTTTTTAAAAAAAAACTCCTCTGCTAGATCCCTTTGTCGTCATGAGCCTTGTGCTCCAATCCCTGGAAACAAGAGCAACGCGAGGCTGCTTGACTCACGCCAGAGGCCCACAAGGTGCACATACTTGTTCTGCAGCAGCTCATTCTCTTGCCGGAGCTGGCCCATTTCTGAGCGGATCCCTCGCTCGGTGCTCGAGAGGGAGCTGATCTGACTGCGGAGCTCCTGTTCCACTTGCCTGCTGGCCTGCAGGTCGGCCTTTAACTTTTTAATGTCTTGTTCCAGCCTAGGAGAAGGAGAAACACAGCATCTTCATCGCTGAGAGGCCACCCCCGGGGCTCTGTGGGAGACCCTGGCTGAAGTCCCTGACTGCTGGGTGGCTGGTGGAGCACCCTGCCAGCAGCTGCTGACATCAACGCAACTCCCGTCTGCAATCAGCCTTTGAATCAGTGCTTCTGCCTGGGTCTCCCCCTTCCCACCACAGGGTAACTTCGGATTCCCCCCAAATATTTGTGAACACTGACAGGGGAAGATGGTGCTTGTGAGTATCTGAGCTGCTAATAAAGGAGGAGGGGAAGGCAGAGGGAGGGTGCCTGAAGGGCATGGTTCCCTCCCCACTGGTGAATTCCCCATGCCCCTCAGCAAGGGAGATATGCTAATAACAACCAGCTCAGGACCCATATGCTTTGAGATATCCTGATAGATGAGAATCTACTGCCTGAGATCCCCTCCCACCATGGGCCTAGAAGAAAACAGTGTCTGAGACAGCCTCCTGAAACTGCTAGCATCCTTGCTAAATGATGTTCACACTTGTGGTGACTGTGACAGAAGAGCTCACTAGACTCAACAACAATGAAAAAAGGAACAAATTACATGATCTACGAATCATAAGAAAACTCAATCTGTGAAATGAAGCTTATCTTTTCAATTCCTTACTCCTGTTCCATCTATTTTCTTTAATGCAGTAATAGTTTCACTTTAAGTGATATGTATTGGGGAACTATTATATGCACATGTAGGACTGAAAAGGGTCAACAAAGAATATAAAGTTAAGCCCCCTTCTTCATGAGAGGACTTTACAATTTCACTAGAGGCCAATAAACAGACATTTAAAATGATTAAACCATAATACAGGAAGGTCATGGTTAAAAACATGCTAAAGGGAGTAACTAATATTTAATGAGAACTTACATGCCAGGCACTGTTCCATAGGTTTTAATGGTATGAACACATTTAATCTGTACAACTATGAGCTAAATTGAATAACCTTGGCAATTATTAGTCCCCTTTTTACAGATGAAGAAATCTAGATTCAAGAAAGGTTCCAGCCCAAGGTCACACAGGCAGCCTAGCTCTAGACTCCACTCTTCTCCAGCAGGCCAAACTGTGGCTCTATCAGCCACAGCATGGCGTGGAGAGAAATGTCACATGAGTTCTGAGGAGAGAAGATGGGGAATGAGTTGGGCCTCGAAAGTTGGGCAGGATTTGGAGAAGTAGAAGGGGAGGAGAAGGCATTCTAAACAAGGGGAAAACATGCTCAAAGGCTCAAAGGTAGCAACAGCCACAGGCATTTGGAGGCAGAGCGATCAGTCTGGCCTCTGAGGAAGGCTTGTACTCTGGGAACAGGGCGAGAAAGGATAGAAGGGACCTGGCAGATCAGACCATGGAGAACGGCACTGAAGTTCAGGCCAAAGATGACTGCCAGGTGAGACTCAGAAGACATCTTTTCCTACAAACGTACAGCAGGCAAAAGTCAGTTAGCTCTGAAGAGACTCTTGTGCATTTCACTGATCCAACATACCAACAGAACCAAGAATTCTGGAGGGCAATGGTGATCTCTCCTTGGAACTGCCAGGTCCATAGACTAGGTCCTTACAGATATGTTTTATGAAGCACTAAATCCCCAGGGCCCATCAATCACAGCGATCAACACTTACTAAATACATGTATCGGTTGCCTGGCATTCCTTAGAAAACCAAAGAGCAGCTTTATTTACCTGTCTTACCTTTAGCCAACTGAAACAAAATCTCAAAACCAAAAAGTCATGAAACATCAATGGTTACCTCCCAGGCCCAGTAGCCGGTCCCCCTGTCCAGTGCCTGGGGACACAGACTAGAGACTTTGTGTTCCAGAAGAGCTGCCGGGTCTCCTGACACAGCTTGCTCCCCAGGGAAGCGCCACAAATGGACATCATGCCACCCTTTCCCTATTGCCAGGGTTATTCCAGTTGAATGTACTCCCGGAACTGCTCTAAACAATCACCGACTGGCATTTATACCATCCCCACACCATCACTCATTCACCCGAAGTTACCCAAGGGATATTTTCTAAAACAGGTCGATGCTGTCAGGTTATCCTCCTTAAGAAGTTTGGCTGAAAAATGTGTTAGGTAATTTATCTTTTTTGAGAAGTTGGTTTCACAGCCCGAGGACTGCATTTTTAGTAAAAAGGATGAGCTTTAAGAAGAGACTAGGGACTTAGCACGGTTTAGAAACGGGGTATAGGATCAGGATTCTCGACTCAGCTCTGGAACCAGCTCTGCGACCCTGGACAAGGCATATAACCTTTCAGGACTCAGTTTCCCCATCTGAGGCAAATGATCTCTAAAGTTCCTCCCAGCTTGGTCTAGGATTTCTAGGCCTGACACACTTACCACTGGCTCTTGATCTGCTCCTTCAGATTAGCAACCTAAGCTGTATCATATGCAGAGGCCCAGGAATCAAGTTCCCCACAACCAGCCACTGGGGCAAAGCATGTGCCGCAGTTGGGAATGAAAGAAAAATTAAATCTGTGAAGTCTAGACGTCAAGAATTTTGAAGTTATTACTTTTTTACAGTTTTTAACCTATAAAAGCCAAATTTCCTACATGAACTAAGAATAACAATTTCTGAATGAAACTTTAGAGTTCCTTGAAAAATGTAAAAAAAACAAGGAGTTTGTACAGTTAGGAGAGCAAAGTGTGCAAAAAGATCTAGAGTGTAACTTCTGGAGACCACAGAACACTAAACAATATTTTTTGTGTGTAGAACTATGAAAATCTTATCAAAGACATATAGCAGCACAATACAAGAAAAATAAGGTGACATGGTTACAAGGGTGTGTTCACTTTTTGAAAATTCATAAGTTGTATACTTAAGATTTGAGCACTTTTGTGGATGTGTGTTATACTTCAATAAAAAGCTTATTTTCAAAAATTAAATAACTTAAGTTCACAAGGCACAGAATTAAAACGCTTCAGGATTTTCATAACTGTTGCCATTGGTTCTGTAAAATTCTGAATGACTGTTTTCCAAACAGTTGCAGCAAACCTGTTAGTTAACACAGCATTCCTCACTGGTCTACAGGAAACTGCATAACAACATGTAAGATAACTTAATGTGCTAAATGGTAAATTCTCAGTAACTTTTTAAATTTATTAGGGGAAATTTTTCATTGTCTCTCTGCAGAAAGCATTAATCTAATGTTGAATGTTCACTATATTTTAAATCTTAACTGAGGTAGGTGGTAAAATGATTTATAACCCCTTATTGGATTTATGTTTTTATTGCAAAAGTGATACCCAGTCAAAATAAAAAACTGCATACAACAGAAAAGTATAAAGAATAAACATGTAAATAACTCATAATCCTTTCATCCAGACAGAACCACTATTTGCATTTGGTTTACTTCATTTCTGTATGTCTTTTTCTTTCTCCTTCTTAACACATGTAAACATTTTTCATATTGCTGAGAGTATCACATGTATAGTTTACATATCTTAAGCACCTTTCCACACTATTAGAAACTTTTCACAAACAACTTAATTGCTGCATAATATTACACTGCACAGATGTACTGTACCACCAATCTCTGCATACGCTCAATAAAAAAATGTATACATGAGTTTTTAAAGAATTACATGAATTAGTAATTTGAACTGAATCGAGCCAGTCAAGTGCCAGGGGCATTTATTAGACAGATAACTACTACTTGTCATAATGGTAAACTTAACCCTTTTGTGCTGAAGGTCAATACTTACTAGGTAAAATGCAGATGTATAATTTATTGCTGTGAAACACCAAGAAGTACTGATTAAATGGTGTTAAGAGGTTAATGCAAAATCTTCAAATGTATTCATGGGATTTTACTAAAACGTCGATAGCTGCAACCTAAATTTGAAGCACGTGGTGAGGAAGAAAATGAGGCAGAAGTAATAGTTTATAACCCTTAAAACTAATTTCAGTAAATAGGAATCAAAAGAAAGCGGAAAAAATTTCACCTCCAAGCTCAAACCCATTTATCAGAGCTAAACCCTACTCTCCTCCCTACACAATAGAAGATTAAGGGATAAAAGAGAACTTTCCTCCAGCAGAACTATAAGCTCATCCAAAAAAGAGAAATAAGACAGATCTTAACCAAACTTTGGTAAGGCTTCGGCAGGAAATAAACATACTCCCTCCCTGCCCAACTCCCGTGGCGCTAGTCACCCTTACGAAGGCTGCCCAGGAGTGCTGCCACTTGGGATACAGACAGGGCCCACAGCAAAGCTGGAGTCTATGTGTCCAATAAATATGTCTATTTGGGCCCAATCAGACAAGCCAGGGGTCTAATCAACTCAGAATGTTACCAGTTAGGTCCAGGCACCTTTCCGAGCCACTTTACTCCACTTTACTGATAAAACTTTAAATCAACTTCTAAACTTGTAAGCTACCTCTAAACTCCAGCAGAGCACCTAACTCACAAGCAAGAGGTGGGGCCACTGGAGCAGCCCTTCCTCAGGGCTCCACTCGCCAGCCCAGCTGACTTCAGAGCAAAACTGCCAAATTGAGGAACGCTCTTACCCACTCCAAACCTCAACTCTACCTCATCTCCTCCCTCATTCCACCCAACTAAGGTAAGCTATAATGTAAATGGTTGATAATTATTTAATTTTAAGGGAAAAATTTACATTTTAATAAGGGGTAATTTCCTAGCTGACCAAAAGAATGAAGCTCAAACTTGAGTCTTTCAAGGCAGGCTAAGTAGGAAAAATATCTTTGAGCATCTTGAAGCACACCTGGTAGTAAAACAAAGTACAGTATTCAAGTGTCAGCTTTTAGTTGAAAGAGGTATTGTTAAGCATCTGAAAAGGTAGGGAGATATTTATGTCTAAGTGTTTGTAATCCTTATCTTTGTGAATTACTTGAATTACAGCCACAGTGCTATGACTTCATTGAAAGTTTAAAAGTCTCCAATGTGTAGAGCCAGTACCTTCATGTTTTTATAAAGCCTGAGGCTTTTTGAGGCCTGAGAACACAGAAGAACTTTAAGACTTTGGGGCAGGAAATTGCCCCAGGAAGCAAGTCCTGCAAAAAAGAGGGAGACCTTTTCTCAGCCAGGACTTCACCTACGGAGGACTCCATACCCATTCCAGAAAACGACCTAAGTGTATATTTCTATGGGTTGTCAGCTTGATCCCATGAGGCTGTCAGGAAGATAAGGAGCCTCAGCTCTGCTGGTTATCTCTGAGCTCTAAGAAGCTGTGACAGAGATGCTGTAGGCCTTGCACGACAACATAGAACTTAAGAGTGCTGCTTACTACGTAAGAAAAGGGGCTTCAGAAGGTCACCTTCAAACGATACAGCCAAGTGACTGAAAGATGAGTTTTTTTCACAAACCCATCATACCAGCCAAAACGACCCACTCCTTGTTCCCAGACATCTTCTGACTTTAATTATACCACCCCTCCCTCCTGGAGGAATGGCCTCCAATTTTCAAGTCTCACTCATTCAAGACCCAGTTAAAAAATAAAAACAAAAACCAAACTCTCCACCATGATGTGCTGATTTCCCTCTCCTGAAATCTGAAAGCCCTTACTGTTGGTGTTTCTGGTTTGGCACTAAACCATTTCCCTGTGCTGTTTTTAAATTTGTTTTGGTTTTTAATATTTTCCTGTGTATACATCTTATTTCTAAAAAGCCTATAAGTTCTCTGAAGCCAGGGACTGGCGGTGCTCTAAAATTAGAAGCTGGAAGTGTATTTCTAAAGTTTCTTCCAACCCTTCCAAGACCATGTCTCTAACCCTCGCTCTCTGTCCATTTCCTCAGTGCTTAGATTAGAACAGGGTCAGCGTTATGATATATGAGGCTCTGGAAACAACCTATCTACAGCAGGCCGCCAGATTTTTAGTTTAAATAGTGGCTGAAGGAGACAGGGGTAAAGGGGCATTTGCTTATCAGGAAGGCAGGTGCACATGGAAAGACTGAATGAAGATGGGAATGAAGACACAGACCTACTAGAGCATGGACTTGAAGATATGGGGAGGGGGAAGGGTAAGCTGTGACAAAGTGAGAGAGTGGCATGGATATATATACACTACCAAACGTAAAACAGATAGCTAGTGGGAAGTAGCCGCATAGCACAGGGAGATCAGCTAGGTGGTTTGTGACCACCTAGAGGGGTGGGATAGGGAGGGAGACGCAAGAGGAAAGAGATATGGGAACATATGTATATGTATAACTGATTCACTTTGTTATAAAGCAGAAACTAACACACCATTGTAAAGCAGTTATACTCCAATAAAGTTGTTAAAAAAAAAAAGACTGAATGAAGAGCAACTGCTTTATCTCGCTAAGTACCTAATTGCATTAGGAGATCCCCTGGCATATGTTAATCATACAAGACAAGACTTGTTCAGGGACCACACAGCTGTCTATGCAGGAAACTGAGCTCATAAATCAAAGCTCTGTCCCCAGAAGAAATACTGTTTACCCTCTCCACCAACTCCTTCCCTTCCCCCCTTTCCAGGTCATTCACCCTGACAGGCTGGGTAGCATGGGTCATTCACATAAAAACATGAATGTCTCTCATCTTAAGTGAGGCCTACACTGACTTGAAGCTGCTCTAGTATATCCTATGAAGCACAACTTTGGAAATAAGGAAATGAAGCTGCCTCAGGTCTCACTGTGGTTACTACAATTGCTCACCAGGCACAAGTATCCAAAAATAAGCAACAGCCTAATTACCTGATTGCCAGGTGAAACCATAATACAAAGTACCTTATGTCTCTGTTGCCTAATCTGTCAAACACATTCATTTTCATTAAGGAACACAGGGAAGGAAAGGAAATCTAGAGGATTTCACTGGCCATTCACGGAATAGGAAACTGACCTTGAAGCCCTTTAAGAATAAAGCTATGGGTGCCATGAACTAGTATTTTTAATAAGGTCCTTAAAGGATGTGATCAGATATGATACTTTGTATCAAAAAAGTCTTTAAAATGTTCATATCTGTTAATACATCATCCCTCTCCCACACTGGAGATACACACAAAGATTTCTGTAAAAG
The DNA here is from genome assembly GCF_025265405.1 of Mesoplodon densirostris. Classification (NCBI taxonomy): domain Eukaryota; kingdom Metazoa; phylum Chordata; class Mammalia; order Artiodactyla; family Ziphiidae; genus Mesoplodon; species Mesoplodon densirostris. Next base: position 20,880,442 of record NC_082662.1, on the reverse strand, counting down.
TGTGTTTGTTGCAGCATGATTTATAATAAGAAAAAAAAAAGCAGGAACACAAATATTCAACAGAAGAGTGGCTAAATAAATTGTATATTCATGTGTCTGACTGACATGCCACCATTAAAAAACCATTGGGGTCTTGCCTGGTGGTGCAGTGGTTAAGAATCTGCCTGCCAGTGCAGGGGACATGGGTTCAAGCCCTGGCCCGGGTAGATTCCACATGCTGCGGAGCAACTAAGCCCGTGCACCACAATTACTGAGCCTGCAAGCCACAACTACTGAGCCCGCGTGCCACAACTACTGAAGCCCGCACGCCTAGAGCCCGCGCTCCACAACGAGAAGCCACTGTGATGAGAAGCCCGTGCACCGCAACGAAGAGTAGCCGCCGCTCGCCGCAACTAGAGAACGCCCACGTACAGCAACAAAGACCCAACACAGCCAAAAAAATAAGTAAATAAACAAATTAATTTAAAAAAAACCACTGAGGAAGAATATTCAATGACATGGGAGAATGCTCATGATATAGTCAGTGAAAAAGACAATTACAAAACATTATACATAGTATGAGCTTCGTTTTGTGAAAAGAATATGTATGTATGCCAGAGAAAAAAAGACTGAGAGGATATACATTAAGATAGTGGGGCTTCCCTGGTGGCACAGTGGTTGAGAGATCGCCTGCCGATGCAGGGGACACGGGTTCGTGCCCCGTTCCGGGAAGATCCCACATGCCGCGGAGCGGCTGGGCCTGTGAGCCATGGCCGCTGAGCCTCCACGTCCGGAGCCTGTGCTCCGCAGCGGGAGAGGCCACGGCAGTGAGAGGCCCGCATACCACACACACAAAAAAAATAGTGGCCACCTCTTCTTTATTTTCAAAATTGGAAGTAATCAACAGCTTATTTTTAACATTTTAATTATCATTTTATGATTGGGAGAAAAGTTCTTTCAAAAGAGGAAGCTGTTAATTTGCTTTCCGTGGCTTTTCAACATCCACTGTTACTCTTAGATTTGCCCATGTCACAGGCCAGTTTCAGAATAATCTGAAAGCCTTAGGGAAAGCCCAACTCTTTTACTTCCTAAACTTTTTAGGTCACTCCAAGGAAGGCGAACTTAATTTTCTTAAGCAGAAGACACCTCAGTTCCTAAATATACATCAACTACCTGTACTTCCCATTCATCAGTTCCTATCAAAGCAATAGTTTGTCTAAATCTAGATTCTAGAGCTGCAGTTTATCGCCCTGCCCTGGCTCCCTGTAAAAGAAGAGAGCAGGCATCGCTCTGACATCAGCCTTGACAGTATACACACGTTACAGGGGATGGTGCTGGGAGGTCCAGATTCTAAACTGGCTGGTCTGTGAAATCTGCGAATAACCAGTGTCCATGTCCCGTTTCGGTGTATTTTATGCTCCAAGAACACGGCAGAAAAACACCTTGGTGTGGAGTAAGTCACCTGCCTTAGACACAGGAGGCCTCTATACCGTATGGTCTGAGGAACACCAGAGACCCACACTACCCTTCTTACCATAAGGCTGTCCCCTCTCCTTCTAAGTGGTCTGAAGGCCTCACGGTCAGGTGTGAGGATGCAACAAAAAAGGCGGCAGTCTTTGACTCTGGAGGGGCACTGTCAACAGGTGCATGTTTTCCAGGAGCACATGGAACTCAAGGACAGGAGAAGGCAAAAAGTTCCCATTAATACATGGCAGATCAGTTCATGGGAATTACCGATTGCCCCTAACTACAAGTCCTTCCTGCAGGAGTCCAGTTTTTGACTGGTGGGGTCAGTGGGGGATGGAACAAAATACAAGAATAACAGGAAGGGTCAGGTGCAGAGGTTACAGACTGGTGAGCCAATCCGGCCCATGAACATGTTTTGTTTCACTCTCCTCCACAGGATGTAAGTATAAATGTTGTGGAACCGTGAGATTTCACATAAAGACACCTATTTCGGCATGTCCTCTGAATATCAGAAGAGTTAGCAACACTGGGCCTGCAACCCCACAGCAACACCTGCCTGGGCTGTCTGGAAGGGCATGGCGCTTCCCAACTCCCACGTGCCGGGTGCAGTACTGAGTACGAACGATGCCAACCCCGGCCCCCTGCTCACGCCTGTGCCCTGCCTCGCTCCTGTACTTGCCCGAGTCCGCAACACCCTCTCTAGAGCCAGGGGGACAGAAAGGGCAGTGGTCCTTTCCAGTTCATTATACTGTTTCTGTTTCAAATCTGTTACAACACTCTACCAAGAAAGGTGAAACGGACCTTACAAGAGAGAGGAGTTGTCATTCTTTCCATAAAAAAGAAACTAAAACTTGCTTTAATTCTGAGAGGCCCAGCTGACTAGAAAAGAGGTCTAAGAAATCCCAGAGAGATTTGCACAGACTGAAGTATACCCACACTGGCAGTCAAAGTACTCAAATAGCCAGTTTCTAAATGATAGCGTGAGTAACATTTAAAGAATACAGTTCCTTTTCCTTGGAGTTCTGCCCCTTCAGGGAATCCACCCCTAATTCCCTTAGCTGGAAATCTCAGTTCGTTATGTGCCAGCAGGGGTACTGACTCAGAATTTAACACAACATTTGACAGTAGTTCCTTCTGAATTCTAGGGAGGAAACTTCCTAGCTGGCTAATCAGAAATCCCTCTTGTTAGAATAAACTCTCAGTACTCAACATAAAAATGTTTCTAATGTGGATTCCCCCCACCAAATAATTTGTGTTATTTCATAATTTATCCATACAACATAGATTATGATCTTTTTTGATCACCTGGATATGCAGACATTAAGTAAACTGCTGGCTTAAATTCATTAATGCCTAGCTTCTAAAGTGCTGCCTGGTTTTCAAGTCACAAAACAGGCCTGCTTAAGTATAAAATTATCATGCTTCTATTACCACATTTATATCCCAGAATATTATAGTTTTAAATCACTATAATGGTTAAAATAAATTGAAACTATATTATGAATTAATATAATAAACAAATCTAACCAAATAAAAACTACAGGTACCTTAAATATTATGAGCATGGCAGAAAATAAAAATAAATCAGGTCCAACAATGTATATCTACTCAGAAACAATGCTAGACTAATATAAATCAAAAACATGTTTCCACAGAGACACTGAACTTACTAATAAATAGAAATATGTCTCTACTACTTTTTTTTCACTTAATAATTTCCAAATAGTTTATTTTCACTTAATAATTTCCAAAAAATTTAGTTGCAGCTATATCCAACATATTTAATCTAATTCTTTCTGAAATGTCATGCATTTTTACTAAATTTTACCTCTCAGCTAGAAATGATACTGTTACAAATAAATGGTCAAATGCACCTGTGGAAGCAGAAAGGCCTACTTTGGCAGCCACCACTCACGAGGAGGGTGTCAGGCAAGTCACTGTGCAGCACAGATGATTGTCAAGGCAGTTGACAGGTAGCACACGTAGGGAAAGCAGCCAGGGTAAAGCCCCAAACCCCAATCACTGTCTCCCAAGGTCAGATTTTCTTCCACAAACTATTCCTGACACATAGCAAAATATATTTAAATGCAAAAGAAAATAAACAAATATACCATTTTCTCTCTGGCACCAGAGATGACAAACAAGCAGTCAACGTATTTTCTAACCAGGGGGATTTCCTTGGAGGGAAGTTTGGAAACATGGGATCTAAGCTCTCTCTCCAGCTACCACAAAGACAAAAAGAATGGCTAGAGCTAAGGGGGAAGAGAGAAGGCAAGACCCACCAGGAAAGATGAATAAGACAAGGCAAACTAAGATTTTCTCCGAGTTCTTGGCTGACATGTGGCTTATGCCTAGATTCCTTGGCCCTGAGGAACAACCAACCCACTGGCAGAGCAAATGGCTTTTTCAAAAGTCCCTTGGAGGAGTTTTCTCCCCTTGCCCTTGTAACTTCCAGAAATTCTTAAACCTCCTCACAGCCTGGAAAAAAGTTCTGACAGAGTACTTAATTTTAAAACTTCCTGGGAAATACCAAGGAAAAGGGCTTAGAGTGGAAAGTCCTTCTATTTTTTAGAAATAAAATCAGTAACAACTTACTCAAGAACAACAAATAGTTTGACACTGGATGGCAGGTCCTTGGCCTGGTTTAATGTAATATTTAGGTTTTCCACCTTCAAAAGCCTTTGAGTTGCACTGCACTGCATCTTTCCTCCCCCTGCCCCCATCTAGTATTTTCCTTGCACAAAGGTAATATTCATTCAACAAGTATTTACTGAGCATCTACCCTGTGGCAATCACTGTGTACTGTGGCAGACAAGAAAAAAGGAGGTCCCTGCCCTCGTCTAGCTTACATTCTTTTATGGGCATAATAAGCCCGTGTAGAAATTCAAAGTATGTAGAAATAGACAATGTAGAAAGTAAACATCTCCTATAATCAGCTACGATTGACCATTTGGTGTATACTATTTCAAATAATTTTCTGTGTATATAAGAATGATACCTAACCATATTTTGTTAATGGTTCATACCATATGATCTGTTTTGCTATTTCCGCCCCTTTAACAATCAATCTTGGGGTGTTTCCATTACCTTCTTTTAAGATGAGTTTCCACCTTTCAAGAGACTCCTTTGTAACCTTCCCCACTTAAACTACTGTGAATTCCCAGGTAGGACTCTTTAGGGACTTGGGAGAGGGCTGGAAAGGTCCATAAAAGGCCACCTCCCCCTGGAGTACCTGTCTCAGGGAATGCTCGTGGGCTCTTCCTCTGGAATTGACTGCTCTGTCTTGTTTCTTTCCCATAGTCAGGTCTCAACTTTGGATTCTACCCTCGCTTTGTGCCTACAATCTCTAAGATGACAAAACAGGGGCTTTTTGGATTCTCTTTACTTTGCTCTTTTGCACAGCTATCCACACCAAAATCATACTGAACCCACTGATTATTAAAAATCAGTATCTAAAAATATGGCCATTTCCTTTCAATGGATACATAATTTTTAATTGTGTGTAGACACCTTAAAATGTGGGAAATGAAAAATCGGAAGTAGTGTAAACTGTCTGTTGTTTTTCCCCCAACAGCGAGACCACACCAAGGAGCCTTCTATACAGCAGAGGTTACACGACAATCTCAAATGCTGTTGTCTGGAGACAAGATTAGATTCAGAAGTAGAAAGACTGAGAACTGCTAGTCAAACCACCTGAGCAATCTGTGGCACCAGCAAATCCTGTCAAAGAAGAAAGATGGCTGTTGTTAGCTTTTGCTATCTTCGTCCCCCTTAAGAAAAACATAAAATCATAAAACATAAACACAAGGCTTATATGGGCTAGAAAGTGGAATGAAGACCAGCGACATTTTGCTCACCTACCAGCTTAACCCAGAAAAAGATGAGTCACAAATACTCATATCACAGCTACTAAAAACACAATCAATATACTCACGGATGGATCAGAACACTATTTATAAAGTATGTTGTCATTAATCTATATAATCCCAAAATATTTCCCTAAGACCCAGATCTAGTAATATAAGTTAGTTCCTGGGTATGAGTGTAAGTTAAACACTCCTCAGTGTCAGTGAATGAGTTAAAATGTCTTAAAGTGCTTCTCCATCCCTCCTCTCCTCCTCCCTCCCCTCTGAGTCAGGGCTATCACACTTGCTTAGTGACTACTGGAAAAATCCTGATACACGTTTTCTCCTTTTCTCCCAAGGCTCTCAAGTCTCCAAATAAGCAGAACTGTATGAACAAACTAACTTATAAGTAATAACACTTTGGTGCGCTTAAAATAACCAAATGAATTTAGAGAGGAAAAAAGAGTGACTTTTCAATATATGAAAACATATCCCAGATTTCCACTTTCCCCTGAAGAAAACCCACCCCCACCCTCACCCTCAGAACTTACCACCATGGCCACGCCCACACCCCAGCACCTCAGGCCTTCAAAGCAGTCACTGGTGGCCTTTCCTCAGGGTAAGCTGATGGTTACATCCCCAATCCTAAATTTTCCAATTCAAGGCTCTTCGGTCTGCTGCTGTCAAGCTAGGCCTACCCCAGATTTATTCCTAAAGGGCAAATTTCCTGCTGGGTGGCTCTAGGCTATCTGAACCAGACTAACTCCCACGTAGCCCTAACCAGAACTGAATTCTCAGAGACCCTGTAAGCTTTCAAGGGTACGAGTGGATGGCCCCCTTCTGTTCAGAAATAAGTACACCCCTGTGTCTTTGGCAAGAGCAAGAATTTTTAAAACACTTAAAAGAGCATATCTCTAGAAAAATGTAAAATTAAATGAATTCTGAAATTCTAAGCATTTCTTCTATAGATTTTAGCCATGAGAGCATAACATTTAGCTCTGGTCCCAATCCTTATGTCAGCTTTAGCTGTATGTGCATTTAAAACAAAAACAAAAACAATAGTTTTTTAAAAAACAAAAATAAAGCAGGTTGATAAAACTTTTTTTTTTTTTTTTTAAGCAGCATGGTATAACAGCAAAGGCAGAAGCCAAGAAATTTCGGTTCCGGTCCTGGTAACTACCACTCTAGCTGGGTTACTTGGACTAGCCATTTACTCTTGTAGGGCTTGTTTACTTCTCTGCTAAGAAGACAGGGTTGGGGAGGCTGGTCTAACTGTCTCTTAGATCTCTTGCAGTTCCAAAAAAAACAAAAACCATCATTCTAAATTCTACTTAGTTCTGTAAAATGCATCTCTACTAGGCAAACTGTGGATACTTTTCCTTCCTGACTCTTCACACCAAACATTATTCAACTACGTTAAAGAGTTGATATCTTATTAAGAATAAGCACTAGAAACAAGAAAGGTTAATCTTCTGTCTTGAACACAAAAAACGAAGAAAGAAAAGGCGGGATGGAAATAAACCAAGAAGAGACTTTTGCTTCCACACTTCTACAGAATATGGATCACTTTACATTTTGTACTCAGTTTTAAATTCTCTCCCTTAACCAGGAAATTGAAACAAGTAACAAACCCCAACAAGAAACCCCACAGTCTTGGGCTGTATTTGAGAGGGAGCTTTGTGCCAAGTACAAACAAAAGTGTTGGCTCTTCTGCTTGCAGGCCCTGAAACTACAGGAAAGCAGCTCAGGTGTCGCAGCCTGACCTGCCGGATCTTAGAGTGACCACTGAATGATCACACAGACCTGCCATGGAATATTCCACATCAAGTGAAAACCAGTGTTAGGCTAAATTGGGAAAATGATTTCAATATAATTTAGGTGAAAAAAGCAGGACACAAAAACTACACAAACATAGCGAACAAACTTATGGATACCAATGGGGGAAGGAGGGGGTGGGATGAATTGGGAGATTGGGATTGACATATATACATTACTATGTATAAAAAAGACAACTAATGAGAACCTACTGTACAGCACAGGGAACTCTATTCAATGCTCTGTGATGACCTAAATGGGAAGGCAATCTAAAAGAGGGATATATGTATACATATAACTGATTCACTTTGCTGTACAGCAGAAACTAACACAACACTATAAAGCAACTATACTCCAATAAAAATTAATAAAAAAAACTACACAAACACTATGGCCACAACTATATAAATTTAGTTGAAGAAAATACAACAAAAATTTAACAGTGATTTATGTCATGTATTTCCTCCTTTTTCCACCTAAATTTTCTATAATTTTTTCACACTTAAAATATTCTAAAATTGACCACGAAGAAAAAAATTGAGCAAACCTCACTCTAATTTACAGGATTCCTTTCTAACCCAGCATGTACTTAAAATAACGGATCTTTCTCATTGCTTTTTTGTTTATGTCTAAAAGTTTTTTCCACGTCAGAATTAAAAATATTTTTGGCTACCAATATTATAAGTCTGTTTCTAAATAACTTGGGTAAAGAATTCAGAAATCAAGCTGGCAGAAATTGGGTCATTTTGTAAGATATGCATTTCTTAAACCAAAAGAGGACTTTGGAGTGGCTTTAGCAAGTTCCCAAACTTTTCCTGGGAAGGAGCCTACAGGCAACACTTACTGCCAAGTTCCCCACCTTCCCCCACCTTAGTGGATCTATCAGCATACTTTTTTTTTTTTTAACATCTTTATTGGAGTATAATTGTTTTACAATGGTGTTAGTTTCTGCTTTATAACAAAGTGAATCAGTTATACATATACATATGTTCCCATATCTCTTTCCTCTTGCGTCTCCCTCCCTCCCACCCTCCCTATCCCACCCCTCTAGGTGGTCACAAAGCACCTAGCTGATCTCCCTGTGCTATGCAGCTGCTTCCCACTAGCTTATCTATTTTATGTTTGGTAGTGTATATATGTCCATGCCACTCTCTCACTTTGTCACAGCTTACCCTTCCCCCTCCCCATATCTTCAAGTCCATTCTCTAGTAGGTCTGTGTCTTTATTCACATCTTACCCCTAGGTTCTTCATGACCTTTTTTTTTTTTTCTTAGATTCCATATATATGTGCTAGCGTACGGCATTTGTTTTTCTCTTTCTGACTTACTTCACTCTGTAGGACAGACTCTAGGTCCATCCACCTCACTACAAATAACTCAATTTCGTTTCTTTTTATGGCTGAGTAATAGTCCAAAACTACAAATAGAACTACCATACGACCCAGCAATCCCACTACTGGGCATATACCCTGAGAAAACCATAATTCAAAAAGAGTCATGTACCAAAATGTTCATTACAGCTCTATTTTCAATAGCCAGGAGATGGAAGCAATCTAAGCGTCCATCAACAGATGAATGGATAAAGAAGATGTGGCACATATATCAGCATACTTTTTCTGTTATGGGCTAGGAGTAAACATCTTTGGCTTAGTAGGCCATAGAGTCTCTGTCGCAGTTACTCAACTCTGCCACAATAAAGCAGCCATAGACGCTATGTAAATGAATGAGCGTGGCTATGTTCCAATAGAACTTTTTTTTTTACAAAAACAGGCAGTGGGCCAGCTTTGGCCTGTGTGCAGTGGTCTGCCAGCCTGTGGTGTACAGCACACTAGAGAACATCCTTGGAGCTTGGAGAGACGGTGAAAAGACCTGAAGGACTGCTTGCTCCTTCACAGGGAACGACCATCGAACCTTATTTTGACAGCCACACCGATCTCCAAGAATTCTTTGAAGGTGGTGTACTCATGAATATTCCCCCCAAAATCAATGAATTGGTTCCTCAAATATAGTAGTTTTCAACCATGATATTGAGAAAGACATAGCTATACAGCATGTGCTGCAATTAATTTACTATTAATACTACAGTACTGGTTTTCAAATGATTTTTTAAAAAAGCTTTATAAAAGGGATGATCAGTCTTATCCTTACAGCCAGCCTGGACCTATACACAGCCTTGGGTGTACCTGCAGGAGCAAAGGACTCATGTACATACTGTCAGCCCATGTACGATTGCATCAGGAGCCTTAGAGACCACTGAGCACAGCCCTTTCCATCTGAAGATAACAAATCCACTCTGGCTAACAGCTCAAACATCTCAGGTTTGGATCCGTTACAGTCTTATTAATATTCATCAAAACATACATGAAGTCAAGGAAGAAGAAATCAAACCCTTCAAATCCTTTCTCTGTGTGTATTAGAAAAACAAAATGTTTTTAATAAGATTGCTTTCTACTTTCTTCATGAAATATTATGTCATAAGCACTTCCCTATATTATTTAATATGGCTCAAAAATATGATTTTGTAATTTCTGTATTAAAAATCTATGGAATATATGGACCATAATTATTTAAATTTCTCCCCTATTGTTGGATATTTATATCATCTCTTTATTTTTTATAATATTATAGTAAAAGTTGAAAATAATCCTATGGAAGCTTATAAAACTATTTAAATATAACATTTTATATTTAGGTATTTGACAGCAGGTATTGCCTAAAGCAGAGTAATATTCTGGGGCCCTTCAGATCAAGGCACATCAGAGGACACATTAGTGACCACAAGAAGAGGTATATACCCCAGGAGCAGGCACAGGAGCACCGGACCCACGACTGGAAAATGGGCCATCTGAGACCTTGAAATTCTTTACTAAGGGCAGATCAGGTAGTAGAGTCAACCAACATGACAAGTGGGGCCCAAGTGAGGTGGTATCACAAGACTGAGCCTTGACTGCTCTCTCTCTGCAACACCCTACAGAGGAAAACTGTTTTGACTTGACTGCTATTATTAAAATTGTGTAGGAGAAAGGATGTTAAAAAGATGGTGGCAGATGTTTCATTTATACCATATAGTAAATGTGTGGGATATTCCTTTTGACATAGGTCAACTAATTGGTCTTTCTCCCATGGGCAAATGGAAGAAAGTTCTCTGCTGAGTGTTTTCTCTGTAGGGTATGATGGGGCAGAATGTCAAAACAAACAGATGTGGATGCCAGCCTGGCATCAGCAACAGCATGTATGCTTCCAGAAGTGGCAGAGGGCTCTGAAACCTCTAGCGACTTCAGCAGCAGAACCCACATGTACTTCCCTTCATCTAGCTGCCAATAAGAAAACTAAAACAAATTAATAATCTAGTTCATATAATTCATAACACTAGAAATACCTTCCCTCATAAATTGCCTGCTCTGAAGCAAGCCAAAGGAAGAGGAATAAAGATAACTTAGTGGAGGGAAGGAGTTACAAGTGCCCTCTTGAGTTATGTATTTTTAAAAAGCTCCTTGAAATAATGACATTTACAGCAACATGGATGGACCTAGAGATTATTATACTAAGTGAAGTAAGCCAGAGAAAGACAAATACCATATGGTATCACTTATATGTGGAATCGAAAATATGATACAAATGAACTTATTTACAAAACAGAAAGAGACACACAGACATAGAAAACAAACTTATGGTTACCAAAGGGGAAAGGGGGTGAGGAGGGATAAATTGGGAGTTCGGGATTAGCAGATACAAACTACTATATATAAAAGAAACAATAAGGTCCTACTGTATAGCACTGGGGACTATATTCAATACCCTGTAATAAACCATAATGGATAAGAATATGAAAAAGAATATAGATATATATGTATAACTAAATCACTTTGCTGTACACCAAAAAGTAACACAACACTGTAAATCAACTATATTTCAATTTTAAAAAATAAAAAATAAGGAGAAAAAATAAAAATAAAAAAGCTCCAAGTCAGATCTCAGTTTCCAAATGGAAAAAAGATATGAAGTAAGATGAACATGTATATTTTATAAAATACATAAAATACAGCAAAATTAAGTCTGAGCCAGTCAAGGTAATACAACGTTACTCTTTAACTTAAAGATGGGAAAAGGAACATTTCTGATTAAAATCCATGTCTAACACTGTGCAGTTGACCCTTGAACAACGTGGGGGTCAATCCCAGTGTAATTTACAGTTGGCCCTCTATATCCACGGTTCTTCCACAGCCACAAATTCAACCAACCAAGGACTATGTAGTGCTGTAGTATTTACTACTGAAAAATAAACACATATAAGTGGTCCCATGCAGTTCAAACCCACGTTGGTCAAGGATCAACTGTATTTACCTACGGAATTTTTAGAAAGAGATTATTTTTCAAACCTAACTTTCCCAGAATTATTTGGGGGATAATTCATATTTTAAGTGGACAATCAAGAACAAGTCCAAAGTGGTAAAAGGACAACTTTCTCCACCCCCACCCTCATTTTTCTATCTGTCTGACAAAGATTTGCACGAACAGGACACACACTCTTCTTTTTGTGTCTATGCCACAAGAACTTTGAATACGCAAAAAGAAAAGGTCAAGGACTAAAGATGTGCTTCTCAAAACCATGAGAAGAATCAAGTTACATGTAAATTTGTCAAATGTGGAAAGTAATCACTGTCACCACTCAGAGCACTGGAAAGGGCTGGAGTCAATGCTTCTGGACAACGGCACAGGTGACCAACAAACCCATGCGAAATAAACGCTGAATGTCAAACACCACCAAGTTAATTGTCACAGTATCTGATCACAAACAGTTCCTACAGGCATACTTGGAAGTGTGTTTTTCAAGACCTAAGTCAAGTTTATGGAAAGCATTGGTAAGGTCACAGCACACACACTTACCTTACCAGTGCATCTGGTTTGCTTAGCTGGTTATTAGGAATACAGTTTTCCATTAAGTCCTTGTGTGCACTTGGGCTCTTGCTAGGGCATTTCTGCTTCTTCTCGTTTTTACTAGATGAGGAAGGAATGCTCCCATTTGTGGCGCTGTGACTTCGAGGTGAGGAGTTCACAACTCCACTGGCATTTTTGTAGTTTTTTGAGGAAGCAGTGCATGAGTCCTCTTTCAAGAGATTTTCTGTACTTCCCACGAGATCATTATTTAATCTTTTACTATTGATATGGTTTTCCATATACTCAATTTCTTGTATTTTAGAGTCTACAGGTTGTAGAATATTGTTGTTATTTATTCCAAGGTTGTGTTTTTTGGCATCTTTGTCTTTTTCTTTCCCTTTTTCTCGGTATTCTATCTCTGGCAAAGTTGTGGAGAGTTTTTTATTGGCTGGGATACCTCCATTGTGGTGTATGAGGATTGAGGAATCCATATCAGGTAATCCTTTGGCTGCTACAATACCAAAAACAAACCAACAAGCAAAAAAAACCCACACTGGAATATTTAGTTGTAAAAAAACACAATGGATTGATTCAATAAACTGCATCATCTACACTCAGAAACTCACTATATTAAGTTGCAAACTCATTCAGAAACAATAACCACACCACATTATGCTAACTTCAAGAAGCAAATCCATATAAGTTTGAGAAGCTGCACATTTAGAAAATCGCCATCATTTATAAACACCAAGCCATTAATGTTTTGGCCTTGAAGATAATATGAGGATTTTACAATTAAGCCATACTTCACTTATCAGTCAAATCAAACTTGTCTATCATGGGGGTGATAGGACACAGGCACATCATACTCTTAAAAGGTCACATTTTAAAAGATGCTTCGATTAAACAAACTTAATAATTTTACTGCAAAGAAAGAGATTAAATGAAACAAAAAGGTGTGATGTTAGGATACAGGGCATCTATCCTTTGTCTGGACTCTATCATTAAAGTAATAAGAAGACTATTATCATTTACTAGGCCACTTACAAAGAATTTTCTGTATCAGGTCTACATATTCCAATTTGTCAAAGTCTACTTGAAGAGATAATTTTGCACCACACCAGAGAATAAGATTTTGTCATATATCAACTAAAAACATGACCTTCTCAAACCAAAGAAAACTGGTATTGCTATCAATTCATCTATTGAATTGGTTATATATTCATGAGAGAGGTTGTATTAGAAAAAGGTCAATCTGAGATCCATGTTGCATGATACAAACCATTTAAAGTGAGACCTAGCCATCTTTGCTCTATTCAGAAGGATTTTGACTTATAAAACAATTCTATATGTTTACATCTCTATCTTGCTTATACTTTGGTTCTTGGTTTGCTTCAATTACAAATACACATAGTTATATACACTATTTTGTTACTGAGAATAAATATTTTAAAATATTTATAACAAATAAAATATTAAAATAGAAAATAAGCTATAAAAATGAAATATATAAAAATAATAAAATAAACATATTTAGAAGCACATGGCCTTCAGACACTAGGTAGAAAACATCACGCACATTCTGTATTTCATGACCAAACAAAGCAACAGCCCTGAAGAGGCACACCAGAAAACAGGAAAAGCCTTGGTAATTTTCCAGAGCCCTAGCAACTTTTCTGAAAAAAAAAAAAAATACTGACAGACAAAATTATGACTAACCTATTGAGTCAATGGCTTTAGAGTAAAGACCTACCTTCCTCGGCCTCTTTTTCTTGCTTTTGTAGCATTTGTTGCTCTGGGGGGAGGGCTTGCTGAAGAAGCTGCATGTAAAATTCGTTCTCTTTTTGCACTTCCTTTTGCTTCCTCAACCGCATTTTGTAGCTTACATAACTTTTGAAGCCGAAGCCCAAAGTCACCACAGGGTACCCAATACTAGAAAGAAGACAATCCCGCCGGTAATTGTAAGTTAAAAACAAACAACAGGTGCATGAAGCACATGAGGACACCTATGACTGAAATTAAGAAATAAATTCTAGATGATGATGATAGTTGAGCATTCAGTAAACACATACATAGTGTGTAATGCGTGCTGTGGAAATCAGAGGCAGCTGGCACGTAGAACAAACCCCCAGGGAACAGCAGGACTGCTGGACCGTAAGAGGCTGCCCATCAGACTTTGGCATTCTTCAAATGAACTCAAGGAGTTACCGTAGGGACTGCTGGATACAGCGGCTAATGTCTTTGATTAACATTGAACTGCCTTATGCGTGATTAGAACTTAGGCATCTGTATGCTTTTAAGAACCAACAGGGTAGAGATTTTATGAGTGGTCATAAGTAAACATTACAAGTGTTAAAAAATCAAAGGGACATCATTTGGTTTTTAATACTAGAAGGCAGGGTCAAATTCAGGTGACTAATCTTTTTGCTGCCTGAGGGGTACTGTCACCAGCTATTCCTGGAAAATTAGTTCATACATAAACACTCTATCAAACATAAATTCAAGAATCATTTAACTAAGTATCTGATGTTATCAGTGCCAACAATTGGTTTGCACCAACAAATTAAACCACCTGTACTTACAACTCTAATCTCTGGGATAAAAAGTTGAAATATTTTCATTCAACTCATCAGGCTGTCTAATATCATTTTAAAGTCTCTGAAAACACTGCTGAAACTCATATTAAGCTTCATTAACATGAAAACAACAATTATAATTAGTCTAAATGTGATCACACCACAAATTTAAAGTGACAAGTTTTACTGACCAGGTTTAGTTAATTCACTTGTTTGTGAAAAGACTTTAAACATATTGGAAACTATTTTTTTGTTGTTGATTCCTATTTGTTTAAGTTTCTGCCACATATATTAGCAAAAATTGGTGTATTTAAAAGAAATATACATTACATGATTATTTCCGCAATAGATATAAACAAGAATCAAGCTCATTTTAAAATATGTTTCATGGTTTAAGGTTAAAAATAATATTCCTTAAAAAATTATTAATAATATTCTCTTACTTTTGTAAATAGGCAAAGGAAACTGTAAGTTCATTTAAGCTCCATGAAATAGCCATATATTTCACTAAGACTTTTTGGAATCATTATCTGATTACAATAAAAATAGATAACATGTATCAGACACCTATGTGCTTGGCATTAAGTTAAACACTTTACATATATCACCTTATTTCATCTTTCCCATGACACCCCATGAGACAGCTTCACAACATATAGGTAAGAGAACTCAGGCTTAGAGAGGGTGACATGACAAAGGCAACAAAGCTGTTAGGGCGCAGAGCTGGGATTCAAACACCCATCTGCCTGACTAGAGGGCTCATGTTCTTTACCACACCATGTTATGTTGTCTTCCGGATTCATGTAATATCTCTGAGAAAAAATTTACAATTGAAATTACCATTCTACATTGAAAACACTGAATCAGATTACAGATTAAGAATACACATAATACTCACCAGTGAGCAGCAAATGGACGACAAAGGTCTACATGAAAATTTTTGAGATCTTTAAATCTAATTGCTGCTTCAATATAAACAAAGAGTATCCAGAGGGATACTGTGGGCAAACACACTCCCCTTTCTGTGGGAAAGCAGCAGAGAGACAAGCATCAATTAAACATTAACTAATATAACAGATGGGTTGTTTGGGAGACTGGTTCAACTACAGTAACTTTAAGACTTTCAAACTCGGGACTTCCCTGGTGGCACAGTGATTAAGACTCCGTGCTCCCAATGCAGGGGGGGCCTGCGGTTTGATCCCTGGTCAGGGAACTAGATCCCACATGCATGCTGCAACTAAGAGTTCGCATGCTACAACTAAGGAGCCCGTGAGCCACAACTAAAGAGCCCACCTGCTGCAACTAAGACCCAGAGCAACCAAATAAATTAATTAAAAAAAAACTTTCGAACTAATTAAAAAGCAATATAATCCAAACTGAAAGCTTTTATATGACAAAAGATGCCTGGAATCATAGACAAAAATAAAAACAAGCATTCTGGCAGAAAATATTTACAATATATGCAAAACAAAGAAGTCATAGCCCTAGCATACAAAGATCTCCTACAAATCAATAGAAAGTCAACTGAAGAAAAAAAATTGTAAGTCATAAAAGAAAAAATATAGATGGCTAAAAAACATGTGAAAAGATGCCAACTTCATTACTGATTAGGGAGATAAAAATTTTTTAAATGAGATTTTATTATTTTAACCTATCAGATAAAGCAAAAATTTTAAAGATGGGTAATAGTATAGGGAAGATATGTGAAAGGCTTCCTTCTCATACTCAGCCGTAATATAAATTGGGGCAACTTTCTTAGAAGGCAATTTGGCAGTATAATTAAAAATACTTATACCTTTGACCCAGAAATTCCAATTCCAGGAATTTACCCTACAGAAATACAAAAGAGCCCTGGGAAAAATGTATAAGAATATTCAATGTATTATTCGCAATAGCAAAAATTAGGATTTAGAATTAAATGCCTATCAACAGGAACTGTTTAATTATGATAAATCTATATAATGAAATATGATGCAGCTTTTCAAAAGGATGAAGATCTGTACTACCATAAAATATGTAAAAGATACAAATTCTTAAGTAAGAATGAGTTACAGCACTAAGAAATGTTTCTGACATTTAAGTATTACTCAAAAATTTTTTTTTCTTAACTATGAGCTCATATTCCTTTTATAGTTACAAACAATTTTCATTGTAGGAAAAAGCAACTTGCAATAGAATAAATAAAACTCAAATAATGAGATAATTTTCACTGGGCTTTAGAATCAAAGTCTGTAGGCTATGTCCATCTATGGCAGGACATGACAATAATGGGATATTTCATGAAGATAGACCACAAAGGCATGAGATCCACTAACTCTGGAAAGATCTCCTTTGAGACCATATAAAGCTAGCAAGTTACAGAAGACAGAACTGGAGGGGAAACTCAGTGACCTGAAGAACTAAATGGCTTTTTTCTAAGACTCTTTGGGATGAAACACAAGAAAAATTATAGCATCTTGGTACTAGAAAGATGATCACTTAATCCAACTTTCATTTTATGGAAGAGTAAAGTGAGGCCCAGAGTTTATACAAATTGGGTCCAAATCACAGAGATAACAATGAATCTGCTTCTAGGGAGAACCTAAATCCCCATAGACCTAGTCCATAAGGTAAGAAGACACTCAAAGCTCTGTGAAGACAGCTAATGGTCTCAACCATTCTTACAGATTTAATGTGCTGAAAAAAGGGTATTTTCACAATGTAGGAAGACAAACTGCAACCCTTAGGATAATGCATTTTCAATTTCACTTCAAAATGCATTTTAAAAAATTTATATTCTGTACTCCCTATATTAATTTCTAAAGTTATCATAAACAAAATAAGCACATTACAGAAAAAATAGAAAAATTTGGATAAACTACCCGTATTTCTACACCTATAAAATAAATAAAATCAAACCACGTTGAAAATATTTTTGAACTAGTATAATAGTCATGTTGTATATACAGTTTTTTTTTAGGTATTCTTTTGGCTTCTGTTATGTATATATGTATGTATTTAGGCCATGCTGTGTGGCACGTGGGCTCTTAGTTCCCCAATCAGGGAGCGAACCCGTGTCCTCAGCAGTGGAAGCATGGAGTCTTAACCACTGGACCTCCAGGGTAGTCCCGTACATACAGTTTTATATCCTGTTTTCTCCCTCTTAATAGCAAGGAAAGAAATTAATGATATAATATTTTCATTCTTCTGTGGCAATATATAATTTCATCAACCATTCCTAATATTCTTAAGAAAAATTTAAAATTTTAACAACTGAAAGAGGAATTAATCCCAAGCTATAAAAATTGCACTCATATTTATTGGGCCTAATAAGAACACAAAGTTAGTTTTGTTTGTTCACTAATCATTCCAAATTAAAACATACTTCATAACGTAGGTATTCCAACATGCATTTCTGCGCCTAGAGCTAAAGAGAGGCCAATATCATCTATAACATTAGCTTCATTGCTGCCCTGTGGGTCACCCACTGAACTCCAGTAGGTTCTATTAACAGTTATATGAGTAGTTTTTTCTCAACTATTAAGAAATTATTAAAGTAATTTATGGAATCATTATAGTTCATCAGAGTCAGATTATCTGAGCTCGAAGGCTCCCTTAAACACTGTCTAGATTACTCCACCCTCACATGACAGAGAAGAAGCTGAGACCTAGAGAGAATGACAAGTATAAATGGCAACTCACTCGAAACTGAGGGCCAGGACAAGGAAATACAAGTAAAAACTGGTATATGGGAAAATCACTTTAACTAGAGGAAAGCAGACTAAGGAACCAGCATGCTAGCTTATAAATTCAGTCAGATATGAGAGAGTGCTAAAGATGGAGAAAACAATGCTCAAAGTGGATACTTTAAATAACAGAGCTGAACTGTGTCTTCTACCATGGGACAACATCATCCTTATAGCATTTAGAGAAGAGAATGAATGTTGCTCCAGAGAGCTTTTATTAGTTGGTGCTCCAACAGAGGTCAAAATTCTACAGGTTGCAGCTGGGCCTAGGAATCAAGCTTCATGCAGCTTTGCAGAGAAATGTGACAATCTGAGAGCCAATCATCACATCCCCATGCGTCCCATGTGCAGGCTTCATAGTGGACTGGAGCTATCAAAACATCTCAGGTCATCTTAGTTTGTAATAGCAAAAGAATAGCTCTAAGAAGGGAGGTGGCTACGTAGCTCCACTCAAGTCAGAACATACCTGAAATAGTACATTTTGGTTTAGAGAGCCACTAAGAACTAGGGAGATCAGAATGGTGCAAGTGCTTAAAATAACATACAAGGAAAAGCTGATGAAATCGGAGATGCTTTGTCTACAGAAAAGAAGACGAGAGGATATGACAGTGTCTTTAAGGCTCTAAAGAAATGTTAACATGGATGGAAGATTACGCTCATTCAGTGTGGCTCTAATGCAGGGGTCCAATGTTTGGACTAGAGGGATGGTCTGTAAGCCCTTTAAAATTAAAAAAAAATTTTTTCTGTATATTCCCATGTGTTTTTCTGGGGAAAGCCCTTTATATCCTCTAAGTGATCAGTGAGTCCCAAGACAGTCAAGACATGCTGGGTCAAAAGTGTAAGGAGGAAAATTCTGGCTCAGTAGGAGGAAGAATTTTCTATTCCAGTTGCCCCAAAACAACAATAGTAAGTTCCTTGTCACTAGCTTTTCAATCAGAGATTAAACCACCATGTGCCAGGGATGCTGTGGGGACTCTTATGCCAAATAAGGGTTCAACTAAATGACTTCTGACATTCCTTTCAATACTGAAGCTGAAGGAACATTTTTCCTATTTGGCACATGGCTGTCTTCAAGTCCACCTAAATAAAAACTGCTTCAACTTCTTTTAAAAAATGGATATCTTCATAATGAGAGCTGGTAACTGAAATGTCTACAATCAAAATATCAAATCATAAAGGCTTAAAGTTTTGATTCAATAATAAAAAAATACATTTTAAAGGTATATTATAATCTATTATGAAAAGGGATCTTTAAAATGTCCACATTTATACACTACCAAATGTAAAATAGATAGCAAGTGGGAAGCAGCAGCATAGCACAGGGAGATCAGCTTGGTGCTTTGTGACCACCTAGAGGGGTGGGATAGGGAGGGTGGGAGGGAGATGCAAGAGGGAGGGGATATGGGGATATACGTATACATATAGCTGATTCACTTTGTTATACAGCAGAAACTAACACAACATTGTAAAGCAATTAGACTCCAATAAAGATGTTTAAAAAAAAACTGAAGGATTAAAAAAAATGTTCACATTAAACTCAACTCTAAATAATTTATTCAAGGAAATCACCACATTAAAAAAGTTTGAATCTAAGATTTCTATCTATCTAAGAAACCATTAAAACTTACCTGTGTGCCATACGTACTGAACCCACACATATGTACTAGCAGCAAAAAAAAGCCATTGTATGGGGATGAACAGCAGACATATTATATTTGATGTGAATGCTACACAAACAAAAAATACTGAGAAGGCCTAAAGGGAAAAACAAAATAAAAAACATATCTTAGAACATGTTAATTTCAAACAGATTATTAAAAGCACGTTGGACAAAATCTCTGAAACTGCTATGCAATAACTACAGAACAAGTTACAAAAGGAAATTTTAAATATTTAAAATCACCCATATAAAAAGTAGTCATTAATTTAGCATTAAAGAGTAATCCTATTTATGGCCTCAAATCATGAAGAACTGGACCAGAACAAACTGAGGTTGATTCACAGTGAGTTTACTTGGACTCCACAGGTGGGTTACCTAAAAGAAACAGAATTTTAACACAGAAAAGGCTCCTCTCTCCTCACAAAATATTACTAAAGAGACTCATTCTTAAAGGATAGGCTGTTGGAGCACAGATGAAACACAACTGTGGCAAGAATTACACTGATGTTAATAATTTTAACAATGCAGCTTCCTCTGGACACATCATTATCTATTACTAACAGGACATGAGCTCGAAACCATCTTTTCAAGGCATGGATTTGCTCTGACCAAAGCACCAGGCCTGGGTAGAAGAGGTACAGGTTTAAGATGTGGCTCTGGAACACAACAGAACTACAGGTCAACCAAGGGAGCAAGCCCAGGCCTATGCCCTTGCTCTAATCCAGTAGTTCTCAAAACATGATCTGGGGATCCCTGAGGATCTCTGAGATCCTTTCAGGGAGTCTTCCAGGTAAAATAATTTCATAGTAATACTAAGGCATTATCTGCCTCTTTCATGCTCATTTACTCAGGAGTATGGTGGTATCTTCTAGAAGTTACACAATAAGTGATATTGTAATCACCTGAGTTCACAAGCAGATCTGGAAATCCAGCTGTCTTCTATTAAGCCAGACATTAGAGAGATTTTAAAAAATGTAATCAATCTTCTAATTATTTTGTTTTGGAAAATACAGTTATTTTTCATTTAAAATGTAATGTGTATTAACATGTAATGGGTTTATTATTGCTATTTTTAAGTGAATTAAGTATTCAATTTTTATTTTAAATTTTATTTTATTTTAAATAAAAATTTAATTTTTTTACTTAAATTAAATAAGTATTAAAATTTTTTCCAGTTTTAATTTCTAATATAGTAAAAATAGATAGATGTAACCTACATAAATAAAAGCTTTTTGGAGTCCTCAATAGTTGTTAAGAGTGTAAAGGATCTGGAGCCCAAAAAGTCTGAGAACCATTGCTGTAACTCGAACCCAGTCACAAAGCCAGTGATAGGGGCTCCAGAGGTACTTCAGAGTAGAACTGGGCAATTACTGCTTTATCCACTACTCTGTCTTCCTCCTGAAATCCTCCCTCCCTCCCCTTCTTTTCACTGGAATGGTAGAGGAGGGAGTAAAATGATTTGATCAGTGGGTTTAGACAAAATAGCCTTAAAGGCTAGTTTCAGTCCAGAGACCCCGTTACTCAATACAGTCACCTAAGTATTGCTAATAAAATCTACTTTAAACATTTTCACTATCAGTTATTGAAGACTTTCTTAGAAGGGTAAATAAACCTTTTACACTTGAAAAATATATATATTAATAAACTTACCAGTCCCTGGTATCTGAAGGAATCATACACGCTTCTAATGAAAAGCCAAAATGGCCACAGGTATTCAAATCTGAACTCCAGGACAAAATCTGCCAGGAGGACGAGTGCCCACACTACCAGGAATTTCAGGTATAAAAACGTACTGCAAAATATAAAAGAATTCAAGGTCATTTGTGAAGAGCTAGAAAAAGAAAATTCACTGCTTTATATAAAAAGAGACAAAAAATATCTTCCTATACTATGAAAACAATGGAGATAAAGGGCAAAAAGAGATGCTGCCATGGCCCACCTAAATTTTAAAAGCTCTGGTGTTCATTCTGAGACCCACAACTATCAAAATAAGATGATGACCCAAAATGCTTAATTCCATTTAAGATGGAAAAGGCCCATTTAAATCTCACCACTATTTTAAAATGTGCTAAGTATCTGACTTCAAAATACTGCAACACTCTCAAAATTACAGCTTTCAAGCTGTTCTTCATTAGAAGAAATGTCGTGGTTGAGTGGCTTGAAATTTGCTGTTTCCCCACCCCTCAACATCTGTTTGAAGAGTCTTTGAAATTCCTGATGCACATCCCTACATGCTTGAAGAATTCTGTCTCCCCCCCCCCCGTTTCTCCTCTTGCCTCTCTCTATAGTATTCATGTGAATTAACCAAACAACAACCAAATGACTTCCCAAAACAGACAGAAATTAACTTAGGGAGCAGATGCCAATCACTTCTAAGGGCTGTGAGGGTACCAAAATGTACATTAAAGAAAAAAAACCTGAAAGATCCCGCCTTGCTCTAGCTGAGATGTTAATGTGTGGTCCCACTTCCCTCTGGACTTATGTTAAATAGAAACACACCTTGATAAGCCAGTCAGAACACATATCTAACCACTGTGATATCTCAAAGCAAGGAAAGGACCTGGATTAAAAAATATATTTTTCATATAATCTAAAAGCCCATTCTTCCAATTCATTAGTTGTATCATAGATAATAGAAGCTTTCAGACTCTACCTATTAATAAGCCCCTAATTCTAGGTCTTTAATCTGGTCAATTCTGGAGCAGGTTAAATTTAGGTATTTTTTTAAAAGGTTTTCTAAGATATACAGATGGGAAGTACCTAAAATTCACTTTGACTTGGGCAACAGCCTTGCATGGTGTTTTGCAATACAAGCATTCCAATATTGCTGATTAAATTAGCTGTCTGAATATACAACATGAACAATAAAATCAAAACTTTTAATAAATAATTTTGAAATATATTAAAATAAGGTACAAAAAAACTTATATTCTTGGGGGTAAAATTAACAAAAGCAGGATCCAGCACTGAGGATTCTTTCTATGCCCTATAAAGCCACACAGGTAAAAGATGTCAAGAACAGACATATATGACCCTTAACGTTACAGTATCATAATGATACATAATTTGCAAGTAGAGTCAATTTCTAATACTAATTCTTAGTAGAACTTCTTTGGGCACAACAATAAGTTTTGATTAAGAGGTTTGCTGTAGGATCAAGGAACCCAAGGCAAACCACAACACAAGCTTGAATCTTTTTTTTTCCCATATATTTATTTATTTATTTAGGGGCTGCATTTGATCTTCATTGATGTGCGCAGGCTTTCGCTAGCTGCAGCGAGCGGGGGCTACTCTTTGTTGCGGTGCACGGGCTTCTCACTGCGGTGGCTTCTCTTGTTGCAAAACATGGGCTCTAGGCGCGTGGGCTTCAGTAGTTGTGGCATGCGGGCTCAGTAGTTGTGGCGCACGGGCTTAGTTGCTCCGTGGCCATGTGGGATCTTCCTGGACCAGGGCTCGAACCCGTGTCCCCTGCATTGGCCGGCGGATTCCTTACCACTGCACCACCAGGGAAGTCCATAAGCTTGAATCTTAAGTCCCACCTTTTAGTTTCATTTCATTAGAGTCATGTTAGCCAGATGAGGACAGAGCTCTCATTCTCATTCATTAAATCCATCACTGATCCAGTGGAGAGTAAGGCATAGTTTGTTAGAAAGAACGACTGAGCCACGCAGGCATTCAGGAGCACAAATCTAGTTTGAAACTAGATTTCCAAGCTTGGTTTTAAAAGTAAAAGGATTTTTCCTTGTTTCTAGAATTGTTTCTAGGTTTTAAAGAAGAAATAATAGCCTTTCATCCATATTCCTAAGGCATTTAAGAAATGTCATGGAAATGTATTTACTTCTCTGATGAATCCTTTTCCCATGGGGCTGTGTCTGGAATGTAGCCGAATAAGACATGGTGGGTGCCTCATCATGTCTAGCTGTCACTATTCCCCAAGTGGAGAAGACAGAGTTCTACCAACTGCTCTCTGCCCCAAATGCTCCCAAGCATAGCTGGCAACATACCATTTCACTGTATAGAAAGCATTATCCTAAGAATGGCAGCCTGTTGAATACTTTTTAATAACTCAATCATTTAAACCTAAGGCATTACAAAAACGATCATCTTTGTTACAGTGACTACTCACTTTCAATTCTGTAACTTCAAGGGGGTTCCTTTTTATATATTTAATTTCTTTTCAAACAGCTGCTTTCATACCTCTGATGCTCCTGGACACCCAGTTCTTATGGAGTCACAGTTTGGAAGTACAGATATCTAAGGAAACTTGATCTTTCACAAACACGTGCTATACCCTCAGCTTTCCTCAGGCTCCCCTTCTAGGTGGGCCTGCCTCTAAAATCAAGAGGCAATCTTAATTAACAGTTGATTCTACTCTAGGACTAGTTTTAAACTTTATAGATTCATTTCAAACTAATAAAGAGTTTTAGAAAGTTTAAGACAGTTGCCTGATTCAGTATTCACTGAGCCTTCTATATCAGTAAATTACGCCTATCATCCTTCTATAGGTACATGTACAAAAGTTAAAAGACAAGTAAACTAAAATGACTGCTCATCAGTGTAGAAAACCTGACTAATTCCTTTCCTTCCATACTCTGAAGGTCATAAGATTTTGCCAAATCCCAAGAGATGACATTCTAAAGGGGGAGAAAATTTTAGACAGGGTTGTTTTTTTTTTTTTATAAATTTATTTATTTTATTTTATTTTTATTTTTGGCTGCATTGGGTCTTTGTTGCTGCACGCGGGCTTTCTCTAGTTGCGGCGAGCGGGGGCTACTCTTCATTGCAATGCACGGGCTTATCATCATGGTGGGTTCTCTTGTTGTGGAGCACGGGCTCTAGACGCACAGGCTTCAGTAGTTGTGGCACGTGGGCTTCAGTAGTTGTGGCTCGCGGGCTCTAGAGCGCAGGCTCAGTAGTTGTGGTGCATGGGCTTAGTTGCTCTGCAGCATGTGGGATCTTCCCAGACCAGGGCTTGAACCCATGTCCCCTGCGCTGGCAGGCGGATTCTTAACCACTGTGCCACCAGTGAAGTCCCTAGACAGGGTTTTAAACCCTTAACATTCCAAAATATTTCTTTTAAACCATGAAAAAAATATGATTAAATATAAAATATTTTTATATATATAGTTCATAATATGACTTATGGCTAACTTGCTGTTACTTTAATTCTCTGATCCAAATAAATTTACTAATTACTATAAAATATCTTGAACAAAAATTTAAAGCATAATTGCAACAAAAAGATACTTTCCATAATAATATATTGAAACAAGGGCAGACCAATAATGTCTTCTGATGGTCTGATTAGCTTCTACTCTGGGTGCCAGTGAAATACAGAAGAGATATGCAAACATTAGGCTTAATGGTGGTGACTCTTTCACAGTGGATATTAACTATAAGATTCTTTTTTCCCATTCCATTCCCAAAAGAATTCCCCATTCTATCCCTACCCTTGCCATTTACAACCATTTTTCAAAATTGAATCTATTTAGCAATACCCTCCATCTATGGATTAATCACCTATGATTAATGAGAAGTAGTATTGAACATTCTTCTTTTTCCATGTAGAGTGCACCTTCTCTCTAGTATCTCTAGCTGCCCGTCACTTAGATCATTTTCTGGAGCTCATATAATTACCACAGGGTGGCCATCAATCCTCAGTACCTGACCTTTTCCCTAGGCAGACTAATGGCCATTTAGCTCACTTGGGCCTCACCACAGAAATGAGTCTGTGGAATATTTCACTGGCTGTGCTAGTAGTTATCTATCACAATCCCAAGCTTTCCTGTCCTCTCCGTAACTGCAACTGTGAATCCCTTTTACCTTTCAGTATGTAGCATGATACCTCTTGAAACAAACTGCTTTGTCTCTACTGTTATTGAATACTTCTCCCTATTGGACATCACCTCCAGAATGTTTGCCCAGCCTCTTGTTCAGGTGGTATCCTGCTAAAGGCTTATTATATGTAATTACAGTTTTGCTACTCCAAGTGTGGTCCATGGACCAGCAGCATCAGCATCATGTATGAGTTTTTTAGGAAAGCAGTATTTCAGGGACCACCCCAGGCCTATTTAATCTAAGGCTGTGTATTAACCAGATCCCTAGACCCTTTGTGCATACATTAACATTTGAGAAGTATTGGTTTATTGTATAAACTTCTCATAGTCATAGAACTTCCACTGAATTCCACAATTTCTCAAAAAGAAGACAACGATCTACTCAGATCATCAGTACTTATCTCCAAACTGTTAGTTGTCCATCCCTCAACTGGGAACATTCAAACTGTTCAGGGTTAATTCTCCCATTTTTCTACATTTCTTTCTGAGTCGCAGACAAGGTCCTAACCTAAATACAACTTTAACTAAATGAAGCACTTCCATTACTACTTATCCTTCAGCACGCAGCATGAACGTCATTTCTTCAAAAAAGGCCTCCCTGACCCCACAGTAAAGACTGTTACCCCATCATATGTTCATATAGCATCCTGTACCACAAGAATCATGTTATAATTAAATAACATTTTGTATAACTAATTGTTTAAATGTAAAGTCCACAAGAAGAACAAAGGAGCTGCCCATTTTGTTCCCTGCTTTATTCTCAATGCCCAGCACAGAACCTTGCACACCAGAGAAACTTAACAAATAGTTGTTGAATGAATGACCTGCTGTGCATAAGAATGTTTAGGACCAACAGTAGGGCTTTTATCAAAGCACACACTTACAGTGAAGGTAGAGGGAAAGATGATGCACAGGTGACTAAGAAGGGTGTCTGAACAAAAGCAACACCAACGAAGATAACAAATACAGCTTCTGCCTGAAGGATTACCATGCACCTGCTCCCAATCTGTTCTCACTTTTTCCACTAGGAAGAAAGAAGTCTTATCAGCCTTACTCTGGATGCCAGACTATCACTCCATTTAGCCTTCCTGCCACTGGTTCTGACTACAGTGGGGGTCCTCAAAGTATCTTCTATTAAGCCTAACATTAAAGAAATCTGCAAAAATGTAAAACCACACCACACTTCTCATGCATTTATTATTGTTATTTTTATATGAACTAGTAATTACTTAAAATTTTTGTCTTAATTTCTAATCCAGTAAAATTTTTAGGTATAACCCATACAAACCAAAGCTCTTTGGGATTCTCAATCACTTTTAAGAGTATAAAGAGGTCCCAAGACAAAAAATTTGAGGAATAGTGGTCTACAGAAAGTTGTGCATGAGCCTCAAGACTAGAACCACTGCTAATTTCTGCAACCACATCCTTGTGTAAAATCCAGAAAAGGGGAGCAGGCTGAGAAGAGCTAAGCTGTTCTGTACTTTTCTTTTCTATTCTGGGCCTCCTGCAGACTGCAAAGAAAACCATTCTAGAGTCAATCACTCACTCACTCACACACACACACACACACACACACACTCACTCACTCATGCTTATATACATACACAGCCACTGGAATGACAAATCTAACAGTGTGAAATATGTCCAATTTAAAAAGAAAAAAACCCTAGAATGGAAATCACTAAAAAAGCTTTTAAGAATTGTGTTGTATGGTATTTTTCTAAAGTACTATATGACTATTAAGATATCAGGAACAAGTACTGTAACCTAATGCAACTGGAAAGTTTAAAGTTTTAGAATTTCTGCTTCAAAAACACTTTCAATAGTGTGGACTCTATGGGGTTTGGGATTAAAAGAGGTAAAGAAGACATCAGGAGAAAGAAGACAACCCACAGGCCCTAAAAAATTGTGTTAACATTGTACAAACATTAGAAATTCATTTTATAAATGAATCAAGTATTATGCTTCATATCTTTAATAGCAATAATCATCTACCTAATCATACCTTATGTTTATATCGCACTTGTGTAACTCTTCCAAAAGCTTTCACATTATCTCATTTTATCCTTACAACTATGACATAAGCAAGGCAGTTATTATCATTTTATAGGAAAGAAAACTGAGGAACAGGGAACTAATAGGCTGCAAGACACTGTTGAAAGAGCACAGGAATGGGAGTCAGGAGACCACAGAGAACAGAGCGAATTCTACATGCACTGCTGTGTTGCTGCTAAAAAATTATAAATAAATTTCTATGTAAAGAAATGGACATGATTAAATAAGGAGAAAAACCAAGAAACTTTTGCGTAAAACAGAATTCTATTTTTGTTAAGAAAGAAATATATATGTTTGTTTATATGGATCAAAGAAGAAACCATACTTATAAATTATATAATAGTGCTCATTCCAGAGCAAGAGGACTAAGCTCTTTTATGTTATACTTACACATTGTCATACTGCTTTAATTTTTTATAACAAGCAGGTATTACTTTTCTTTTCTTAACTCTTCATTTTGAAATTGTTTTAGACTTACAGAAAAGCTGCCAAAATAATACAAGGAACTCCCTTATATCTTTCTACCCAGATTTCGCAAATGATAAAACATTTTATCAAGTTTCTATCATTCTCCCCCTATATATGTATACATAGTTTTTTTCCTGAACTATTTGAAAATAATTTGCAGATATAATGTTCCCTTACTCCCGAAATTCTTGAAAACAAGAATATTTTCTAATATAACCACAGCAGAATTATCAAAATCAGGAAATTAACACTGATACAGTACTATTATCTGATCTACAGAAGTTATTCAAATTTCAGTAATGAACTCACTAATGCCCTTTATAGCAGGAGATAGACAGACAGACCCATCGATCAATCAATCCCAGTCCAGGATCACATTGTGCATTGTTGTCACATCTGTATTGGATTATTTAATGGAAAAGAGATTCTCATTTTGAGAAGGAAAAAAGATTAATGGCCTTGCACAAGACACTCCTGGTACCTGTTTCTTCACCTGAAAAATGAAGATAATGACACCTGTCCTTCATGTAGTAGAGAGTTTGAGAGGACCATAAGAGTTATTACACATAAACACCATTCAGAAAGGGTGAAGTAGCACAAAAAGTAAAACAAAAAGAGGACAGACTTTGGGGTAAGGCAGATAGAGGTCTCTATCAAGTGGTGAAACCTCCTGTAATCTCAGTTTCCTCACCTGTGAAACTGAAGCTAATATCCTTACTGGAACTAAATAACAGAATGAAGATAAAATTATAGTAGTAACAGCAAACAACTTTTTGAGCAGCTCTGTGTCAGGCACTATGTTAAGTATTTTACATGACTTATCTCATTTATCCTTATAACAATCTTATAAAGTAGGTAATATTATTTACTATCTTCATTTTACAGATGAGAAAACTGAGGGTTAAAGCAGGTAGATGACTTGTTCAAGATCAAATAACTAGTGTCGGGGACATTAATCAAACACAAGTTCATATGCTGTTAAAGCCCATATGCTTATCCATCACATTGGACTTTCTCATCTCTTACTAAATGTTTGATAAATATTAGTTCCCTTCTTTATATCCCTTTGTGTATACATATTCAAGTTACATAATTCTTTTCTTAAAATAAATTTATTTATTTATTTATTTTTGGCTGTGTTGGGTACTTGTTGCTGCGCGCGGGCTTTCTCTAGTTGCGGTGAGCGGGGGCTACTCTTCATTTTGGTGCGTGTGCTTCTCATTGCAGTGGCTTCTCTTGCTGCGGAGCATGTGCTCTAGGCGCGTGTGCTTCAGTAGTTGGGGCACGCGGGCTCTAGAGCACAGGCTCAGTAGTTGTGGTGCTCGGGCTTAGTTGTTCCGCGGCATGTGGGATCTTCCCGGACCAGGGATCGAACCCATGTCCCCTGTATTGGCAGGCGGATTCTTAACCACTGTGCCACCAGGGAAGGCCCCAAGTTACATAATTCTTTAATTCTCCAAGAGAACCAAGTTTTTAAAAAATGAGCAGACGTACTTTATGAAAGAATAAACACTCGGTACCTTAATTCATAAACTATGAATTTGTAAACACACTATGAAGCTCTGCAGAAAAAGATGTTAAAGTCAAATGCTCTTTACAGAAATAGCTATGGCACAAAAGATGGGACAATTCAAGACTGCTTTCCAACAATATTCATACTCATAGAATGGTCATTGTAAAAGAGAAACGTGTAACTTAAAAATAAAAAGACAAATAATTTTTTAAAAAGCCAGAAACACAATGAATCATAAGGTATAGTTTGTCAAGTCTAGAGAAAGACAAGAAAATAATACTTATTACATCTGAGACAGAAGACTCCAGCCTTAGTATTTCTCACATCGGAGACAGGAGTTTTTGTTTGACCATGAACATGGCCCCCATTTTCTCCAGAGCTCGTGACCTCACTACAAGATGGCAAAGTACTGACTTGAGTACTGAGCAGCTTATTTGGTTTTTAAAAGTGTTTTGAAGATGAGCAATAATAATATAATTTAATTATAATATAATATAATAATATATAATAATATACTTTAAAAACAGAACGAGATTATTTCTAGCCACCTCCCCTGTGCTGGGTAGGAAACAGATCCCAAGCACCCTTAATAAGTCAGTGATCTCTATGGATACACCTGAAGTGGACTAGATGCACCATTTTAATCCACTAAATGCAAAACCTCTAAAACAGAGGAGATGGGGTGAGGGATAAGTTACTTCTGATGTTATAACCCCGTGAGTCAATGTGACCATATCATCTTTAAGGGCAGCAGAGGAAAAAATACAAAGGAATGAAAGCCAGTGCTATGAAGGGGCTTCAAAGTCTGGGGATGACAGGCATCTTAGAAGGTTGATGAGCTGAGGCCAATTTGATGTCAGTTAAATTAAATGCCAAAGTAAAGATAAAAAGCCTCAAAGAATATACTTTAACAGCTGATTACATTTTTTAAAGTTTCCATTACCAGAATGCATATGCCTGAAGGTGAGAGACCTTGAGGAAATAGTCACTCCTCAGGTATTTGAAGAAATCCACGATGGGAAAAAGAAAGTCCAGCAGAGGATATGTGTTTCTACTGTTGGTAAGTACCATTCTACTTATGCAGCTTGTTGAGCAGAGAACTTATTTTTCTTCTGGACCTATTTCTTGAAAACTATCCAAGTAAAATAATTACACCCAAATCTGGGAAGCCTAGAGAATAAAGTAAAAACTATATTTGAAGAGCACACTAAATTTCATGAAGAAAAGTAATCCAATTATAGTATTTCACTTTGATCTCAACTAAGTTTATAAAATTTCTATCTGACCCTCCAGACTCCACAAGATACATGTTATATCTCGTTATAGCCCCCTAAGTATATCACCTGGATGGTAGCCTAGAAAACAAAACAAAACAAAACAAAACACACATACATACACATAAAACCCAAAGGGTTAATATGGAGGAAATCTGAGAGAAATGGCCAAAGAAAAAGACTCTGGAAATAAAAGTGTTTATAGAACATGGATTGGGTCTACAATATATAGGTATATAACAAGAAAGTGAAAATAATAAGCTATTAAGTCTACCATTAAAATCAGTCTCCAAATCTAGTGAGGTTTAAGAAAAGCCACGAGGTATCAATGTGAAGAAAAAGGAGAGTATCATTAACAAAACAGTATGCTTTTAAGCCAATAATCTGGAATAGATCACATTCCCTCCTTTCCCTGCCTCAACACATAGCAGCAACTTAAAGGGATTTTCAAAACATCTAATGAAATGAAACTGCCAAGAATGCTCAGATGAGAAGAATCATAAATGAAAACTGGAAGAAAGTACTTTTTTTTTTAAGGTAGTATACTACTAGCAAAAATTAAGGACAAAATTCCAGTGTGGCAGATTTGTTTCAATGTATTTCACAGAAACTACAAATACAAGGGTTTAGCTCAACACCTCACTAGAGGTGAGTGAAAACATTTCAATTTCTAATTTCTCCATTGTACTTACCCCCCTACCCAATACCCCTCTAAAACAATACTGCATTTATCACTTTTATGTCAAGTCCAGCATAGCTGAAGTTAAGGCCTACCAAGATTACCAAAATGCTTTTAGGCTGTGAGGTTGCAACACTGGTATCTGGGGTTTCAGTTGCAGAACACATGTACACTCAAGGCAGCCAAGGGTCATGCCAGCCTCCAGTGGCTTTAGTAAGCATAGCCCAAAGGAGTCTAAAACCAGGCTTAGGAAACATCATTAACGTGGGCAGGAAAAGCAGAGAAGTGAAATCTCTGGAGATCTGGTTATTTAGACAAGGGTCTGAAAAAGGAAATTAGGAAGCTGAGAAGTATGTAAACTTTGACCATTTAGAAAGTCAAAGGCCAGAAAACTCTTCTCTGAAATAAGGATGGGAAAAGGTACTGTATATACCAGGGAAGTCCCGAGTCCTGAAATGTAAAAGTCAGGTACAGTACTACACTGCTTAAGCTTCAGGCAACATACTACAAGGAGAATCCAGCACACCATGACAGGAGGTATCCATAAATCCACCAGTGAAGGAGTGCTTCCTTCAACCACCAGTAACAAAGCTATAAAATAATTTCCTGAAGCTTAAAACACCTGCCTTACTTAAAATTCTTATATTACTTACTTGGGTAAGGAACAATTTTAACGGCAGAGACTTTAAACATAAATGTTTCTGCCTCTGTCTTTTACTCACTGCACCTTATCTCTTCATCTTCCTATTATAAAATCATTAATTCTCAGAGGGGAGTAGGGAGCCTGGCAAGATGAAAGGTGAATGAACCACCCGGAATTCCCTTAAGCCTTTTAAAATCTACATAGCACTCCAACCCTGCTTCACCTGGAGAATCACTGCATGGAGTAATTAGATATTACTTTTGGGAGCGTCTGGTGCGTGTGTGAAGGCAGACACAGGGAGAGAGAGAGTCACTGCCCTAAAATCTGAGGACCTCTGAAATGTTATAGTTAGGTAGAGTTATTCATTTTACTTTCTCTTATTAATAACTTTTTTTCATAATTTCCAAAGTACTTTCACATCTATTTTATTTGAGTTAGAAAATACATATTCCCTCACATAGTGGCAACTGTGTACTTCATCATAAAATAGTACAGGGCAAAATTGTTAATGCATCAGGTGAACCACTAAAACAGCAAGGGAAAATTTAATTCAACTAAAATATTCTTACTTGAACAGGACTCAAAGTTCTTTGGAACCTCAAAACCACTGTACAAATTTAATTGGGCATTATTATGGCCTCCTAGACTGTAAACTCCTGAAGGACAAGGAACCATGTCTTATCCTGTATCCTCCATAATTACCAAAACAATGAAGGTTGTTAAATGAGTAGAATGGATTGGCTTATATTCATTTATTTACTAATTCACTTGCTCAACATTTACTGAGGACTGAATTCCTATTCTCTGTCAGGCTCTATACTGGCTCAGATTTTTTGAAAATGACATTGATTTTAGCTCATAATAATGTAAAAGAAAATAATCACCATTCCTATTTCCTTCCTCTTATTTTTGATTACTAACTTGACTGGAATAACGTATTTCTATACATTTCAGTTTTCAAATGATGGGCACGTATATAAATGTAGGTAATATTAACATAATGTTAAAATCCATTTTCCATCTACCTTGCCCCTGAAACAGAATTCTACCACAGCCATTATAATGACAATAATGATATCATTTGACAGTCACCTCAGTCACAGTTGCTGGACTGGAGCCCATGATTAAAAGCATCTCAGCAACAGGATTTTTTTTCAGCAAGACCAAGCAGAAACTGACCCCTTGTTTTGACTACTCAACTTTTGTTTGATAGTTGTACCAAACATATGGTCTTTCCTGACTCCTTAAAAATAAAACAAATATGGTAAACTGCGATAACAACTACATGCTAAATAATGTTTGTATTAAGCATGCTAGAATTTATAGAGTTTCACAAACTGTACATTATTTCCTCTCAGTCCTCAAAACTCACTCGACAGGTGAGAGAACTGGGGCTCAAAGTGGTGGATGCCCCGCCTATCCCACACAGCAGAGCTCGGACACTGAGTCTGAACCTGGGTCTCCTGACACTCCCAGTCCAGTGCTCTCTCCACCACAGCTGCCTCCTTGCTACGCCAAGCTCAGAGAGCTGTGCAGACTGAGAACATGAAAATAATAAGTCCATGAAAAGTTATGCTGTGAAACAGTAGATAGTGGTTATCAAAACTGTCAACGGAGCCTGAGAAAAAAACAAAGCTCTCTATTTAATGAGATAAAACTTGGCCAGACATTGAGAAACAAAATGGGCAATGGTGTGAAAAACAATTTAGTGTAGACTTAAATGTGATGATTAACAGAAATTTGATACTCACAAATCCTCAAACACCTAATCTGTAACTAGCCCAGTCATTCTGTCTGCTTTAGAAATAATTGGAAATTTTCTAAATCTTTTTAAAAACAAAATTGTAAAAAAAAAAAAAACACCCAACACTGTGGTCTTGTTCTTCAGACAATAATACTCCATAATATAAACTAAGAAACAGATAAGTGAATGAAACACTCATTTGATATATGATGCTCCAGGAGAAAAGAAAGTAGAAATATATGTAAGTTTTTTATTAACGTTTAACCTAAAGAATGCCAAACAGAGAAGAGTAAGCATATTTGAGAGCTGAAGTACTGTTGGTTTTTTAAACTTTTACAGATGAAACTCTGAATAACTTGCATAGGGCATTTACTATCAACCTTTAGGGTAAGAAAATTCAAATTCCAAAAGTTCATCAGTAAAATAATAGACCTTCATTAGACAATAAATTTACTTCTTCACATTGATGCACACTGATTGAGTGGTTACTATGGGTCAGGTACTAAACTGGGCATATTTGTTCAAATACCAGAGAAGTTGAAATACAACAGAAAACATGTAAACAATATGGGATTCCCAATCTTCTCACTATAAACAGAAGTACATCATCATATGTTACTGTAAATAGCAGCCATTCAAATAGCACGGTTGTCCTTGCTCTACCAACTCTGTTTAATATGCTTTTTCTATTCTTGTGTCACTATTAATATTAAATTGTTAAAATCTTTTTCAATAGGCAGGGGGAAAACCCTTCCTTTATTCAAGAATTATAGTGTGTGTAACTTGAAGAGAACTTTCCCCCACCCATTAAATCTGTAGGAAAAATGGTTTTTGCTTTTACAGTTTTAGTTTAAATGGTCCGGTTTGATTGATTCAGCATGGATTTTGGCCTGTTTTACTCACTGCTACACCCTTACTAGCTAGAACAGGGCCTGGCACATAGTACATGTATTTGTTCAATGAATGAACTCTTCCTATGATCTGTGGCTCATTACATAAGGATATATCTAAAAACTTTTAATTTCAACTGACTTCTTAACCCTTTTAATCTTGAAATAAAAAAAACACCCAATGCTTACATCAGTCAGCTGCTTGTGGAAAGGAATCATTCTAAATGTGTAAACAGTAGCATGTGCAAGGTGTACAGCTATGCTAAGGCAACTTGGGTGTTATCAGCTACCTCACATATTTCTCTAAGTCCCACAGCTAGAAGAGCTAAACTGTAAAACACCAGTTAAGCTTATATGCACATCCTGAGAATTCTCCTTTGTAAACTAATTACTTCTCTTCTGAAATCATTTCTTTATCAAGGCAGGTACCATTCAGAATTAACATTGTGAGAACCAGAAAATAACAGTCCTACACAAATTTTGCTTAGGGAAGCTGGGATTCTCACTAAGTTGCCCCATGAACCTGTTGTCCTTCTACCCCTCAGTCCTGAATTCAATTTCTATTTAAAGGGACACTGCTTTGTTTTTGGAGAATTAAAACAAACTAAAAACAACAACAACAAACCACGCGAGTTTGGAGAAAATCCTTAAAGGGGTTCGAAGAAAACTATCTGCTTGGAATTGTCAAAATAATGCTGCTGAGAAAATGATCATCACTCCTTCTGAGTCTGGAGCGGGGCCACAGGCCATGATTTGGGGGTATCGGCTTCAGCCCTCGGTGCCAAGTTTGAGATCCCATAAAAGAAGTAAAAGGCGAAAGGGGGCAACGTGGCCACCTGCCCAGTCCGCAGAGGGACCGCGGGGCCACTGTCTGCTCCCAACTTTGTCAGCCTTCCCCCGCACCAGTGCATATGGTCCACGGGCCTCCCGACTCAGGCCGTTGACTCCCGGGCCGGAGCGGGCTGGGGGACCAGCGGAGGCCCGTCAGCCCCTAGAGCAGCTCCGAGGGCCCGGCGGCGCGGATGGAGAGGGGGTCACCGCCCCTCCCCCCCGGCGGGGCCCGGACAGTCCCAACGGCGGCGCGGCGTCTCCCTCAGCCCGCGCCCGCCGCGCCCTCCCAGCCCGGCCGGCGGCCCTCGCCACGCCCCGCGCCCTCGGGGCGGACCCCGGCGGGCCGCCCGGGGCCCCATGGGCAGCGCTCCACCGGGGAGCCCCCGGCAAGGGCGTGAGGCCTAGTCGGGGTTACATAACGGGGTTCGGCCCCTCCAGAGACGGCCGGGGGCCGCGGGGGCCGCGCCGGCGGAGGCGGGGGCGCCGCCGCTCACCTGCCGTAGATGCCCTCGGTGATCCGGTTCCGCTTTAGGGGGCGGCGGAGCTTACTGCATTCGGCGTTCCGCCGCTTCATCCTCCCGCTGGGGGGCCGGGTGCCCGCGCCGCCGCCGCCTCTCACCTCAGCCGCCGCCGCCGGCCCGCCCCGCGTCGGGCCTGGACTCTACCCCTGGGGCCAGTCACACAGACATGGAGCCAGCACCCGGGGGGAGGGGGTGGGACGAGGAGGTGTGGGCTCAGCGCTTCCTCCGCCTTCGGAAACAAAGAAATGACAATTCCGGGGCCCGCCCGCCCCAGCACCAGCCAGCCGTCTGCCCCGCCTCCCCCGCTCCGACGGACGGCCTTCGGGGCCAATCGAAGGCGCCACTACGCCGCTGCCGGCCAATCCCAGGGCCCTCTGTGGCAAAACGGACTCTAGAACCCGCCTCTTTGAAGGACAGAAGAGTGCGCCAATCATTACGGTGTCTGGGCCCGAGTCCGAGCCTATCAGAAAAGACTTAAATAGAGGCTTATAAATAGGCCCTATAAATATAACATCCTATATTATGCCTTGTTGCGAAGGTACATTTCATTATTATTGGATTGCATTTCATTGTATTATAATCCACATTAGAGCATACGGTGCTGTTTTCATTGTAGGCTATCACTAGCACCCTATGAAATCTCGAGGCCTGGGTTTGCGGCATGTGCGTATCTGGGCTGAACTGTGATCCAGTCAGTCGCATCATTATGTAAGGGGCTCACAGCACCCTTCTCATCCGGGAGGCGCCGCGGACAGCGCCGGGAGCCTTTTCTGCGGAGCCTGGAGTGCCCGGCCAAGCCGGCCGCGCCTGCCAGCGACGGGGGTACGAATGACAAAGCAAACCACACACACACACACACACATACACACACACACACCAGCGACGGGGGTACGAATGACAAAGCAACACACACACACACACACACACACACACACACACACACACACACACACACACACACACACACACACACACACACACACACACACACACACACACACACACACACACACACACACCGCGCCAGCTTCCCGCGACGTGGTGACAGCGCGGCGGCCTATCGGAGGAGGCGCGGGGCGGGGCCGCTGCAGTCCTGCCTCCTTGAGGTGGTGTCACAGGGGGCGGCGCCGTGGGTGCGCGCGACGTCGCGCGAGGTTGCTGGGGGTGTGTGGGGCGGTGCGGCCCGGGCTCCACGTACACAGGGCGGGCTGGGCGGCGGGTTTGGCGGGCACCGCGCCTGCTGCACCCGGCGAGCGTCGGCTTCGGGAGCGTCTCTGCCCCTGGGCAGAGGTCTGGAGATGCGGGGATGCCGTGCCAGCGACCGTTCTCACCTAACATTCCTAGAGCCCCGATTTTGTGCCAAGAACCGTGCTAGGTGCTCTGCATCTATTTGTTCATTTACCCCTGCAACGTAGGTATGGCGAAATAACAATTAGAAAAGACAACAAAAAATTTTTTAAGAGAAAGAAAAAGATGAATGTATGTCGAAAAGAGGAATGCATGTCATTAAAGAAAACGGGAAATGTAGCACAGTTGCTGGGTTGTGGGGAACACCCATGGGTCTCATCACCTTAACACAACTACTGTTAGCATTCTATATATTCCCCTTTCTTTCCAGTTTTCCCCCATGGATGATATATTATTACTATTACTGTTGTTCTTATTATTAAGCAGAATAGTGATCATATTAGATATTCAATTTTGTATTCTGTTCTTTGCCTAACGTAAGCATTTTTACATGCTATAATTAATGCACCCTTCCTAAATATTTCTGATGATTGCAAAATCTCCTGTCAAGTGGCTGTACCAACTTAACCACTCACCAACAGTGGGACAGTTAGATGGTCTTACAGCACATTTTAAAAACTTACAGGAAGCAGATGCCGTCTTTTGTCCTGGGATGCGTGGACCTCTCCCTGCCCTGTGATCACCCCCTGAAATAAAAACCCGCCCCAAGAAGGAACTTGTAATTTACACCAAATGCGTCATCCTCAACTGCTGCTCTTTTACTTTATACTGTCACAAACCTTCAAGGATCAGCCAGTGCCTGAAAGAGAAAACCCATTCTCTTTATTATGGCATCCAAAGATGGTCACAATGGGGACCCACCCCTATTTTCCAGGCCTCCTCAGGCAAGCAAGCCTCATCTACTCACTGTCCTAAACCCACTAGTACAACCTTATCTTCCCTCCTTCCTGCCTTTACTCCTACAGAGAGTATCTCTGTCAGTATTGTTCCTAACTTGTGGTTTCTTGGGTGAGGCTTGTCCGTCCACCTAGATGAAAAGCTTCTTGGGGCTTGGATTCATACCCTGTAGAGATGCAGTTTAGAGAAATGGCAAGAATATCTGCTTTTTCACACCAGGATTGAAATTCCAGCTTGGCCACTTACTAGCTTGGGCAAGTTACTGTATGTCTCAGAGCCTCTGTTTTCACTCAGGTTTGTTTGAAGGCTTACCAGATGCTGAACTCTCAGGGCCAGGCATGCAGTAGGTAACAGCAAGTCATTTCTGTTAACAGTATACTTGTTTTCCTTCCTTCACCTCTATTCCAGCACATTGATAAAGTGTCACCAGGCAGCCAAGGATAACATACTCTGTGAGCTCAAAGTTTCACCAAGGCTGTCCATCACTGTGAAATGCTCTGCTTGGAACCACAGAAAAAGACTTCAGTTGCCAGGGCAGGTTGGTTCATGGAGAAGGATACAGGCGGAACCTAAATCAATGACTGGAGGCTGAAAGGCATAGGTACATGGTGAGGTCATGGCTCCAGACTCCATGGGGTTCATCAACCTGAATAGCCCTCCTCTCCATGACTGCAAGGTTCCAGATTACCTGGGCCAGGGACTAAGACAGTCAACTCTGTGAGGTTAGGGGCCATATCTGTGGTCTTTTCCACTCCTCACTGGGTCCCTGTCATCTAGGACAGTGCCACGGCACACTGTGGAATGGGTAGGTGAATAATCCAGAGAAAAGATGAGAGAGGCACTGGGGACACATGCCAGCTTTCTGGAGCTCACTGTCTAGCCTGCCATCAAATAGGTTCCTGACAAGGGCATTCCATGCTGTGGAAAAGTGTGGAGTGGCTGGGTGTTACTGGAGTGTGTGGCTGGGAGTTACTATTGGGCAACAGACTATCTGAGAGCAGAGGAAGGGCAGAGAGAATCCCAGGGTTGGCCCAAGATGATGCAATCTGGAGGTCTGGGTTCCAGTCCCAATTCAGATGTCAACTCACTGGTGTCCAGAGTTGAGTCACCTCCCCACCCTGTGCCAAGATCACCTCTGGGAGACACTTCAAGCCCTATGTTTAGAAGCAGAACATGTTAGTTCCATTTTACAGATGAGAAAACCGAGGCTCAGAGAAAACAAGGTCATGCAGTTGGTATGGTAAAGGAATTTGGCTTGAGTCACAAGCTGAGCAGTATGAAGCCTTGATGCTCTGGTGCCTGTACATGGCTCTTGATGGTAAGGATTGTTGATCTAATGATTGGCTGGAGTGGGATGATGGGAAAGGCCTCCCTGTCAAGAGCCCTAGGACACGCCACAGTAAGTCTGCCCTTCTCCATTCCCTTCCTCTCACACCTCCTGTCCCAGCTGGACCCTGTATTTTCCTGACCGACCATAGCCCAAGCCCCTCTGGCTCTAGCCAAGTTCCAGCCTTTCACCTCTGCAACCTGAAAGGACCCTTTGGGATCCTAAGGGCACAGAACTGGGCTGAGATGAGGCCTGACACAGAGCTCCCCAGTTCCCCACACTGCCACCACCAATCAGGAAGCAGGGGAGATCAGCAGTGGCCATTTTACAGATGAGTAAGACGGGGAAGAGGAAATCATTTGCTCTCATTCAAAAGACCAAGGGCCAGGGCTTCCGTGGTGGCACAGTGGTTGAGAGTCCACCTGCCGATGCAGGGGACACGGGTTCGTGCCCCGGTCCGGGAAGATCCCACACGCCGCGGAGCGGCTAGGCTTGTGAGCCATGGCCGCGGAGCGGCTAGGCTCGTGAGCCATGGCCGCTGAGCCTGTGCATCCAGAGCCTGTGCTCCGCAACGGGAGAGGCCACAACAGTGAGAGGCCCGCGTATCACAAAAAAAAAAAAAAAAAAAGGCCAAGGGCCAGACAGGAATTCAGGGCTGTTCCTCCTCTTCTGGGACTTTCTGATGGCCAAGGGGTTGGGATTGGCATGTGAGCTTCAACTGAGCTCAAAATAGCTCAGAATAGCCTGGAGAGAGATCATCACACCCTATTTCACATGTGAGGAAATTGCATACCCACCTCTTTCAGCAGCTTCGATCCCCTCAAACCCGCCAGGCACGGCTGGCCCAGCTCCCTTGAGCTTTGTTCCTGTCCCACGTGAGTCAGAGAAAAATCCAGACATTGGATGGCCACCTCCTATACGTGTGTCTGTATCCCCCAGAGAACCCTGTTAATGAATGATGTTCATAGTATGTTTAGAACAGAAACAGTTTAGAAATAGCCCAGCTATCCCACAAAGGGGGCTGGTCAAACAAATGATCACACATTCTTACTGTGGAAATCAGTGTGCCATGGAGAATGATGACACATAGCACTTACTATGTGCAGGCACTCCTCTAAGTATCATATGAATTTTGATCTAATCCTCACAGCAATCCTATGACAAAGAGATGACTACTGGTGCCATATTACAGATGAGAAAACTGTGACACACACAACTACTGAGGCTGAGCTCTAGAGCCTGCAAGCCACAACTACTGAGCCCACATGCCACAGCTACTGCAGCCTGTGCGCCTAGAGCCCATGCTCCGCAACAAGAGAAGCCACGACAGTGAGAAGCCCACACACTGCAACGAGGAGTGGCCCCCGCTCGCCACAACTAGAGAAAGCCCGCGCACAGCAACGAAGACCCAACACAGCCAAAAATAAATTTAAAAATTTATTTTTTAAAAAAAGAAAAGAAAACTGTGACACAGAGAAGTTAAGTCATTTGCCTAAGGTCACACAGTAAGTGATAGAGCTAGGATTCAAAGCCAGGCAGTCTGGTGTCAGAGCCTGGGCTCTTATCCACCATGATAGTGTTATAGAAAGATTTTTCCTGGCTTGGAAACCGCTTATGATATTCTGTTCATGAAAAAAGCAAGTTACTAAACATTTGCTATATAATCTCTTTTTCGTAGGGGAAGAAACAAGGCATAAATTCACATGAATAGAAAAAAATCTGAAAGGATATATACACAAAGAAGTAGAGCTGGTTTGGGGAGATGATGAAATCATGGGTGCTTTATGTAAGCTTTATGCACCTTTGCATTTTTGAAGTTTTCTATGGTAAACATGCCAAGCTTGTGCCATAATAATAATGCTAACATTTATGGAGTGTTTTCCACACATGTGACACTTTATGTGCATTACCTCATTTAATCTTCACAACCATCCTGTGAGATCGACCCTGATTTTCTCCACTTTACAGGTAAAGAAACAGACTCAGAGATATTGGTAGTCTTACCGAAGGTCACACAGCTAATAATTTGCAGAGCTAGGATTTGAACCCATGTTGCCTGACTCCAATGCTCATGTTTGTTAAATGAATAAATTATTGACTTAGCCACACTTTAACCAGGCATGCCCAGAGCAGGATCACACCCTTGGTGTGGACAAGCTTCCAGAGAGGAGATGGAGGGCCTACCTACCTCCTTGGTCACAGCTCATGACTGAGTTTTACAGTACTTGACTCGGGTGAGGAGGGCGTGGTGAGTATTCTCATAGAGTCCTGTTTTTTACAGAAAACGCATGATTACACGTGAAAGCTGCAGTCTCTCTGACTTGATTCATCACACCCGGAGGAAGGCTGGTCACTCAGAACAGGAGGCCACAGTCATGGCACCACTTGCTCACCTTCATTTCAAAAACACAGGTTGCCAAGCATGCTTACATAGTCTCACATTTATAATAACTCTGTGAGGAAAGCAAAACAGCTCATCTTATTTGACTCATAAGGAAATTGAGACTGTGAGTTGTTTAGTTAATAGAAGGCAGAATTGCAAAGAAGTTAACAGCACAAGCCATGGCGTCAGATGGATGTGGGTTGGGTTCCGACTCTGCTGTTTATTAGCTTTGTGACTTTGGGCGCTCACATCACCTCTCTGAGCCTTAGCTTTCTCATCTGTAAAATGGGAGTGGTGATGCCTGTACTCACAGGCTTGAGGGGAAGAGTAGATGAAATAATGTATGCAAAATGCTGGGTTCAGTGCTTGGCATTCCAGAAATGGCAGCTGTTATTCAGTCAACAGATATTTATTGAGCACCTACTATGGACTAAGCATCATGTGCTGAGGATACAACAGTCAAAAGTCCCTGGTCTCCTGTTGCTTGGATCTGAGTCAGCGAGGGCAGGAGCATGAAGATACTTCGGTGGAAGGGTGCTTTTGGCATAGGGAGTGGCAGGTGCACACAGAACCTTTTCCCCCCAACATTTTGTTATGAAAAATTTCAAACATACACCAAAAAAGTTGAAAGAAATGTTCAGTGAAAAGCCATTCACCTCCCACCTAGAGTAAACAATTAACATTTGATTTGCTTTATGACATTTCTGGCCTAGATCGCCTGTGCTTTTTTGTACTAGGGGCCCTGCCTTGAAGATATGGAGTCAGACTATCTGGAACTGTCATCAGAAAACAGGGGTCTTCTGCAAGAGTTAGAGAGAAAGACAGAAAACTCCCCTTTTGACCAGTCTTCTGGGAGAGGCCACCTGTGGGGCTCCCCTCCCTTTAATAAAAAAAAAGCCTTTCTGTTCACTGAGGAGCTTGGTCCTCTTGTCAAGCGGTCAGTCCCTCACTGAGGCAGGATCAGGACACACAGTGGGTTAGGATGCCCCTGTGAGAACCAGCTGCCGTCATCACTGAATTTGCTAGCTGGTAAACGCAACCATCAGGGGCTCCAGGCACAGGAGCTGGCAACCCCTGGAAATCTTTGGTGTTCACCTGCCTGACATTTGGTTTCCCTGGGCTGCCTGGCTTACAGCCTGCTGGTACAGGACCCATGCCAACAGGGGTCACATTCACTTATCCCCCTCACAGGCGAGTCCCTCTTTAAGGAAACCCAGCTCATAAGAAGTGCTGATGGCCAGAAAAGGACCAGAAATCAGAACCAGGACTGACCATGAGGGCTAATCTCTAGAGACCAGGGCACCTACTCCCTTATTTACTGTTGAGATAGCAGAAGCCTTAGAATCCTACATTCCTAGACTTTTAGAAGTGGA
The DNA here is from genome assembly GCF_025265405.1 of Mesoplodon densirostris. Classification (NCBI taxonomy): domain Eukaryota; kingdom Metazoa; phylum Chordata; class Mammalia; order Artiodactyla; family Ziphiidae; genus Mesoplodon; species Mesoplodon densirostris. Next base: position 20,836,815 of record NC_082662.1, on the reverse strand, counting down.
AGAAGACTGAGAAGTTATCTGGGCTAAAGTTAAGTGGTTAAACACCCACGTGCACAAGTCAGACTGCCCGAGTTGAAATCCCAGCTCTATTACTTACTAGCCCCATTAACTTGGGCGAGTCACCTAACTTTTCTGTGCCTCAGCTTCCTCTGTTGTAGTAAAGGCTAATAGTCCCATCTCACAGGCTAGTTAACTGAGTTCATACATGTAAAGTGCCTAGGACAGTGCCTAGCATGCTAAGTGCTTAGTAAATTTTAGTTCCCGAAAATACCTAAAGCAAAAGTAACCAGGTAGTGGTTTGCAGCCATTTTTTTTCCTATGCATGTCTTAACATACTGTGTCATTATTATTTTATAAAAGTGAGATCATACTTACACACTGTTCTGTAATTTCCTTTTTCACCAAATAACATATCCTCTGTGCCGTTTTTGAGAAACCTTAAAAGCATTTTCCTCTGGATTTCCCCCCATGTTCAGAACCATCATATGGGTGGCAGATTGTGTGTCCTGTAGTTTACTTAACCAGTCTTCTACTATTGGACATTCAGGTTATTCTCAATTTTTTCACTTCTGTAAATAAAGCTGTGCTGAGCAAGAAGTGACTGATGTCCATGACTGTATGACCTTGGGTATGACCTTCTGGGTCTCAGTTTCTTCATCTAAAAACAAAAAGACAAGATTCTACCGGGTGATTAAAATCTCCCTTGATCCAGATATGAATCACATGCCAGACATCTCTGACAAGCAATCATCAATTTCTGCTTGCATTCCCCTAGTGACAGGGTGCTCACTACCCCATGAATGGTCAATAAAGTATCCACTCATGTTGGGTCAAAATCTGCCTCCCTGCTACTCCTAGCCAAGTTTTAGTCTCTGGGCTCCCATAAATTCAGTCTATACTCAGTGGCCAGTGGCTGGCCAGTGCAGAAGGTAAAAAACTTTGATTCCTCCCTCCCTCCCTTTCTCCATGCTTACTATGTATTAGATCTTCTGCTGAGCAAATGGATGTGACCACAGGAAAAGTTAGCTGCAGGGTCAGAACTAGATCTCAGGTGCCCTAAATCCTATTCCAGGGGACTGTCCTCCATTGTGGGTTGGGCGTGCTAAGGCCGGTGGCCATCCTCAAATGCATTGCAGTGTTCATGCCCCAGGCAGAGTCCTGGGATGCTCTGTGAGCAGGTGACCAGAATGGGGGACAATTTTAGCCTCACCAGGGTTTTACTAGAGCTGGACCCAGGCCTCTTTTCTTTTCTCCCACCTGTCCGTAAGAGATTTAGAAACAGGTCAATTTAAATACAGTTTCAAATAAAAATAATTTCAACTGTGTAGCTCTGAGGAGTTAGTCCTCTGTGGGTCCTGTGTCCTCCCCAGGGCTTAGCATTGCTCTTTGCTTTCATTCATTCGTTCATTCAATATGTCCTTTTTAAGAGCCCACTTGGTGCCCTCCCTGACATGTGGTAAGGTTTTAAAGAGAAATTTTGCCAATCCAAAGCCCCATCTGAGCTTTAGTTTCCCCATTTGTAAAATAGAGGTGTTGAGTTGATCTATTCTTTGCCATTCTTGCAAGATATAGTGAAGGTAAACGAAGTAAGGGATAGAGAAGGATTCTCATGTTTGGGGATTGAGTGAACGAATGCCCTCTTTTCAACTGAGCACAGTGCCTGTAGTAGGAATGTAGCAACTACTTGTTGAATGAAAAAAATCAATGAATGATTGAATGAATCAGTTAATGTTGGAATAAATGCATTTTTTTCCTCCTCCCTGTCACTGCCCCTCTGCCCCTGTGTTAACTCCATAGACAGGCCAGCAGGGCCAGCCTTGAAGCCTGAGATAAGGCCTTTGGCGGGTGTCTCCCCTATCCCTCCCCCGAGTGGGTGTGGAGCCGAGGTGTAATGCCCGGTGCTGGTGGAACTGACGCACAGAGACGGACACAGGATGGGCTCTAAGTACCAAAAGTCTGTGCGGGGCCTGCTGACCCTGTGGGCCTTTATGCTGGAGGTGACTCTCATTCTCGTCTTCTTCTTTTTCACCTCTTATGAAACTTCTGTAAAGGAACAGAAGAAGCTCATGAGGACCTATCGAGGTGAGTGTCCAGAGGGGAGGTGGTCACAGAGGCAAATAGCAGGGGCAGGGGAAGAGGAGGTCTGTGGTCCTCCAAGGGCCTAGGGGCTCCTTTCCACAAAGTCTCCGAGGAAAGGGGTTCCCTCATCCTCTTCCATTCGTTGCGCAAAGACCCAGCCAACAATACAGTCTCTTCTTTAGGACCGGTGTCACCATCACCTCTTCCGTGAAGCCTCCCTTTATTTGTCAGGGCAGAGGGAGGGGCCTCCTTTTCTGTGTTCCTAGAATTCCCTTTGCCAAATGGTCTTCACAATTCTCTGCTTCTCTGCTCCCCCACCCCCGCTTCTCTCTCCCTAAAAGCAATGAATTTCATGTTGTTGTTGGGTTTGGGGGATTTCGTTTCCTTTTTTTGTCTCTTTTTCTCATTTCTGTGCCACCCTCCTTTTGGAAGCTTTCCTCTCACTTAGGGGATGGGAAGTCTGCTTTCTGCCTGCAAATCCAGAGCCATAAGCTCTGGCTGAAGGGGAATGTAGGATGGTTGTTATTTTATATGCAGCTAAAAATATTCATAGACTGTGATGAGAACAACTCTAAACAAGACAGACATCCACAGTGGTGTGGCTTTTGCTTTTTTTAAAAGTTGAGATGAGTTTTCAAGTATATCTGTGGGTCAATATGCTGTTTATGATAATGGAAGGGCCTCCTTGAGTGAAGTCCCTGGGACAAAGCTGAAACTTGAGCCTAGTTGAGCGCTTGCTTGTTTCTAATTGATATTAACTAGTTAACTGGAAGCAAAGGGAAGGCACCCCCGGGCCCTCAGCAGTGGCAAGAAGGAGAAGGAGATGACTTGGGAAGGGAAGTCCCTATACTGCTTAATGGGCTATAGCCCAGAGAGGGCTCTCAGTGCTGGACAAGTGAGACCTGGGCACAATTTTAATTCATTTCAATTTACTTTAATTCTTTTTAATCCAGTACAATGTAATTCAATCCATTCACTCCTTCATTCCCTCAACCCTGTATTACAAACCATGTGAGATCCAAACGCATGCTAATCAGGGATGATATTTATTGATAACTTACTAGGTACCAGGCACTATTCTAAATGCTTTACCATAACTCTACAAGACAGGTACTATTATGATCTCCGTGGTTCTGGTGAGGAAACTAGGCACTTAGACATGGAGTGGTTTGCCCAATGTTGTTCAGTTAGCAATAGCACAGCAGATTTAAACTTAGTTAGCCTTATATTTAAAATAGGTAAACAACAAGGACCTACGGTATAGCATAGGGAACTCTGCTCAAGATTCTGTAATAACCTAAGTGGGAAAAGAATTTTAAAAAGAACAGATCCGGGCCTCCCTGGTGGCGCAAGTGGTTGGGAGTCCGCCTGCCGATGCAGGGGATACGGGTTCGTGCCCCGGTCTGGGAGGATCCCATATGCCGCGGAGCGGCGGGGCCCGTGAGCCATGGCCGCTGGGCCTGCGCATCCGGAGCCTGTGCTCCGCAACGGGAGAGGCCACAACAGTGAGAGGCCCACATACCGCAAAAAGAAAAGAAAAAAAAAAAAAAAAAAAAAAAAAAAAAAAAAAAAAAAAAAAGAACAGATCCATGTATATGTATAACTGAATCACTTTGCTGTATACCTGAAACTAACACATTGTTAATCAACTATACTACTGTATAAAAGTTAAAAATTTTTTTTAAAATTAAATAGATTAAATAAATAAATAAATAAAACTAAATTAAGGGAAAAAAATAAACTTAGGCAGCCTGGTTTGAGTTTCCATGCCCTTAACCATGATGCTTCACAACCCCATTTTACAGTAAGGTTGAGTCTCTTGTCATATAATCAATAGGCGTAGGAGCCAATATTTAAACTTTGTCATTTGGGTACAGGGTCCCTCTTATTTACCCCTAGGCTGTGCTGCTAACATATAATAGATATGTGTCCTCAGATGCTCACTTTGTATGGAAGCACAGAGGAGGGCCCACAACCCAGGCAGTGAGACGGTTATGTCAGGAAAGGCCTCTGGAGGGAAGTGACTGCCCAGTCAGGACTTGGAGGCTCAGTAGGAGTTACCATGTGAAAATGGAGGGTCAAGAGCGCAGTAGGAACCATTGTGTGTACACTCATCGGACTGCACCAATCTGGGGTTTAACAGTGCAGTGCTGTTGGAGCATAAATAGGGAAGCAGGGTGTGGTGGATCCATTGCACTGAGTAAGAAGTTTGCCCTTCATTCTTTTGATCTAATAGGAAGCAGGAGTGTGATCAGTTTGGGTTTGGGTTATGGAGAAAGCCATTCCAGGGCTGGCATGGGGATGGGGAAGGGAGCATGACTTAAGGTAGAAGGCCAGTGTGGAGGCTGTAGTGTAGTATGGACCAGGGGGCTTCAAATTTTTCTGATCATGCACACCATTATTCAAGCATGCACCATATTTATACGTAGTGCTACATGAATACATTTTGTACATTATTATACATGTACACAACTTAGAAAATTTGAAAGAAATCAAAAGTAAATATAAAATATTTTCAAATTACTGATCATGATGGTGTCAGTCACTCTTAAGGCAAGGTCCATTGTTACTGTTAATGATAGTGGATGGGGACTTCCCTGGTGGTTAAGAATCCACCTGCCAATGCAGAGGACACGGGTTCGATCCCTGGTCCGGGAAGATCCCACATGCCGCGGAGCAACTAAGCCCGTGCTCCACAACTGAGCCTGTGAGCCACAACTACTGAAGCCTGCGCGCCTAGAGCCAGTGCTCTGCAACAAGAGAAGCCACTGCAGTAAGAAACCCACACACCGCAATGAAGAGTAGCCCCCACTTGCCGCAACTAGTGAAAGCCTGCGTGCAGCAACAAAGACCCAATGCAGCCAAAAAAAATAAATAAATGAATAAATGATAGTGGATGGCAATCCATTCCTCGGGGTCTTCTTAACAATTTCAAATTATCTTGCTTGACTTCTTGTCAGATATGATTAGATTGACTTTTTCTTTTAAACTCTGAATGTGGCTGACAGAGAATCTGCACGAGGAGAAGTATCACTCTGCTCTTTTGTTTCTGTATGTTTGGCTGCCATTATTGTTCTGCCTTCAATCTGTGTTTTTTGACAGGACTTGTTTGAGCCATTAGTCCATTTTGTGAAGGTTAATTGAGTTAAAACTACATAGCAATCTGTCAATCCACTTAATCTAATCCAGTCCCTGTAAACGATAAGTTATTTAAACCAGCCAATTATTTTTTTTAAACATCTTTATTGGAGTATAATTGTTTTATAATGGTGTGTTACTTTCTGCTTTAGAACAAAGTGAATCAACTATACATATACATATATCCCCATATCTCCTCCCTCTTGCGTCTCCCTCCCACCCTCCCTATCCCACCCTTCTAGGTGGTCACAAAGCACCGAGCTGATCTCCCTGTGCTATGTGGCTGCTTCCCACTAGCTATCTATTTTACATTTGGTAGTGTCCATGTATATGTCCATGCCACTCTCTCACTTTGTCCCAGCTTACCCTTCCCCCTCTCCATGTCCTCAAGTCCATTCTCTACATCTGTGTCTTTATTCCTGTCCTGTCCCTAGGTTCTTCAGAACAATTTTTTTTTTAGATTCCATATATATGTGTTAGCATATGGTATTTGTTTTTCTCTTTCTGACTTACTTCACTCTGTATGACAGACTCTAGGTCCATCCACCTCACTACAAATAACTCAATTTCATTTCTTTTTATGGCTGAGTAATATTCCATTACATATATGTGCCACATCTTCTTTATCCATTCATCTGTCAGTGGACATTTAGGTTGCTTCCATGTCCTGGCTATTGTAAATAGAGCTGCAATGAACATTGTGGTACATGACTCTTTTTGAATTATGGTTTTCTCAGGCTGTATGCCCAGTAATGGGATTTCTGGGTCGTATGTAAACCAGCCAATTCTTAAAAAAGACATTTTTAAGACAATCTGGAAACTGGAATAAAACATGAATATTATATAATATACAGAAATTATTGTTAGTTTTGTTAGGTGTGATAATAGCATAGTAGGTGGGTTTTAACCTATTTAGAAACAGGTTTAACAATTTAACAAATAGTGAGCCCTATTTGTTAGAGAAGCATATTGAAATGGAATGATGTCTAGGGTCTGCTTCATGCCAAAAAAAAAAAAAAAAAGAAGAAGAAAGGAAACAAGGATAATAAAAACAAGATTGACCCCATGTGACAATCATCAAAGTTGGGAACGGGTACATGACGTTCATCATGCTACTCACTCTGATTTTGTGTATGCTTAAAATTTTCCATAATATAGAGGTAAATTAAAAAAAAAACAAATCCTTGTCATTAGTTGCAACATGACGAATATCGAGAAACACATGTCACCCCCCTGCTCAGTGGCCCAATATTCCCTTAGAACATCTTCTGAAGCTAGGAGACTAAGCTGTCTGACAGCCTGAGCACGTGAGAGGAGGCTCCTGGGTTCATCTGAACATTAAATGCTTGCAGAGTTGCAAACTTCACCAAGTGCCTTTAGGGGTAGAAGAGCCTAGATTAATGGTTCTCACAATGTGGTCCCCAGACCAGCCACCTCAGCATCCCCTGGGAACTTGTTAGAAATACCTGGGCCCCCATCCATACCTACTGATCTGAAACTCTAGGGTGGGGCCGAGCAATCTGTGTTTTACCAAGCGCTCTAAGTGACTCTAGTGCTCTTGGAAGTCTGAGGACTCCTGGAGCTCGACTGATTCACATCTTGCCTCTGCCACCTCTTAGCTGTGAGACCTTGGGCAAATCACTCAACCTCTCTCTGCCTCTGTGTTAACCTCAGTCACATGATGATAGCACCTATTTAGTTGTCAAAAGGATTAGAAGAATGAACACATACCAAGACTGATAAAGAGTATTATCTTTTATTATGAATAAAGTTTAATTTCTTAATTTTGTTAGTAAAAATGAATAGAACTAGAGTGCTAATATCTCTTCTTCCAGCAGCCCCTATGGATTGTCTGGAGCATCTTCTGAGGGGTGTGATCCCTACTCTGATGACCACTGGCCTGGATGACCTGTGATGAGGCCAAATGGGCAGGGACAATAGAGGAGAAGTGAAGAGTCAGATTCAAGAGCTATTTAGGGGATAAAATCAGCTGTTCTTGGTGAAAACGAGGGAGGAGTCAAGGATGGCTTCATATGTGAGATTTGGCAGATGAAGGACCCACTCCTGAGATGAGAGACACAAGGGGAGGGGGGCAGATAGTGGGGTAAATGAACAATGATATGTTCATTCTGGGCTTGGGATTCAGGTGCCTGTGAGATGCTTGGGGGAAGCAAGTGCATCCATTATCTACTGCTGTGTAACAAACCACCCCCAAACGTAGTGGCTCAAAACAGAAATCATCGGGCTTCCCTGGTGGCGCAGTGGTTGAGAGTCTGCCTGCCGATGCAAGGGACACGGGTTCGTGCCCTGGTCCGGGAAGATCCCACATGCCGCGGAGTGGCTGGGCCCGTGAGCCATGGCTGCTGAGTCTGCCTGTCCGGAGCCTGTGCTCCTCAACGGGAGAGGCTACAACAGTGAGAGGCCCGCGTACCGCAAAAAAAAAACAAAAAACAAAAAAACAGAAATCATCTAACTTGCTCCTGATTATGATTCCATGGTTCAGCAATTTTGGCTGTACTTGGTGATGCAGCTCTTCTGTCAGTTTTACCTAGGGTCACTATGCATCTCTAGCCCGGAGGTTTGACTGTGGCTGAATGGCCTCAGATAACCTTATTCAAACGTTCGTCAGTTGGTGCTGGCTGGCAGCTATCCCATGGGGTTCCAGCAGACTAGCCCAGACTTTTCACATGGCAGCAAATGAGTTACCACAGTAAGAGAGGGCAAGCCCCAATGCGCAGGTGCTTTTCAAGCCTCTGCTTGTATGGGGTTTGCTAATGTCCCATTATCCAAAGCCAATCACAAGGCTCAACTCAGGTGGGAGGGGTCTATACTGGAAGGCATGATTCATTGGGGGCCATTACTCTGACAACCTATCACACAGAGCCTGCTTGCAAGCTGCCACATTGGGGGACCATCCTGGGCCCTACACTGTGGCTACCACCCAATTGCCCCCATACTCCTTAGAAGCAGTAAGCAGAGCTACTAAAAGACAAGAGCGGCTTTGCCAGTGACATATAAATACCCCCAAATCCTGGTACCTTCTATATATATCTCAGCCTTGACTGTCCCTTTGATTGGGCAATCTCTTTTTCTTTTCCCAGGCTGCTGCAGGGAAGGGGAAGGCAGCATGGGGCTCCGTGGATGGTCCCTGACAGGGGCTGCAGAGGTCCCCCCAGTCAGTGGTGGGGAGCACAGTGTGGAGATCGAGCCCAGGGCCTGAGGGACAGAAGCTGGGCCTGGCTTCAGAGCTGATGATGCTGAAGTGTCTGCAGGCCAGAGGGAGAGGCTAGGGTGGGTGGGGACACAGAGTGAGACTCCCAGGGGAAGCCAGGCCGAAGGAAGGGGCAATAGTCTTGCCTGAAGTCACAGCTAACAAGTAGCAGGCGTGGAATAATAGTTACTAACACTTACCATGCACCCAGTGCTAGGCTAAGCAATTCGAAGGAGCCAGCGAGCTCAGTACTCACAGCAAACCTCTGAGCAGGTGCTATTGTTTCAGACCATTTTACAGAGTAGCAAGCAGGTACACAGAAGTAGAGCCAGACTCTGAACTCTGACAACCTGACTCAGAGGCCCACACTCTTCGTTTGACACTATGGAAGAGTGAAGAATATATGGAGAGGCAGGATGGTATAGTGGTTAAGCCCAGAGAGTCGGGATTCAGCTCTGCCACCAACATTTGCTAGCTGTGTGACCTGTGCTAATTACAGCACCTCTCTGTGCCTCCCTGTCCCCATCTGTAAAATGGGGATAATAAATAGTACCTCCTGCATGGGCTTGTTGAAGGTTAAGGCTGGCAGGCACTTGGAAGAGTGCCTGGTATGTGGCGGGCACCATATATATACCCGCTGTTACAGTGATGGTAATTATTGTCCTGCAGGACTTCCAGGTTAGACTTTCTCTAAGTCATGGGACTTTCATAAACTTCTGAAGGCCTGCCTTAGACAATATGTAAAACTCCCCTCTGGGGCACGGCTGTTGGGGCCCCTGCAGCAATCCTCTCCTTATCACCCCTGGACACCTTAGCATCATTAGCTTATCAGACCAGCAGATGATGAGGGGCTCAGCGCAGGGTCTGAGAGGCAGAGGCTGACACCAGTGGGGATGCCCTGAGCTGGGGCCCAGCGCTGAAGTTGGGGTCCAGGTCGTGAGACATGGGAGGAGCAGGGGTGGGCCAGAGCCCTGGGAGGCTGGGAGAGGAAATGGGAGGATGCATGGGGTGAGAGTAATGGGACCCTGAAATCAAATGTTATTTACTGACCAGTTTGGGGTGAATGTGCTCTGTCAACAGCTCCCAGAAACTGCCACCCTAATTTCATCCCCCTGGCCGAAGCACAACCCCACCCTCAAGGACACTGTGGGGTCTTGGGAGGAGGGTCTTGAGTGCCTATACCTGGCAGCAGGCATGGCAGCTGTGCCTGATAAAGCTCCCCAACCAAGAGGTTCTGACTTTCTATCTTTAGAGTCCCACGTCTGCCATAATCCTGGTGCCCTTCCTCTCCCCACCCACTGACCCCCTCCTCTGAACACACCAGAGCGGTGAGGTCCTTACAGAGTATCAAGTCTGACTCCCATGTGTTACAGATAGGGAAACGGAGGCCCAAAGAGGACAAGGGACTTGCCTAAGGTCCTTTAGTGCATTGCGGGCAAACAAGAGCAAGAGACAGCCTAGCCTGATGGGAGGGCACTGCACCAGGAGTCCAGAGCTTGGCTCTGCTACTGACATGCTATGTGCCCTTAAGTAAGTCACAGGCTGTCTCTGGTCCCCTTCTGTAGAATGAGAGGAAAATGCAAGCATCCCCCTACTCATGGAATCTTCGATAAGTCTGGACCCTTTGAATATAGCATTGCTGCAAGATGGTGGATGTGTTTGTTTGTTTGTTAGTTAGTCTTTTAACAGCAGTGTTTAAGGAAAGATTGAATTTGAATATCTAAAGTGGGGTTCGCAGTCTTCAATTGGCCATAGCCCTCACCACTCCCTAATACACACTGTACCCTTTATATACATAGTTTCCTGCTCGGCTCCTGAAGGAATTTGAGGGATCCCAAGACGAGCCCCTATACAAAATATGCCCTGCCCACCCCCATTCCACCCCCATTCCTAAGGGGATGCAAGCAGGAGATGGAAACATTGCCTCCCCTTCCCTTATGTCAGATAAAAAAGGTGAAAGAAGTTGAATCCTCCTGATTGTTCACTTCTCACCCACTCCCCAAGTCCCCAGATCCCATGGAGATGCCCAGGTTTCCTATAACCCGGTGTTTGTCAGACTGACCTGGGCTCATCAACACCCACCCAAGTCCTATGTGCAAGATTCTAGGTATGTATATTTTTCAATGAAAGTGAATTTAAATGTAAATTGAAGAGGCTTTGGAGAGATCTGGAAATGAGAGCTTCCTTGTTATCAGAGCCAAGGGTGGAGACCAGGTGAGTTCTTATTGCTGTGATGGTGATAATGGCGCTGGTGGTGAATAACCACCATTTACTGAGCTTTCTCTATGTGCCAGGCATGGTGCCAAGCTCTTGAACAAAACATTACTTCCTCTGGCTCTCCCAGCCCCCGCCGAGTGGGGGATAATTGCCCATATTTAGCTGATGAGGAAAGTAAGCAACCCACAAGGCCGTGCAGCTAAGAGGTTGAAACATAAAAACTGCCTTTTTTTTTTTTTTTTTTTTTTTGCGGTACGCGGGCCTCTCACTGTTCTGGCCTCTCCCGTTGAGGAGCACAGCCTCCGGACGCGCAGGCCCAGCAGCCATGGCTCACAGGCCCAGCTGCTCCGCGGCATGTGGGATCTTCCCGGACCGGGGCACGAACCCGTGTCTCCTGCATCGGCAGGCGGACTCTCAACAACTGCGCCACCAGGGAAGCCCAAAACTGCCATTTTTAAAGGTCAAAATGGTCAAATGTTGGCAATTTAATATGGTTTAACCTAATAGGGAACGATAGAGGTGGAGTCAAACAGAACTGTCTGACCTCAAAGCCCATGCTTTTTCCTTTAAAAAAAATTACTTACTGTCCACATGCTGGTCGTAGAATTTTTTTTTTTTTTTTTTTTTTTTTTTTTTTTTTTTTTTGCGGTACGCAGGCGTCTCACTGTTGTGGCCTCTCCCGTTGAGGAGCACAGGCTCTGGACGCGCAGGCTCAGCGGCCATGGCTCACGGGCCCAGCCACACCGCAGCATGTGGGATCTTCCCGGACCGGGGCACGAACCTGTGTCCCCTGCCTCGGCAGGCGGACTCTCAACCACTGCGCCACCAGGGAAGCCCTGGTTGTAGAAATTTTTAACACTGAAAATTAAAAAAAAAAAAAAACCTCTCCTAAACCCAGAGATAATCTCCATGGGGCAAAAACTTCCTTCAAGATCTCCCTCCAGGCATTTGTACACGTATGAACATAGTTGGGGTTGTTGATAAAATAGTCTTTACTATTCTGAGCAATTATGTGCCTCATATTGTTTGATTCTGGCAACATGATGAGAGAGGTATGATAATTTTTCCCATTTAATAGATGAGAAAAGCAGGAGGGCAGATAGTGTGGTAGCTCAAGGCACAGGCTCCAGAGCAGACTGTCTAGGTTGAAATCCCAACTGGAGCAAGTTACTTAACCCCTCTGTGCCTCGGTTTTCTTGTCTGTAAAATGGTGATAATAACAGTACCCGGGACTTCCCTGGTGGCGCAGTGGTTAAGACTCCGCACTCCCAATGCAGGGGGCCCAGGTTCGTTGCCTGGTCAGGGAACTAGATCCCACATGCATGCTGCAACTATAAATTTGCATGCCACAGCTAAGGAGCCCGCCGGCCACAACTAAGAACCGGGGCAAACAAACAAACAAACAAATAAATAATATTTTAAAAAAAAACCAGCACCCACCTTGAAGGATGCTTGTGAGAACTAAATGAGATAGTTTACATGAAATGGTTAAAACAGTGTTGGCATTTGGTAAACACTTAATAAATGTCGGCTGTTATTAAAACTCAGAGACATTAAATAACTAGATTAAGCCACACAGCTGGAAAGTGCCAGAGCCCTGATATGACCCCAAGCTTATCTGGTTCCAGAGCCCAAACTGTTATCCATTTTGCAAACCTGGAATTAATTCAAAGCATCCGCCCGTTTCCTCTTGCTGGTCCCCTCCTGAACATTAGCTAAGTCCCTTGCGCTCATCTGTCACAGCAGCTCCTGTGCAGGGTCTGAGGCTGGAAAAGGGGAGGGTCACCCATGTGGCTCTGGTGCTTTCTGCTGCCCCACCAGGTCCCTTTCAGCAGGGGTCAAAGGGAGAGAGCCGTTTTCTGCGAAGATAATTTCGGTTCTTGCCTATGAACCTCTAGACCCGCTTCTGCCCCCTCTTCTGCATGACCTGAGCTAAGTCACCAGCTTCTGTGGCCTTATTTTCTCTCACACATGATCAGGAGGTTGAACCGGATTCTCAAAAGCAGGAGTCAGTACCTTTACTGAGTGTAAACTATGTGCAAGGACTTGTCCTGATGCTCTACACGTGTTCATATCATTGTGTTTAATAATAACAATAATTGCTGCATTTACTGAGCACTCACTATGGGCCAGGCCCTGCATTAGCTCAGTTAAACCTTCCCTCAAACCTGCATGGTATGTCTGTGTTATCCCCATTATTCAGATGAGAAAACTGAGGCTCAAAGAGGGGAAGTAACTTGACTAAGCACTCTTCAATGATCTTTAATGTCCCTTCCAGCTGGCGTTCTGTAAAACTCCAATTTCACACAACCCTCCACCTTGTCTGCTTCTCTTCCTCCTTCTCAACATCTCTTCCCTGAGCAGACTTCCAGGATGTTATCATCATGGCAGTCCTTGGCTTGGGTTTCCTCAACACATCTTTGCGGAGACACTGCTGGAGCAGCGTGGCCTTCAATCTCTTCATGCTGGCCCTCGGGGTGCAGCTGACAGTCCTGCTGGATGGCTTCCTGAACCAACTCTCCCTTAGGAAGATGGTCCTCAATCTTTCCAGGTAACTGGATGGCCGCTGGATCACTTTTGGGTCCTTGGGGGTCTGGGCCCAAGAGGGCAGATTCTAGAAGAGCTGGCTTGTCCCCTTCTCTTTCTAGCACCGACACCATGCAATACTCAGGACTTATTTATACTAACAAATTACTCATTGTTTGTCTAAAATTCAAATTTAACTGGCATCCTCTATTTTATCTGACAACCCTGCTCTGTGACATCACAAGGGGCCCAGATCTACAGCCCACCCTGTATCCTTTCTTTTTTATTGATTTTGATTTCATAAACTTATACAATAAATATTAGTTCAAAGAAAAAATTAATAGAGATTAGACAAAAAGAAATAGAAATCTCACACTCGGATAGAGAGTCTCTTGAAAAGAAGGAAGTACTCTCAGTCCTCAAATGCTGGTGGACAAGAAATAGGCTTGTCTTTAGTTTCTTTAAATTAACTTTGATTTATTTAGATGCCTTTATAAGAACTAGCAAAATTAACCTGTGTTGCTAGAAGTCAGAATAATGGTTACCCGAGTGTTTACTGATTAGGAAGGGGCACAAAAGAAATTTATGTGGTGCAGTAAACATTCTCTATGTTATCCTGTATGATAGTTACACAAGAGTATATATATATATATATACACACACACACACACACACACACATACATTAAGTTGTACATACCTGCAAAAAAAGTCATTCACACTTAATAGGAGGAACCAGGTAAAATTTCTTTAAAAATTGTTTTTTGGTTTTATCCAATTCTGAAACTTTGTCTTGCCCAGATGATGGGTAAATCCCACCTTAGGTATCTTGGGGACCCCTTCAAGGCCATTCTACCCTCCCCTCTGAGACCCTACTAAACCTCTGGGCACTGCTGTTAAATATCTCTCCATGAACCAGGCTCTGTGCTGGGCCCTTCACAAACAATGTTTGTTTAGCCCTTCCAAGTAGGGGTCTGATGTGGCGTACAGGCAAGGAACTAGACTCTCAGAGCTCGTAAGACACTTGCCTAGGGTCACATAGCTAACTGGTGGAAATGGCTTCAGTTTTAACTCTGTAACCTTTCCCACACACTGCAGAGTGGTCCTGACAAGAAACCCAGTGTAGCCAGCTCCCCACGGGCCCTGAAAAAATCTCTTCACCTTTTTTCTTTTAAACCATTTTAGAGCTGATCCCCATGGGGATTCAATAACCTCAGTAACCACCTGGGAAGTGACAAAGGGCATTCTGGGGGAACTCCAATTGGGTGGTCCTGGTCTGGTGTTTCTGCTGCCTTGGCTTAAGGTCACACAAGTCTTCGGCTTCCTGAGCCTGAGTCTCCAGGCATCTCCAGGCTGCCCCCTTCTTCTGACGTCCTGCCTGCAGGAATCTGTTTGCTCTCGACTCAATCCAGAAAGACAAGAAGAGGCCATTTACAGCCCGAGTGAACGCCCCTGCCCTGCCCTGACCACTTGGGTCCTCCCAGCTGTGACCCCCAATGGGGCTGGCTTCACAGATTTGAACAGTGGGCTCCTTCCTGACCTTTCCTGCTCTGGCTGGGCTGGTGGGCGGTGTCCAGGCCTGCCTCTCAGACAGGCCCTCTCCCTCTCCTGCCACCTCACCCGCCCGAGGCCTGACCTGGCACTGAATCGGTTCTGCCCTGAGTCACCGATGACCAGTCCCTTCAGGGCGGGGGCCTGTCTTATTCAGTTTTATCCTCCTTTGTCTTCCTCACATAGTAAGGACTTAGTAAATGGTTATTGGAACAAAGATGAAAATAAAAAGAACGCTGAAAGTTGTGATATTTTTAAGGCGGTATGTTAAAAGGTCTTGGAGGGCCTATCATAGCAATAGCCAACCCCCTTACTTTGCTTGACTCACTTTGCCCTCCCAACAGCTCTGTAGGCCTTGCCTCTCTTATAGATGGGGACATGGAAACACAGAGTGGTTAAGTCATTTGCCCAAGGCCACACAGCCAGGAAGTGATGAGCCAGGATTCCAACCTTGGCAGCCTGAACAAGACTGTCCTAAGCACCGTACTTCACTGTCTCAATACCTCCCTGGTCCCAACTGGCCCCTGAGGTCTGAAATCCTCCCACTGGCACAGAATCTCTTGGATTAGGCTTTTGCCAGTTAAATGAGTGCTCACCCAAAAGCTAACATGGCCAGCCACAGTGAAGCACTGAGTGACCCTTCATCTCAAATAATTCCTGGCCCCTGTGAGGCTCCTTCCCCATACCTTTGGCCTCCTCTGGCTTTCCCTCTGAAGTCCTTGAGCCTTAAGTAGGGCACTACATTGGCAGCAAACAGTGGGAAGTCTGTGTCCAGACTTCAGAACACAGGCTTTGGATCCAGGCCAGATGGGTGGGTTTGAACCTTACATTTGTCATTAACTAGCTGTGTGGCCATTACCAAAACAGTCACCTCTTCCAGTCTCAATGTCCTCACCTGTAAAATGGAGGTACTGAATGGTACCCTAGCACCATTTACAGAGGGCTACCTGGAGGATTAAAATTTAAATGAGGTGATGTACTTGCAAGCCTGTTATACATAATGCTCAATAGATTATTATTATTACTATCACTATTATGGTGGTGGTGGTGGTTGTAGCATCATCATCATCAACTCCCAGGGGGAGGGGTGGTCTCAGCAAAGTGCCAGAGGAGGGTGGGTTGGTTTAACCACAATGGATTGTCCAGCTCAGTGCCACCTCCTCCAGGAAGCCCTCCCTGATGAGTCCAGTTCACATTGCTCTCTCCCTCCAGTGAACCCCTCTGGCCTCATGCTATTGCAGATGGTTTTAATTGACAGGGTCATGATGTCTGCTTTGTCTCCCCAGGCTAATCATAAGTGTCTTGAAAACAAAAATTGTTTTCTCCTTCTGAATCCCTGCACTAAGCTTGCTCACTTGTCAAGGGAAGGAAGGAATCAGTAATAGCACTGAGTTAGTTCTTTGTGCCAGTCATGGTGTGCTAGACACACATGCACGACTATTCCTTCTAATCCCCGCAACACTCCCGTGAGATAAGTATTATCATCCTTCTTATTTTACAGATGAAGAAACAGGCTCAGTGAGATTAAATAGCTGCTCAAGTGGAAAAGCTGGAACTGGAAGCCAGGCTTGTCCTACTTCCAAACCCAGTCTCTTTCCACTACAGGGAGAAGGAGAGAGGAAGGTGGTGGTGCCTGAAGGATGGGCGGGCAGGTGAAGAGCGCCCTCTATTGAGCATCTGTGAGTGATGACAGTAGAAGAGAAGCCCAGGGAAGAATCCTAGTAGTC
This sequence comes from Mesoplodon densirostris, assembly GCF_025265405.1. Taxonomy (NCBI): domain Eukaryota; kingdom Metazoa; phylum Chordata; class Mammalia; order Artiodactyla; family Ziphiidae; genus Mesoplodon; species Mesoplodon densirostris. The sequence continues at coordinate 20,820,367 of NC_082662.1, read as the reverse complement.
AGATCCCAGAAGCGGTCCCGTGGGAACCATCAGACATTCCTATGAGAACTTCGGAGCATCCTCAGTACAGATGAGTGTATGCAGATCAATCAGAGTGTGGCTGCCATCCTGAGGGGGGGAGGGGAGGAAGGAGACCCCAGACTCGGCAGCCTCCATCCCCATGAGAGCGGAAATTTTGTCTATTTGCTCTCCTACTCCATCCCCAGTTTCTTGAAAAGTTTCAGGCAGAGAGTAGGTCCTCAACAAGTGTTTGCTGAATGAGTGGATGAATGAATGGGAGGCATCCTTCCTTCTCAGTCATCCCTGTCTTGCCCCCTCTCCCCAGTATTCAGATATCCACCATGAGCGCTACATCTGTGCTGATCTCAGTGGGTGTCATCCTGGGGAAGGTCAACCTGCTGCAGCTGCTGTTGATGACAGTGATAGAGGTGACAGCCTTTAGTGCCACGAGGATGGTCGGCAAGGAAGTCTTCAATGTGAGTGATGGTGCCGTGAGGAGGTACCTCGGGGATGAGGGCTGAGCAGGTGAAAGGGGAGGGCTCTGTCTCCACTTGATAAAGCTTCTGGGATTAAAAAAAATTAAAGACAGGCCAAAATGGGGTTGTAAAAGTGTGGTCTATGCTAAACATTTAAACATAGCAAGCAAATGCTATGAAGGTGGTTCCCACGGTAAAAACTGTCAAGGAAAGAGGTCAATTCCCAGAGATGGAAAGCCCACCGTGGGCAATGCATTATAAGCCTTTTCCTGCTTTGTTATGGTTTTCATAGTGGTTGTTTTAAAAAGCTGCATTAATTCAAAGCCATCTCCTCTCTTCTCTGCAGCTTCAATGTTTTAGTTTAGATGGTCCGGGCACTGATTTTGAGAGTTCACTGCTTCTCCTCAAAAACTTCAATTTAGCCTGGGTTCGTTGCATGGAAGGGTTCAGGGGAAACTAGAGCCAGAAACCAGAGCTGTTCCCAGTAGAGGCAACTCAAGAAAGGAGTATTCCAAGCTGACGATTCCCAAATGTGGTTTTTGGATTCCTGGGGGACCTGAAAGAGATTAAAAATGCAAGATTTCGGGGCTTCCCTGGTGGCGCAGTGGTTGAGAGTCCGCCTGCTGATGCAGGGGACACGGGTTCGTGCCCCGGTCCGGGAAGATCCCACATGCCGCGGAGCGGCTGGGCCCGTGAGCCCTGGCCGCTGAGCCTGCGCGTCCGGAGCCTGTGCTCCGCAATGGGAGAGGCCACAACAGTGAGACGCCCGCGTACAGAAAAAAAAAAAAAAAAAAAGCAAGACTTCTTCAGTTCTTACAAGGGAATTCCACAGACTTTCATTTTTATGTGCGACTGAAGGTTCCTTACCATTCATTCATTCCTTTCACAAATATTTATTCTGAGCCTGTTGTGTACCAGGCACTCTTCTAGGCAGTGGGAAAATGTAGCTGTCGTGGAACTTCTATTCCAGAGGGAAAGACTGACAATAAACAATAAAATAGGCAAAAGATACAGTGTGTTAGATAGTGATAAGTACTATGGAGAAAAAAATAAAATGAGGAAAGCAGACAGGAATAGCTGTGAGGGAAGATAAAGTGTTAGGGAGGTTGGCCAAGGAAGGCTTCACTGGGCAAATAATTTTTGAGTAAAGAGCTGAAGGCAGCAGGTTTGCAAGTCACGTGGGTATCTGAGGACAGTGGCAGACGGAGGGCAGGGCCGTGGGAGTGGTCTGCCTCTTTCAGGAGGAGGATTGTGTCAGTGACACTGTTTAGAATTGTTGGCACATGATGATAATAAAAAGCAGATGGACTTTTAGTTGCTTTAATTGTTTTAAATTCTCTACAGACAATGCGTCCCCTTATTGCCTGTACCCAGGGTGGACCACTCCCTCCACCATGCACTCCAGGCAGTGGAACAGACGGTGCAAAGTGGTACTGACGTGGGAGCATGAGTGTAGGTTTGAGGAAGAGCAAGGACAGTGTGTGTGGATTGAGCAGGAGGTGCAGTCTCAGAGGATGTGGGAGGGCAGATCATGCAGGGTCTTGTAGGTCGTAGTAAGAACGCTGACTTTGACATTGAGGGAGACATTGAGGAATTCCCACCCCCCTCACTGGGGGATTCTGAGCAGAAATATGCCATGAGCTAAGATTTTAACAGGGTCTCTCTGGCTGCTACGTGGAGAAGAGTCCGTTGGGGGACAAGGGTGGAAATGGGGAGACCAGTTAGAAGATTATTGCAAAAACTTGGGAAAGTGTTGATGGTGGCTTAAACCAAGGTGGGGGTCAGTGGAGCATGGTGGTGAAAATTCTGCCAAATCTGGATATTTGTTGAAGGCACAGCTGACAGGACTTACCAGTAGCCCACAAAGTGAGTTATGAAGGGTTACTAAATTTGATATTCGTAAAGCAAAATTAACATATAGCTGGAATTTTCTGAACACTTTAGTTCAGTATTATAAAAATTCTGGCTGCTTCATGTTGCAAAGATCATATCACTCATACTCTATGCAAAATTTGAAATTCTGCCAAAATATAGGAAGCAGTGGGGTACATGTCCGTGTGGCTCTTCCCCCACCTAAGTGGACTTCAGCCAAAAGTGTTTAAAGCCAACCAGAGGGGAGTTCCCTGGCAGTCCAGTGGTCAGGACTCGGTGCTTTCACTGCTGTGGCCTGGATTCAATTCCTGGTCCTGGAACTAAGACGCGGCTGCAAGATGCAAGACGCGGCCAACTGAATAAATAAAGCCAACCAGAAACTTGTCAGGAATAAATACACAGCAACTCACAGGACTCCTCTGAAAGGGGGGCTGCTGGGCAGGGTCAGTCTCCTGACTTCAAGTCACGCCTCCTACATGAAGCCAGAACTTTCTCCAAGGAACACGGGAGGTTCCCTCCCTGTGGGCAGAAGATGCCGACACTGACTGTTCCCACTGGGTTTTGTTGCAGATGGACAACCACATAAGCATGATGTACATCCACGTGTTTGCGGCCTGTTTCGGGCTGACTGTGGCCTGCTCCCTCCCAAAGCCTCTGCCTAATGCAGCGGAGGACAAAGATCAGACGGCAACGAGCCCCAGTTTGTTCGCCATGCTGGGTGAGAACAAGGTGGCGTGGGTGGGCTCAGATCTGGGGTGGGCAAGAGGCTCCAAAAGGGCTCTCCAGAAAATTCTCTCTCCTTTTCCAACCTTCTCTGGGTGTCTGAAGCCCCTCGGTAATGATCCATTTCTTCAAGTAGTATCTGATGAATTCACATCTTTGAATTCCCCTCTAGGGAACTTCTCTTCATTAATATCCAAAGGAGAGGAGAGGCTCATTACATCTCAGTTTAAAGAAGGTTATCCAATAAAGCAGAGAATTGGACACGTGAAGAAAGCTGGGCCTAGGAGTGGAGGGAAGAATGGGGGTGGGAAGAGAGGAGTAATCATGGTGTATCAATAGTTTGAAGAGCTCCAGTAAAAGTGATGAACTTAGAGGCTGGGAGAGGCTTAGAAGAAGGAAATGAGGCAGTGAGATCACCAGCAGGCACCTGAATACCAGGTCATTGGGCCAAATGAAAGCATCCCGTTAATTTTTTAAAATAAGCATTTAAGCCATCACAGGCCAGGGTCAGGAGGCCTGGGGTTTGGTGATTTCAACTCTCTAGACCCTAGTTTCCTTGCCTGTAAAGTATGTTAGCTGGGCCCTACCAGCTTAAGAATTCAGAGAGGAGACATGATTTGCCCAAAGTCACAGAGCAAGAAAGTGACAGAGATGAGACTTGCCAGGTCCAGAATTCTCCTGTCTGAAGTCCCCCTGGCTCAGGCTTTGGAGCAGGAATACTGGTTCCGGCCACTGACCCTCTCTGGCCTCCAGGCACCCTCTTCTTGTGGATGTTCTGGCCGAGTTTCAACTCTGCTCTGCTGGACATTCCGGACGAAAAAAAGAAGGCCTTGTTCAACACCTACTACGCCCTTGCTGTCAGCATGGTGACAGCCATCTCAGTGTCAGCCTTGGTTCACCCTCAAGGGAAGATCAACATGGTGAGGAGGGGGGCTGTCCCTTGGGCAGCACTTGGGTCTTCTAGGCCTGACACACATATTCACACCCCACCCGCCGGCCTCAGTGCCAGCCCCACAGGTCGGGAAAGAGCATATCGGGTGATGGGGTCTCGTCTGAAGCATCGTGGGGCATCAGCCCATCAGCACTGCCTTGTCAAAATGGGCCTGGAACATAGGAGACTGTCAAATGAGCAAAGGCCCTCTGGGGGGAGTGATTAAATCTATCAGCCTTGACATCAAACAAACCCAAGTCTGAACCCCATTTCTGCTAGTTACTAAAGCCAGCTCCCATAAGCAAGAGTCAGCAGAGAAAAACTGGGGTAGAAAGAGTCATCCTCTCCCCTTCCCCCAAGAAATTTCAAGAATGGAATAAACGGAATCAGAAGTAAAGAACTTTGTTTCCCTAGCCATCTGAACTTGGCCAAGCCACTTAAACTTTTTGAGTCTCAACTGCCGCATATGTAAAGTGGGAATTGAGAGATGAGGCACGTAAAGGGCTTCATGCCCAGAGCTAATAAGTGCTGGGCAAATATTAGCTGCTATTATCAACGTAGCTGCGAGTCTGTGTGTGAGTTTTTGGGGGAGAGGTGGGTGAGATGTAGACTAAAGACAAAACAAGGTCCCATGATGATCAGGGCATGAGGTCAGCCAGCCAGACATGATGGGAAAGTCTAGACAGATGGGAGGGGGGTCGGGGGCGGAGGTGAAAGGGAGAGAAGATGGCCAAGGATGACAGGTTAACACTAAGGGGAGGTGAGGGTCCCCACAGGTGAGCTCCATGGTCACAGGGAGTCTAGGATCAGACAAGGTAGCGACATCCAGGGAGGCAGGTGTAGGCATCAGGTCAGGGAAGCCCAGAAGCTGGTCCCAGGGCCCAGAGCTCCAAGTTCTGGGTAGAGTTGAGAGGGGCAGAGAGCAGTAGCCTAAGAGCAAGGCAAGGCCCCAGTTCTAGAGGAAGTGAAGGTCATAGCAGAGACATGACCCAGGAACAAGGGCCAGCTTCTTGGGATGGGGTCCAATAATACAGGGTGACACAGGCACTAAGTAGCCAATAATAATAATAGTAAAAAACAATAATAATGGCTTATATTTTGGGGGCATTTACTCATGTTCTATGCCAGGCATTAGGCTCAGAGTTTTATATATGGTAACTCAATTTTCACAATAACCATATCAGTAGATACAATCAAAACCCCATTTTTCTGGTGACAAAATTAAAGCACTGAGTGGTTAAGCGCCCAAGGACACATCACAACTAAGTGTGAGCATGGCTAGGATCCTGAGTAACTGCACTTTCAGGCTAAATGACTCCCAATCAGGGTGACTGCTCCCTGAGCCTGAGAAGTGGGGTGAGATAAGACCGTTGGTGAACTCTCAGCAGAGGGGAGGGGCTAGTTTCGGGATCAGAGAAGCAGGGAAGACGTTACACTGTTGACTTGCTACCGGCTTATCAAGTAATTTAGAGAGATGCTGTCCTCTCTGTGTCATTTCATTCACCCACAAGCTATTCCTTTGCAGACTCACATCCACAATGCGGTGCTGGCAGGAGGTGTGGCTGTGGGCGCCCCCTCTTACCTGATCCCTTCTCCTTGGCTTGCCATGGTGCTGGGTCTCGTGGCTGGGCTGATCTCCATCTGGGGAGCCATGTATCTGCAGGTAAGGAGCTGGGCAATGAACACCTGCTGCTTTGGCTTCCACCAGGGTCGAGGCCCCTAGAACATGGCGGGCCATCCTGTAGTGCCAAGGGCTGCATTAGTTTAGCTTCACAGCTAGGGTGAGGGACCCACCCAAGTTGGATGGTGCATTTGTTAAGATCTGGGGAGCAAGTATCAGAACCTATTCAAGCTTGCTTAGGAAAAAGGGGGATTTGTTAGAAGGCTACTGGGGTATCACCGAACCCAAGGACAGGAATGCTGCTGGGAGCCCAGGAATGGCTGGCACCAGGGATGTGAGTCTTGTGGGGAACACAAGAAGTCCCTGCTCTTCTTTTTTTTGCTTTTCCTGAACATCTGCTTTATTCTCACTCTGTAGACTTCCTTCTTCTTCTCCTACTCCACATGGTGGAATGTCGTCTTTCTCTTCAAGAGAGCAGCCAGGTGAAATCTCTTGGCCCCAGTTGCAAATTCTTGGAGAAGGGGCTCCTTGGTCTAACTTGGATAATGTGTCCATCTTTGGCTGGGTGGGAGGTAGGGCACATCATACATGCAAGTCTGCTGTCCATGAACCATGTGAGTGGGGGTTGGAAGGGCAGCACTCAAAAGAGGGATGCTGGGCTGATAATCCAGGTCACGTCCACTTCTGATTATTTAGTTTTTCTTCTAAGTGGATGGATTTTTCTTCCTTCAATATTCAACATATACTGGTAACATCAGAATGCTCCATTATAGCCAATTTGTTATCACACACTTCTAAGGGAAATATTTAGGAGCAACAGATCTTCATAGGTTTGAAGACCTGATGGAGGAAAAAGGAATAGACTTTGGGGTGACACAAGAAGATGAATTTGGATGAACCGTGGATATTCAGGGAGGCAGTTTCAATCCCAAATAAGGAAGAACTTACCAACAGTTCGATCTGACCAAAAGATGGCGTTGTCTGCTTTTCATCTTTGGAGTGGAAGCGCCCGTCTTTTTATCTCCTCTGGTTTTGAGATCCTCTGATGGAAGTAGGACATATTCAGCAAAACGTGTATCACGGGAATTCCCTGGCAGTCCAGTGGTTAGGACTCCGAGCTTTCACTGCCGAGGGCCCGGGTTCAATCCCTGGCGGGGGAACTAAGATCCCACAAGCCGCGTGGCGTGGCCAAAAAACATGTATCACAAGTATCATGAGGCTCAATGTCTGTCACTTTCTCTATGCCTCAGGTTCCTTGAGTCTATCACTGCGGGAAGGATTCAAAGATGATTCACTGATTTTTTCATTCATTCATTCACTCATTCATTCAACACATTTGTTTTAACAGTCATCCTGTTTCACAAGCTATAGTGTAGTGAAGGAAATGGACAAATAAATGCAACACAGTGTGTTAACTGCTACTGGAGCACATCTAAGCTGGCCTGAGATGGGTCAGTAAATGCTTCCCAGAGCAGAGAATGTCTCACTCAAGTATTGACAAAGAACTTATATTAGCTAGGGAAAGAAATGTACTCCAGGCAGAAGGAACAGTGTGGTCAAAGGCTCAATGGCGAGAAGAGCATGTGGCCCAACCAGGAAACAGAAAGATGTTCATTGGGCTGAAGCCTAAAGTTCATCAGGGAGTGTGCCTCTCACCATAGCCTTGAGAGATGGCAGGTGCTCAGGAATACCTTCTGGGCGAGTTCAAGAGTCTGAATTTTTATTCCCAAGACCATGAGGATTCTGAGGACGGAACTAGCCTGATCAAATTTCCATTGGTATCCACATCTGTTGGCTCCCGGCCATCTGGGAGGCCAAGTGATGAAACGGAAGGAGTACTGACTGGGCGTCTAGAGGTGTGGTCAGATTCTTTCCTGTTAATCAGCCATGTGGTCTCTTGGATGGCAGTTAGGTTTGGTCTAGACCAGTGGGTCTCAATCAGCCCCTGGGGACATTTGACAATATCTGGAGACAGTTTTGGTTGACACACTTGGGAGAGGGGTGCTCCTGGCATCTAGAGGGTACAGGCCAGGGACGCTGCTAAATCTCCTACAGTGCACAGGAGGGTCCCTAGCATAACACAGAATCATCAGCCCCAAAGGTGAGTAGTGTGGACAACAGACCAGCACTGGTGTCGCCTGGGACTTTGCTAGAAATGCAGAATCTCAGGCCCCAGACCCACCAAATCCAACTCTGCATTTTAAGGAGCTCCCCAGGTGCTGTGAATGCACATTCAAATCTGAGAAGCACTTATTTAGTTGAGTCCTGATGCCCATCACCCTGGATGCCCTGGATGCCAAGCGTCTGTGAAAGGGTGGGTAAGGAGTGTCAGTCCCACATGCAGATCTGCTGATAATGGTGTTTGTCCCCAGGTGTGTCTTCAACGAATGCTGGACCTCCATGACGCCTACGGCGTGCAATATACCTTTGGCTTGCCGGGTCTACTCGGAGGGGTCACCAACATTGTGCTGATGGCATTTCAGGTCAAGTGGACCAAAGTTTCCACGTAGGTCACTTGGCTCAGCCCCTTATCACCCCATCCAACTCAGGAAGGAGTGTGCCCAGAGCCCTTGGCTGGGGAAGGCGGGGGTGTTACATTCAGGGCCGGGCAGTCAGAGGCCCCAGTGAATATCCATTGGCCAATTTATTCTGAAATTCTGCCCAGCCCCTACTGTGTATGGACTTATCACCTGTCCAGGCCACTTCTTTCTAAAGCAGGCAGCTTAGGTGCAGGGCAAAGGCAGACAGTCCTGAGTCCTCCCCAAATGCAGACAGAGCAAGCAATCAGGCTCAAGCCAATCGAGCTTGTTTTTCAGTCCCTGGTAGTTTAGGTTGTGGTGAAGTGTGCCGTGGGGTCTTGACCTCTTCTTAGCTGGGCCATGCTACCTAACCTCTCTGAGCCTCTGTCACCCGATGGTAAATGAAGATAATGATAATTCCTCTCCTCATAGGGGTGTTGGATGCTACTTGAGGCCAGGTACTGTGTGGTTAAGAGGATTTGATATGTTAATGTAGGAAAATGCTGAGTACAGCCCATCCCTGAGACCCAGAGAGGGAAGGAGCTTGGCTAAGGTCACACAGTGAGGTGGGACCATGGGTCTCTGGACCAGAGTCAGATCCTGTGTCCCCCAGACAATGGACAGCAATGATCAGAACCCTGGTCATCACCTTCTGGAAGTTGTTTATCTTCTTGTTTCTTTCCCTTTTTTTTTTTTTTTTTGCGGTGGGGGGCCTGTTGTTTATCTTCTGAATGTGACTCACATATAATGAAAGAGTGACTTGGGCACAGGGATAGATTTTTCCAGATGAACTGAGTTAGTGATAACAATAATGATATTACTGATGACAATCAGCACTGTTTATTGACTGCTTTCTAAATGCTAGGCATTATGCGAAAATCACTACGTCATCATCTCATTCAATCCTCACAACCACCTGGTGAAGTATTATTAGTTTTCCCTAAGAAATGATACTTTGGGGGAGTTAGCTGTCCAAGGTCATGTGGCTGAAACCTGGCTGTAAAGGTTATGAGCACCTGCGGTGGGTGATGAGAGCTCATCGCTGTGGAGGTATTTCAAAGAAATCATGGAGGTCTGCATCCCTCAGTTCTAACAACAGAGACGACCACAGCCCCAAATTATAGGAATCCTCTATGAGCAGGTGAGATATACCTCTATGAGCTGCTTGGGGGTGAGGAGGATGCCATTTGGGGGTGGGGAGGGGATGGTCTGTGTGAAGCAGTGCATCTCTGTAATGGACTCCAGTGATGTGCCTGCCACTGTTTCAATAGCTGTGTGACTCTCAGCAAAGCTTTTTCCTCTCTCCGGGCTCCTGAGTTCCCCTCTGTAAAATGAGGGGTTGATCTAGCAGGGTCCTACACTCAGATACCTGTAGGGACCAGGCAGGTCAGGTTAAAACTGAGACCGGTGAGGGGAGGGAACTATGGGCATTTGCTCTTCAGTGCCAGGCAGCTAATACCATGCAAGGTCCCAGGATAAGTTGCCAGATCTAACGACTTTTCAAAAGTCAGAAATCCAGAGTTTTGCATGTACTTCCCAAGCATTGGCAAAAGATTCAAAATCATTAGAAACATTGTGTGGGCCAAATTCTGCTCATGGGCTGCCAACCTGGACCTTCTGGACCACCTACCTTCTATCCCCCAAATTCTGTGATTCTGTGGCTCTCCTAGAACAGTGGCTCTCAATAGCATCAGCATCACCTGGGAACTTGTTTGAAATGCAAATCATACCCCACCCCAGACCCACACAATTAGAAATCTGGGGGCAGGCCCAGCAGTCTGTTTTAACGAGTCCTCTGTGTGATTCTCAGACAAGCTCAAGTTTGAGAACTATTGGCCTATAGCAAAAAAAAAAAAAAAAAAACCCAAAAAAACAAAGCAAAGCTGTCAACCAGCAGTGTGCTGCTAAAGCACTAACAACTGGCTCTCCAGGGAAACAAAGCCCTGACTTAGTGCATTTGCTGATTTCTCCCTGTGGCCAATTTCAAGCCATCAAGGTAACACCCCTGAATGTGGAGTTGAGAAGAGCTGAGAACTATCGGCCTGGGTATCTGTGTGAGCTGGCTCCGGCACCCCTCTGCAAGTCCATTCTCATCAGGATGAGACAGCCGAGGACCAAGAAGTAGTCCTCTCTCCTCTGCGGGAACCTGGCAAAGGGAAGGGCACAGCGACAGCAATGACCCCTCTCAGGGTGGCCTCTGGTCTGCTGGAAGTAAAGGGCACAGGCTTCAGGGACAAACAGACCAAGGTCACATTTACCCGTTGTGTGACCTTAGGCGTGGTATTCAAACTCTCTTTAAGTCTCAGTTTTCTATCTGTAAAATAGGATAATAAGATCCATGTCCCAGGGCTGCTGTGAAGATTCAGCGACATATAATAATTAAAGGGCTCAGGACAGTGCTTGGCATGGAGTAAACACCCAACACATGGCCCCTTTCTTTGTGATGGTTACTGACACTGCTGCCTCCGTAGGAGGGGCATCTGGATGTGGTGGAAAGATGGGGAAAGGACTGAGCTGGCAGTTAGAGTGCTTTCTGGGAAGTGTGCATCAGCTGCTTTATTAGCTCTGTGTCATTGGATGAGTCAGTTGACGTTACATTCATTCCACAAACAATATTTGTCGATTTCCTATTTGGGTGAGCGAATGTAAATGAGTCAGATGCTGTGCTTCGAGGCTGGATAGAGCATTTTTCACAAATTGTGGGATTTTTAAAAAATTAATTTATTTATTTTTGGCTGCGTTAGGTCTTCGTTACTGTGCGCGGGCTTTCTCTAGTTGTGGCAAGCGGGGGCCACTCCTCGTTGCGGTGCGCGGGCTTCTCATTGCGGTGGCTTCTCTTGTTGCAGAGCATGGCCTCTAGGCGCACGGGGTTCAGTAGTTGTGGCACGTGGGCTCAGTAGTTGTGGCTCACGGGCTCTAGAGTGCAGGCTCTGTATTTGGGGCACATGGGCTTAGTTGCTCCGCGGCATGTGGGATCTTCCCGGACCAGGGCCCGAACCCATGTCCCCTGCCTTGGCAGGCGGACTCTTATCCACTGCGCCACCAGGGAAGTCCCTCGATTTTTTACTTTCTTTTTTTTTTTTTTTTTTTTTTCTTTTTGTGGTATGCGGGCCTCTCACTGCTGTGGCCTCCCCCGTTGCGGAGCACAGGCTCCGGACGCGCAGGCTCCGGATGCGCAGGCCCAGCGGCCACGGCTCACGGGCCCAGCCGCTCCGCGGCATATGGGATCCTCCCAGACCGGGGCACGAACCCGTATCCCCTGCATCGGCAGGCGGACTCTCAACCACTGCGCCACCAGGGAAGTCCCTCGATTTTTTACTTTCTTAATGGTATCTTTTGATGAACAGTAGTTTTAATTTTATCATAGTCCAATTTATCATTGTTCCCTCTATGTTTAGCTCCTGTGTGTCATGTTTAAGAAATTTTTGCCTACTGCAAGGTCACACAGGTGTCCTCCAAGGGCCGCTTAATAGTTCAAAGTGAAGCCCTGGGGTTGCTTTGAAGGAGAGAGGACAGGCAAGTGTGTCCAAGGGGGCAGGCAGGGGAGATGGGTCTGATGGCCAAGCTGTACTCCATCTCGCCCTGATAGAAATAAAACCTTCATCTTTAATTGCCTAATGAGGAAACTCAGGACTGTGAGAGGTTAAGTGCCTAGGGTCGTGCAGCTAGTGACAGAACTGGGACTTGAACTTGGGTTTTCTGACTTCTACTCTAGTTCATCGTTCATGGGGTCTGAGAACTAAAGTAAGCCAAAGAGGATCTTGAAATCCCTTCTTCCCCTCTACATGTCTGCATAGCTTTGTGGGAGAATGACAGGAATGTACTGCCTAGGGAGGGGACATTTGTTCTCCTGGTGGCCCTTCCTGACAGCATCATTACTGATGCAGTCTTTTCTGTCCCCAGTGACCTCTGCAGCCTGATGCCCAAATGTGACCACCTCTGCTTTGTCATTTCTAGGCTTGGCTACCAGATACTCACCGACTCCGGGGCATTCAGCTTCACCATCATTATGGGTGTGGGATCTGGTCTTCTGACAGGTCAGTGTGAGACCACCCTTCTTCCACCATTGTCCAGGGCACAGGGCCTGGGCCTAGACTGCACCTGCCCCATCCCTGGACGTGTATGTGCCCATCCCCTTCCCCCTGAACCCACCCCCTCAGTTCCAGCCAAAGGAGGCAAAGAGCCCAGACCTTGATTAAAAAATAAAGGAACACAGAATTACAAACTTTCATAATTGGAAAGGTCCTCAGAAGTCACCTGGACACTGCAGCCTCTTGAGCCCAGGACTGGTGATTTCATCAAATTTTGCACAGAAGACCAAGGAGACCCTTATGCTACAGAGCTTACCTTTTACTCCCTGAGAACACCTAAATACTATTTCATTCAGCAAATATTTGTTCAATATCTGCTATGAGTCAGGCACTATTCTTAGGTATTCGGGATACAGCAGTGAACCAAATTCCCTGGCCTCATCGAGTTGACATTCTAGATGGGGAGAGGGCTTTTACCATAAACAGAAAAAAAAATAAAATAAAATAAAATAAAAAATATATGTGCTATGTCAGATAGTAATAAGCACTATAAGGGAAATAAATCAGGGTAGGGGGAATGTAGAGTTATTGTGAAGGTGGGCTGCTCTTTTAGAAGGGTGGTAAGGAAGGCCTATCTAAGAAGCTGACTTTTAAGCAAGGACTTGAATGCAAAAAACGAGGGAGATACCATGAGTTTATTTGGGAGAAGAAGATTCCATGAAAAGGGACAGCAAGTGCAAAGGCACTGAGGCAGGAGCATGCATTGCATGTTTGGGGAACAGCAAGGATGTCAGTGTAGCTGATGTGGATGGAGTGACAGGGAGAGTGGCAGGGGTTGAGGATAGAGCGGTAGCAAGGAGCCTGATCATTCTGAGAGATGGGAAGGCATTAGAGATCTGTAAACAGAGGACTGATGTTTTTTTGCTTCTGCAATATGACAGACCTGCAAAGAATCTTGGGGAGATACCAATTTGCCAGTCTTACATGCTAGGTGAAAACATGTATTCTGTACAGAACTGTTCACTGTTATTCTACAAGCAAACAGCTTTTATTGGTTAGACTTTCATATATTGTATCTCTAAGCATGGAGTGAATGCCAAATAAGAGACAAAGTAGCATAAGTAGACACTAAGGAGTTGTGTGAACTTGGGCTTGTCACTTTGGGCATTGGCTGGCTTCTCTGTAAAATGAAATGATTATAGTAACTAATCATATGGCATCCTTTCAGCTCTGAAACATGTATGAAAGTACTGTTTGGAGTTTTAGAGAGTGAGATTGGCTAGAATTGCTTTAATGTAACAATTGGCCTCAGCTTTGGACAGAATCTGAGGTGATTAATTAAATACAGATAAGAAAAATGTCTCCAGCCATCACTTTACATTCTATTCATGGTAGCAGTCCAACCCTGAATAGGGTTGCCAGATTTAATAAGTGAAAAGACAAGGCACCCAATTTGGAATCCAAAAGTAACTGAGCATCTTGTATTTTATCTGGCAGCCCTACACCTGGCCTCTCACACCATTTACCACTCTGCCCAGTGTGTGGAGGCTTCCTATGCTTCACTGAAGCCAAGAAAGAGAATAGAGGAAAGACACTCTTATTATTCCTTTAAGAGTTAAGACCAACCAGCTTTCCTCTTCACATGTTGCTTTCCACATGAGGGAGCCAGTGATAAAAAAGGATTTGGACAATGGAAGCGGAAAGAGGCCTCCAAGAGGCCAAGATGGCAACAAATTGACCCCCTAAAGCCAAGCATTTAACATGTGAAGAGACCCCACTGCGTGGAGCCCATCTATAATATATGCACTTATTTAAGAAACCATCTTATCAAGCATAGTTATGGGGTTTCCCAGGTCAGGCAGATTAGAAATAGCTGATTAGACGTGGACAGGTTTCCAGAGGCAAGGCACCCTGGAAGAAGTTAGAAGTGAAAGCAGAGAACCTAGCAGGAGAAGAGAATTTCCTAAAACCAGTCACGAGAACATGAGAAGCTTAGGCTGCTGGAGAACAGGCCAGTAACCTTCAGCAGCTGTAGCCCTTCTCCACGTTACACAGCACATTTCATAAAAGGATGTTCCTAGGAACAGTTCTGATTTTTTAAAAAAAAGTCTAAATGTGTTCAGTGTTGTCTCATAAGACAAGAAAATATAATAATTTTAGAGGATTTGCATCAGATGAGTAAGCCTCAGCTATCTGGAAAATATATGTAGGCGATAGGGATCATTTCTGAGTAATTCTAGTTAAATGAGGTGTGCTGATGGCGCTCCACATGCCAATATCAGTTAAAGGCAGGCACTATAAGATGAAAATATGAATAAGCACACACCTACTCTTGTTAATCTTACTATTTAATACATTGCGACTGATCATCATTAAAAATACACAGATAAACCTATCAATGGCATTTCCCTGCTTCACGTGAAAGGTAAACACTACTTTATGTACTGGAAATTTGGCAGACTTTGAGCGACTGGGGAAGGCATAGGGCCCGAGCTCTCTGGGTGGAGGAGGGATGGGTGAAAAGAACAGGCACAGAAGCAAGTTGTCATAAACTACTTTCCTAACAAGTGGAATCTTGAGCTGAGGTCACTGGGACTTTATTGGAACCAGTGAGGATGGACCTGCAGGGGTGGCTATTTGAGTCGCTCTCCATGGTAGCTTTTGCATTTTAAATGGATCAGCTCTTAAGTGGGGCACCGTCTAACAGGGTCCTTCTGTTCCGCCTTGGGAAGTGTGTTAATCCATGACTGTCGTATACCTCCTGCATAACCTAAATCCTTTGGACGTAACTGCTCTTGCCAGTTCCTTTTGAAAGATGTCTATAGAATTAATTAAGCTGGTCCAGGAAGGACAGTGCTTCAATTTGTCTATCTCCTGGTTGTGGAAGAAAAGAGGATTTCTGTTGAGATACCATAGTTGACTTATAATATTTTGGTTAATTCTGAGATAACAAATGCAATCATCTAAGTGTGTAACATTTAATTATGAATTTAAACAGGTATACTCTTAAACCTCAAGATATGGAAGTCACCTCACGTGGTTAACTATTTTAATGACCAAGCTTTCTGGAAGGTAAGAGTTTTAACCTATTAATGTCTAAGGTTTTGAGTGAATGAACTTAAAAAGATACCTGGGTATATATGTTAACTTGGCATTTATGAGAGTAAAGTAACAAACAAACAAATCCAAGATGTGTGTGTGAGCGTGTGTGCATGCATGCGTGTGTGTGTGTGTGTGTGTGTGTGTGTGTGTGTGTGTTGGTGGGGGGGTGAGGAGGTAGTAAATGTTCCCATTTCCCTGATGCCTCAAAATCACTGAGGGTCAGGGATGCGAGAACTGTCACTGGCCACATGTCTCCTCCCCACCTGGAGTCACCAAAGTGGGCGGGCGAACAGTTTGACGTGAAGGTGATGGAATCCTGCAGTGCAAGAGCCAGAAGGACCACAAGGGCCAGAGAGTCCAATCCCCTCACTTGATAGACCTCCAAGTGGAGCCATGAGTACCCAAGTTCTCACAGGGAGTGAGTGGCACAGCTGAAGAAATTAGAGCTAGTGGACATGAGAAAACTTGCAGCATAGGTGTCTGGGGTTATTTAGTCAGGGGACATAAAGCTCAAACAACTCAGCTGCTGCTGAGGGTCTCTGTGACACTGTAGTGTTGTTATCATGACTGGGCTAGAAAGGAGGTCAGGGCTCATTCCCTGAAACCCCACTGCCCTCCTCCCTTTAACCTACACTCACAGTTCACAAAGCATTCTGATGTGTGTCACCTTAGGTAATCTTCCAATTGATGCTGAGGTTGGCTGGGCAAGCAGGGACCCATAGTGCCAAGTTATAAATGGGAAGTGGGGGCCGATAGAGGGCAGGCTAATGCCCAGCATCATGCCTTTGTGAGTGGAAGCAGTTCTTCTGAGTCCGAGGCCAACCCTTTCTCTACCCAGCAGGCCAAGATACTGACCACTAAAGGGACAGAGAACCAGCCTTACTATAGGCCTTGGCATTTGTGTCTGTAGGGGCGAAACAGAGAGAACCTATGGAGAAAACCCACCTCGTCTCCCTTTCCTTCATCTCCGTGCTCTCTTTCCTCCTCTTCCTCTTGAAACAACTTTCTAGAGGTATACTTGACAATGAACTGCACATATTTAAAGCATACATTTTGATACATTGAACATGTTTATACACCTATGAAACCATGACCGCAATAAAGGTAAGAACATATCCATCACCACCAAACATTTCCTCCTGACTCTTTGAAACTGCTCCCTCCTGACTCCACCCGGTTCCATCCCCAGGCCACCACTGAACTGCTTTCTGTCCTATAGATTAGCTTACATTTTCTATAATTTTATATAAATGGAAGCACACAGCATGTACTCTTCTTCGTCTGGCTTCTTTTGCTCAGTGTAATTATTCTGGGAGTCATCCACGTTGTTGTGTGTAATCTGCCTCATCTTGCGCCAGCTTCTCTCTATATGGCTTCTCCCAACAGCTAGTCTCTCCCAGTCCCCTGAAAGTGTTCTTGCCCCTTTAGCAGAAGCAGGGTAATCTAGTGAAAGGACTCAGAAAACTGGCTTCATCCATCCATTCATTCCACAAGTGCTTACTGAGCAACTATTATATACTAAGCACTCTGCTCATTAACGAGAGATACCACAAATAGGACAAATATCCAGCTGAATTATTTGAGTTGCAATAAATATTTGCTGAACAAATGAAGGAAGTCTGAGGAACACCCCCTCTCCCAACACTAGCCCCTTGCAGCAGCAGGTGAAATGGAGATTGTGTCCCTGGAACAAGAAGACCTAGATTCTAGTCACCATTCTGCAAGGTCTGATGTAGGCAAGACCCTTGACCTCTCTCACTGGTAAAATAAGAACAGTAACCTTCGTTCTACCTCACTGGGTTGTTTTGAAGACCAAGTGGGGTCATAACATATGTGACCACATTATGTAAAATGCAAACTGCCATGTGAATGTGAAAGTTTATTACTAGGGGTTTAGACAACCACAGAGGAATGTGTAAGCCTAACAGCTACCATTTATTGCAAGCCTATTGTTTCTGATTCTGTGCTGGATGCTTTTCAACATTATCTGATTTTATCCTCGCAAAAACCCTGCGTAAGAATAAGTCTCCCCGTCTGCAGATGAGGAGTAACTTGTCCACAGTGACAGAGCTAGTAAATGGAACAGGAGGAATTTGAATCGGTGTCTGTTTGGCTCCAAAGACACAGCATGTATGTGTTGTGGGCAGCTACTGGAGAATGGTTATTTCTCCCCTCATCTTCTGATGTATTTTTTTTACAGCTGAGTAGAACTATTTATTCAGCAGTGTAACACTTATAGCTTGCATTTAAAAAGCAAGAATACAAACTTCCAAAGCTGATAAATCCAGAGGTGATTTTTTTTTTTTGGTAAACCATCCAAAAAGACATTTTAAACATTATGGAATGCCCTTTATTGTATGTCATAGAAGCAGACGACTGGGGGTTGGAAGGGACATTCCTTCACTGGTTGCCCAGACCATGCTCAGCACTTCCTGGGATGGGGCACTCACCACCCCCAAGAACACCCATCCCATCCTTGGATGATTTTATTAAGATGTGCTCATTCATTCACTCATTATTAATTCCACAAATATATTATCTAATATGGGATCAATATTGTATGAAGAGCTGGGGAGACAAATCTAAATAAAATTTAGTTCTAGGTCTTAAGGAGCTGCATGTACTAATCCTTTGTCTTCCTGGAAATTACAGTGATCCTCACCCAGATACTGATTTACAAAAATCCAATTTATAATTTTTCATATGTCTTCTGCCTTCACTAAGAGGATACATTCTTTCAACTTTTAATTTCAATTTCATAAACCATAGATTTTATTTCATGTTTCCGAGGCACAAGGACCCACTGACATCCATTTATTAAAATGAAGAAAGGAGCTTTGTTTTGCGAGTCTCCCATGGACAAGCCCCTGTTCTGATTATTGTGTGGATGCAAACAGAGAAAACAGGGGTCTAAGCACTTAGAAGAACTGGATCTTTACCTGTGCACAGCTCTATCTATTAGGCACTAAATAAGTAACCTGGGCAGTAGCTGCTAGTTGAACCAACAGAGGCAGAGGTCACAAGCTTGGGGAGGTCAGGATTTGCTGGACGTGGCTAAGTGACAGAAAGTGAAAGACATTCCAAGAAAGGGGAGGATTGAGAGCAAACACAGGAGAAGCATGAAGCAACTGGCTCAGGGGCGAGTTGGTGAAGAGGAGGATGAATGGTGGGCAGAGTCACTTGAATCATCCTTCAGGTGATGGGAAGCTCCCAAGGTTTACATGGGGGAAATGGTGCCATAAAATGAATGTTTCAGGGGTGAGCAGTATGACAGGATTAAGTATGTAGGATGGATTCTGAAATGACTGCAGTATACTCAAGGTCATCCATTGCTTTCTGAACACGTATTTGTAGTTTATTTTTTACATGATTGTATTGCCAAGAAATCTAAATACAACCTGTTTTGGCACAAAAACATGACAAAATGTGTTGAGCTCCTCTTGCTGTTTTATGCAAAACATCATAGCCCTGTCACACTGGTGTCACCCCTGCTTCTGATTTAAAATAGACGTTCTAGACACACAGTAAGGGTCCAAAAAATGCTCGCTCTGCCAAAATGAGGAGAGCCGGTTTTTAAAGCAAAGTAGGAAAACAGATCAGGAGCCTGCTGATTCCTCCCCTTTGGGAGAGGCCCAGTGGAAACAGCCTTATCTGGGAGGCAGATCGGAATTGAGTCCTAGCTCACCCACCGCAGGCTGGTGCCCTTGGGCAAGTCACTTTACTTCTGTGGGGTGGAGTGGAGGCTCAGTTCCTTCATTTGTGAAATGAGATCAAATTCGACGTTCTGGAGTCAGACAGATCTCTAGCTCTGTGATCTCTGAAATGGAGATATCTCACTAGGTTGTTGGAAGGATTTAAGGGAGGTAACGTGTGAAATGTTAGCACACTGATCCATAGAAAACACTGCATAAACTTTAGCTACTCTGATTTCTGGTTCTAGAATTCTGTGATCCAAGGCTATTCAACACGCAGTGATGTTGTATGGCAGGGTACCATATGGCACAACCAAAGAACTGAGGATCGATTTATTTAGCTTGCAGAAGAGAAGACCCAAGGGAGACCTAAGAACAGTCTTCAAACACTTGAGAGACTGTCATGTAGAAGAGGGAAAAGATTTTTTTCTATGCTTCTCCAAAGAATTTAACTAGGCCCAGTGGGCGATGCAGTATAAATTGCTAACAATTTGAACTGTCTGCAAAACTACTTCATGTGGTAGTGAGTCTCCCGTCACTGGAGGTGTTCAAACAAAAGCCAAGTGACCACTAATGATCCATGTAAAGAGCTATATGAAATGAGATCTACCTATCTAAGAGATCTTCCAATTCAGATTTTATGAAAGAACTTCTAAGACCTTTGTGATGAAACATTTTGGGCAACATAAGTTTCAAAAGATCAAGCCAGAATCAATATGTGTACAATATTAAGCATATGATAAGGGTTCATCTGTAATAAAAAATGTTTGCTTTCCTTTTACAGTTTCCACATTTGGCTGTTGGATATTAAGCTAAAGCATCCAAGAAAAACAAGGGCTGTTTGAAAACAACTTCTTTTCACTGTTGCCCATTTTTTTGTGTGTGTGACAAACACTCATTACAGCAAAGTCCCATGTACAATGAAACAGGCCAGAGATAGATCTGATAGTAAAAATAAAAGACTAAAAACATACGGGATAATTTTATATTATAATAATTTAAAATAATTATGTTTGGTTTCATGAAAGATGATGCTATCATTATTTTCTTAGGTGCAGACACACAGTTCACAAAATTAAGGTTTTGGTTCAATTTTATTGACAATTTAGATTCTTTCTTGTGCTTAATAAAGTATTAAGCTATCAGTTAACTCATCTACATCAGCAAAGCAGATGATATAAAACAGGGGAAAACTAAGAACTCACTTAGATTTAGCCCTTGCAGACACTGTGCTTTTATTCCAGTGGTTTTACAAGGAGTTCCTACTCCCTGAGCATATCCTGAATTTAACTGTGGGGAAGACATTCGTGGCCAAAGATGGAGATACACTGCCTCAAGATTTAAAAACTAGTTCTATGACCTTGAGGAAATCATTTAAATTGCCATGGTCTGGGTTCCCTTATCTGTAAGAAGAGAAGGTGAACTTCAACCCCTAAGATCGCCTCCACTTCTCACATCTTGTGGATCTAAAACCTCACCAGGAGTGATTTGCTGTGAGATGACAGCAACACAGCCATTTCTTTGAATAGTTGATGACCAGGCAACATTCAAATTGTACACACTGGGAGAAAACTATGGCTGAGATAGAAAGGGGACGACTGGGACTTCCCTGGCGGTCCAGTGGTAAAGAATCTGCCTTCCAACGCGGGGGACGAGGGTTCGATCCCTGGTCAGGGAAGATCCCACATGCCACGGGGTAACTAAGCCCATGCACCACAACTACTGAGCTCGCGTGCCTCAACTAGAGAGCCCGTGTGCTGCAATGAAGATCCCACGTGCCGCAACGAAGACGCAGCTAAATAAATAATAAATAATAAATAAATAAAAAAATTAAAATAAATAATAAATAAAAATAATAAACAAATAAATGTAAATAAATAAATAAATACTAAAAAAAGGACCACAATTTAAATCTAAGTGATATTTGGCATTTAATGAATGGCTAATTGTAGCAAGTTTTATGAAAGAAAACATTTCAAGCTTTAGCTCTGAAGAACATGTACCCCACAGTTAGCTGGTTTATTAAAGAAAAAAAAAATTCCCATTTTGCCAAAGTGGGGAGCCTGGGGGATAACAGAATTCCAAAGAGGAACAGACTAAGAATTCCCAGTAGTTAACATCTGTCATTATAATTGACCCGGCTGGTCTACCTTGAGCTTAGTGGTTCAGTACAGAAATACAATGAAATGGAATCCAATTTATTATCAAACCGACAACAGAATTAGTCATGTGGGTAAAGACCAGTGTCAAGTCCCTATCCTCTTCCTCTTTCCTTCCATGGTGGCTGTGGAGTGACTGTCAGCGTCCCACCAGGACCAGGTATCACAGCTGAGTTATTACTCACCCCCTTCCCTCCCCCGCCCCCAATCAGTACCACTGAAGGGACACTTTTGAGGAGACTGGAGGCAGGATTGTGGGGCTACTCTCTTTCAACATGTTCACTCATCCCTTGGGAGATGCTCAATAGTTACTTACACTGAAATATTTACAGAATTTTTGGCATAACCATATAAACCAAACACAAAGTATACTAAGAAAGAATTCTGACCACTGAATAGTTTTTTAAAAACAACAATATGTTTATATTTCATTTAACATTTGACACAGAAGAGGCCACATTTAAATAAACACATTAAAACTTCAGAGAACTTTAACTGCAGTTTTGCACCTTGGCAAATACTCATATAAGATGCTTCCATAATTTCTTTTGTGATTTATTTTTATTCTTACAAATTATACCATGATAAAATGTAATAAAAATTTCTCATATGAAATATTTTTCTTTAACATTTTACAAGTTAATCAAATGCATACCACAATAGATTTTGCTGTTGTTGTTGTTTAAATAGGGAGTTCTCATGATTTTAGTATTATACAAATTTAAGTTGAGACTACACTCAGAAAGAAGTTTAGAAAATGGCATTACAAAAGACTGGGAGTGAGCAGTGAAAAAAAAAACCAAACCCATGCAGGACTTCTCTGCAGTAATAAATCAGATGTTTTCACTGCCACAAGTCTTCAGTGCGGCCAAACTTAAAAATGAGTCCTCTGTGAATAAAATAAGAAACATCACATGACTAGATGAGTTTGGTAAAAGAAAGACTGTGTGAGATTTAGAATCGTGGGAAACTAACAACAAAGAATAATTGATGAGTTGTATGGAAAAAAACCCATGGGATGTATCAGAACAGAAACTGATCATTCAAAGGTAGTAAATTCTTTCACTGTGCTCAGCTGTGCTATTTACCACTAGCTTCCCTGCATCCTTAACTTCTGAGTTTGGAGACATATGTCCCTCCTAAAAAGTTAACCAATGTTTAGCATGTAACCATTATATGTCTGATTTTATCCAATTCATTCAACAAGCCTTTTTTTTAACATCTTTATTGGAGTATAATTGCTTTATAATGGTGTGTTAGTTTCTGCTTTATAAAAAAGTGAAGCAGCTATACATATACATATATCCCCATATCTCCTCCCTCTTGCGTCTCCCTCCCACCCTCCCTATCACACCCCTCTAGGTGGTCACAAAGCACAGAGCTGATCTCCCTGTGCTATGTGGTTGCTTCCCACTAGCTATCTATTTTACATTTGGTAGTGTATATATGTCCATGCCACTCTCTCACTTTGTCCCAGCTTACCCTTCCCCCTAGCCGGATCCTCAAGTCCATTCTCTACGTCTGAGTCTTTATTCCTGTCCTGCCCCTAGGTTCTTCAGAACCATTTTTTTTTTTTTAGCTTCCATATATATGTGTTAGCATACGGTATTTGTCTTTCTCTTTCTGACTTACTTCACTCTGTATGACAGCCTCTAGGTCCATCCACTTCACTACAAATAACTCAATTTCATTTCATTTTATGGCTGAGTAATATTCCATTGTAATATGTGCCACATCTTCTTTATCCATTCATCTGTTGATGGACACTTAGGTTGCTTCCATGTCTTGGCTATTGCAAATAGTGCTGCAATAAACATTACTGCACATGTATCTTTTTGAATTATGGTTTTCTCAGGGTAGATGCCCAGTAGTGGGATTGCTGGGTCATATGGTAGTTCTATTTGTAGTTCTTTAAGGAACCTCCATACTGTTCTCCATAGTGGCTGTATCAATTCACATTCCCACCAACAGTGCAAGAGGGTTCCCTTTTCTCCACACCCTCTCCAGCATTTATTGTTTGTAGATTTTGTGATGATGGCCATTCTGACTGGTGTGAAGTGATACCTCATTGTAGTTTTGATTTGCATTTCTCTAATAATTAGTGATGTTCAGCATCCTTTCATGTGTTTGTTGACAATCTGTATATCTTCTTTGGAGAAATGTCTATTTAGGTCTTTTGCCCATTTTTGGATTGGATTGTTTGTTTCTTTGATATTGAGCTGCATCAGCTGCGTGTAGATTTTGGAGATTAATCCTTTGTCAGCTGCTTCATTTGCAAATATTTTCTCCCATTTGGAGGGTTGTCTTTTCATCTTCTTTATGTTTTCCTTTGCTGTGCAAAAGCTTTTAAGTTTCATTAGGTCCCATTTGTTTATTTTTGTTTTTATTTCCCTTTCTCTAGGAGGTGGGTCAAAAAAGATCTTGCTGTGATTTATGTCATAGAGTGTTCTGCCTATGTTTTCCTCTAAGAGTTTGATAGTGTCTGGCCTTACATTTAGGTCTTTAACCCATTTTGAGTTTATTTTTGTGTATGGTGTTAGGGAGTGCTCTAATTTCATTCTTTTACATGTAGCTGTCCAGTTTTCCCAGCACCACTTATTGAAGAGACTGTCTTTTCTCCATTGTATATCCTTGCCTCCTTTGTCATAGATTAGTTGACCATAGGTGCGTGGGTTTATCTCTGGGCTTTCTATCCTGTTCCATTGATCTATATTTCTGTTTTTGTGCCAGTACCATACTGTCTTGATTACTGTAGCTTTGTAGTATAGTCTGAAGTCAGGGAGCCTGATTCCTCCAGCTCCGTTTTTTTTCCTCAAGGCTGCTTTGGCTATTCAGAGTCTTTGGTGTCTCCATACAAATTTTAAGATTTTTTGTTCTAGTTCTGTAAAAAATGCCATTGGTAATTTGATAGGGATTGCATTAAATCTGCAGATTGCTTTGGGTAGTACAGTCATTTTCACAATATTGATTCTTCCAATGCAAGACATGGTATATCTCTCCATCTGTTTGTATCATCTTTAATTTCTTTCATCAGTGTCATAATTTTCTGCATACAGGTCTTTTGTCTCCCTAGGTAGATTTATTCCTAAGTATTTTATTCTTTTTGGTGCAGTGGTAAATGGGAGTGTTTCCTTAATTTTTCTTTCAGATTTTTCATCATTAGTGTATAGGAATGCAAGAGATTTCTGTGCATTAATTTTGTATCCAGCTACTTTACCAGATTCATTGATTAGCTCTAGTAGTTTTCTGGTAGCATCCTTAGGATTCTCTATGTATAGTGTCATGTCATCTGCAAACAGTGACAGTTTTACTTCTTCTTTTCCGATTTGGATTCCTTTTATTTCTTTTTCTTCTCTGATTGCTGTGGCTAAACTTCCAAAACTATGTTGAATAATAGTGGTCAGAGTGGACAACCTTGACTTGTTCCTGATCTCAGAGAAAATGGTTTCAGTTTTTCACCACTGAGGACGATGTTGGCTGTGGGTTTGTCATATATGGCCTTTATTATGTTGAGGTAAGTTCCCTGTATGCCTACTTTGTGGAGGGTTTTTATCATAAATAGGTGTTGAATTTTGTCGAAAGCTTTTTCTGCATCTATTGAAAGGATCATATGGATTTTCTTCTTCAGTTTGTTAATATGGCTCATCACATTGATTGATTTGCATTTATTGAAGAATTCTTGCATCCCTGGGATAAACCCCACTTGATCATGGTATATGATCCTTTTACTGTGCTGTTGGATTCTGTTTGCTAATATTTTTTTCAGGATTTTTGCATCTATGTTCATCAGTGATATTGGCCTGTAGTTTTCTTTCTTTGTGACATCTTTGTTTGGTTTTGGTATCAGCGTGATAATGGCCTCATAAAATGAGTTTGGGAGTGTTCCTCCCTCTGCTATATTTTGGAAGAGTTTGAGAAGGATAGGTGTTAGCTGTTCTCTAAATGTTTGATTGAATTCGCTTATGAAGCCATCTGGTCCTGGGCTTTTGTCTGCTGGAAGATTTTTAATCACAGTCTCAATTTCAGTGCTTGTGATTAGTCTGTTTATATTTTCTATTTCCTCCTGGTTCAGTATCAGAAGGTTGTGCTTTTCTAAGAATTTGTCCATTTCTTCCAGGTTGTCCATTTTACTGGCATAGAGTTGCTTGTAGTAATTGCTCATGATCATGTGTATTTCTGCAGTGTCAGTTGTTACTTCTCCTTTTTCATTTCTAATTCTATTGATTTGACTTCTCCCTTTTTTTCTTGATGAGTCTGGCTAATGGTTTATCAATTTTGTGTATCTTCTCAAAGAACCAGCTTTTAGTTTCATTGATCTTTGCTATTGTTTCCTTCATTTCTTTTTCATTTATTTCTGATCTGATCTTTATGATTTATTTCATTCAGCTAACTTTGGGGGTTTTTTGTTCTTCTTTCTCTAATTGCTTTAGGTGTAAGGTTAGGTTGTTTAATTGAGATGTTTCTTGAGGTAGGATTGGGTTGCTATAAACTTCCCTCTTAGAACTGCTTTTGCTGCATCCCATAGGTTTTAGGTTGTCATGTTTTCATTGTCATTTGTTTCCAGGTACTTTCTGATATCCTCTTTGATTTCTTCAGATATCTCTTGGTTATTTAGTAGTGTATTGCTTACCCTCCATGTGTTTGTATTTTTTATAGATTTTTTCCTGTAATTGATATCTAGTCTCATAGCGTTGTGGTCGGAAAAGATACTTGATACAACTTCAATTTTCTTAAATTTACCAAGGCTTGATTTGTGACCCAAGATATGGTCTATCCTGGAGAATGTTCCATGAGCACTTGAGAAAAGTATATTCTGTTGTTTTTGGATGGAATGTCCTATAAATATCAATTAAATCCATCTTGTATAAAGTATCATTTAAATCTTGTGTTTCCTTATTTATTTTCATTTTGGATGATCTGGCCATTAGTGAAAGTCGGGTGTTAAAGTCCCCTACTATGATTGTGTTACTGTCGATTTCCCCTTTTATGGCTGTTAGCATTTGCCTTATGTATTGAGGTGCTCCTATGTTGGGTGCATAAATATTTACAATTGTTACATCTTCTTCTTGGATTGATCCCTTGGTCATTATGTAGTGTCCATCTTTGTCTCTTGTAATTGTCTTTATTTTAAAGTCTATTTTGTCTGGTATGAGAATTGCTACTCCAGCTCTTTTGATTTCCATTTGCATGGAGTATCTTTTTCCATCCCCTCACTTTCAGTCTGTATGTGTCCCTAGGTCTGAAGTGAGTCGCTTGTAGACAGCATATATACAGGTCTCATTTTTGTTATCCATTCAGCCAGTCTATGTCTTTTGGTGGGAGCATTTAATCCATTTACATTTAAGATAGTTATCGATATGTATGTTCCTATTACCATTTTCTTAATTGATTTGGGTTTGTTATTGTAGGTCTTTTCCTTCTCTTGTGTTTCCTGCCTAGAGAAGTTCCTTTAGCATTTGTTGTAAAGCTGGTTTGGTGGTGCTGAATTCTCTTAGCTTTTGCTTGTCTGTAAAGGTTTTAATTTCTCCATCGAATCTGAATGAGATCCTTGCTGGGTAGAGTAATCTCGGTTGTAGTTTTTTCCCTTTCATCACTTTAAATATGTCCTGCCACTCCCTTCTGGCTTGCGGAGTTTCTGCTGAAAGATCAGCTGTTAACCTTATGGGAATTCCCTTGTATGTTATTTGTTGTTTTTCCCTTGCTGCTTTTAGTATTTTTTCTTTGTATTTAATTTTTGATATTTCATTAATATGTGTCAGCATGTTTCTCCTTGGATTTATCCTGTATGGGACTCTCTGTGCTTCCTGGACTTAACTATTTCTTTTCCCATATTAGGGAAGTTTTCAACTATAATCTCTTCAAATATTTTCTCAGTCCCTTTCTTTTTCTCTTCTTCTTCTGGGACCTCCGTAATTTGAATGTTGGTGTTTAATGTTGTCCCAGAGCTCTCTGAGACTGTCAATTCTTTTCATTCTTTTTTCTTTATTCTGCACTGTGGTAGTTATTTCCACTATTTTATCTTCCAGGTCACTTATCCATTCTTCTGCCTCAGTTATTCTATTGATTCCTTCTAGAGAATTTTAAATTTCATTTCTTGTGTTGTTCATCACTGTTTGTTTGCTCTTTAGTTCTTCTAGGTCCTTGTTAAACATTTCTTGTATTTTCTCCATTCTATTTCCCAGATTTTGGATCATCTTTACTATCATTGCTCTGAATTCTTTTCCAGGTAGACTGCCTATTTCCTCTTCATTTGTTTGGTCTGGTGGGTTTTTACCTTGCTCCTTCATCTGCTGTGTGTTTCTCTGTCTTCTCATTTTGCTTAACTTACTGTGTTTGGGGTCTCCTTTTTGCAGGCTGCAGGTTCGTAGTTCCTGTTGTTTTTGGTGTCTGCCCCCAGTGGGTAAGGTTATTTCAGTGGGTTGTGTAGGCTTCCTGGTGGAGGGGACTGGTGCCTGTGTTCTGGTGGTTGAGGCTGGATCTTGTCTTTCTGGTGGGCAGGACCACATCCAGTGGTGTGTTTTGGGGTGTCTGTGACCGTATTATGATTTTAGGTAGCCTCTATGCTAATGGGTGGGTTTGTGTTCCTGTCTTGCTGGTTGTTTGCCATGGAATGTCCAGCACTGTAGCTTGCTGGTCCTTGAGTGGAGCTGGGTCTTAGCGTTGAGATGGAGATCTCTGGGAGAGCTCTCGCTGTTTGATATTATGTGGAGCTGGGAGGTCTTTGGTGGACCAATGTCCTGAACTCGGCTCTCCCACCTCAGAGGCAAAGGCCTGACACCTGGCCAGAGCACCAAGACCCTGTCAGCCACACGGCTGCTGCCATTTTCCCCCAGCCAACGAGGCTTTTTTAAGTCAAGGTGCTAGGTGCTAGAAGCTAGGGCTATAAAAGTAAAGATACAGTCCCTGCCTTCAAGTTGCTCATGTTCTTGATGACACAATGTGGTAGTATAGCGGGTGGGGGTGGGGAGACACATATATATCACATGTTAAGGGAGCAGAGAACATATGGGAATTTATTTTGCCTGAATGTGTTAGAAAAGGATTTACAGAGGAGGTAATATTAGATGAGTTTTGAAGGATAAGCAGGAGTTTGAATGGGAGGTTGGGAGGAACAGGAGCTAGTGGGATGATGAAGGAATATGTTTCAGGGAGAGGAAGAGGAAAAGTAGATCAAAAGGCAAAGAGGAATAAAAGACCATGGGGCCTCAGGACAAGTCCAGGAGATGGATGTGTCAGGAAATGCCCTCACAGAGCTTACACTCTAGGTTTTAGTTTGGGAAGTATCTATAGTTGTCTTCAAGGCTTCAGTTTAAGAGGGCAGAGTGGAATTATATGCATAAGAATATGTATACACACACATATATATCTCTCAATATAAATATCTGTGGTGTAGTAAAGCAGCGGAGAGTCCAATATGGCCAGAGTATAGTTTAAGAATCAATGAGGATGAGGAACGGCAGTGGACGGATTTGGTAAGCCAATTGACCAGGGTGGCAAATTGTCCACAGTGGCCTTCGGTGCCTTAGATGAGTCAAGGGGGCAGGCACCAGCCTGTGATCTACTAAAGGGACAGCTGGTACTCAGGCCCAGGCAATGCATGAGATGGGACTATGCATAGATGCATCCCCCATTAAAAGAAACAACTTTAGCTCCAGAGGATTGTTGCTGAGCAGGGCCCAAGGTGTTACATCCTCCAATTTTTCAAGAAAGGCCCCAAATTCCAATTTTTGATGAAATCTCTTGATTTTTAAATGTCAGCTCAATAAAACAAAAAATACTGTATAGGCTAAATAAAACAGAATTGTGGGCAGAATTTGGTTGGATGGTCATTAGTGGTGACCTCTTCTGTAGACAGCCACGAGTTTTGAAAAATTTTAAGATGGGAAATGACAGGCTTAGAGCTTTGTTTTAGAAGGAAACCTGACATAGGAAAACTGGATCCAAGAGAGGTATCAGTCAAGGATGTGAAGTGCTCAGGAAGGGATGAGGATGACTAAACATAACAATGGAAATAGACAAAAAGAGAACAGGTTTAAAACAATTCAGAAGCAGACTCATCATCAGGGCTTGGATGTGGGGAGTAAGTGCAAGGGAGAAATGAAGAGAGGAGTGGATGCTTCAATGGCATCTGCTGGTTTTCATATCTGTTTTCCAATCTCCAGTGTATACTCAAGGTTAAACCCTCAATCAAAATGGTTGATTTAAAACAGGTTTCATAGGGAATTCCCTGGCACTCCAGTGGTTAGGACTCTGCACTACCACTGCAGGGGGCCCAGGTTCGATCCCTGGTGGGGGAACTAAGATCCCAAAAGCCTAGCAGCATGGCCAAAAAATAAAAAAAAAAAACAGGTTTCATAGTCCTTTATAAAGGTAAACACCTGAGTGGTTTTTGATGAAAACAAAAATGCAACCAGGAAAAAAAAAGTGCAACCAGGAAGTCATCTATACCCTCTCTTGGAAGTATATGAATTTCTCTTTATAAAGGATTTCATAAACCTCCAAAAAGTGATTTGATCTCTGCTCTTCCAGGTAATATCAAACCTACTGCTGCAAAAAAAGAAAAAACAAAGTTGGGTATTAGGGACCCTACTCTCCAGAGAGCTTAAAAGAGATGTGGTAACTTCAGCACACTAGTCACCAGATGTAAACTATAATCTCAACTAGTTTCTTGGGCAAGAGCTAGTCCCTCCTACATTGTCAGATGGTCACCTTTGGTACTGACATCTGTTTCTGAAACAGTAATTTCTAAGCTGTTGCTGAGAACTGTTCTGTTATAAATCAAAATGGTAGGCAACCTGCTACAACTATTCTAACAATGGTGTCTATTAGTTGAATTTAATTTCGATTTGCTTACAGTATTTTCACAAAACCAAATTAGTTTTTAGACTTAATAGATAGAATAGTAATAAATGAGAAATTAACCAAACTCATTGCATAGAAAAGTAATTTATTATAACTAATTTGAGACAATGACAAGTCACTGATCGGTTTCCAAGGTTTTGTGAAACGTGATAACTACCATATGAACTTAACATGTTTCTTCCCTCATTGGAAAAGATAAAAGTTTCCCACAAATCTTCTCTCTATCCTCTGGTTCCTCCCTGCTGTGACAGAGTAACTTCTCTGCCAAAAACAGCATCTCAAGGTGGAACTTACTTTATCCTCTACCTCTGCCAGAGAAAATAATGATTAAAATAAAGAAGGCTGCTGTTTGCCCTTCCTTGGCTGGTTTTCATAAATCCCCTCCCCACCACTCCATCCTGAAGCTTTTCTAACCCCTGCCTCTGACCCTGTTACACTGCCTTCCTTTGGCTGAAGTTGTGGGCCACTGAATTCCCCCAAGCACCTCTAACCCTGTGGAGATACTGGAGCAGTGAGCTCAGGGTGCCTGGTCCTTCTTTAAAGATGCCCAAGCCTCAGCATTGCAGCTTGAAAGGAAAAGGAATCATAAATATCAACACTGTCCCTCTCATAAACACATGCTACATTACCCTATAAAATAACAAACTTACACATATTTACCAAATTTGCATAAACTGGGGAGTGAGGTTTGTTCACTTTGTATTTTTCAAGTACAGTGTTATACTAAGCAACTGGTTGAAGATTCAGCAAAAGGAGAAAATGTCAATTAAATTCATTCCAAATTTCAAATTTCACCCTCATAGTAGCTGGAGACTGAACTTTGAAGTCAGATAGCCTGAATTTTAGCCACATGATCTCAAACATGAGCTCTGTGCCTGTTTCTCACATATAAAATGGTGATAGTAATGGAGCGACCTTCTGAGTTGTGTTGGGGATTAACTGAGAACACACATGTAACACTAAGATGATGCCTTGCCCATAAAAAGTGCTCAATAAACTTTGGTCATTATTATTTTCTGCACAAAAATCAATGGCCTAACTTTTTTTTTTTTTTTTTTTTTTGCGGTCTGCGGGCCTCTCATTGTTGTGGCCTCTCCCGTTGCGGAGCATAGGCTCCGGACGTGCAGGCTCAGCGGCCATGGCTCATGGGCCCAGCCACTCCGCAGCATGCGGGATCTTCCCGGACCGGGGCATGAACCCATGTCCCTTGCATCGGCAGGCACACTCCCAACCACTGTGCCACCAGGGAAGCCCTGGCCTAACATTTTTAAAAAACTCTTTGGGTTTTCTCCACTAGTTTCAAGATGCAAGGTATGACCCAAAGAGGCTGTGTATCTTGCCACATGTAAGTTCATATTTTTCTTATTTCTAAACTGATTTTATAAAATTGCAAAAATGCTTTGTGGTAGAATGGAAAAAGTGTGAATACTAACTGCTGACTATTATTAAAGGGCACCTGTTAGCATTTCATGAGTGGTTCACATAGATATGGGGCATCTATTTCCTTTTAGGAGGTGGGTGGGAAGGGACAGGGAAGGTAAAGTCCTAGAATAGACTGTCCTAGAATATACACCATATAAAGAAGATACAGGATATAAAGGTTTTTTTAAAAACCTTTTTTGGATTAAGGACATCTTTGAAAATCTGATGAAAGCCACAGACTCTCGTCCCAGAAACAAGCAGAAAAACCAATGTCTTGCATACAGAAATACCTGGTGGTTCCCAATTTTCAGAAGCCTACCCATGGAACGGAAGTTAAGAACTCCTGATACACAGGATAAAGAGAAGTTTTTGTTGTTGTTGCTGTTTTGTGGGGGAGGGGTTGAGTGGGAGGCCAGGGATAGGGGAAAGGGCAGGCCCTAAGTGTCCAGGAAAGAATGAACATTAGAAAAGATAAGTGATAAAAGTATTAAGGTCTTAGCAATCTTTTAATTTGTCATTGCATCAGAAGGATAAAAAAATGTCAGGGCTTTTCCTCTACCCCTCAAATGGCACAAATTCTTGTGACACCAAGGATAGTAAGAACCATAAAATGCCTTCAGAAACAAAATTTTAAGGAGAAGTGATTTTAAGCAGGCTTTCATTAAAAACAACTGTTAGAGATACAGATTTTAAATGAACAGTGCCAGTGTTATGTAACTAAATCTACACAAATCACAGTTCTTCGTTAAAGGGGAAGTGGTGGCAATTTAAAAAATCGATGTATGTTCCCAAGGTGGGCAGCAAGCCAACCCATGTAGTAAAAATATCTTTCTCAGTCTCATTCTTCGTATTTTATGACACTAACATGGGGAAGGGGCACTAGACGGGGGTAATTAAGCAACTAAATATAGTAAATGACATAAAATAAACCATTATTTTAAAAAAAGATAGGATGAAGAATGCAAAACAAACTTACCCAAAAAAGATGAAGGCATTTTGGAAAAATACAGCAATTCCAGGGTATACTATGGCTTTTTCTGTAAAAGTAATTGTAATATTTAGAGGTTTATGATCTCAATACATTGTTTCTGATAAACTGGTGAATATCAGTTTTCCTGCCTAACATAATTGATTTTTCTGGTAACTATGGTTGGTGTGGGCATTAAATGACATAATACATTCGACAGAGTGTAGCGCTGGTAGCCTCCTTCATTTATTTAACAAATACTGAGTATATATTATGTGCCAGCACTGTTCAATGTGCTGAGGATACTACAGTACATAAAACAGGCAAAGTGTTTGCCTTCACGGAGCTAGAGAATACCAAGAATAAATAAGGAGAAAAAGCAGGAAAGGTATAAGAAATGTAGTGAATGATGATATTTTATACAGGTGGCCAGAAAAACCACATGAGAAGGTGACACTGGCATAAGGACACGAAGAAGGAAGTGGGGGCAGGAGCCATGCAAAAGCAGCAGAACAAGTGCAAAAGCCCTGGGGTGGGAGTGGTCTGGTACATTAGAGGAATGGTCACGTGGGCCAAAGAGAGAAAAGCAGGAGACAGATCAGAGAAGTACGAGGGGCAGGCTGGGAGGTGCAGATCCTCTAGAGCCTCTCAGTAATGGTGAGGACTTTGATTCTCACTCTGGGTGAGAGGAAAAGCCATTGGAGGGTTTTGAGCAGAAAAGTGACCTGAGCTGACACATTTCAATAGGATCCTTCTGGTTGCTGTGCTGACAGTAGACTAAAGGGGGGAAGGGGAGAAACAGAAACCAGTGAGGCGGCTATTTTAAGAAATCAGGCCACAGACTATAATGGATTAAACCACGGTGGGAGCCATGGAGAAGGTAAAAAGTGGTCAGATGCAAGACCACTTTTTTTTAATAGCAGAATCAACAGGATTTGCTGATGGACTGGGGTGTGTGGGATGTGAGAGAAAGAGGTGTCATTCTTGACAGGCCTTAACCACCCAGGTTTTGGGCTTAAACACCTGGATGGAGAAAGCAGCCCCTAACTAAGATGGGCAAGACTGCCAGAGGACCATTTTGTCCCCATTTTATCCTCGACTGAAGTTGAAATTCTCATAAATTTCTACTATTGGAACTGTTAATCATCACTGACTAACTGACAAACTGAGGCATGATGAATAGATGAATAGCAACTTTTTCTCATAATAGTTTTAAATTAATCTGATTACCATAGCCACTGGTTTGTATAGGCCTTCTCTACTAGAAGGCCACATTAAATATTCTACATTAAATAACTATTAACACTAGGATGACTCATAAAGATCCTATATAAAGGCCACTTTATAAAATTCCAGATCTGCTGCTAATAATTCTCAAAGCATAACCTGGCTTCAGAAGCCTTTAAGAAAATAACTTAAAAGTCTATGAGATGAACACATTCCTACAAAAAGGGGCTCTGTATTAATAGTTGTAACTAGGAAAGAAGGATTATCAGTAATTTTAGTTTCCTCTTTGAGCTCTTTTATATTCTCAATTTTCTACAATGAACAAGAATTATGCACTTCACACGATAAAAAAGTAACATTTTTGTTTCTAAAATATGATGGTGATAGATTTTATAGCAGCAAGAAAACTACTTATGTTAAATGCAAAAGGCTAGGTTCAAAATTATATTTATACTATGATTATAACTACTTAAAAAATGCAAGATACCAAAGGAAATATACCAAAATATTTAAGAGTAGAAAGATTATTATAGTTTTTCTTTTCTTTCTTTTCTACATTTTTAGTAACATGGTTTTATAATAAATTATATAAATAAAAGACAAAATATAAATATTTAAAATTGCCTATCATTCCTATCTGTAAGATTAAAACAATTTTAATAAAAAATCAGGAAACCACGGGCTTCCCTGGTGGCGCAGTGGTTGAGAGTCCGCCTGCCGATGCAGGGGACACGGGTTCGTGCCCCCATCCGGGAAGATCCCACATGCCGCAGAGCGGCTGGGCCCGTGAGCCATGGCCGCTGAGCCTGCGCGTCCGGAGACTGTGCTCCGCGACGGGAGAGGCCGCAACAGTGAGAGGCCCGCATACCGCAAAAAAAAAAAGATCAGGAAACCAATGATTTCAATCCAAGAATTACATTTTATTCAAAGAAATAAAATGTTAAAATATGAGCTAGCTTAGATCTCTGCTGGTCTAGTTTGGCAAATCATTAATATTATATTTTTACTATGATAAGCATCGTCAATTTTACCCAGAACATTAAATGGATTTCATGTTTTTCTGGGGTCCCTCAAGGAAATTTCAGCCAGGGACCCAAAAGCAGGTCTTTTCCTAGCTTGCCTTAAACTGGCCTTATATAGCAGACATGCCTTAAGTGTTAATTTGCTTTTCTGTCTAAAAGAAGATGCTATCATATTATCAGGGAGCTTTAGTTCAATAAATTTCAATTCTAGGATGTTAGAGCTTTGCCTGGATATTATTCAGCAAGTCAAAACTTGCCAAATAGCTGGGCAACGTATGTGTTCTGCTTTTGAGGTTTTTGGAAGCCAAAGAGGAACAAAATATAGAGCTGTGTCCCATTCCTTCCAGGCTCTAGATTAGAAAATACAGAAGAAAGGCACACTAAAAACATAGCAAACAAACAAAACAAATACAGACAGGGGGAGGAGAGCTCCCAGGCACAAATGCCTTGCTAGTATGAAAAAAGCTTTATTCTAAAAAAACCAACTTTAACACAAAATTTCAGTATTCCATTGAAGTAAAATAAAAACTGCGTTTTCTCTTACCTTTAGCAACATACCCTCCAAAAAGAATCCACATAGATGCGATCAGAGAGCCAAAGGCCAGCATGAAACCAATGAACAGCCAAATGCGAGCACCTTAAGGAAAATAATATTTTAACAGAATTGTTTCTCAAATGGCAGCAGTCAGTTCAATTAACTTTTCAAAAAGAAGACAAAAACCCAAAGAGAAAAAAATGTGTAGTTGCCATTAAAGTCTAAAGCAAGAACAGTGAAAAATGTGCTGAGTATCATCAGTGTGGACCTTGGCCCTTTTCCTGTTGGTTGGTTGGTCTGTATATTCTAAGTGCCTATGCTTACTTTCCCCAACTATGACACTGAGAAAAACTTTACTCTCCCTTCCTATATAAATCTCACGAAATATGTTTCACCATATTTAGAAGCTCATTCTCCAAGTATTTTTAGAAATTGTGCTCCAAAGTTTAAAGCCCTCCAAGAGAACCTTCAAACAATAACATAGGTATACTTAACAAAAAATTCATATTCAGTGATATGTGAACCTAAACACTACCGTATTTCCCTTTCAGGCAAGTCAGGCAGCAAAGCAAATTCAAATTTAGTGTGGCTGGCACTTAGGACTAAGCTGCATTAAAATTATGTTTACAGAGAAAGACAACCAACTTATAAATCACATTATACAATATTTATGAAGATTTGATATGAAATAAATGGAGTCATCAGATGGCCTGAAATGAATTCTGAGATGAGTTTGTTTAATTAGTACAAATACATTTTAATAAAAACACTGCCCTGCTCAATAAAGCACAGCAAATAGAATGTTATAAATTTCTGATTTCATACCCAAAACATAAAATAGTTCTGAAATAATAAGCTGTTACTCACAGATGAGATACTAAAACAAATACAACTAGCTCTGGACCCCCAAAGCTGTGCTAGCTAACAAATTTTATTTATGGATGTGATTGCCATACTCTATCTAGTCTTAGCTCGAGCTATTATTGGCTTATTATTACCAACACTAACTCTAACATTCATCTCTTTGTTTAGAGTTTACAAGGTTGTGGTACATCGGTATTTCTGTATCTCTTCTACTTAAGTTGATCTACAAAGAGAGTGAACCAAAGGCGAGTCTGAAAGCATAGACCAGAGCTGACTACTGCAGTTTCTCCTGTTTCATTAGGGAAAGAAAAAAAGTCACCTGAAATTTGCCTATATCCAGGTTTATTTTTGTATGGATATAATATTTTAAGTTTACCATTTAAACTGCCCAATAAATATCTGTCCCCTCAAATCTTTGACTAAATTGGACCCTATAGGAAGCTGTGCTACACATATCCTGTATTCTGCCTACCTTGGGTACATGGCCATGGTGTTCAGGGGATATGAGTTCCTTAGTTGAGCAGGGCAGGCCTGGGTGAAACTAAGCACTAAAATTCTATTATTCTATTCAGTTTTGCAAGATTAAGAGTTGCACAACAAAAATGAATGCACCTACTACTGAACTGTCTACTTAAAAATAGTTAAGATGGTAAATTTTATGTTGTGTATTTTAAAACACACCAAAAAACTATGACCCTAAGCTATTTCAAAATGCTAATTCAATCAAGTAAGGTTGGCAAAAAAGGGAAGAAAATAATTTATATGGTATAGCTTCTTTAAAAAAATTAATTAATCAATTAATTAACTTGGCTGCGCTGGGTCTTAGTTGCGGCATGTGGAATCTTCATTGCTGTGTGTGGGATCTTTGTTGCAACATGCAGGATCTTTAGTTGCAGCATGTGGGCTCTAGTTCCCTGACCAGGGATCCAACCCAGGCCCCCTGCATTGGGAGCACAAAGTCTTAACCACTGGACCATCAGGGAAGTCCCGGTACAGCCTCATGTAGCAGAAATTCTATTTTGCACACGTATTCTTTATTATATACTGTTCTTTACTGTACTCTGTATACATTTATATCCACATATTATTGCACAGGGTTATATATTCAAAACTGTGCATATATTTAAAAATACTATTCGGCAATCTTTGATCAAATGTGACTTTTACCTTAGGCCTTGGAACCTATAACCTCTCCTTGGAACCTATAACCTATCTCTGATCTGAAGGAGTCAGACAAGTGGCCCTTCCATGTATAATTCTCATTTTAAGGGTGTATAGTAAGATGTTGTTTGCACCTATTTACCTGTTTGACCCAGGCAACCTTCACTGTAACTATCACCTCGCACTTGTCCATTCGATACTGCATTAATCCTGTGTGAATACAATAAAACCAAGAGATCAGGGTCTCTGACTCTTAAAAGGAAATTATCCATGACATCAAATTACCAGGTACAATAAGCTAGAGTTCTGCAAATTTAAGGTAAGTCTTCATAAGTGTTGAGTAATGCATTTATACACCTTAGGCAGGTCCCCTCAACCAGATATCCTGTAAAGCAGTGGCCATAGTCCCCAGACCAGCAGAATCAGCATCACCTGGGAATTCTTTAGAAAGAAAATTCCCTGGCTCCACCCCAAGTTTATTGAAGCAGAAACTCTGGGTATGGGCCCCAGCAATCTGAATTTTAACAAAGCCTTCAGGTGATTCTGATGCTTGTTAAAATCTGAGAGTGAAATTCTCAAAATTATATCTTGCTAAGATTGGAAGGATCTTTAGCTTGGTCCTATCTCGTTTTCCATTTGTACACATCAGACATACTCAACATGAAGAGATGCAAGTGGTAAAATCTTGTTTTTTCAATCCCTGTTACACGTTCCAGACATAAGAAGTCTTTTGCTGACTTTCACAGAATACTACATTGAGATAGCCTTGTTTTCTTTAGAAGTATCCTCTGCAAATTTTAAAATATCATGGGAAACTGTTCACAAGACATCAAGTTAAGAAGTTAGAAAACTATATATGTGTGTATGTGTGTATGTGTGTGTGTGTATCTCCATTTAACTGTGTGTGAGTGTCTACTGCTAGAAAGACACAGGGGCTGTGTCTATCTTATTTCTCACTTTTAGTCTCAGTGCCTAGCACAGGGATTGAGTAGGTACTGAATACATTAACCTTAATTTTTTCACCACAACATAAAGTCTTATTCATTCAAATCTAAGTTTTAAAAAGAATGATCAAAATACTCTCAATTATTTTCAGTGATCTCTTGTAAGTTATTTGGTACATAAAACAAATACATTTTAAAACAAGTTTCATATTTTTAAACAATGCAGATGTTCTTGGGCTAGTGGCTATTGGCTCTTCTTTTTCCTTCCTGAGCCACCTGAATACACTTCACAGCTCTCTGTGGGACAGCCATGACCTTGCCTCGTCAGTCTTCACCACTAGGCACATTCTCGAATGAACAACCCCTTTTGTTCTCTGGTATTACCAGTTTTATACATATCTCAAACTTATAGAAAAGTCCCAAGTATAGTTCAAATAAATTTGTTTTCCTGAAACATTTGAAACTTGCCAACATGATGACCCATAACCCCAGAAATTTGTATATATTTCCTATAAATGAGACAGTTCTACTGAACAATACAACCATCAAGATCGGGAAATTAACAATGATCCATTCCCATTAGCTAACCATCAGACCTCATCCAAGTTCCCCGGTTGTCCCAATAATGCTCTAAATAGTAAAAGGATCCGGTCCAGAACCATGAGGGACATTTTGTTCTCCTGTCTCTTTAGTCTCCTCGGTCTGGACAGTTTCGCAGTCTTCTCTGGCTTTTATGACCTTGACCCTTTACTCCAGCCATGCTGGTCCCCTTGCCATACAGCCTTTGTGCTTGCTCTTCCGTCTGTCTGGAATGATCCTCTCTTACGTATATCCATGATCAGGTCCTTCACTTCTTCAAATCTGTACTTAAAAATCACCTTCCAGTAAGGCCTTCCTTGACTCTATTTAAAATTTCTGCACCCTCTGCTGACATCTCATATCCCCCACTCTGCTTTTTCTCTCTAACACTTATCATTATCTTACATGTTATGTATTTAATTTATTTCTCTTTAGTTACAATCTGCCTCACTCATTAAGGTATAAATTCCATAAAGGCATGGATTTTCCTGTTTTATATACTGTATTTACTGTACCTAGAGCAGAGCCTGGGAGTATAAAAGCTTAATAAATATTTGTTGGGTGAATGAATAAACAAACTCTTAGACAAAGTATATGGTTTCTGACGTGAAAGTAAAGTTATCAACACTGGCAACCTAGAAATAAAAGGATAGCTGAGAGAAGCTGGGAGACAGAAGTGGGAGAGGAGAGGTGGAAGGAAGAAAAGAAGCCTCCTGCTTTTCTTCATCAGTCCTTCTCTATGACTTGACTTGTTTTGTTGTTGTTGTTGCGGTACGTGGGCCTCTCACTGTTGTGGCCTCTCCCGTTGCGGAGCACAGGCTCCGTACGCGTAGGCTCAGCGGCCATGGCTCATGGGCCCAGCCGCTCCGCGGCATGTGGGATCTTCCCGGACCGGGGCACGAACCCGTGTCCCCTGCATCGGCAGGCAGACTCTCAACCACTGCGCCACCAGGGAAGCCCTATGATTTGACTTTTAAACCATGTCCCGTATGTTAATTTGGTAACACTTAAAAAATTTAACTCTACTCAACTGTATGTAAAACATTTTTCTTTTGTGACAATCTGTAAGTCATGTCTCTAACAATGACACTTACATTAGGAAGGCTATGGTTGCTATAACACCACAGGCATGGTAGGAGTGGTTGAACTCATCCATGCTGGGATAAATGACAGCTGCATCTATGATAATCCACCAGCCTGTAAAAAACTAAAACAAACAAACCATAAAAATGAGAAATTACAGTTATTTCATATCTTACTGGATAAAAAGAAAGCAAGGAATCTTGCTTTCCAGCAAAGAAAGGAATCAAGCAAAGAATCTAAGTGAACAGATCCCTTCTAATAAAGTCCAAAATTTTCTTAAATGTTCCAGCAGTTTCTTGCATATAATTAGTATATGGCTTAATATCTGATGAAAGATTAGATACCCTAAAGTCCCACAGCAATTATTATTTATTAACACTTCTTTTCTAAGTCTACTTCAGTCATTATTTTATGTTGTCATATTAAAGTCTGTAATCTAATTTTGTGAACTAAAAGTTACAATATTTCATGGTAGGAGAAAGGAAAAAAGTGATTCAGACTCCAGCTGACAGGAGGAGTGGCCTGTTGCCGATATATTATAAGCCTCCAGGAAGATATTATTGAAAATGAAAAAAAAAGTATTCAAAATAATATAGGGAATAATTATCGTTGATAAATTTTAGCTAGCCTCTTGGTGTTGTGAAATAAACAACGGCTATGCAGTACTGCTTTCCCTTTTGATGAATTATAGTGCAGTCTACAGATGGTTTCAGAGATTATGCTAAATTCAATTTAAATACCAAATTATAATTTATTTTAATTGCATTTGGTTCTGGACACTATCAAGGGCAAACATATAATGAAAAAACATTAAAACTGCACAAATATTTTTTATCACCTGAGCAGAAACTTACAATAAGATGACATTAAGCAAATACTGACAAGTAGCTTAGAAGGTTTGGAAATTAACCCCCTTCTCTATCCCCACTTGCAACCCTGACCTAGTTCGCTCTCAGAATTGCCATCTTCAGGGAATCATTTTAAAATAACTATTTTAGGCTAATCAAATTATTTTTATCAGGTTACAGACAGATCCATACTCCATTAATGACTTTTTTATTAGCTAGTGCAAATACTCTTTCACTGTTTTTTTTTCACTCTTAGCTCAATGTATTCAAGATATTTTCTTCATAGACTAAAATTCAAGCTTTTTTTTTTTTAAGAGCAGAATTTCTACAGTAGTTTTCTATTTTAACATTACTTTGGAAAAATATAGGATAATTATTTTTCATAGATTATAACTGTCAGAGACTAGGCAAAGAGGACATATTGAAACTTAGAGTTTTGTTTGTTTAAAATTTACTGTTTAGAGCATATGACAACATTAGAGGACAAAACAAATATCAGATACCTTGAAGGATCTGTAATGTAAATAAGAATTTTATACTATAAATTACTTCTAAGCAATATATTTTTATGAGTTCTTTCTTTCTATTTTCTAATGAGATTGAGAAGAAAGTTAACGCTGGATCATGGAGAAATGCAATCATATCTCTTGAATGGTTTTGACCTGATTGTTTCTTAAACACTTCTTAGTAATTTAATGTACTCAGTAAGAGGAAGCATAATCCATGCTATGAGTAAGTGTATAAAATATACTGTCTTACTATACAATTTTTTTCATGCAGTTAAAGTAAAATAATCTAATCAAATTTCAAGCCATAATGTCAACTCTTTAAATGGAATAACTAAACCCTCCCATAAATAAAACAAAATATCAACATTTATTTTAAAAAATTCAGTAGCAAAGATAAAATAAATAGCACTTACTTAAAGACATCACACAGAGCTTTAAATACATAAAAACAAACACACCAAAATAATGAAGGCCCAAATTATCAAGGACACTTACTAGGATACCAGCAGCAATGGAAGCAATAGTATTGCGCTTTTCCCCCCAATCAATGCATTCTGAGCATCTCAAGCCTTCTAGAAATCCAGACATTTTTTTCAGGTCACTTGAAAAAACAAACAAACAAACAAAACCAACTAAAGTACTTCTATTGACTTGCTTCAAACCTGACTTATGTTTCTAGAAAATAATTAACAGTTTAGGAATAATTTAATAAAAGTGAAGTTACAAATACTTTATCTGGCTACATATACTTCAGAATATTTGATTTAGCTTTTGATGAATTTCCACATAACTTTGGAAAACAAAATGTGGACTCATTTAAGTTTTTTTTTTAATTTAAAAGATGGTTTTGGTATATTTTAAGCAATGTAAACAAAAGTGGGCAACCCAATATTCAAAAAATTTTACACTGATTATTAATTTTAATTCCAAACTAAGTTATTATGTGACTTAGATATTTACAGTCCAGCAGCACTAGCATAGCAGAGACAAGTGATAAAACTTTAGTTCTGAGTTAAAGCATGGCCTCAGATGAAAAATATTTCTCTTAGCAATTTACACATTTTGTCATAGAACATGTTTCTTCACACTCAAATTAAGAAATTAAACACTGCACCCGCCTCACGTCCCTTCACTTCATTATTTTTTCCTTCTCCAAGTCTGTCTGTTGGCGTCATTTCTATGTAAAGAACACCCATTTCATTTAGTAAGCTCTATCTGTGACTCTAACATGTTTTCCAGCCAAAAGAAAGTACAAAATTGAAGTCAATATTAATTCAGACCATAAAAAAAGAAAGAAGAAAGAAAAAAAAGAAAGAAAGGAAGAAATTAAAGAAGGAAGGAAAGAAATGAAAGAAAGAAAGAAAACGCACTGCTATATTACCATGGATAAATTACCATAGACGACATTTACATAAAACATTCCTTAGAGCTGGGCCATACAAACCTGGTCTGATACACATCCATAGGATCTCTATTTCAGAATATGAAAAAGCCTGCATTAAGTGTAAATTGTTAATAATCAAGCAAACATCCAAACTCCTACAGTGAATCTTAACCTGTCCACGAAGCTACTCTGTAGCCAGCAACCATGGTTGTTCAAAAACATATCCTAAAAAAGAGCAATGAATTCAGTTGGAAACTCCCTTTTAAAAATTAAATTTAAAACTGTGATTATACCCAGTGCTAATATGCCTTTAGGACAAGTCCAATTTTGAAAATTCACTCGTTTTATTCTTCCCTGGGAGGAACGGCAAGCCAGTATGTTGTTTTCGGTTCACCCCAATGACGCGGCCCCGAATCCGTTTTTCTTTGGTTTATTACCCGCACAACTCGTGCCCAAACTCCGCCCTCCAGATTCTGGGGATCTGAGGTGTAGAGAGTGGCCTGCGACTGGGAAGATGTGGAAACTAGTTCTAGCTCTTGTGGCTCCGCCATCTCCCTCGCCCAGGGAACCAGCCGGCTTACACTCCTTCCGGGGTGTCAGTTTCTGCAGCTCTAAAGTAGGGGGGCATGCTGAGTTTCAGGGATCCTGTGACGTGTCGGGGAGGGCGCTGTCCGGACTGCGGAGGCGGTCGTCCTCTCCCGCCGCCGGCCAGACACGAGTCAGCAGGAAGTGGCCAGCAAGGCACAGCCTGAGCCTGCAGCTTCCCAGAGGGTGGACCCAACGACTCAGGCAGCATCAGCCGGGCAGACACTCCCGGGTCCCGGCCTCATCCAGCCTGCGGCAGTTCCTCCCCTTCCCCCACTCCTGCCTGGCACTTACGTCCAGCCCCGCGCGTGCAGTCGGTCCAGAGCCCGGTGTCGCGCCGCGCCGGGCCGCCGCACTTTCCCAGTTCCAGCCAAGAAAACAAAACAGCCACAGGCCTCCGGATACCCGGATTGAGCAGCACCGCCCCAGGAGCTCGCTTGCGCATGCGGAAAAGGGGCGGAGGGAGCGGCGCGGAGAGAGAGTAGGACTCGCTGAGGGAGGGCCAGAGAGAGCCACGCCTACCGCGCCGACTTCTCTGAGCATGCTCCGGGTGCCGGCTGTGGGGACTTTCCGCAGCGCTGCGTTCGCATGTGTACGTCGGAAGTGGTACTTGGGTCCAGCGTTCCAGGGTAGGTGTGAGAAGTTGCTTTCTCCTAAGCTTTCGAAAGAAGGCGTTTGTTGGGGCTCTGTATCCGTCTTCAGTGAGGTGGTAAAGTTTCTATTGCTGGGGTCGCTCACACAGTTATCTCAGGTATG
Source organism: Mesoplodon densirostris (assembly GCF_025265405.1). Taxonomy (NCBI): domain Eukaryota; kingdom Metazoa; phylum Chordata; class Mammalia; order Artiodactyla; family Ziphiidae; genus Mesoplodon; species Mesoplodon densirostris. Next base: position 20,776,493 of record NC_082662.1, on the reverse strand, counting down.
GGTCCCGTGTGGTGCAAAAGGTAGGTCCGGGTTCGCGGCCCCACAGCACTAATCGGGGTTTTAAAGTCCCGTTTATTTTCTCAGAGCCTGGACCCGTCCTCGCCGTAGCTTCGCCTCCGTGAGTGTCGGGGTCATTCCCGGGAGGGGGGGACCTCCCGGTTCTGGAAGCGGGCTACTTGGGCGACCCAGAGGATCCCGGCGCGGTGACCCTCTTCTGAGACTTGACCTGTTTTTTCCGTTTGCATTAAGGTAGGGTTTCTCACCCTAGGCACTACTGACATTTTGGGCCAGATAATTCTGTTTTTTGGCGGGGAGCAGTCCTGTGCGCTGTAGGGTGTTTATCTGCATCCCCTTCTTTCCCCCAGTGGTGACAACCAAAAATGTCTCCAGATTACCAGACATCCCCTCCCGGGGAAAATCGCTGGGAGATAGGATTAGGTTTAGGAGATACTCTGGGTTTTGGGGAAGTGACCGTTTTCAGAGCCGGCATCAACGATGTCTTAGCTACGTGAACGAACTTGTGGCCGGGCTCGCCCGCTCTTCCAGACGCTCTCGTTCCTGTTCCAGCGTCTCGCTGGAGTCGGTCGTGGTCCAGGAGTCAGAGCCCGCCCGGGAGAAGGCGCAGGTCACGGTCTCGGTCCGGACGGCGCCACCAGAGAAAGTACGGGCGCCACTCGCAGTCTTCCTCGAGGAGCGGGTCGCGATCCTGCAGGAAGTGCCGCTCTCGGGGAAGGTCGTATTACAGAAGGACCTTCTCGAACACGCGGGGGTGAAAGTACTAGGGCTTTGACCCTGTAGTGTACCCGAAAGAACACAGCACTTGGAGGGAGAGATCCAGGAAGAGGTCGCAGAGCAGAACCCCGTTTCCTGTAAGTAAAAAAGGTGGGTGGGTTATTTGTGCTTAAGAGAGGCGCACAGGTTCACCCCTTTTTACATGTAGGGCGACAGTATATGAGTAGGCTAGGGAACCAAGGTTGTTGTGTCATTTAATTTCTTTGATTTCTTTTGATGTATGAAATCTCTGTAGCTTTGGGTTGGGGGCGGTATTATTTTTTTTTTAAATAAATTTATTTATTTTATTATTTTATTTTATTTATTTATTGTTTCTGGCTGCGTTGTGTCCTCGTTGCTGCGCGTGGGCTTTCTCTAGTTCCGTCGAGCTGGAGCTACTCTTCCTTAGGGTGCGCGGGCTTCTCACTACGGTGGCTTCTCTTGTTGCGGAGCATGGGCTCTAGGCGCCCGGGCTTCAGTAGTTGAGGCTCGTGGGCTTTAGAGCACAGGCTCAGTAGTTGTGACACATGGGCTTAGTTGCTCCGTGGCATGTTGGATCTTCGCGGACCAGGGATCGAACCCGTGTCCCCTGCACTGGTAGGTGGATTCTCAACCATTGCACCACCAGAGAGGCCCGTGGGGGCGGTATTATCTGATTAGCAGACAAAACCATACAATCATAATCCATAGCCTATTTTTAAATGGACATCATTCATACCCCTCGAGGTTAAAGATTAATTGTGGCTTTAAATGGCTCAGGGTGGAGGAATCTAGTGCAGGCAGTTCTTAATGGAAACTTTTAAATGTCTATTAATGACAACATTAGTTTACCAGCTCTGAGCAGCTTTTTTTTTTTTTTTTGCGGTGCGCGGGCCTCTCACTGTTGTGGCCTCTCCCGCTGCGGAGCACAGGCTCCAGACGCGCAGGCTCAGCGGCCACAGCTCACGGGCCTAGCCGCTCCGTGGCATGTGGGATCTTCCCGGACCGGGGCACGAACCCGTGTTCCCTGCATCGGCAGGCGGACTCTCAACCACTGCGCCACCAGGGAAGCCCTCTGAGCAGCTTTAACAAATCTTGCCTTCAGCTTTTAATAAGTTAACTAATGACTGCGGGAGGAACGGTATTAATTTTCCTTTCTCTTTTGCGTTTTCTGTCTCCACCCTTTTTTACATTTACTGGCATAACAAGACTGTGGAGTATTTTATAAACATAAGTGAGCATCTTTATCTTGCTTTTATAATAAAGTGCATCCTTAGTTTGTCATTCTTAACCTTTTTGGGGTATGCTATAGAATTAATGAGCGTTTGGTGTTTTCTTTGTAGGTAGAGTGGACCTATTAGAAATAGCAAAAGCAAGCACAGCTAAATCATTAGGAACAGCCAACCTTGACTTCCCATCTGGTCTCAGAACTGTTCCCTGTAGCTAAAGAAAGAAACTGTGGAACAACTGTACCAGATACTGCAAAGTTCAAGGTAAGCCAGATTTATCCAAACAAAACTTTCAGAAAAACTACCATCAGAAAGATTTGATTAACCATTTTTATCTGATTTACCTTAGACTACACTTCTCGGAAAGTCTAGCTAAACCTAATTTGCTAAAGTCAAAATAGCAGATCTGAAAGTACTAGAAGGCTCTCACTCATGAAAATGGGAGAGTCATGAACTTTATTTTTGGTGACCAACCATACTAGATTGCGACTGTCCCTGAAAGTCCCATGTTCCAAGAAATCCCTCCTGGGTAAAAAAAATGCCCTGGTTTTCAGCGGTGAGTGCAAAGGTTAGCAGGGGAGAGGAGGGGCGCAAAACCCATATTATGGCCCCCCGAAAAAGAGGCTGAAGACTACACCTTTTTTATGAATACGATGATAGTCTGCCTTCTGTTAACCACAGATGAATATGGTGATTGTCAGCCTTCCCTTGACCAGTGATATTGGCAACCATTTGTGTGGTTCACATAGTTTATCCATAGTAGCCTTCTCTCAGAGCAACTTAAGTTCTAGTCAGGAGTGTTAACAGTCCGATTAACTGTTTGCTCTGTATGGAGATAGTGCTAGTGTAATTTTTAACTTTGTGAATATTGTGACCATGTTTTCTAAGAGTTCAGATAATGAAAATGAGAGTGAGTTCCATACCAATTCCAGCATGACCCAGACAATACCAAGAAAGAAGACTAAATGGCTATGTTATTTTAATGACAGATGGAAGGACACTTACTACTGGATTAGGGAGGTAAATAATCCAAACAGGGCATACTGCACAATATGGAGAAAAGAATTCGGGGTTGGCCATGGTGGAGAAGGGGATGCGAAGACACATATGGGGACCGAATCCCACAAATCCGGGATGAGACAAGCAAGCACTTTTGAATCAATACAAAGTGTTTTTGTCTCCCAAAAACACACCAGTGCTCAATGGAAAATAGCAGCTGCTGAATTAGCTTGGGAATATCATGAAATGAACATGTGTTGTCCTATTGCTCTCTTGATCGCTCTGTGAAGCTGAGTAAAGTTGCATATCCTGATTCAGAGGTTGCAACTAAAATGTCTTGTGGGTGAACAAAAGGGACGATTTTGATCATGATATGTTGGCCTCTTACAGTATAGAGCTGATCCTGTCAGATCTTACCAGCTTTCTGGTATCATGCTTTCTATGGTATATCAAGTGATGTGTTGAATCATGACAATAAAAAGTGTTCCCCCTAGCTCTCAGGTACCTCAATTTGAAAAATGGAGTTTCAAACTGTCTTCTTGATTTCTATGAAGATTTTAATGAAACCTCAGAAAGTACAAAAGATTGTTGATATCCTGTCCAAATACAAACTAGACTTTGCTCACCTGTCTGCATATTCAGCAGATAGTGCAGATGTAAATTTCAGCAAATTCCATTCAGTCTATAAACTTCTTACCAAAGACAATGAAAATATCTTACCTGCTAAATGTCCTGCACAGCCTGTACACAAGACTGCTAAAAAGGGGTGTGATTTGCTTTCCTGTGACATTGAGGCTTTCATAATGAAGGTTTTGGGTTACTTTTCAGTTTCTTCAAAACATGTAGAAGCACTTAATGAGATTTTTGACTTTGTAGCAATGGAAGGAGAGAGACTCCTTAGACAGATGCCAACAAGATGGCTGTCACTGTTGCCAGCCATAGGAAAGATGTTAAAATGTTGGCCTACTATAGAATCCTATTTTCCAAGTGTGGGAAAAGAAGAATGTCCTCTAATTTGGAAGTACGTTGAAGATGAGAATGGAGAAAAGGATTACAGTACAATAGAAATTTATATGCTTTTTCTCCAGATCTGCTTGATGATCTCTGAAGAGTCCATAAGGAGCCTAGAAAAGGATAAACTGTCTGCACCTGCATTATTTGATACTATGTGTAAATTGTGACAAAAACTCACACAGCGAAAAAATGACTCACTTTTTGGAAAGAAAACTGCTTTAGAACTGAAAAAAATGTCACCAGAAAAGGGCAACCAAATTAAACAGGATTTTCTCAACTTCTTTACTAGAACAATAACTCATTTGGAATCCAATTTTGATTTCACAAGTTCAAATTACCTCTGTGCTTTAAAACCATTTTCCCTGAGAAAGCGAGGTTTAACTTACAAGGACATTCAATGTGCTTCAGAATGTTTAAAAATGATGGACATTTTAGACACGGATAACCTCTATGATGAATTTATAGATGCAAAGGACCTGATTGACAAACAGCTGGTCTACGAAAATAAGCCTGTAGATAAAAAATGGATGGACATCTTTGGAGAGCTAGAAATTAATTCCTGCAAGTCCCAAAACTTGCTGTTGCTAGTAAGTAAAATCCTAAGTATTCCACCCTCAAGTATTTTTATTGAGAGGATATTTAGATTGATGTCATCACATTGGACGGACACCATGAATCAGTGTAATGTGGGTTTGATAAGAGCACAACTGCAAGTCAAAGAGAATTTCACATTTGATGTATTATTCAGTTTTACCACTACATAAAAGAAAAGAAGGATGTCCTAAAGGCAGCAGGCAGTTCAGAGAAGTATAATTGGAAAAGGAAACCAAAGGAGTGAAAAGATCCTGTATCATGAGGCAGAAAGGAACATGCCATTGTTATTTTTTAATAAATATAGCAATGTTTGTTTAATTAATCCTATTGAATTTACATTCTCCTTTAAAAAATTCTTATGTTCTTATGTCTTAAGAATACAGAATAGGGCTTCCCTGGTGGCGCAGTGGTTGAGAGTCCGCCTGCCGATGCAGGGGACACGGGTTCATGCCCCACTCCAGGAAGATCCCACATGCCGCAGAGTGGCTGGGCCCATGAGCCATGGCCGCTGAGCCTGCGCGTCCAGAGCCTGTGCTCTGCAACGGGAGAGGCCACAACAGTGAGAGGCCCGCATACCGCAAAAAAAAAAAAGAATACAGAATAATATAGCCTATAAAATTTAAATATTCAATTGTTTAAAAAAAGTAAATTGCTGTATCAGAGGAGGGTAATGCATAAAGATATTGTTACATATTTCTCATACATTATTTAATTAGTCCTGTTATTGTCACTGTTAACTAGTCCTATTTTTAAATAACATTTATGTAAATGAAGAATAAATTATACAACATGTAAACACCATTCTTTCATATTTTTATATTAAAGTAATGACACTTGTGTATAATTATTATCTATTGTATTATGATGTATATGTGTATGTTTTTGTTTGTTTTAGCTTTGTCCCAGATTGGCTCTCCCTACAATCAGTTCTTTTATCTTTCTTAACTATGGAATTTTGGTCCCTGTTTTAAGTGGATTCTCTTTGGGATTCCCCCCTCCCCTCTCCTGTACCAATTATTCGTGGCTAAAGAGAATCACCAAATAATTACTTTAGGCTGAGGTGGTAAGGAAGGGCCTTTTATGTTGAATTGGGTCTGTTAAAATGGAGACTAAGCCTAAAAATCCCTCAAGCAGACAAAGCCAGTTAAGCCATGTAAGCAAAACTTAATCTAGCTTACTTCATGAATGTTAGCAAAACTAAATTTAGGTTATTTCTTGCAAATGCCTCTGATAACCATACCCAAAATTTAGTATCTTCCTAAAATGGTATAAGATAATCACTTTTAACCAATCCCCTGCCATTTGGAAACCCCCATTGTTTAATAACCAATCCTTGTAAAAGTTAAACAACTTCCTCAATCTCATGTTATAAGCCATCCTATAAACATGCCTTTGAGCTTCAGACTTCAGTCTGAAGTCTCCTAGTTTGTGAACTGTTCTTTTGTGCGCACAATAAACTCTTAACATTTTAATTTGATCTGATTTTTTCACAGTTTCTTGTGTCATAAGTGGGATCTGAAGACTATCCCCTGACAAGCCCTGAGGCTGGTGAGTAACCAGGTGCCAGTACCTAACAAGCCCATTGTGCTCACTGTTTTCTCATTGACCATGGAGTTCTAGGGTAAGTCTCTCTTGGATCCAAGCTCTGCTCTTTGTGTCTGGAGCTCTCTGACTTTATTGTGCATACTGGTGTCGTCTTCAAGCTTTTTGGTCACTCTTCTGTCTGTAAAGGGAGAAAACCCGTGATTCCCTGGGTTTCTAGATAGCAGTAAAATTCCCACACTCTCTTATAGATACAGTCATTTTTAGGGAATCTACAGGCAAAGATTAGGGAATTTCCTGGTGATCCAGTGGTTAAAACTCTGCACTTTCACTGCTGAGGACATGGGTTCAATCCCTGGTCAGGGAATGAAGATCCCACAAGCCACGTGCCACTGCCAAAAAATAAATAAAGGCAAAGGTTAGTTGCACCCGGTCTAAAACTCTTTCCCTACCTCCTTCAAAAGCTCCTGCTTCTTATGTATATGTACTTAATGACCAGGATCTTGTCCCTTTTTGGAAAAATGAGTGCACCCTACATAGTGTAACTTGGAATTACAGTGGTCACTTTGGGGAAACTTTAACTTAGATAAGGTAGTCCACCTTAGGGGTACCCCTGAAAAGATATGATCCCAAACCTTTCAAAAACAATGGGGTGCATGGGACTTCCCTTGTGGTCCAGTGGGTAACTCTCCGCACTCCCAATACAAGGGGCCCGGGTTCGATCCCTGGTAGGGGAACTTGATTCCGTATACATGCCTCAACTAAGAGTCCACATGCCGCAACTAAGACCCAGAGCAGCCAAAATACATAAATAATAAATAAATAAGTAAATAAATAAATATTTAAAAAAACCCAATGGAATGCATTTTCGATTGGTATGGAAGCCTCCAAAAGACAAAATGCCTCTAAAATAGCCTCTTCTAAAGGAATCATTACCACAAGCCAACGAAAAACTTAAGACCAAAGCTCTGATCGACATGAATGACTTGAGTGACCTGCAGCTAATCCCTCAGCTCCTCTTTATTCTCCTTAACCTGATTATTTCTGAACCCACTAACCCCTTTGATCTTTTACCCTTTCCCCCTAAACCCCCTAAATATCAGATGTCCTTTAAAATAAGTTACTCTCATGGGGCCTCCCTGGTGGCGCAGTGGTTGAGAGTCCGCCTGCCGATGCAGGGGATGTGGGTTCGTGCCCCGATCTGGGAGGATCCCATATGCCGCGGAGCGGCTGGGCCCGTGAGCCATGGCCGCTGGGCCTGCGCGTCCGGAGCCTGTGCTCCGCAACGGGAGAGGCCACAACAGTGAGAGGCCCGCATACCGCAAAAAGAGAAAAAAAATAAAAAATAAAAAAATAAAATAAAATAAAATAAGTTACTCTCATGAACCAGGGATCAGTAGAATTTAAACCCTGGTCTTGAGCCAAGCTTTGAACCACTGTAAATGATTTTCCAGACCCTAAAAAGGACTAAACCACTGATAAATTTATAGAAGAATTTCAAAATTCTTGGTGCCTGTGACCCTGGACTACCTGATTTTTACTAGTTTATTAACACTGAGTCCAGGAAATGCTCAAAATAGGCTTCAAGAAATATATTGGAAAGACCCTGCCTAAGATTTTGAAGGCCCCAACAAACATGCCTCCAGAGGTAGAATAAAAAGAGCAAGAAAATAAGTCAGCGGCTTCTTGAAGAAGTTCCCAAGATTTTCCCTATGAGAATTGACTGAGCCATATTACAATCCTGTTTTAGAAAAAAAAACCAGTGGCAGATTTCTGAATTAGTTTAGAAGTAGTACTTAGACAATATTGTGGTCTCAAAGACCTGGGGACTGGTTTTGCCTTGTGTGCTCATTTTGTTAATGGGCTTAACCCAGAACTCAATGGTTTCTTACAGGAACATAAATTAGAATCAGAAGCCACTTCTCTCCCAGAGCTTCAACATCTTGCTGAACATTTTTTTTTTTTTTTTTTGCAGTACGCGGGCCTCTCACTGCTGTGGCCTCTCCCAGTGCGGAGCACAGGCTCTGGACGCGCAGGCCCAGCGGCCATGGCTCACGGGCCCAGCTGCTCCACAGCATGTGGGATCCTCCCGGACCGGGGCACGAACCCATGTCCCCTGCATCAGCAGGCGGACTCTCAACCACTGCGCCACCAGGGAAGCCCTCGCTGAACATTTTGAAAGAACAACAGAACAGAAAAAGGCTGCTATCAAGAAAATAAATTCATGGCCCTACGACTGTAACAACCTTGACCCAACTTCAAGAGGTCCATTCCTACTCCAAGTTTTGCCCCTATTGGTAGAGATACCTGCAAATACTGTAATCAAAAGGGGCATTGGAAGAACAGCCCACTTTTTTTTTTTTCTTTTTTGGCTGCACCACCTAGCATATGGAATCCTAGTTCCCCTACCAGGGATTGAACCTGTGCCCCTTGCATTGTAAACGTGGAGTGTTAACCACTGGACTGCCAGGGAAGTCCAAAAACAGGCCACTTTTAGCAATCCAGTTGCCCTATAAGAGAGAGCTCTCAACTCCCAGATTCTTGTGATGACTGTCAACAATGATAAGGCTCCAAGAAATTGCCCAGTAAGCTACTTTCAATAATTCCTTTAACTCAAGAATGAAAATTAAACTAAACTTAAATGGAGAAATTTCTACCATGTTGATAGATACCAGAGCAACTTTACTTTTTCTTTCTTTTTTTTTTTTTTGTGGCTGTGCCATGAGGCTGGTGGGATCTCAGTTCCCCACCAGGGGTTGAACCTGAGCCATGGCAGCAAAGGCCCCGAATCCTAACCACTAGGCCACCAGGGAACTCCCTTCCCCCCATCCCCCCAACTCTATTTACTTTAAAACCACTGTGATACATGAAGAACCTCCTCAGAGTAATAAAAATATCTTAGTAGTGGGAGTTTCCAGTCAAGTTCAAAGAGTTCCTTTATTGGAACCCATAACTGTTGGCTTTCTCTGAAAGTCATACTTTTCTATCATGCAGTACTACCCCTGTGAATTTCCTAGGTAAAGACCTGCTTTCTATAGCTATTTACTTTTTATAATAGCTGAGACATGGAAGCAACCTAAATGTCATCAATAGATGAATGGATAAAGAAGATGTGGTATGTATACACATACACACACACCAATGGAATATTACTCAGCCGTAAGAAAGAATGAAATTATGCCATTTGCAGCGACATGGATGGACCTAGAGATTATCATACTAAGTGAAGTAAGTCAGACAAAGAAAGACAAATATAGTATGATATCACTTATATGCCGAATCTTTAAAAATGATACAGGGACTTCCCTGGTGGCACAGTGGATAAGACTCTGCGCTCCCAATGCAGGGGGCCTGGGTTCGATCCCTGTTCAGGGAACTAGATCCCACATGCGTGCCACAACTAAGGAGCTCTCGTGCTGCAACTAAGGTGCCTGCGAGCTGCAAGTAAGACCTGATGCAACCAAATAAATAAATAAAATGGTTTTTAAAAAAAATACAAATGAACTTATTTACAAAACAGAAATAGACTCACAGACAAAACAAACTTATGGTTACCAAAGGGGGAAGGGGGAGGGGAGGAATAAATAAATAGACACACACTACTATATATAAACAGATAAACAACAAGGACCTACTATATGGCACAGGGAACTACATTCAATATCTTGTAATAACCTATAATGGAAAAGAATCTGATAAAGTTATACATATATAACTTTGCTGTACACCTGAAACTAACACAACATTGTAAATCAATTATACTTCAATAAAAAGTTGGTTGTTTTGGTGGGAGAAAAAGATCTGCTTTCTAAATTACAAGGCCAAATAAAATTTCCCTCAGGAGAAATAACCTTAGACTTTCCAGACTCATCAGACACTGAAGCATTATGTGTTCTCCAAGCCCAAATTGATTGTCCAGAGGAGACTACTAAATTCCATAGAAGTATAGATGTTATAGATCTCTCTGAAATCCTTGATACTTTTTATCAGGGATAAAAAGTATTAAAATTCAGAGTGATTCTTCTAAATTGCTTCCTAACTCACCTCAGTACCCCTTAAAGCCTGAAGCCCTATAAAGGGTCACCCCTATAATAGAAGATATATTAAGTCAGAGGGTAATTATCCCCTGTATCAATTCTTACAGTGCTCCTATCTTGCCTTTAAAGAGACCCTGTAGATGGGGATGGAGATTGTATAAGACCTTAGAGCCATAAGTAAGAGCCACTGTGATACTGACGTTTCCAGGGGTACCAAACCCAAGTACTTTGTTGGCAAATATACCAACTGAATCCAAATGCTTTACAGTTGTGATCTTATGCTCTGCCTTCTTCAGCATCCCTGTGGACAAAGTAAGTCAATATTTATTTGCTTTTACTTGGAGAAATCAAGTCGTATCGGACGATAATGCATCAGGGATTTACTGAGGCTCCCCCACACTTTTCACAAATTTAACATCAGGATTTAAACACTCTCCTGCAATTTCTCAGAAATTCTACCTTGATTTCCTATGTAGATGATTTAATACGTAGGAATCGATTCAACATATCTGTTACAATGACTGGCTTATAAAGGCTATAAGGCCTCAAGATAAGCTTCAGTTACCACAAGAGATGGTTCATTATCTAGGTCATGACTTCTCTGCAAAAGGAATCTTTCTGTCTTTAGAAAGAATAAATACCATTCAGGACTTCCCTGGTGGTGCAGTGGTTAAGACTGCAGTCCCAGTATAGGGCGCCCAGGTTTGATCCCTGCTCAGGGAACTAGATCCCACATGCATGCCACAACTAAGAGGTCGCATGCCACAACTAAGAGGTCACATGCCACAACTAAGGAGCCTTCTCCCTCAACTAAGGAGCCCACCTGCTGTAACTAAGACCCGGCACAACCAAATCAATAAATAAGTAAATATTTAAAAAGTAAATAAATACCATTCAAAATTATCCTAGACCTGTAAGGATTCCTCGGACTTGCAGGATATTGTAGGTCCTGAGTCTCATATTTTTCTTTATTGGATTCCCCACTCTATGAACTAACAATAACACTCAGGAATCTCTTCCTTGGGAAATAAAACATAAGGAAACCTTTACTGAACTCAAATGGGCTTTACAAAACCCTCCCACATTATTGCCCCCCAAATGTACTAGACCCTTTGTATTGTTCATCCATGAATGGGACAATCTGGCTTTAGGAGTCCTCACTCAAGAACATGGAGGAAAAAATAGACCTATAGCCTATTACAGCCTGCAGTTGGACCCAGCAGTCAGGGCATATCCAAATTGTTTAAAAGCAGTAGCTGCAGCAACAAAAAATTGTAGAGTCTTCCTTGGAACTTTTTTCAGGGAAATGATTCATACCTACAGGTTCCAAATGCTGTAGAAAGTTTACTAAATACTGAGCATTCACAGCACTTCTCAGGAGACTAACATCTTATGAGATTCTGCTCCTTCCTGTGTTCTTCAAACCTATGCATTCTTTGCTATAATTCTTTAAACCCTGCTACCCTCCTACCTTTACCCAACAAAGGAGAGACGTATAACTGTGTTGAATTGGTTCCTCAAAATTTGACTCCTAGATTAGATATACAGGAAACCCCACTAACCAATCCAGAATTAATACTCTATGTTGATGGCTCCTATGCCAAAAATTCTGCAGGAAAATATCAGGCTCTTATGTTGTTACTACCCCAAATGAATTATTAGAAAGGAAAGTTCTTCTCCAATTTAATTCAGCACAACCTGCAGAGTTTGTTGGCCTGACTCAAGCCTGTGAGTTAGCCAAAGATAAAACTATAAATAAGTATGACCAATAGAGAGTATGCTTTTGGAGTAGTCCATGATTTTGGTATACTATAGAAACAGAGGGAATTCCTAACATCAAATGGCATGCCTATAAAAAATGGACCTCAGGGGGCCTCCCTGGTGGCGCAGTGGTTGAGAGTCCGCCTGCCGATGCAGGGGATACGGGTTCGTGCCCCGGTCTGGGAGGATCCCATATGCTGCGGAGCGGCTGGGCCCGTGAGCCATGGCCGCTGAGCCTGCGCGTCCGGAGCCTGTGCTCCGCAACGGGAGAGGCCACAACAGTGAGAGGCCCGCATACCGCAAAAAAAAAAAAAAAAAAAATGGACCTCAGGGCTTCCCTGGTGGCGCAGTGGTTGAGAGTCCACCTGCCGATGTAGGGGACGTGGGTTCGTGCCCCGGTCTGGGAAGATCCCACATGCCGTGGAGCGGCTGGGCCCGTGAGCCATGGCCGCTGAGCCTGCGCGTCCGGAGCCTGTGCTCCGCAATGGGGAGAGGCCACAACAGTGAGACGCCCGCGTACCGCAAAAAAAAAAAAAAAAAAAAAAAAAAGGACCTCAAATTGCTGAGATCCTGTGCACTATTACTGCCTTCACAAGTTGCTGTCAGAAAAGTTGAAGCTTATACAGATCAGACCATGAATATCAAGGAAATGTTATAGCTGACTTTTATGCTAAGGTTGCAACTCAAGAGATTCAAAATGTACCAAAACTCTGTAACGAATTAACTCCATAAAATTGATCCAAATCAAATCACTTATGATAACTTATTTAACAGACAAGCAAGTGTATCTATATTAGAAAACAAAAGTGGCACCAAGTAGGATGAAAATTTGATATAAAAAGAAGACTGGGAGGCCCTGAGTAGCCACCTGGTGTTTCCTGAATCCCTCAAGTTGCCACTTTTGCGAGCACTCTGACTATTCACCATGGACTTGACAAAATGATTCAAATTATGAAAAAGTATTGGTGGGGTAACTGTTTTAAGATGGTGTGAAATATCTCTAATTAATGTCTAACCTGCCAATCACATAACCTGGGTAAGTCCATTATAGTGGCTCCAGAACTGCTCCCTCACCATCTGGACCATTTGAACATTTACATTTGCATTTCATTCATTTGCCTCCTTCTATGGGCCATCAGTAGGTACTTAATAACAGTATGTCTGTTTTCTAGATTGGTAGAAGCTTTTCCATGTTGGAAAGCTGATGCCACCACTGTAGCAAAGAAATTACTAGGAAATGTTTTTCCCCTTCAGGGAATCCCAAACTTAATTTATTTTCTAAATTTTATTTATCTATTTTTCGCTGCATTGGGTCTTCGTTGCTGTGTGCGGGCTTTCTCTAGTTGCAGCAAGCGGGGCTACTCTTTGTTGCAGTGCGCGCGGGCTTCTCTTGTGGAGCATGGGCTCTTGGCATGTGGGCCTCAGTAGTTGTGGCTTGCGGACTCTAGAGCACAGGCTCAGTAGTTGTGGCTCCCGGGCTTAGTTGCTCTGCAGTATGTGGGGTCTTCCCGGACCAGGGCTCAAACCCCTGAACTCCTGTCCCCTGCATTGGCAGGCAGCTTTTTAACCACTGTGCCACCAGGGAAGTCCCCAAACTTAATTTCAAGTGATAGAGGGATTCACTTTACTGGACAAGTTATAAAACAATTAGACAAGGTTATTCAAACGTAATGGCACTACCACTGTCCCTGTCATCCTCAATCTTCAGGAAAGGTTGAATGCACCAATAGCATTCTAAAATTAAAATTGACGAAATTAACTGAGACCACAGGATTTCCTCAGCCTAAAGCATTACCTTTAACTCTTAGGACAATAAGATCAACACCTTTTGGAAAATATAAGTTGACGCCTGATGGACTTATATATACTAACAAATGTAATACAGATAGCTAGTGGGAAGCAGCTGCATAGCACAGGGAGATCAGCTCGGTGCTTTGTGACCACCTAGAGGGGTGGATAGGGAGGATGGGAGGGAGACGCAAGAGGGAGGAGATATGGGGATATATGTATATGTATAGCTGATTCACTTTGTTATAAAGCAGAAACTAACACACCATTGTAAAGCAATTATACTCCAATAAAGAAGTTAAAAAAAAATAAGTTGACGCCTGATGAAATCATTACTGGGTGACCCATGCCCTTAATGATAGAACCCCACATGCTCATCCAGCTCTTGTGAACTCTGATATGGCCAAGTACTGTAAGGCTCTAGTGCAATATTAGAAGCTTATTTCCAGGAGGTCAAAGAGGCCTTTAGAGACCCTCAACCTGATGAGGAATTTCTCCCCACACTTTGGAACCCAGTGACAGTATTCAGGAAAACACATCAACCAAAAGCTGCACTTGAACCTTGATGGAGTCCCATCAGGTTCTTTTAACCTCTCAGATAGTAGTCAAATTACAGCGTGTTGAACCGTGAGTTCATATCTTTCAACTAAAAAGAACTCCCTCAGACTCTTGGACCTGTCAACCTACAGCCGACTTAAAATTAAGGATACCAAGGAAAAATTTTCCCCAGAAGCAGACAACCACATGAGGTAGACAACTTTCCCAAGTCAATGGAGCAAAACCACTGGTGCCAAAATTCACATGCTTTTATTATTAATAATTCTATTAAGACTTTACTAATGTTAAGTGTAAACACCTCTTAATTGACACTGTACAAAAAAAATAGCATCAGTGACTAATTAAGTAGAATGTTGGATATGTACCCAGATTGATGAAGAACCTGATGTATTCTTACAGTTATATCTTGCTAACAAAACAGTTTGGTATCAACCCAATGGATTATGGACACATTCCTAAAGCCTAACTAACCAGTTCTTCCCAAGTATATTTCCTATTCATCCTTCAATAAAAGAAAAATTTCCACTTCATATTTTCAGTAATCAAATAGATTATCCCTCTTTGGGACTTATCGCTCCTCAATAGTGTAATGAAACTGTTCAGATTAGACTTTCTTAACAGAACCCTAAAAGATTCTCTACTTATATTCATTACCAATACTATGACCACAATAAAATTTCCCTGACTGGATGTTCTCCAATCCCTAATCCCATGGCGAATTCTTCCTTCTATCTAAATTCAGTAATCGAAGCACTGCTTGCTCATGGTTCTTGAAGAAACCTCTGGTAACCAATCCACAGATTGCCCAAGCCAATACCATCAAAATTTAACTCTGTCCCTAAGAGGAGTGGGGCTTTATTTCCAATGCAACACCACCCTGTATCAGGATCTTCCCCTAAACTGGAATGGTCATTGTGGGTTAGAGCTATTAACTCCCAATAGTCAGAAACAAGATAAATATCTGCACATGAAACCACCAATCTTGATTCATTTATTCATAAGATAACAGTTCATAAGAGAAATCCATGAAGCACCAAAACCCTCTCACTACACACAATGCTGGATTCCTTCCTTTGTCAGAGCATTAATTCTTCATATTGGCACCTGTAAATTAGAAAAGGCTGTTTTATATATCTCTAAAACTTAAAAAAAAAAAAAAGCTTCAGTGACACAGCTAATTCTCTCCAAGCCTTAGATACCAAGGTTTCCAGCCTTGCTTCAGAAGTCTTACAAATAGAAGAGTCTTAGGCACCTAACTTCCCAACAAGGAGGTGCCTGTATTGTCATTGGTCAAAAATGTTTCCATGTTAATAAATCAGGAATTGTTACCCCAAATTTAAAAGATCTTAAAGGTCAGATGTTCATCTTTCGCCAAATAGGTGACACGGTTCATCCATTGATTTCTTTAGTTAAGTCTTGGCTCCTGGGAATCTCTGCCCTAGGGAGTTTTTCAGTCCTTGGTTATTATTCTCATAGTCATCACATTAATTTCCCTAGTGTGTTGCATCTTCTCAAGAGATTTATATACCTTTCAGGAGCTACTCACACATCAAATGATGTCCATCAGGATTAGGCAACTAGAAGAACTCAATGATCCAACCACCCATGTCTACCATGACTATACAACTGTCAGTAATAGTGACTGCACACAATCCATCCACACACACACACACCCCCCAAAAAAAGAAAGGAATTCCCTGGCGGTCCAGTGGTTAGGACTTGGCTCTTTCACTGCCGGGACCCGAGTTCAATCCCTGGTTGGGGAACTGAGATCCTGCAAGCCTCATGGTGCATCCAACAAACAAACAAACAAAAAACCAATCCATCCTACCAACATCAACAGTGGTACCCAAGAGTAACCCTATACTAGAACATATACAGGAACAAGAACTTCCTGAGAGTATGACTGAAAGTGGAGACCAGCCTTAAAAATCCCCTGAGCAGGGACTTCTCTGGTGGTCCAGTGGCTAAGACTGCCCTCCTGATGCAGGGGGCCAGGGGTTCGATCCCTGGTCAGGGAACTAGATCCCACATGCCACAACTAAGGTTTCGTATGCCGCAACTAAAGATGCCACATGTGGCAACGAAGATCCCAAGTGCCGCAACTAAGACCCAGAGCAGCCAAGTAAATAAATATTAAAAAAAAAAAAATCCCCTGAGCAGACAAAACCAATTAGGCCATGCAAGGGAAACTTAATCTAGCTTATTTCATGAATGTAAATGAAATTCAATTTAGGTTATTTCTTGTAAATGCCTCTGATAATCATAAATGAAATTTAAATTGTCTTCCTAAAACGGTATAAGATAATCACTTTTAACCAATCTCCTACTGTCTGGAAACCCCTATTGTAATAATCAATCATTGTATAGGTTGAACAACTTCCTATTCTCGTGTTATAAGCCATCCTATAGGGACATGCCTCTGAGCTTCTTGCCACTTTCTATCTGAAGTCTGCCAGTTTGCGAACTCTTCTTTTGTATGTGCAGTAAACTCTTAACATTTTACTTTGATCTGATTTTATTTTTGACAGGTCTTAACAGAAATGAGGGAGGCTTTCTAGAAAAAGGAAGAGTATTAGGAAAAAGTACAGAATTAGAGAAGTGTAGACCTGTCAAAAGAAAATGAGATAGATTAATTTGACCTGAAAGGTCAGTTGAGACCAGCTCATAAAGGGTTTTTTGAAAGCCCAATTTGAGTTAGTAGGCAATGGACTCCCTTTAAAGTCCTTTTGCAGAGGAGAGGGAAATCATCTGAGCTGACCTTACGAATACTTTGGAACCAGTTACTAGGTTACACTGAAGTAGGATTAGACTATCGATCCAGAGACCCTGAAGGTACTTCTGTAAAGATGTAGACAAGAGGTGTTGAGGAAGCATGGGATCCCTACAGAGAGAACAGGATGACTTTGCACTGAATATTACAGGGAGGATCTTATGGGAGAGATAAAAGACATAAACAGAAGAAACAATAACCAGAGGAATCTATCATAAAATACAGGTATAGACAATTAGAGAATGAGGGCGACTCAAGCTACTAACAGTGTGAGGTATGAACCTTCCCTCATGGTAAACACAATACCAGAAATAATAAAAATAATACTCTTGTCTCCAATGAACAAGGAGGCCATTAAAAGCTTTGGCTTTAGAGCTAGACACACCTGAGTTTAATGCCTGGCTTGGATACAACTAGGTCTATAATACTGAACAAGTGATGTAACCTCTCCAAGCTGCAGTTTTCTCAGGTCTATAGCACTACCTCTTTCACTGTGGGCTGTGATGAGAATTACACGAGTACGGAAAAGGTACTGGCATAGTTCCTGGGACCTAGGAAAAGCTCAATTCATATTTGTTGAATGAATGAATATGAGCTAGTAATCTTAAGAGCTCTGTGGGGGAGGTAAGACCTTGAAATATATGTGAAATGCAAGGGGAGGAAGGGTCCCACGGACACTAATGGAGGGACAATAAAGCAGGGTGGATAAGGCATGGGCTTTGGAGGCAGATCTGGGTTCAAATATCAGTTCTGTCACTTATAATACTATGACTGAGGAAATCATCTAATTCTAAACCTTGTGAACAGAAAAAAAAACTGAAGCAAAAATGTCAAACATCTTTTTTTTATTGCAATAAAATGTACGTAACATACAATTTATCATTTTAACCATTTTTAAGTATATGGTTTTGTGGCATTAAGTATATTCACATTGTGCAAACGTCACCACCAGCCATCTCCATGGATACATGGATGTAAGTTACATTGTTGGTTTTTTTTTTTTCCTTTCTAACTTAGATTTACAGAAAAAATGAACAGGTAGTATAGAAGGTTTCATATTACACCCCACACACAGTTTCCCTATGAACATTGTCATTAGTGTGGTACATTTGGTATAATTAATGAACTGATATTGATGCATTATTATTACTGAAGTCCATGGTTTATAAACTACAGATTTCCTTAGTCTTTACCTAATGTCTTTTTTCTGTTCCAGGATCCCATCCAGGACAGCACATTACATTTATGTCTCCTGAGGCTCCTCTTAACTGTGACAGTTTCTCAGACTTTCCTTGTTTCTGATGCACAAATTTGAGGAGTACTGGTCAGGAATATTGTAGGTGTTGGTTATTTTTTGTATGTAACATTTCATGATTAAAAATTACTAATCAGGGGGACTTCCCTGGTGGTCCAGTGATTAAGAATCCATCTGCCAATGCAGGGGACACAGGTTCCATCCCTGGTCTGGGAAGATCCCATATGCCGTGGGGCAGCTAAGCCCGTGCACCACAACTACCAAGCCCGAGCTCTAGAGCCCGGGAGCCACAACTGCTGAGCCCGTGTGCCACAACTACCAAAGCCTGCATGCCTAGAGCCTGTGCTCCACAGCAAGAGAAGCCACTGCAGTGAGAAGCCTGCGCACCGTAATGAAGAGTAGCCCCGCTCACCGCATCTAGAGAAAAGACTGCGCGCAGCAACGAAGACCTAGTGTAGCAAAAAAAAAAAAAAAAAAAAAAGAACCTAAGAGTGGTGATCATTAAAAAAAAGAAAAAGAAAAATTACTAATCAGGGACTTCCCTCGCAGTCCAGTGGTTAAGAATTCGTGCTTCCACTGCAGGGGGCACAGGTTCAATTCCTAGTTGGGGAACTAAGATCCCGCATGCCATACGACGTGACCAAATAGAGAAAAAAATTACTAATCAGTTGTGATAGCAATACCTGTTGGGCCTACCTTAAAAAACACACAGACACACACACACACAACACCTCCATGCTATCAATTTAGTGCAAGCCAGCATCATTTCTCACTGTAATCACTGCAGTTGTCTCTCTGCTCTATATTGGGTCTCCACTCCCCCCATCTTTTCTCCACACAGCAGCCAGAGAGGCTTTAAAATATAAATCAGCTTCTATTTCTTCTGGTCTCCAGATGCTTCAATGGCTTCTTTTCTTGTAGACTAAAATACACTACAGGATCCTTCATGCTCTCATCACTTATCGCTCTTCCCCTGGCTCGCTCTGCTCTGTCACACTGGCCTCCTTGTAGCCCCTGAAACACACTGCACTCCTGCCCTAGGACCGTTGCACCTGTCCTTTACCTGGAACGTTCCTCCCCTGCACAGCCACAGGCTCACTCCTCCACTCTTTCTAGTCTCTGCTCAGATGTCACCTCTTCAGAGAGGCATTCCCTCGCACCTTAGCTTGCAGCCCGCCCCCCACAAGTTGTCCTCTTTCTCCTTAACTTTTTTTTAAATTCAAAATATCACTACCTGACATTACATTCTACATCTTAATTTGTTTATTGTCTGTCTCTTCCATTAGAATACAAGTTTCACGAGGCCAAGCATTTAATACAATTTGTTTATTGCTGTATCTTAGGCTCAAAGTTAACAATAAATATTGGTTACATTAATTAGTCAATAAATACTTTTTTTTTTTTACAAGGAAGTTGGTTGTTAGGTAAGGTGGTTCACAATCTGGGACTCCTGAACTCCTAGATATCTTTGAAGGTGGCAGTTTTCTGAATTTCTAAAGATCTGGTCAGACTACTAATTACTTACAGGGGGATAGTTCATTAATGGATATATCTCCAGAATCTGGGATAATTCCTTTCATACACTGAGCACTCACTAGAGATACCTGTATTATAATTAGCTGGAATGAAATCGGCAATGTGGCAAAGCAAAGTCTTTGTGATGGCAGCGTATCTGAAAGGCAGAGGAATACTGAGAAAGTTTATGTACGAGGACAATAATCACATTAAAATTATATAATGTTTGTTAATAACACTGTTATGGACTGAATTGTGTCTCCGTGCCGCACCCCTCCCCCTGTAGCCCTAACCCCCATTATGACTATATTTGGAGATAGAGCCTCTCAGGAAGTCATTAAGGTTGTGAGGTCATAACAGCGGAGCCCTAATCTAATAGAACTAGTGTCCTTATAAGAAGAGGAAGAGACAGGTGTGCACAGAGAAAAGGCCATGTGAACACACAGTGGGAAGGCCACTATCTGCGAGCTAGGAAGAGGGCTCACAAAACCAACCCCTCTAGCACCTTGATCTTGGACTTCCAGCCTCCAGAACTGTAGACAAATAAATTTCTGTGGTTTTAAGCCACCTAGTCTGATTTCAGTCACTATGAGTGCTATCATCTTAGAAGGTGAAGGACAATGAGGAAGACACCCCACCCCGTGTTTTGGGGGTGGCTTCAGATTCATTGTTTTATGTACTATATGGGAAGATATCTATGAAATAAAATTGTATTTCAGTTGTAAATAATAGATTGGTTCTCTTTCATTCAAATAATGTTCATAATTTAAAAGTCCTGGAAAAATAAATTCACAATCAAGTTTTATATGTGCAACTACATTGATACAAGTTAAACCTTGGTAATTGGATAGCTTGTTCATTTTTTTAAGTGTTATGGAAACATAAAGGACCTTGGTCTGTCAGAATTTTCATTAAAAATAATACTTTGGCCAAACCAAGATTCCCCACAGTAATAACCTACGTACAGCTATATTCAGTGACTAAATTGTGTTTATGCTTTTCTTAAGCAATGGCATTCATTTTGACCATTTATCCAAACAAAATGCGACAAACAGCAATAGAAAAGACAAATGTAACCCTGGGCTGCATTTGCAATCAATGCACGGAGCTGTGGCATTAGCTTTTGGAAGAGTACTTAAACACAGCCACACAGTGTCCAGCTGTGTGTTCTGCCCTTGGTCTCAATGGCAGTCTGAATTACAAGCACTACCAGGTTCACAAGATTGTTAATTCTGCAAAAACACCAAATGGACTTCAAAAAGGGAAGTATAAAAATCTTAAGACTCTAATAGTGTATCCTAGCTAAAGTTCCATGAAGCACATGATTGTAGTGTGACAAAGTGGTCTTTTTTTTTTTAACATCTTTATTGGCGTATAATTGCTTTACAATGGTGTGTTAGTTTCTGCTTTATAACATAGTGAATCAGCT
Source organism: Mesoplodon densirostris (assembly GCF_025265405.1). NCBI lineage: Eukaryota > Metazoa > Chordata > Mammalia > Artiodactyla > Ziphiidae > Mesoplodon > Mesoplodon densirostris. Next base: position 20,755,249 of record NC_082662.1, on the reverse strand, counting down.
ATACATTTACATATATCCCCATATCTCCTCCCTCTTGTGTCTCCCTCCCACGCTCCCTATCCACCCCTCTAGGTGGTCACAAAGCACCGAGCTGATCTCCCTGTGCTATATGGTTGCTTCCCACTAGCTAGCTATTTTACATTTGGTAGTATATATAAGTCCATGCCACTCTCTCACTTCGTCCCAGCTTACCCTCCCCCCTCCCCATGTCCACTACTGGGCATATACCCTGAGAAAACCATAATTCAAAAAGAGTCATGTACCACAATGTTCATTGCAGCTCTATTTACAATAGCCAGGACATGGAAGCAACCTAAGTGTCCATCGACAGAAGAATGGATAAAGAAGATGTGGCACATATATACAAAGTGGTCTTTATGAGCATGTTTACCGTTAAAAAAAAGTAGAAGCCCTGCCAGAAAGACTTTATATATAATGTATTAATCTTATTAATGTTTGAGCTTTTTATTTTACAAATTTCATAACATTTTCTAGTTATCAGTGCTAATTTTATGTGATGGTACATAGGACCAAGTTCTCTAAAAGAATTTGTTCAAATAAAAGTATATTTGCCTCGGGAATTCCCTGGAGGTTCAGTGGTTAGCACTTGCCACTTTCACTGATGTACTTCGAGTTAGGAATCATGTCTAATTGAGTTTTGTTTTTCCTGTAACTGGTCAAAAAGGATATATGGAGAAAATGCTTGTTGAATGAATTAATAAATGGATAATCAAGCACAGTTCAGAATTTTAGAGAGAAATTTCTAGAGACTACCGGATCCTACAACTACCATTTACTTCTAGTTTCCTCCTTTTCTGAAAATAACATGTAGATGGACAGATTCAAAACTAGTTGTCAGTTTTAAATCCTTCTTTATTCAGCAACATCATCCTCAAGAGAAATAAATGTACTAAAATGAAATCCTTGTTTAATCTGATTACCTTGATCAGAAAAATTGAACTAGGATGTGCTATTCTTTGCTCTTATGTGGTCTTTAATTTAAATAAAATCTGGCATAAAGCAGTTCTCTTTGTGCATGCAACATAAATCAGTATTAACTCACTTTATTTTTCATTCATTTAAATACTGAAAACCTCTATGGTAAGAGAAGATCAGATGTTGGAGAAAAAAATAGTACTGACTGGTCTTCTTTTGAACTCATGATCGCTAACTTCAAGTGATGCCTAGCTGTCCTACTCTAGTCAATTTCATCCTAAAAGATTACATTGGACCTTCTTCTTTCTCTTCAGATCTTTAATATCTCCTGCCCCTACTCAATCTCAGCTGCTCATTTCACTGAGGTAAAAATCACAAAGGGATTTCCACAAGTGCTCACCACCAAGCTATCATCTTACCTTCATTTGTACTCCTGCTCTGCCTTCCCACCTGTTTTAGTCCATTCGGGCTGCTATAACAAAGTACCACAGACTGGGTGGCTTAAACAAAAGTTCATTTCTCACATTTCTGAAAGCTGAAAGTTCAAGAACAGGGTGCCAATATGGTCAGGTTCTGGTAAAGGGCTTCATATGGGTTGCAGACTGCTGACTTCTTGCTGTGTCCTCACATGGTAGAAAAGGTGAGGAATCTCTCCAGGGTTCCTTTTATAAGGGCACTAATCCCAATCATGAAGCCCCACCCTCATAACCTAATCACCCCAAGGGCCCCACCTCCTAATTTAATCACCTTGGGGATTAGATTTCAATATATGAACTTGGGCACAAACATTCAGACCACAGCACCACCATAGTGGGGAAACTGTCTGTGCTCCCATGTAAGGCCAACTCTTCCACTTGTCCTCTGGACCTACCCTCTCTCCTACTCAAGAACATGGCTCCACAACTGTACAATCTCTCTCCTACATAACCCATTTTCCCCTCTCTACTAGATTATTACCATCAGTATACAAACATGCTATAATATATCCCATCTTAAAATAAAAAACAAAAACACCTTGATAGAACCACCCTCTCTAGCCACCAGCCCAATTCTTTGCTTCTCTTTACAGCAAAACTCTCTAAATTTATATCCACTATGATGATTATAATTTTTTAAAGGAAAACTGTTGGCAAGGATGTAGAGAAATTAGAACCTTCATACATGCCTGGTAGGAATGTAAAATGGTGCCGTCACTGTGAAAAACAGTTTGACAGTCCCACAAAAAGTTAAGCATAGTGTTATCAAATGACCCAGCAATTCCACTCCAGCAATGTACCCAAGAGAACCAAAGACATTTGTTCACACAAAAACTTGTACATGGATGTTCACAGCAGCATTATTCATAATAGCCCCAAAATAGAAACAACCCAAATGTCCATCAGCCAGTGAATGGATAAACAAAGTGTGGTATATACATACAGTGGAATATAATTTAGCCATAAAAAGGGATGAAGTATGGATGCATGCTACAACAAAGCTGAACTCTTAAAACATGCCAAGTGAAAGAAGCCACACACAAAAGACCACATGTTGTAGGATGCCTTTTATATGAAATGTCCATAATAGGCAAATTCATAGAGACAGAGAGTAGATCAGTGGTTGCAAGGGACTGAGGGGAATGAGGCATGTTGCCAATGGGTAAGGAGTTTCTTTTTAGGGGGATGAAAGAGTTCTGGAATTAGTGGTTATGGTTACACAACCTTGTGAGTATACTAAAAACCACTGAGTTGTATACTTTAAAAGGATGAATGTTTTGCTATGTACATTATATCTCAATTTAAAAACTTCTCTAATTTGCCCAAACCTACTATCTTGACATCCTCTTTTCTTATTTTTTTTTCTTGAGTCTATTCCAATCGGGTGTTCATTCCCAGTAACCCATGGAAACTGCTATTGTTGATGTCAACTATGCCTTGTTTTCTGTACTTTTAATCAAAACATTTTCACAGAATGTCAAGGAAAAATAGTTTAAAATTCCTTTAGTGAATGAATTTGTCCTCATGACAGAAGATTCTGAAAGTTATAGAAAGGAAGCTAAAGGTGTTCATTATGGGCAGTATTTTATCGTTGCATTCTATAGTGCATAATAAGGTGTGAGATTATGCATTTTATAGTATAGCTGACTGTTTTAGGTGTCTGTTTAAGGGGAGCATATGTTAGGGTTAAAAGCCTTTTGAACCCTATTCCCCAAATCCTGCAAGTGTTTTCTTCCTTCCAATCAAGTAAAGCTATTTACCATCTCAGTGTATTCAGTCAGCTTTTGAAAGGTAGATTCAGTATTTCTGACAAACTAGGACCCTGCTGCTTGATAAGCAGATGTTCACATTCATGGTTCCCCATAATCTGCCCCAATTCTACATCTCCAGCTTGATCTTCCAAAATTCCACACCACAAACTCGTTGCTCTAGCCAAGCTGGTTTGTTTTCTGTCTCCAAGTTATAAAATGGGCAATTCTATTTCTAACATTTTGCTAAGAACTTTGTTCCTGTCTAAAACATTCCCTTCCTTTCCAGAATTCCCTGGCAGTCCAGTGGTTAGGACTTGGTGCTTTTACTGCCGTGGGCCTGAGCTCGATCCCTGGTTGGGGAACTAAGATCCTGCAAGCCACGCGGTGTGGCCAATAAATAAAATAAAATAAAATAAAATATTTCCTTCCTTTCCCTCTGCCTGCCCTTCAAGATTTATTTGAGAGTCTATGCCATTTGCTTATTCAGTAAACATCAACTGAGTGCCTTCCATATGCCAGGTACTCTCTGGAGTACTGGGGTACAATAAAAACAAGCCTGTCCTTATGTAGTTTATATTCTAGCAGGAAAATGACACATTACAAAATGAATTAAAACGTTATTACAGTTTTGATAAATGCTAAAAATATGAGGCACAGGAAAATAGGATAACCTATCCTGGGGAAAATTAACTGGTCTGGGGGATCAGAAAGGCTTTCTCTCAGACATCGTTGCTTTTTGGAAAGCAATATGGCAATATATTAAATCACACAAAAACTTTAACCCAGAAATCCCACTTTTGAGACTTTATCATATAACAATAAAAGTACCAGTACTTAAAGTGGCTTAAAGTGTGACTCTGACTCCTACTAAAGTTGCAAGCATTATAATGTATAATATCCCGCCAAGCCAGGCTGCCCAAGAGCTCAAATCTCCAAGCCAGACTGGTGGATTGAGGAAAGCAAATGCAGGTAACCCAGTATGTCATTAAAAAATATTCAGGTGGGTGGACTCATCATGAGATGCTTAGAACATTCCAGAGAAGTCAGATTTAGGTCCAATCGCATAATACAAAGTATCTAGCACCTGAAAGCTTGCTATAAGGTCCTGATGGAAGTCTCCCAGTAAAAGTTATCCATTAATGGGGTTTGATGAAATGGTTGTTGAACATGGGGGTGATGGCTAGTTCTGGCTACCTGGAGCACATTTGTCTTATTGGCCAAACTGGCTGATATGTATGGTCCTTTGCCTATGGGAGGCAAATTGCTGTATGAGATCCTGTTCCATTGGTAAACATCACAGTTGCATTGCATTGTACCTTGAAGCAAAGCTCACCTGTTGTTAGATTGAGGACAGAATAGTTTACCTTTACACAGGGCAAGACAAGTGCTGAGTCTCGTGAGATAATATCTGTGATGATTTGGTTGTTGAGCCAAGGTTGCAAAAATTGAGTATGGTCAAGTAAAGGCTGTGAGAAACTTGAGGGAGCAGGACACAGAGTAGATTGCATGACATATATCCTTTGAAAAGGAAGTCTCTTACAGAATCAATAGTGTAGCCTTGTGCAGTATTTTTCCGTTTTCTATTTGGACCCATTGACATTCTCGTTATTACATTGCCTCTGACTGTGCCTTTACTGGAGTCAAATTCCTTCTGCAGGTCTTATAATCCACAGATGTACAGTTAGTTATGGTTCCTCTGATGTTCAGGTGGGTATGGCAGAGACGGCTCGTCTGATTGAGGAGCAGCGCTCTAGTGAGCAAAGGTGTGCACTGAAGACTTACATTGCTGTGCAGAGTAGAGCAATCCTCAAACAAGCAATACAGGTGGCCATTAGGCATGGACACAAATGCCACATTCTTAGTTAGGCAGAGGAACCGATCAGTCCTTATATTGTAATGACACCACTTTTGTGGGTTATTGGGAATGCTATTGACAGGTACACATCTGGATTTGTGTGCTGTTTGCTTGCTTTTCCTGGCTTCTGAGTAGACACCCAAAAGCCAAATGACATGGTACAGGAGACTTCCTAACACCTCTCGATGGTGGCTGCAGTGGGGACACGGTGGTCAGCTCCCATGGTGATACTGTAGATAACATCCTCCTGTGATAAGTCTTCATGGCAGGAAACAGCTCTGTCAAGCTGCTACATCGAGGGGTGCCTCCTGAATAGCATTGCAAGCCTGGTATTTCCACGCTAGAGCTACCAACCCAAGAAACAGTCATCTGGAGGAGCAGTAGGAATAACAGCCTAGTTATAGTGAGGCTCAGTAATCACAGGCAGTGGAGTGGCAAGCCCACATGGGGTGATGTTTCAATCAATGGCAGGAGTTCCTTGGGACATCTTGGAAGACAGGAATGTCACATCAGGCTGGAGTTTATTGATCTCTGTGTTAACTGCCTTGAATGCTGCACTGGTTGACTGTAGCTAATGATTCTATAGCAGCTCTAACAACAGAGATGTCTCATCTCAACTCATCTCTGATCTAAGATCAATGAATATGTCTTCTGTGTCAGAATTCCTCTTTGTAGCTCTCACTCTCTAGATGAGCTCCGTGGTTGCAAGTTCGTCTTATCCCGTCGTCTGAGAGAGCTAAGCTTACTTCCTGAGCTACTATCTCAGGTAACTCCTCCAGTAGTGCTGGAGTCTTCACTGCAATCAGCTGCTCCAAGTTGTATACTGGACATGGCTCTGTTGACCTTGAAGCCATGTATTAAGAGCCAGTGGAGGAGCTCCACTCTGCAACCGTTCTTATGTTTTTGGAATCTGACTTTGGTTCCAAGGCATAGATTTTAGTGGTGGAAAAACTGGATACCACATGAATGTCCATGAATAAGCAATAAGGGATAAAAGATTAATTTCTGGTTTTTCTAGACAATGGAATATTAGATAGCTGATTGGAAATAAATTAGATCTAAATGGTTTGTCTTAAAGGATATTGATTATAAGAACAAGTTTCAAATCAGTTTGTTTAGAATGAGCCCATATTCATAAAAAATACCATATGCTGGTATATTTGAAAGAGTTTGGAAATGTTAACGTTGGTTACTTCTAAGTTATGGGGAAGAAGAATGGGGACCTCTTTTAGAGGATTCCATACTTCTAGGGAATGGATTATTAGCTTTTACTTTATATATCTTTGGATTTCCTCACCTGTCACAAAATTAGCTGTTATTAAAATTAATGAAAGAATTTAATTTTGGTAGGGGAAAAGACTACTAAATTTTTCTTAACCTATCCTACACCATCTAATACAGTAAACATTCTATAAATATTTATGGAAGGAGATATGGGGGAGGAGGAACAGGTTAAAATATGTTTCACAGTGCTAAAAAGATAACCCTTAAAGCATTAATTGTATGATGAAGCATTGCAGAACCTCTAAATGAACAGCAGGAGGGAGGAAGAAAGAGATACTTGATTAGGCTGGCAAAATAAAATGGGAAGAAGTGAAAAAAGCAAAGTATTATAAAATAAATAATAGGCACCAATGGAAAAGATAAGACCAATATTGCAGTTACTCCAATAAATGTAAATGGGTTGAATTTACCTATCGAATGACAAAATCTTTCATACTGGGTGTAAACACTCAGGTAGGTGTTATTCACCTAACTAGATGCTGTGTACCTTTCAAAACACATAAAACAAAGTGAACCTTTAACAAAACATGATCGCGGGTGGCCTTGGCCTGCAGTGGCTTGCAGCAGGATTTTGGTGTCCGGCCAGAGATTGAGGTTGGGCAGCGGCAGTGAGAGCACTGAATCCTAACCACTAGACCACAAGGGACCAGTGGCCCGGGACAAGGCTCTGGCCCATCAGCTGTGTAGAAATGAATTTCCACATGGAGACGGAAAGTAGTGAAGCAAGTAAACTGTTTATTAGGAGGAAAAAGACTACAGTACGTGCGGATAGACACACGGGCAGGCTCAGAGAGACAGTCTTGCCCTCCTGGAAGTTTGAATCACTTTTATGGGGCATTTCCTCCGGGTTTCCTTTGACCAATCATCTTGCTTTGCCTGGTTCTGAGTCCGTATTTGGTACCTCTCACCATCCTCCCCTGTGTGCGTGTGTCTCTTAGCCAAGATGGATTCTAGTATAGAGGCCTATGGGTAGTTGGCATCACTTACTATGAGGTGGCGCCCCCTCCCTTTTTGACCTCCAATGAGCCTTTCTGTGCATGTGTAGTCGGTGAAGTCTCCTTGACTTCAAGAATGAGGAATACGTGGTCTTTTATCTCTTTTCTGGGCAGGGCCCAGCCTACTCCATCATCCTGCTTTTATGGAGTTTCTGCTATTATGGAGTTTCTGTCCACAGGGGAGAAACTGTTCAGCCTGGGGCTCATCTATCTCCTGCCTCAGAAGGATACTATTTGCAAGCCACGAGTACCATAAAAATATTTTAGAATACACCTAGCAAGACAAGTACAAAATGTGTATGGAAAAAAGCTATAAAATTTTGGTGAATGTATTAGTTTTCTATTGCTTCAGTAACAAAGCCACAGACTTAGTGGCTTAATCCCAACTTATTATCTTACAGTCTGTAGGTGAGACGTCTCACTGAGGTAAAGTCAAGGTGTCAGCAGGGCAGCGATCTTTTCGTAAACCTAGGGGAGAATCCCCAGCACTGCTCCTTCAGGTGTTGGAGGAATTCACTTCTGAGGTCACAGGACTGAGATCTCTGTTTCCTTGGTGCTGCCAGCTTGGAGCCATCCTTAGCTCCTAGACGTCTCTCAGGGGTCCTTGTGGAGACCCCACATTTCAGAAGCAGCAATAAAATGTGGAATTCTTCTTGCGCTTTTAATCTCTCAGGTGATTAGATTAGGCCCACCCTATATAATCCAGGATAAGTGATTTCCTATCTACCTCCCAAGAAAGTAGCTTTTGTAAAAATGCCTGCAAAGCAGCATTGACTGGCAAAAGCAGCTCATAGGACTAATTCTCCTTACATAAGTGGTTAGTTCATTCGATGAAAAATTATTTCAAGGCAATTGTCATGCTTTATTAACAACAATAAATATGTCTAAAATGTATCCTACTTATAAATCCCTGGAAATAAAAGTCACCATTGTTTAATCCTTAGCACCAAGAACACTGTCCTCAGAACAGACATCTCAGACGTCATTCTGAACCTTTAGACTAACTTAAAGGTCAGCTATGAGTGCCCTTTGCATTCTGTCTCCACCTTTCTGACTTTTCCTAGCCAAAACACGGGAGTGAAAAACGTTTTCTAAGATAATGCATTGACTGGCATCCTGTGACGTCCCGGGGAAGGCGGCCCGCCGGCCGGACATGGGTCAGGAGGAAGTGGCCAAGAAGGGTCCAGGGAGGCACAGCCCGGAGGGGAGGAAACGACCCAGTTAACATCAGCCAGGCACACAGTCCCAGAGCCCGGTGTAGCCGGAGCGACGCCACCTCGTTTTCACTCGATTTCAGCCAAGAACACCAAAGAGCCACAGGCAGCTACCCGGATGGAGCGGCGGCTCCCCCCGCCCCCTTTCCGTGCTAGGGCGCGCATGCGCATCCTGGAGGCCATTGGGTGAGGCGGAGGGTGGGGCTCGGGGTGGAGCGAGGAGGGGAGCGGCGGTTGGACGAGAGGGGAGCCACGCCCACCACGCAACGTCTCTGCGCAGGCGCGGGGCGCCAGCTGCTGGTATTTTCGACCCGTCTGCCGCGCCCCCGTTCATTTTGCTTTTGGACGTTGGAGGTTGGAGGTTGTAGTTGTGAGTCCGCCGTTCAGGAGAAGCAGCGAAAAGCCTCTCTCCGTCCTTAACTTCAGAAGGAAGGCGTCCGTTGGGCCTTTCCCTTCTTGAGTGAGGCGTCGACGGCCCGTGGTGGGTTTTCTGGTGACGGGGTGGCCCTGCGGTCGGTTACCTCAAGGCGAGCGTAGCCGGGGCCCTGTGGGCCCCGCGGGGCGTGGACGGGGACGGTGGCGGGGCTGGAAGGCCGGCAGCAGGCGGCGCCACAACCCGGAGTTCCGGAGGCCGGGAGGCTCGTTTCTTTCTCGGCCCGAGGCTGCCCGCGCGGCTCACTTCGGGACTTCACCTGTATTTTGTTTCCTCTCGTTTGTTTTTAGGAACTGAGTTTTCGGGCAGGGGTCGTCGAAGAAAAGGAAGCTCGGAAGCTGCCGTCCGAGATGTCCAGCTACGTGAACGACCTGTGGCCGGGCTCGCCGCACAAGGCCTCCCCCACGTCGTCGCGGTCGGGCCCGTCCAGCCGGCTGTCCTCGGCGTCCGGGAGCCGCTCTCCCAGAAGCTCTCGGTCCCGATCCATCGTCTCGAGTCGGTCGTGGTCGCGGAGCCGCAGCCGCAGCCCGCCCCGGCGGAGGAGCAGGTCGAGGTCTCGCTCCCGAAGGCGCCACCGGAGGAGGTACCGGCGCTACTCGCGCTCGTACTCGCGGAGCCGCTCGCGCCCCCGCAGCCGCCGGTACCGGGAGAGGCACCACGGCTCCTCCAGGAGTTCCTACCGGTCCCTCAGCCGCCCCCGCTCCCGCGGCCGCTCGCATTACCGGAGGGCCTACGCCTTCGCGCGGGACCGTCGTTACTACGGCTTCGGCCGCACCGTCCACCCGGAGGAGCGCAGAGACTGGAGGGGGCGATCCCGGACCAGGTCGCGGAGCCCAACCCCATTTCGTCTGAGTGAGAAGGGTGAGTCGTCGGTCGTCGAGAGAGGCGTTAGGGGAAAGAGGAAGGACTCCAGTAGGTTAATAGTTAAAACTACACTGTCGTGGGCGCCCAGTTTTAAAATGGACGGCATGCTTTCCCCTTGGGAGTAACGCTGTGCACGTTAAATGGCTTGGTGGAGGGCGGTTCTGGGTGGAGCCTTGAAATTGTCAGGGAGTTAGTTATTTACCCACCCTGTGCTTTTATTGATTATTTAGGGATACTTGTTTTTCTCAGCAAAATAAGTAGTTCTTTTTCCATCAATAGAAATATATCTTACATGTGGAAGTACCATGTAAACGTCTAGATATCACTAGTTTAAAATCACAAACATAGTTTGTGATTTTTGAGTTTTCTGGAGAAATACTGCAGGATAAATGGACATTTTGTGTTTCTTTTGTAGATCGAATGGAGCTGTTAGAAATAGCAAAAGCCAATGCCGCAAAAGCATTAGGAACAGCCAACTTTGACTTGCCAGCTAGTCTCAGAACTGTTTCTGTATCTAAAGAAACCAACCGTGGAACAGCTGTACTGAATAATGGTGCAAAATCTGAGGTAAGTATTTTAGATTTATCCAAACAAAATCTTCAGAAAACTATTACCAGAAAGATCTGATTAGCCATTTTTATTTGATTTGCCTTAGACTGCTTCCTGGAAAGGCTAGCTAAATATAATTTAAAATAACAGATCTGACAATACTGAGATAGTCTCCCCCCGTGAAAATGGGAGACTAATGAACTTTATTTTCAGTTGACACAGTACTGATTACTTTCATAATTGTAGCTGATACTTCGGTGATTTCTATGTAGTTACCAAGTTTTTCTAGCTAGTTTTACGGAGTATTTATCTGTAGCGCTCATTTGCAGCATTATGTTCCCACAAATTCTATACTCAACATACAGTATAGTTTATCTGCTTTATTTCTGTCTTATAGAAATCATGAATGTGGTCTCCAGACATTGATGAAGAAAATCTGTTGGTAATTGATACATGCGCAAAAGCATCAGAGGTTTAACTAATTTGAAGTTTATGTTGACACACTGAAAACTTAGTTTTTTGTTGGTAGATCCCTATGCATGCTAGAATTTGGGACAGGTACTAAAACAAAAGTGTACTTTGTAATGGTGGGGCATCTGATATAGGTGTCCCTTTCATAATATATGCAATATATTCCAGATGTTTTGAGAGATTACAGAAGAAGAGGCCTGCTTCACTTGCAGATAAGTTTATTAAAATTCTCCAGAAATGTGCAGCATAAAATTCATAGCTTAAAGGTTTAAGGTAGTTAGGAATTGATAACACTCAGTTAACATAGGAAAGATGGGTTATCTCCTGTCATTCAGACCCAGATGTGGGTTTGCCTAAGTATTAGTGGTGGACAAAAAAGATCTTAGTTCAGTCGCTTTTTCAGACGGTTAGGTGCCCAGCTGGATGGGCAAATGCCTTAGTTCTTTGAAACTAGGTGTTTTCTGGTATGACTTGACTTTCAAAGTTACTTGAATTTGCATCAGGGGGATACAGTACTGCATTATGGGGAAGAGTGTCTTAAGCCTATCATTGAATCAACTTTGTTATGGGGAAAACTCAACAGAGTACTGTGTTGTTTATTTTAGGATGTTAACTATTTGGTTACATCCAACTTGATTTGTGTCTCTACAAGTGAATTTGTAATACAATTGGGCTGCTTTTTGTACCTACAAGGGTATGGTTTTTTAAAATTTACTTTCTCTTACCTGTCTAGCTGTCAGATAAGTTAATAGAAGATGAAACAGAAAATCCCAACGAGAAGTCTTCCCAGCAAAAAAGCATAGCTTTTAGCTCTAATGTAAGTATATCTAAGCATTGACCACTCAAAAACTGGCCTTAAACATATTTCTGTTATGTGGGTTTTTACTTTTGTTGGCTCATTGTTTTTATGCTGATAATTCGAGGCCTACTAAGCTGCTAAGTAAATAGAATTAAAAAAAATTTTTTTGTATGGTTCTTACAAGTGACCAATATAATGGGCTCCTACTCTAATATCTACATTCTCAGTCTCAATATTTTGTCCTCCTTTTAACTATTCCCATTATCCTTTTTAACTGTTAAAATATTCAAAAAACAAGTCTCAGAATATCCTGTAGTCAGAATATTTTAAAATCAGCTAAGGGCTTAATAAACAAAATTTCAAAACTATTTTTAATACTTCACTACTGCAGTAGTGACATATGCCTTGCATATGTCTGATTTGATTGAATCAAGTTGCAAGTGCGGTCCGTGGCTTTGCATTTATTTGGTTGGTGTCTTTTTAAAGTTCTAGTCTTAAATGGAATTATTTAATGTATTTTGTAAAAAGCAAATATTTTAAATATGTATAATAATATTTGTTTGGGAAGCTGACTTAAGAACTTGTTCTCTTACAGAATTCTGTAGCAAAGCCATTGCTTCAGAAATCAGCTAAAGCTACTGCTGAAGAGACCTCTTCAGGATCCCCAAAAATAGATAAGAAGAAAAGTCCATATGGACTGTGGATACCTGTCGAAAAGAACATCAATAGCTAAGGTTGCCTGAAATGCACTTTTTTTTTTTTGCGAGTTTGTTTCCAGCATTATTCCATTCCTTTGAACCATTTATTGATAATTGTTGCAATTACAGATGACAACACAGAAAGATGTCAATACTTAATATTTAAATATTAACATTTTAGATTTCTCTTGCAGATAGGAGATAGCACAAATGGACCAGAGGTTACGCACAGGTGGCATTCTTGTATATATACTTGTAAATGTTTTATATAATATGGATTGGTTATGTAGAAGTGAAATTTTTAAGACAAACAGTAATTGAACTGTGTTGTATATATTTTGTTAATAAATTTGTTTTTATCATTTTAGTTTCACTTTATTGTGTATATTTTACATAATGGGTTTTTATTTAATAAAGAAGAATGAGGTGGTATCTCTTGTTTAAAGCCTTGCTAATCCCAGATCCAAATCCATGGACTGACAGCATAGGGCTCAGTGATCTTACCTCAGAGTTTGTGAGAAATGCTGAATCTCAAATCTACCCCAGAACTGAATTAGAAGCTGATTTGTAAAGTACTCCCAGTTGATGTAGATACTCATTAAAATTTGGGAAGTTTGGCCTAAGACTTAAAAGAATACTGGCATGTTATCCTGGAAGAATTGAGCTTCACGGCAGGAAACTCAGCCAGAGAGGGGTTGAAACAGAATGCCTCACTGGGCTATAAAATCAGAGGTTTTGTTGCATTTTTTTCTTATGTTTTAAAAAGTATTCATTTATTTGAAATTCTTCATTGCTTCTTACTGTAGCTGGGAAAGACCTTAACTAAGCACATAAAAATTTAGAGATGAATGTTACACTTAACTGAAAGGTCTGGGCAGTTGGTTTAAACGTTAGCTGATTATGGATTTTTGTGGTTTTGCCTGTTAATACATTCTAGTGGATACCAAAACTAGGAAGATAAAAGCCAGTTTTAGATGGTCTCTCCAAGTGTTAATTTGACTTAATAGATCAAATGTTTGGATTAAATGTAAAATGCCAGCTTAATGAATTTATTTTGCTTATGTGCTAGACTTTAGCAACAAAACATGTCTTGCTAGAACCTAAGCAAAAAATAAAAATCCTAGTGGATCAGAAACATGCATGAGGTTTTGTTTTAGTGATGGATGTGGGTACTATTGATTGCTTGAATGGTTTTCTTTTCTACTCCTTGGAATCTTGCCATAATTTTGAACAGACTCTTTAGTTTGGGAAATAATGAAATAGACTTCCATTAGGCAGGGATAACAAGTTAGAGAATAGGATGAGGAGAATATTAGAGGCAAGACAAAAAACCTGGGAAAAGACAAACACCCAGAAATTAGATAATAGATGAGCAGGCTTAAGTCCTAAATTTTTTTTTTTTTTTTGCTGTACGCGGGCCTCTCACTGCTGTGGCCTCTCCCGTTGCGGAGCACAGGCTCCGGACACACAGGCCCCGCGGCCATGGCTCGCGGGCCCAGCCGCTCCGCGGCATGTGGGATCCTCCGGGATCGGGGCACGAACCCGCGTCCCCTGCATCGGCAGGCGGACTCTCAACCACTGCGCCACCAGGGAGGCCCTAAGTCCTAAATTTTTAAGTAGAAGTGGACTTTAAAAAGATGGTGAAGAATCCTCAAGTGGAATGTAATACTGTATTAACTACAGCTGTGCTGTCCAGTATTTTACCTGCATTTCCCATTAAGGCAGCCACCAGCCACTGTAGCTGTTGACCACTTGAGAAGTTGGCTGGTATGACTGAGGAACTGAATTTTAAGTAACCACTTACTGAAAAGTGCAGATAATAGAATACTTCTATGGTAGAACATTATATTGGGTAAGAGCTGCTCTTAAATTTGACCCTATGAAAAATTTAAGTGTACAAATTTAGACTTGGATATATACATTCCTGGACATATAATTTCTATTACTATAGTAAAGCTATAGAACTCAAGGATTTCCTTGTAAGGGAGACTTTTGCAATGAATTGATGACATAATGCTAAGATCATTTCCACCTTCACTTAGCTGGTAACAGAAAAGCACCTGCTTTGATTATGACCTTATGTAAGAGGATTGGCTAGTTGCTATGGATATGTGCCACTTCTGAGATTTCACTTCTACAGTGGTCTTTTCCTTCAGCCTTCAGATGCCTATTTTCTCTTTATTAGTTCATTTTCTTTTTACTACCCAGTATCCTGAAAAGAATGTACACTTTCTCCATTTTTTTTTTCCATAATCACCCCATGAGGTCCTGTCAGTCCTTATCTAACCTGACCTTGTTGTTTGTGTGTGGTCAGGACAACTGTGTTCAGTCTCTCCTAGGCTTTGTGACACAGAAGATAACTCGTACGTATTCCCAGACTGCCTGTCATTACATAAGTGGGATGCAGTTGCCCAGGTGTGATACCATGTCATTACATAACCTGTGGACAATATAGCAAGCAGGCGCTGACAGAAATTGTACCACGAGACTAGATTTAGTGCTGTCCAATAGAAAGGAGAGCTTCAATGAAAAGTAAAAAGGTGAATTCGTTTTTTACCCCAGTAGATGTTAAAATAGTTAAAATGTAGAAAAGTGGTATTTTACTTTTTTGGGGTAGGTGTTGTGATTCAGTGTGTATGTTACACTTAAAGCACACCTCAATTTGCCCTAGTCACATTTCAGATGATCACTAGTCACATACGGTGGGTGGCTACCATTTTGGAAAGCACAGCCCTAGATTGTAGGTTCAGGTGTGTAATGCTCTGCTTTTTTTCTAGAGAAGCCATGATTACTGAACTAACCACAGCATGCTGTCCTTTGGTTTTCTTTGCTGAAGCACTTATTAAGCTTACCTAGCAAAATAAAACTTGTTCTTATGAGGGCTCACTTTTCACTATTTCTTCATGGAGTCCTTTCTCAAATTTTTCTGTCATTCAGGCAGAGATTTCCATGCATTTGTCTTTTCTTTGACCTCTTCCATTATCTACAGTGGCTTTTTGTCCTTTGCCCACTATTAGGATTCTATCCTTAGCCTACTCCCTCTACAAGCTCTTTTGCTAATTTCCTCCACTCTGTCTTTAACTACCATCTACTAACTGAAGAGTATCAATTTCTGAACTCTAGTTTCCAAAGCTTGCCTCAGCTCTTCAAAATAAACCTTTCCTATACTGAGCTTATTACAGTATTGCCTGTTTGAATTAGTGGCTTTTACCATCCACCTAGTCACCTTCAGAGTAGTCTTCAGATCATACTGACATCTGTTTTTTTGGTTGGCTACTGGGAGCGCTTTTCTCCTCTGGGGAAATCCTATTTGTCCTTTAAACCCAAGTCAGTATGATGTCTTTGAAGACCTATTAATTTTTCCCTCCCCTCCTTTTCCCTTAGTAGAAAGGTATTATTAAATGTTTCTTTGAAAATACAGGAGAAGAAAAAACTACTGGCATGTTATTACTCTTGATAAGATTGGTCAGCATGGGTGTGTATTTGTGACAAATTATTTTAAAAAATAAGTAAAATTACCACATCTGTTCCCATTCCCAGGAGCAATCACTGTAAATAGTATGGTGCACATCCTGGATTTTTTTTCTATGCCTGTACAAACCTCTCTTTATATAGGTAAGAGCATCTTTTCATGTTAGATCTGTCTCATTCTATAGTTGTATGACTGTACCACAATGTTAAAATTTCCCTATTCACAGTACACTGAATATACCTTTATTAGCATTTATATTACCATCTTTATAAGCCCGTCATTAGCTAAATCAGAGCTTCCTACTCATTGATCAATAAGTGTGCCCAGCTTATACTGATCTCAATCCTAGGCATGTTTTTATTCACGTAACATGGCATAAATAATCTTCACTTTCATGGGATGCTCCTGACTTCAGGTTTTCTATCCTGTTTCCCGTAATTACTACTAAAATCGCATGTCCTAATTTTTTAGTTACAGTTGAAATAAGGTTAGAATTCCAGTTAGCCTTTAAAAAAAAAGATTGTATTATGTGTATTTTAATAATACTTTCACCAAGTGTTTTAACTTACCTTTCTCCAAGGGATATTTGCTTTTTGAAGGATGGCATATTTGTAAAATGCTATTGGAGAATCAGTCTCCCACCCTCTATGCTTGCCCCATAAATGCACCTGGGCCATGGGATAGAACATGGGACAGGCAAGCACCTGCTAATTGTGACCTCTTGGAGCAAGGAGGGATTCGGTTGAATTTCCAGTGACCACTGCCTTCCTTTCAGTACCTACCATAGCTTATAAGAAGAATTAGTGCCAATTTAGCAACTCACCTCTGAAGCTCCCAAGTTCAACTCCAGGTCAAGTCAAATGTATGACAGATTTCAGCATGATGATGACTTGTGTTCGTATCTAAGGATTTTAAGCCTAGCAGAGTGCACACATTAAGCACACACTTCAAACACAGAAATACAAGACATTTTTCTAAAACAAATGAATAATAAATATATAAGTATGAAAATACACAGATTTGTAGAACACGTCTTTACAAATTATAAAAGGAAAGAGTCCTGATTTACTGGTACAATTTGGCAGAACAGTTCCTGAAGGAGATTAGACAGCTGTTCCTCTTTCCAAGTTTTGTTTAATTTCAGCTGTATATTTCCCATAGAATCTTTCTGCCTTCCTGTTGAATTTAGCATTCCTTTCATTAATGTAGTCAATATCTGCATCATCATTATAAGGACATCTCCGGCTGTATTTGTCTCGTTTTTCAATTCTGTAACAGAAACAAATATACAGAGTTCAAAGCTGCATTCCTTTTTGTTTTTTCTTTTTTTTTTCTTTTTTTTTTTTTTTTCTGTACGCGGGCCTCTCACTGTTGTGGCCTCCCCCATTGCGGAGCACAGGCTCCGGACGCACAGGCCCAGTGGCCATGGCTCACGGGCCCAGCCTCTCCGCGGCATGTGGGATCCTCCCAGACCGGGGCACGAACCCGTATCCCCTGCATCGGCAGGCGGACTCTCAAGCACTGCGCCACCAGGGAAGCCCTGTTTTTTCTTTTTAAATAAATATTTTTATTTATTTTTGGCTGTGTTGGGTCCTCGTTGCTGTGCGCAGCCTTTTCTCTGGTTGCAGTGAGCAGGGGCTACTCTTCATTGTGGTGCATGGGCTTCTCATTGCAGTGGCTTCTCTTGTTGCAGAGCATGGGCTCTAGGACCGCGGGCTTCAGTTGTTGTGGCTCGCGGGCTTAGTTGCTCTGCGGCATGTGGGATATTCTCGGACCAGGGATCGAACCCATGTTCCCTGCGTTGGCAGGTGGATTCTTAACCACTGTGCCACCAGGGAAGTCCCTCCTTTTTGTTCTTAATAGTTAAGACTGAAAGCAATATCTTTAGAAAGCATCCTACAAGGATATATGTTCAATGAGCATTCTTCCTGAATTTAATCTTTTAAGTTAACAGTATCATCAGATGATCTGGTCTGAAGTTTGGGAAATTACCCAGGTTCATGCTGAAATATGAGTGGTAACATATTACATTGAGAGAATTTTTATACGTACTCTAGATTCTGCCTAGTAGTTACCCCATTCAAAACACATATAAGCAACGTAAGTGTCCATCGACAGATGAATGGGTAAAGAAGATGTGGCACATATATACAATGGAATTCTACTCAGCCATAAAATGAAACGAAATTGGAGTTATTTGAGGTGGATGGACCTAGTATTTGTCATACAGAGTGAAGTCAGTCAGAAAAAATGCCGTATGCTAACACATATGGAATCTTAAAAAAAATGGTTCTGATGAACCTAGGGGCAGGACAGGAATAAAGACACAGATGTAGAGAATGGACTTGAGGAGGAGGGTGGGGTGGGGGGAGGGTAAGCTGGGACGAAATGAGCGAGTAGCATTGAAATATATACACTACCAAATGTAAAACAGCTAGTGGGAAGCAGCTGCACAGCACAGGGAGATCAGCTTGATGCTTTGTGACCACCTAGAGGCATGGGAGAGCAAGGGTGGGAGGGAGGCGCAAGAGGGAGGGGATATGGGATATATGTATACATATAGCTGATTCACTTTTTTATACAGCAGAAACTAACACAACATTGTAAAGCACTTATACTCCAATAAAAATGTTTTAAAAACCCACACACACATATAAAAGTGGTGGTGAATGGGACCATTCTTCAAACTAATAATTCAAAAGTTCCTTAACTTCAATCCAGTTGCTACACTTCAAGACCATATAGTTAATTTTGTTATTAAGCATGAATCACTACTAAAATTTTAGGCTGCATTTGTAGTACTTACTGCTTTTCTAAGTCTACGACCGTCCTATCAATTTCCTCTGTGGAAGGCACATGTGTTCCATGAAGAAGACTGTTAGATGTTGGGTAGAACTCCTCTCCACTGAAAAAGAGTGAAGTGGTGAGTAACACAAAAAAAGATCCTATACCTTCAGAACTGGACAATGTTTAGTGGTCAAAAGTGGAAAACTTTGAGATACTTTATTTCAAAGAAATAGAATTCAAACCAAAGAAAAGATATTTAAGAAATATCTACTCCTGGGACTTCCCTGGCAGTCCAGTGGTTAAAACTCCATGCTTCCACTGCAGGGGGCGTGGGTTCGATCCCTGATCTGGGAACTAAGATCCTGCATGCTGCGTGACCAAAAAAAAAAAAAAACCCTCCAAAGCCCAAATGAGTTAGCTGACCACAGGTTAATGGAATTAACGAAGTTCATACAGTGGGAGAGCTTGAGTAACATGCTCAATTGAGGGCACAATTTACAGCCCTCTCCACTCTCTACACTATCACTATTAAAACAGTCTTGATCTTTAGCACAGTACCTGTCTTACATAATTAGGTAAGGAGTGCAGTTTAGCACTGTTTACTGTGCATGACGAAAGAAAGTATTACTGTGTCCCTTACCTGTGGATAAGGGTAATAGCAACAGTAATAATGATAACAAATAATAGCCAATACATACACAGTGCTTTCTATGTGCCAAGCACTGACTGAGGGCATTGTATGAATTTATTTAATCTTGATACTAACCCTGTGAGGTGGGCACTGTTGTTATTCCCTATTTACAGATGAGGAAACAGAGAAAAATTGTGTGACACAGCTACTAAATGGTGGAGTCAGGACCCAAGGCCAGGAAGCAAAGCTCCAGAATCAGCACTCTTAAATTCAAGGCCTTCCAGTAACATATATAATGTATGCTTTTAAATCACATCGACTTACTGCTTTTCTCTCAGTCTCTCATATGTTTCATGTCAGGTCAGATCTGCTTTGTCAACCTATGATACTGGCGTAATTGGGCAGCAGCATAATCTGAAAAAATGAGAACTCATACTATTTTAGATGTTGGGTGGGGCATTATTAGACTTGTTGTTAAATGGGCCATTAATAGGCCCATTCAATAAAGTAAAAGCCATTTTTACCTGAAAATCCCAGATTGGGGTTTTTCTCCTCTTTTTCCTCTCCCATTTTTCTGCATCTTCTGCACTGATCTCTAGCAACTTCACTTTCTTATAGTCTTCCCCTCTTGCTGTACATTCCTAAAACGAGGGAAAAAAAACATTAGCTTTATTGCCTTATACAATTCCTTAATTCCTTTCAAATCAAAGGCCTAAAGACTGCCATCAAGACAGTAAAATGGCCAGCTTACAAAGAAAATTGTGGAATCTGCTATATCTGTAAGAAATAATACATCTATAAAACTGACACCAAAAATAGCTGTGGAGGGGACACATTAGATGTCCATCAAAATCCTTTCTCGCTTCCTTTCTGGGCTCATGGCCGCCCATTTCTCAACGTCCCTTGCAGCTGCATCAGGCCAGGTGACTTGGGCTGCTCAACTGGGAACTGATACAGGAGAGACTCATGAGGTTTACCTTTTCTTATTGTTGGAGCTTTTGTTACTGTAGCTTAACCTTTTACCCTAATATCCATTATGTGGCTGTAACTATGTGCCAGGCAGTGTTGTAAATGTCTTACATATTTTATTCTCACAACTCTCTAAGGTACAGATGAGGAAACCAGAGCTGGAATGCTTAATGCTTAACTACCATGCAATATACCGCCTGAACAAAACACAGTATAGTATTTGAATCCACAGCTTATGAAGGTGGCACGAGTGTACTTACTTTTTTCTTTTCTTCTTCCTGCAATTCCCATTCCAAACGAGCTTTCTTAGCTTCCCAATTTGCAGGTAATTTAAGTCTTTTATCTTCCTCCACAACTTCCTGGTGATTTAATTTTCGAGCTTCATGCTACCACCAGGACACAAAGTTTGTCAGCAGAGGTATGGAAACAAATCCAAATAAATGTTACCTATCTTCTTGTATGGTAGGCCATCCAAAATGGACTTATGGATTTTATCCTGAAAGGAAGGGAGCCACTGGAGAAGTTTGTGTGCGAGTGTGTTTGTACTGAAGAGATTTCATGTAGGGGGAAGAGAGGTAAACACCAATATCTATACCTTTAAGTATTATTTTACTGCCTTCAAGGAACCATGTGGTAAAGATGGAAAGAGCAATAGTTTGGGAGTAAGAAGGCCTGAGAAATACTGATTTGACTACTCCCTGGCTGTGTGATGTAAGCAAGTCACTTAGGATTGGATTGAAACAGCATTTCCCAAAGTATGAGATCCACTGTACAGAGGTACTTGAGATGATTTTAGATACTACTGAATGTCAGTCACATACTGAGAAAGTGATTCCATTTCTCATTCCTTTTTAAATTCAGATTGGGTTGAAGACAAAGTTTCAGTTTTAACACCTCTAAAAACACCTATCTTAACACCTCATTTAGTCTCCCTTTAAAAACAAAGAGAGGGGGGCATTCCCTGGTGGCGCAGTGGTTAAGAATCTGCCCGCCAATGCAGGAGACATGGGATCGAGCCCTGGTCCGGGAAGATCCCACATGCCTCGGAGCAACTAAGCCCGTGTGCCACAACTACCGAGCCTGCGCTCTAAAGCCTTCGAGCCACAGCTACTGAGCCTGAGTGCCACAACTACTGAAGCCTGCGCTCTAGAGCCCGCGAGCCACAACTACTGAGCCTGAGCGCACAACTACTGAAGCCCACGTGGCTAGAGCCCATGCTCCGCAACAAGAGAAGCCACCGCAATGAGAAGCCTGTGCGCTGCAATGAAGAGTAGCCCCCGCTCACCACAACCAGAGAAAGCCCACGTGCAGCAACGAACACCCAATGCAGCCAAAAATAAAATAAATACATTTATTAAAAAAATAAAAACACTGAGCAAGTGGACAGGTGGTCACATTTACAGTATAAACCATGAAGGTGGTATGAGAAGGATTACAATCTAATTCTATTATCTATGAAGTTCAGAAAGTTTTAGGTGACAGAGTTAGTGGCAGAGTTTGGCCAAGAACCCAAATTTCCTGATTTCTAGCTGGTTTTCTTTTCTATCTATAATATTGTAACATCTCTTTATTGTAACATCTCAATACCATCAGCACACTCCCCAAATAATTCCTTATTATCAAATATCTTGTCAGTGTTCACATTTTCCTGATTGTCTCATAAGTGTTATTATTTTTACAATTTGTTTGAATTGGAATTCAGACAAGTCCCACATGTTGCGATTAGTCAATATGTATGTACACCTCTTAAGGTTTATTTAATGTATAGTTTCCTTTTCCATCTTTTTTATCCATTGCTTTTTTGAGGAGTTTGAAAATGACTGTGTTGACTGTCCTATTGTTTCCCAAAGTGGCATCTGCTAGTTGCCTCCCTATAATGTCCTATAACGTATTTTTTGACCCCCGTATTTCCTGTAAATTGGTCAGTAGATCTAGTGGCTTCATCCAATTCAGGTTAGATTTATTTTTTTTTAAGATTTATTTATTATTTATTTATTTAATTTTATTTTTGGCTGTGTCGGGTCTTAGTTACGGCACGCGGGATCTTTGTTGAGGCATGCAAGGATTTTTCGATGTGGTGTGTGGGTTTTCTCTTCTCTAGTTGTGGCATGCGGGTTCCAGAGCGTGTGGGCTCTGTAGTTTGTGGCACACGGGCTCTAGTTGAGGTGCGCGAGTTCAGTAGTTGTGGCGCGTGGGCTTAGTTGCCCTGTGGCACGTGGGATCTTAGTTCCCTGACCAGGGACTGAACCCGCGTCCCCTGCATTTTAAGGCAGATTCTTTACCACTGGACCACCAGGGAAGTCCCCAATTCAGGTTAGATTTATTTTTAGCAAGTCTACTTATATGAAACTGGTGCTACATACTTCTATCAGGAGACACATAATCTCTGATTTTATCCTTTTTGTGATGTTCACAGCCACTGACTGTGATCCAGTGACTCATTAAAAACTGCAAAAGGGGGATGTTTGAATTATATCATTGCTTCTTCACATATCATCCGGCCTCTTTTTTTTTTTTTTTACATTATTTCAATTAAGTATGTCCCACTAGTTTTTAGAATGCGTTTTTCTGCACAAATAGAGATAACTACCATCCTCACACATACCTCCTCGTCTCCAGCTGCCTGCTGACCTCCTATCCTAATGAGGACTTTTCCTTTGCTCTCGTTCCTACTGTTCTATACACTTCCCCAAACTCTTTACTTGTCTAATAATATCCTACTCATTTTTCAAGCAGCTTAGTTGTCACCGTAGTCTCTAGTTGTCAGTCTTCTCTGCACTTCTGAGGCGCTTTGTTCTTCCCTCTAACATACCATTTACCAAGTCGTGAAGTAATTATTGGTTACGGATCTGCCTCCATAACTGGGCAGAAGCCTTACCATATTTACTGCTGTATCAACACCATCTGTTGATAGTTGGCTATAGCACACTAGAGGCCATTAGGGGAGGGGCTGTTTTTGGATGAATGACGCCAACTTGCTGCGTGACAACAGACAAGTTACTTGCCATTTCTGGTCCACGGTATCCCCCTCCATAAAAAGAAAGGTTTGACAGAATCACTTGAGCTGAGAGGAGGGTGCGGGGAGAGGATGCTTAAAAAAATACCAACGTCTGGGGCTTCCCTGGTGGCGCAGTGGTTGAGAGTCCGCCTGTCGATGCAGGGGACACAGGTTCGTGCCCCGGTCCGGGAAGATCCCACATGCCGCGGAGCAGCTGGGCCCGTGAGCCATGGCCGCTGAGCCTGCGCGTCCGGAGCCTGTGCTCCGCAATGGGAGAGGCCACAGCAGTGAGAGGCCCGCGTACCACACACACACACACACACACACACACACACACACACACACACACACACACACGCCGTCTGTGTTTAGAAACTGATCAAATCAGACACTCTGGAAGTGAGGCCTAAGCATGTCTAGCTTTTAAAAGTTCTCAAAGTGACTTCAGTGTGATTCCAGGTTGAGAACCACCGGGACCGAACTTTCATGCAGCTCTGCAGGTCTGTCACACGCGCTGGTGCGGCTTCCTCGTCCCTCCACAAACGCGCACGGGCCTGGTCACGTGACAGGTCTCAGCTGGCCTCTGGGGCGATTCACCCGCTTCAGGTGCAGCTCCCGGAATTTGCGCAGTCTCTGTTCGCGCTTCTGGGCGGCCAGCTCCTCGGCCGCCGCAGGGGGCTGCTGTTCCTCCGCGCCGTCTACCGGCACCTGCGGCGGAGGACAGGCTGGAGGCGGGGCCGGTTCGGCTTCTTCCCGGACGGCCCAGGTGATTCCCCGCGGTTCCCGACAGGCCGGGCGCTCTCACCGCCGACCCCGACCCCACAGTGTCTGCGCCCCCCTCTCTGCCTCCCTGGCACCACCTCTTCGTCTAGCCGCAAACGCTCCTACACTCCCAACCGCTGGTCAAGACCAGCCCCACCCACGTCCTCTGCCTTAGCCTTTGCCGCCATCACCCGGTAGCGTTTTTCCCCCAGACTTCCTGCGACAACTTCTCCGAGTCTCCACCTCACTTCTGTCAGCCAGCAGCCACAGGTTTCTGGACAAAGCCCCGCCCTTTTCTGCTTCCCCAGCTGAGGAACCAATCCCGCCCTCGATACAGCCTTGGGCTGTATCCGATTGGACCAGGCTTGGGCGCAGGCGCACTGAGTGGAGACACCAGGGCAGCGCGGCGTAATCGTCTAAGCGTGTTGCTCGAGGAAGAGGGGTAAAAGGAAGAAAACGCCACCAAAAGTGTGAGAAAGCAACCCAGAGCACAGACTGTGCCCATCAAGTGACCAAAGCAGGCCTACAGTCACCATCACAGCATCCTGTCTTAACCTTTGCGTGGCGGTACAACGCCCGGTACAACGGAAGCTCCAAGAGGACAGGATCTATTTCTGTCTTGTTCACAGCGGATTCCTTGTGCCCCGAACTGTTTGAATGAAGAAAGGAAGGAACAAATTGACCGAGGGTATTTGGGATCTCTTCCTCAAGCATCTCCGAGATGCAGAAAGATTTCTTGGATTAATGTGAGATTTTGACTTCTCAAAATTCTGCATAGGACACCATTCTTCGTATATCTGTCCATTCATTCAGTAATGAACTGTATAACCATTCTCTATTTAACTCGTCTATTCTTTGGTTCATCATCTATGAAAAAATAAATAATAAGACAATACCCATGTTACAGAGTAGTTTGAGGACAAATTCGACAATATTTGTGAAATATTTGTGACTTGTGCCTGGCCCATGGCAAATGACCAATATACCAGTTGGGATTAGGTGTGTCCTCCTCCTAAGATGTCTTTAAATGTTTTTCTTCAGGGAAGCCCTAACCTTCACCACCTTAAGGGTCAGTGTCCCCCGTTACAGCTTTTCATACTTTCTTCTTTGTGGTGCCTACATAAATGTAATTAAATAAGCGTGGAATTGACTGTTTAGTGCAGTTAATTTAAATGAGACAAATTTCTTAACAACTATGAAAGCAGCAAATCTAGCAGTCATAAGCTTATATTTTTTCTACATTATGGATGATTTGACAGAGCAGTCGTAACACGTATTTTTATTCTTTAGGAATACAGAAATGTCAGTTATTTTCAGTACGATCACTTAACCAGAATTACACGGTTTGTAAAAATATTTTATCCGTCAAAGCCCTACATACTCAAACCAAGTAATTAAGGAGAGTTTAATAAAGGGACTGTTTACAAAATTGTAGACTGGGTTAAGAGAAACCAACAAAAGAGTGAAGCATTCCAGAGCTAGCAACAAGGGGGAGCCATTGCTACCCCTAATCCTAAGAAGAAGGAAGGATAGGATAGGAGAAAGTCTTCAGACAGAAGATGTGACTAAAGAAATGCAGCCAACCCATAATCCAGTCAGGGAATAGATATCCTGACCATTTATTCTCTTCTATTCTAGAAAGCATGACTTTCCCACTAAATCCACTTGTGAACTTTCTATTCTGTTCCTTTTTTTTTTTTTTTGGTGGCCCATATGGGGACCGAACCCATGACCTTATTCTGTTCCAATTATGTGTCATTTTCTGTGCAAATGTTTTTACTGAAGCCTCTTATTAAGTTTTAATTCCTAGTAAGGTAAGTTCCTTCTCAGTTTTTTTTCCAAAACTACTCTTGGCTGTTTCTGTAAAAATTAATTTTTAATTCTGGAATTGGAAATATATTAATATGATTTGAATTATATATGTATATATATAGTAAATCCCCCAGATTATCACTTATATTAGCTTCTTGGAAAGCAAAAATTTGTTCTTAGTAACCCTAACCCTGCCCATTGCCTCCTAAATATAGCATACTATAACCATATACACAGTTCTGTACCTTGCATTTTTCATTTCGTATACTTTGGAGAACTTTCCAAATTAGTATACAGAGAGCTGCCCCATTCCTTATTTATTAATTTACTTATTTTGGCTGTGCCGCATGGCTTGTGGGATCTTAGATCCCCGACCAGGGATTGAACCCATGCCCCCTGCATTGGAAGCACAGTGTCCTAACCACTGGACCGCCAGAGAATTCCCTGCCCCATTCCTTTTTACAGCTTCTCCTGAATGTACCATCATGTATTTAACCGGTCTTCTATTGACAGACATTTGAGTTGTTTCCAATTTTTTGCTTTTACAAAAAACTAAAATGAACAACCTTGTACATAAGTCAGTTTATGCCTGTGCAATTGTACCTGTAGGATAAATTCCCAGATAGCTGGGTCAAAGATTAGATGCCTTTGTAATTTTTATAGATATTGCCAAATTGCTCTCCCTAAGGGTTGTACCAATTTTCAGTCCTACTGAGACAGGCTGGGACCTGGGACCACAAGGAAACAATAAGGGACTAAAAATAACTGGGTACATGACCAGCTGGGGCGAATTATGAACCACACAATACACAAAGGCCCAAAACCCAACTGCCACTTCTGAGATATCAGGAGCAAAAGCAGTCTACTGCAGCATGACCCCTGAACACAGCACCACCAAGCAGGTGGGCAGACCACCTAAGCCAACCCTCTGGCCCAACCTATGGATCCGCCCCTACCCTTTAAAAGGACCAGCTAGCGTGCCCCCTCTCCACCACTCCCTCAGGGAGCTAACAAGGGCACCTGTTACTTGTTTTCACTCCCTCCTGCTGCAGCAAGAGTCCCAATTCAAGCCTTGCTTGAATTCCTCATCTGGCTTCATCAATTTCTATTGATTAAAGAATCCAAGAACCCTGGTTGGTAACACTTCACAGGCTCACCGATAGTGTTTCACTGAACTTTCAGATTTTTGTCACAACATTTTACAGTTCCAAAAAAACAAAAACAACCCACTGAGATTGCTGGAATAATATTACATTTATACTCATTCGAGATACTCTTCTGTGATATTACATTTTTCTATTGTCTTCCAATCAGAAAATCCTTCATCACTTACTGAAATTTAATTTCTTTGTACTTTATTTCGTATTTTTCTTCATATTACCGTTTAAATCTTATACCCAGGTATCTTTTCATTTGGGGGATTACTTTTTCATTTCCACATCTAATTAATGGTTTTAGTGAAGAAAAAAATTATTTCCATGCATTTCTCTTGTATCCAGCACCTTAACTGAATTATATTAATAACTTTAGCACTATTATTAATTCTGGAGCAGTTTCACCGCTGAGCATGGAAGAACGAACAGGATGGGACGGGTCCTGCTCTCCTGCAGTTTACCACGTCGTTGGGGTGAAAAGAAAACGAACAGACGAGAAAAACATCTTACATATATTAAAGAGAATGAAAATGGTACCATATGACAGTACTAAGGGCCTACGCGAGACAACGTAGTCAGGGGAGACCTGCCTCGGAAGAGGTGACACAGGTTAAGCGCTGAATGAAAAGCACTTTTCGCAGCACACAGTTGAGGTGACTTTCCACGAGGCTCCCAACTCCACCATTCCTCCCTAGCCGCCTTCTACCGAAACCCCCAGCGTTTCTCTCTTAGCCTCCACCCTTCCGGCCCCCGCCTCTGAGGCCTTTTGCGGCTGCGCAAGGCCCTGCCCAATTGAAAAACGCCTCACTGCCAAGAGGGGCAGGGATTGGTCCTAAATTCCGGAGGCTGACAGGAAGGGGCGGGGCTTATAGTAGGTTATTAATCTGTATTGACGCTGCAGTACGAAGGCCGGCGAAAGTACTCTGGGTTGTTGCCGGAAGTGGGCGAGGAAAGGTTGTGATGGCGGCTGCGACTGTAGCAGAGAAGGTAAGTGCTGCCGGCTCTTTCCAGGGATTTTAGTTGGGGAGGGCTCTGAGGGACGGCAAGGGCGAGAGGTGGAGGAGGTGCTTGTGTGCCGGGCCAGGAAGGCGCAGATACTTTGGGGCCTGGGTCGGCGGCGAGGGCCGGCCTGGGCTGTCGGGACCCGCGGGTAATCCGCCTGGGCTCTGCGGGGAGAAGCCTAACCGGCCCCAACTCCAGCCTGTCCTCCGCCGCAGGTGCCGGTAGACGGCGCGGAGGAACAGCAGCCCCCTGCGGCGGCCGAGGAGCTGGCCGCCCAGAAGCGCGAACAGAGACTGCGCAAATTCCGGGAGCTGCACCTGAAGCGGGTGAGTCGCCCCAGAGGCCAGCTGAGACCTGTCACGTGGCTAGGCCCGTGCGCGTTTGTGGAGGGACGAGGAAGCCGCACCAGCGCGTGTGACAGACCCGCAGAGCTGCATGAAAGTTCGGTCCCGATGCTTCTCAACCTGTCAACACATTGTAGTCACTTTTGGAAAGGGACATGCTTTCACCAAGCTTTCTTTCACCCCCATCTGTTTTAACTTAGTTGGGCTAGTTTGGGGGTCTCTGTTACTAACCGCCTCCGTGTTGTATGATTCTAGTAAACTCTTCATTTTACCTAGGGAAATATGTGGAGCTAGAGACTGGAAGAAACTTGTCCAGTAAGAGAGCTGGTTGCCTCTTCATTCAAAATAATCAGCAAATCTCGGGAAGTCTATAGGGTCAGTGGTTCAGCTAGTAGGTGGGGAACTAGATGAGTAAGATACATCCTCTGCTCTTAAGTAGAGGAGACAACGTTCTAGCTAGAAATTATATTGTGATAAATGCCATGCTTGAGTTAGGAACAAAGTGCCTTGGGAGTGCAGTGAAGGAGAGATTGGTATAGTTTAGGGGCCCCCAGGGAGCGCCTGGTATAAGAGGTGACACCTAAAGTACTGCTATAAAGATGACTAAGATGTTATCAGAAAAATAAAGAAGTTTGAGGAAGAAATATCTAAGCAGAGGGAACAAATGCAAAGGAAGAGAATTCATATCAAGGATAGGAGTCCAGCAAACAACTGGCTGCAGTTGGAGCTGAGAAACAAAAAAGCGGCTCTTGACTGTTTCACCTCAAAGGGGCCTGACTGATAGCTTGGCCATGGTTTCACAAAACTGCAACATCACTCTATCACAGTGTGACAAAAACAAAACTGTTCAAACCACAGAAATGACCACACAGCACCCACATCTGCTAACACCAGTGACAAATACAGCACTAGCCTCACTCCATTAGTCCTGCTTCCTGTATTAAAACTGAAGATACCCAATCATAGAATGCCCTGGCTTTCTGACAGTGCCTAATCCAGGGCACAACCATGCTTCCTTGAACCTTTCCCTCCAGTCACCTGATACAAACTCAAATCCTGTAAGTGGCTCCTCCTAACACCCTCTCACTGAAATGCCTCCAGTTCCCCATGGTTTGCTGTTTCCTTCAATGCAATACACACAACTTTGTTTGACTACACATGTGTTCTTGGTGTCTAACTGGAGGGCATTGCCAGAGCTAAGAGTATGTGAGGGATGGTTGTTGAGAGAAATGTTCTGGGTTTTTCTCTTTACCCAGAAAAATTTAGTAAAGAATTCAACACACTTAACATATTTACTTGGAGGGACTGTGTAAAGAACATGGGGTTGGATATTAAGAGACATGTCTTCCTGGACTAACGGCCACCAGCCTGTAACCCAAGAAACATCTAACTTGAGTTGTCCCTAAGATGGTATACTCATTATGTTTTATGCAGTTATTTTAAAACAGACTCTACATACAGTAATTTAAATGGAAAATGCCTTTCACTTGACATGATGTAAACTAAAATATCTAAAGAGGAGGGGGGACTTGGGAAAGGTTAGAGATATTATGATAGGTATTAAAGCCCCCAGCCCCAAATTGAGGCTGCTTCTTTGCATCAGTCAGGATTAAAAGAGAATTGAAAGTAGAATATCTTTCTCATAATGTGAGACATTAACGCCCAGGCCTTTGGCATAGCAAACCAGTGCAGCTCAACACATTTCTTGACTGTATACAAATGCAGACCTAATTAGGCCGTTTCCTTGCTTAAAATCCTCTGATGGTTCTCTTTTAGGGTAAAATGGAGTCCCCTTGTTAATGTGTCTTGACCCTCCTCAAAGAGGGAAATACTTGTTTGGATTTATTTTCATGTTTTAGCCGATAGCCTTTTTGCGTTTATGGTTTTAGAATGAAGCTCGTAAATTAAATCACCAGGAAGTTGTTGAAGAAGATAAAAGACTTAAGTTACCTGCAAATTGGGAAGCCAAAAAAGCTCGTTTGGAATGGGAACTACAAGAAGAAGAAAAGAAAAAGGTTAGGAACTACTCCGCTATTTTCATAAGTGGTTTATTCAATCTTTCTATAGTATTAAGACAGTAAAAAATGCTTTTTACCAGCTGCCAAGCTTTGGGTGAGTAACTTAACCTCTCTGTGCCTATGTTTTCTCATCTGTAAAATGGGGCCTGTAATAATTATTTGAGTTAATTATGAATTAAGTGAGTCAATGCATGTAAAACATTTAAAAGAGGGTCTGACACCTGAAAAATGTTGAATAAGTATTATCTTTTAGATTGATATACTCACTTCTTATATATCATAGCAGATTATCAAATTTCCTTCAAATATTAATCATTTTTAATGTATTGCTTGATATCTTTATTTAAAATAGGTCAAATAATTGCTTGAATCTTTTGGGCAGGCATTAGTTTTTTTCTTTTCTTTTTCAGGAATGTGCAGCAAGAGGGGAAGACTACGAGAAAGTGAAGTTGCTAGAGATCAGTGCAGAAGATGCAGAAAGATGGGAGAGGAAAAAGAGGAGGAAAAATCCTGACCTGGGATTTTCAGGTAAAACTCACCTTTACTTTATTGAATGAGCCTGTAGATAAGCGTTGCCTTCAGTGTTTCTGGTTTTAAGAAAGGATCTACCCCTTCATGGAGTATTCTCTAAGAGGCTTACTCCCAAGAAAAATACAAACATATCTCATAGGGCAGAAGTAAAAAAGGCTGTGCTTGAGGCAGCTGGCTCCCTTTATTCACTGTGCTAAAATTAAAGCCTGTATTATCAGCATCTTCAGGATAGAGGCTCTGCTTAGATTAGTGCATATATTGCTAATAATAATTTTGATCTTTCTCTGAATAGTAATGACCATACAAGGAAATATATCATTTCCGATTCTCATTTTATTTTTAGATTATGCTGCTGCCCAGCTTCGCCAGTACCATCGGCTGACCAAACAGATCAAACCGGACATGGAAACATATGAGAGACTGAGAGAAAAGCAGTAAGTTGACAGGACTAATGCCAGTCCTTTTTCATCCTGAAGTGATTTTTTTTTAAAACATTACACTTTATTTATAAATTTATTTATTTATTTTATTATTTTTGGCTGCATTGGGTCTTTGTTGCTGTGCGCGGGCTTTTCTCTAGTTGCTGCAAGCGGGGGCTACACTTCATTGCGGTGCACAGGCTTCTCATTGCAGTGGCTTCTCTTGTTGCGGAGCACGGGCCCTAGGCACACAGGCTTCAGTAGTTGCAGCACGTGGGCTCAGTAGTTGTGGCTTGTGGGCTCTAGAGCACAGGCTCAGTAGTTATGGCTCACAGGCTTAGTTGCTCCACGGCATGTGGGATCTTCCTGGACCAGGGCACAAACCCATGTCCCCTGCCTTGGCAGGCGGATTCTTAACCACTGCACCACCAGGGAAGCCCTTCTGAAGTGATATTGATGTACTTGTGCATGTATATAAACGTACATACATAAATACAAACAGACTGCAGTGCTTGGATATGGGTTATCAACAGCTGTTTAAGAATAGTTTCTGGGGCTTCCCTGGTGGTGCAGTGGTTGAGAGTCTGCCTGCCAATGCAGGGGACGCGGGTTCATGCCCCGGTCTGGGAGGATCCCACATGCCGCGGAGCGGCTGGGCCCGTGAGCCATGGCCGCTGAGCCTGCGCGTCCAGAGCCTGTGCTCCGCAACGGGAGAGGCCACAACAGAGAGGCCCGCGTACCGCACAAAAAAAAAAAAAAAGAGTTTCTGGTCGTGATGACACTATTTATGCTTATCCACAGCAGTTAAGCTAACCACCTGGTTATCTTTCTAGCTAAGCATACTATGACTGGGTGTTGAGAGTTTAATACCCAGATTATCATAGTTATTCAGATATTTTGGGACGCAGAATGCTTTAGTGCCAGGATGGGTGAACTTCTGCTGTAAAGGACCAGATAGTAAATATTTTAGGCTTTGTGGGCTATGTGGTCTCTGTCATAGCTACTCCACTCTGTCCTTGTGATGTGAAAGCAGCAGCAGCCTGTAGAGGAGATATAAACAAATGGACTGTGTCCCAGTAAAACTGTTTATAGAAACATGCTGCAGTTTGTTGGCCTGCTGTAGTGGAAAGAGAAATATCCTGAGCCTAGAAGCAAGTCCTTTAACCTCTGGCCCTGGGCTCTTTTATCTGTAGAATGAAGGTGTTGGCGTAAGTGATTTCTTACTTGTGTCCCTTCCAATTCTGTGTTATTTTTAAAAGGTAAGGTAAGATCCCATAGTATAAAAATATGTATGTATTTTATCTCTCATCGTGAATGGTAGTTTAGTTTGAAAATGTGGAGCACTTGCAGTGTTACTCCAAGTCCCTGTTGCCATCTTTCCAGTGAAGAAGAGTTTTACCCAACATCCAACAGTCTTCTTCATGGGACACATGTGCCTTCCACAGAGGAAATTGATAGGATGGTCGTAGACCTGGAAAAACAGTGAGTACTCCGTGTAGCAGCCTGAAATTTTAAACGTTTAATGACAAAATGGACATAATATGCTTAGAATGAATTGAGAAGACAGATATTATACTTCCTAATTTCTGACCTAGCATCTCTAGTGATTTTGGGGACAGACAGTAAGGATGGGTTGAGTCCCTGTGATTTGGAATGAAGATGCAAAATATTGATGGAATTGAGTTGTTATAATTGAAAATTATAAAGAAAACTATTCTTTAAGAAATTATTCTTGTTTTTACTTTAACGACCATTCCACTCTTTGATTTGAAGAAGTACAAATGTTCTAGTAAATCTATCTTTGTATATTTATGTTTCTTAATACTGATAGGAGTGTGTTTCCTGATGCTTATCAGGTAGAGCAAAATGAATTTATATTATAGGAGCTAATACACTTAAGTATTAAGAATAGTGTCTAGTATATACTGTGTACTCTGTTCATATTAGCTGTGGTTATTATTAATACAATTACAGTTGTAATCATTTTCTGTTAAGTGATACTTCATGTGTCGAGTTCCTAGCAGTGTAGCATTGCTCTTCTAGAAACATTCTAAGGATGAGTTTGTATTTACTAAATTTCATGGTTCATACCCAGGGTTGTGCTGTTAATTGGCAGTTTCAACTTCATCTTGATGAAACTCGGCTTCCCCTGGCCCCTTCCCTAAGTGCTAGTCTTAAGTGTACTGATTCTATTCTATTTGGCCATGTTTTATTAAGACCAAAAAAGAAGGCAGTTTTGAATTTTATAAATTATTTTCTTCTCCCAGAATTGAAAAACGAGACAAATATAGTCGGAGACGTCCTTATAATGATGATGCAGATATTGACTACATTAACGAAAGGAATGCCAAATTCAACAAGAAGGCAGAAAGATTCTATGGGAAGTATACAGCTGAAATTAAACAGAATTTGGAAAGAGGAACAGCTGTCTAATCCCTTCAGGAACTGTTAAGAAGCTTGAGAATGAAGTAAAAATTTCTATTAGCAAATTGAAGTTCTCTTCAGAGTTACACCAGTAAACCAGAACTCAGTCTATGCCTTCCCATTCAGCATTTAAAAATAAATGTTTTTTCTTAAACTTCTACTTCCATGTATATTTCCACATTTTTGTGCTTGGATATAAGATGTATTTCTTGTAATGTACTTGTTTTGTAAAAATCTACTTTGTATAAATTCTATTATTTTTCTATGTATTTTAAATGTGTATGACTGTTGAATCTTTGAAGCATTTTGGCTTTAAGAATGCTGGCAGCATACGTAAATGCAGTCATTGTTACTTTGAATGTTTTTATGAATTTGACAAAATCTAGAGCTGGACTCAGAAACTATTTGGGGTTGTAGACTCCGAAGCTAAGGACGGTGATGAGGAAGGGGGCAGTGGCTGCTGGAGGGTGGGTATAGGCTCTACCTGGGCTGCTTAGGACCACGTTCAGGAAGTAGCAGAACTGTCCTCCCATGAATAGTGACTATGCACAGTTCCCTTTTAAAAAAGGAAATGTCTTGTGGAATAGAATCCCTACTAAACAATTTATCATTTAAAACAAATATTTGTATTTGTACATTTATATATACACAAATATACATGCTTCCATTCCACAAACATTAAAATTTTTTCTATTATAGGAAATTCCAAACATATTCAAAAGAAGACAGAATAGTACAGTGAATCCCATATACCCAATGCCCATCTTCAATAATTATCAATTTATGCCAATCTTTGTTCTGTCTTTATCTCTATCCACTTTTCCCTGTGTAACTCCTGTGTTATTTTGAAGCCAATACTAAATACATAATTTCGTCTATAAATATTTCAGTATGTA
Organism: Mesoplodon densirostris; assembly: GCF_025265405.1. Lineage (NCBI taxonomy): Eukaryota > Metazoa > Chordata > Mammalia > Artiodactyla > Ziphiidae > Mesoplodon > Mesoplodon densirostris. The sequence continues at coordinate 20,720,705 of NC_082662.1, read as the reverse complement.
TCTGAAAGATACAAACTTAAAAAGCCACAGTACTATTATCGCAATAATAGTTTAATAAAAGTCAGGAGTGAAAGATTGGTATAATTTTTTTCTATGTGATGGTAACAATACGGAGTACCTAATTAGGAGGTTCCAAATTAAGAAAAATCTGAAATGCAGAGAAAATTTCATAAATACTTCAGCTTTTGTGTTTAATGAACATGTAATACCACTGGTAATGGTTCCCTTTTAAAATGTATGTAGTACTTTCTATTTCTGCTCTTATTTTGTTTCTTCGCAGTTAATCGATGTGCAGTTAATCAGGTCTGATCACAGGGCCTTGATGCTGCCCCTGAAAATAAATACGTTTCTTTTCCCATTTGCACAACTTTAGTTCAGGTCTTTAGTCCTGACTATTGCAATAGCCTTAAACAAAATCACGTCAGGAAACATTGTCAAATAGAATCTGGCAAGGTATTTAAAAGAATAATTCACTATGAGCCAGCAGGGTTTATTCTAAGAATGCAAGAGTAGCCTGTAGACGTGTTAGTTACCTGTCCAATATCAATTCTCTTTTCTTCATAACCAACCAAACCCTGATTTTTTTTGGTGAATTTGTGGTAAAATTTCCAGCTAAACATTTGCTTCCCCAGACCAACTTGCTGTTACAGGTGGTCAAATGTTAATAGTTCTGGCTAATAAGACACAATCTAATTATTCTGAGAAATCTTTTGCTTTCCTGGTAAGGGAGTTGCCACTCCCCCCCTTCCTTCCAGCTTGGATCACATATGTGAGGCCTGGAGTTTTAGCAGCCGTCTGTGCCATGAAGTAACAAGCATGAGGACAAAGTCAATGTGCTGAGGAGAGTGGAGAAGAGCTTGCATTCCTTTTGGCATTGCTGAGCAGCTGCACCAGCACTAGATGCCTACCTCTCATCTTCCTGTTCCTCGCTGCTGAATAAATTTATGACCAATGCATATTTCAATTTCAGGACAAATGTTACATATACAAAAATCAATAGTTTTTTCTCCACTGTAGAAATAAATACATAGAAATGGAGATGGGAGGAAATAGTTACAATAGCAATAAAAATAAGAATCTACTGAGACAAATTTAATGAGAAGTCATAGGAGAATCTGAGAAATTTAATGAGAAGTCATAGGACCTACGTGAAGAAAATTATAAAATCTAATGAAAGAATTAACAGGAGTATAACTGAGTCACTTTGCTGTACAGCAGAGACTGCTACAACATTGTAAATCAACTATACTTCAAAAAAAAAAAAAAAGAGTTAAGTCTTATTTCCAGCCAAGATGGAGTGACGGGATGGATTTACCTTGCCACTTGAAATTTTAAAAAACAGCAGTTTTCAAGATAATGGAAATAAGGAAGGCCAGTGGTTCCTAAGAGAGGAAACAAACAGGTGTAGCCCTATGATCACCTCAGCGTACTGTCTTTAGAGAACTTCCAGCCTGTGGCGCATAGTGGAAGAACCCAGGCAGAGCCCAGGGGTGCCCTTCGTTGAGGAGATAGAGCTGAAAGTCTGGGGACACCACAGTGGCAAGATCTTACAGTACAGAGTGTTGGAGAGGTGGGAGCTGCACACAGAACTCTGAAAGTCCGCAGGGGTCTCTTCAAGTATCAGGCAGAATACATGTGTGAGGAGACGACTCAAGGCTGAGGGGAGAATAGCACCTGGCCCTCACGTGTGGCCAGGAATAGTGTTTTCCACCAGCCGAACTGGAAAACTTCGTAATTCATGGAGTAGTATAGTGAGGTTTTGCCTCAGTAGTGGAGAATAATTAGTCCTAGACTAAGCACTGCTTGGGTCTTGCGTAAAAATATTAAAAGTTAAGACCTGAAAGAAACTGTTTCTGAATAATTTAACTACAGCCTAAAGCAAAGATTAAGAATCGTTGTAAAAAAAGACAGAAATATCCAGTACCCAAAAACATCAAGTTCACGATGTCCAGCATCTAACAGAGAAACAGGAAAGTAGGACTCATAATGAGAAGAAAAATCAATCTAAACTTAGCAAGAACTGACATAGATGTTTGAATTAAGAGAAAAATCAGAGAATTCCCTGGCGGTCAAGCGGTTAGGACTCTGCACTCTCAGTGCCAAGGGCCTGAGTTAAATCCCTGGTTGGGGAACTAAGATCCCACAAGCTGCGCAGTATGGGCACCAAAAAAAAAAAAAAAAAAAAAAAAAGGACAAATCAAAGTTACTATAGCTGTACTCCACATGTTCAAGAAGTTAAGAAGAGACAGGAAGATATAAAAAAGAACTACATCGAACTTCTCAACATGAAAAGTACATGTCTTGAGATGAAAAGTGTACTGTATGGGCTTAATCGTAGATTAGACATCATGAAAGAAAGTAGTGGACTTGGAGACACAGCAACAGAAACCTTCCAAAAGGCAACATAGAAAGTAAAAGAAGTAAAAAGTGAACAGGGCATCAGTAAGATGTGGGACCCTGTATGTGTAATTTGGATTTACCAAGCAGACACTGCTGCCCATGGAAGGCTCTGGGTCTGAAGTCTGGTCTCTCTTTGTTCAAGTATGAGCAAATACGAGAGGCATTATGAAAGACATATTAGCACCAAGCCTTTTCCTTGACATAGTCACAAGGTTGAGAAAGATTTGAAAAGGGTCTACCTGTCTCGGGTGCCCACCTGCGAGACACATCTTGCCCTTTGGAAAATGCTGTGCCAGCAGAATGGAGATGATTTATGTCAGTCCTTCCTAACCCACCCATGGGACTGATGAAATTGAGTGCCTAAAAAAGGAAGCGAGGCCTACTTGGGATGTAGAGCGTGTGGCTGGAGACAGAGGCAATGTGAGCAACCCCTCTTTGACCCCAACCTGACTGCTGCTGAGTCCCCATTAGCCATTGCTTATTCAAAGAGAGAAGGAGCAAACAGTGGTCTTGTGGCCCTGCTGCAGCAGTCCTGGATGGGTATGCCCCTCTGACAGTGCTCCTTCCTATCCCCTCCTGCCCCTCAGGGCAGAGCTGCCTCTCCACTGGCCCTTTGTCTTCAACACTGTGCTATCTCAGTGGGGACACCTTCCTCATTGGCTCATAATTCTCACTTGGCTCAACTGTGTTCTCATACTTGGGAAACCCAGTTGAATAGTTTTTGGCCAGGTGGTGAAGCTGACTATAACAAAATGATCTCTAATAGTTATAATTAATTGTGGTATAGCATAGTGTTCTCAGCTGGCTCTGGAGTGAGTTTGTCCCCACTGGATTCCTCCTAAGGCCTTAGTGAAAAGGGGGGGGGGGAGGTTAATAGCAATAACCTCACAGGATTGTTGTTGGTATTAAATGGATAATCCATGCAAAGCACTTAGCGAGGTGGGCCAGTGCAGAGTAAATGCTTATGCATGCTGGCAGTTCCTGTGGTCACCGTCATGTTCTCCAATGGGACTCTCCTTTCTCAGGGCAATAGACACTGTACAATAGCCATGAAAAGCATGGACTCAGGTGTCAATACAGTCTGGATTCAAATCTCAGTTCTTCCATTTACCAGGCAAAAGATCCTGGGCGGGTCACTTGCACTGTTCACTAGGGCTTCCACAACAGAATACCACAGACTAGGTGGCTTAAACTACAGACATGTATTTGTTCACAGTGCTGGAGGCTGGAAGTCTAGGCTCAAGGTGCTGGCAGGGTTGGTTTCTGGCGAGGGCTCTCTCCTTGGCTGGCAGACAGCCACCTTCTTGCTGTCCTAATGGCATTTTCTCTATGCATGTGTATTCCTGGTGTCTCTGCCTCTTCTTATAAAAACACAAGTTGTATTGGATTAGGGCCCCACCCTTATGACCTCATTTAACCTTAAGGACCTCCTTAAAGGCTCCATCGCCAAGTCTAGTCAAATTGGGGGTTAGGGCTTCAGCATATGAATCGGGGGGGACACAATTCAGTCCATAACATCAACTACCTACTCTGTGCTTCAGTTTCCCCAGCTCTAAAACTTGTTAATAATGCCTACCTCTGGGGGTTGTTGGGAGGATTGAATGAGTGTAATGTGCTTAGACATGTCTGGTTTATAATGGGTACTATGTGAGTTATAATAGTAATAATGAAATGAATACATACTGTCCTCATGGATATTTCCTGTACTTTCCTCACTTCCAAATCAAGATAATGCCAAATTGAACATTCAGAAATCTCCAAGGGAGGTAGGATTTCTGTGTGACTTGCTCCCTGCCCCCAAAAGTCTTTTTTTTTTTTTTTTTTTTTTTTAGGACCAGTGGAGACTTCCTCTTTCTGCCAATCTGAAGTTTTGAAGAGATAGGAAACCCAGGAGCTTTGAAGCCACCCTTCCTCAGGCCTTTCCTGGGGCCTGCATGCTGCAGCAGTGCTCCTTGCTCCGTTGGCAAGCTCTCTTCAGATGCAGATTTAACCTTGAGCTCTCCTTGGGCTGCTTCTCCAATCCAAGGCAGTTAGACTCAAAGTCCAGTTTCTTTTTTTAAAAAAAAATATTTATTTATTTATTTATTTTATTTGGCTGTATCGAGTCTTAGTTGCAGCACATCATGGGCTTAGTTGCCCTGCCGCATATAGGATCTCAGTTCCCCGGCCAGTGATTGAACCCGTGTCCCCTACATTGGAAGGTGGATTCTTAACCACTGGACCACCAGGGAAGCCCACAGAGTCCAGTTTCTGACAAACGACAACTACTTGCAGAACCCAGGGATCTGAGAATCAGAGGTCCCTCCTGGATTTTTTGCTACAATAGGACCAGCAGTTATGGTCAAATCATTAAAGCAAAAACAAACAAACAAAAAATCCTTATCTATAAAAATGTTCACGTTTTGAATGAATAGTTTAGCTTTGGATCCAATCTTGTCCCTGCGGATGAGGTTGTCGGATTTTTGTTTGGAAACCTGCAGGGAGCTCAACAGGCTGGAGGGACCACGAGAAACTGGGAGATACTGACAACATCTCACCTGGTTGAAACCTGTGTGTGTACATGCAAGTGTGTGGTGTGTGGTGTGTGTGTGGTGTATGTGTGGTGTGTGTTGGGAAGGGCAGGTGTGTTTCTTTGGCTAGAAGTGACTCCTTGGGGAAAGATGCAGAAAATACCCCACAATCTCAGAGGTATACTCTACAATGTATGGAGTCTTCCATACATAAGATATCGGTCACCACATGTATGTAAAAGTAAAACATCTAAAATATACCACAATTTTTACAAAGTCCTGCTTTGGCATTTCTCATTCTTATTAATGTAATAGAAGCCCTCAAATAAGGAGGGGTCTGTCTCTCACCTGTTGCTTAGAGGCTCATGTGCACAAGGACAGCTTGAAAGCAGACAGGGGCGGGGAAGGAAAGCAGGGACAATTAAACAGCCCTTTGGAGTGATCATGGCAACTGTTTAGCTCTTCCTTGTGGGGTTTGAGGAGCATAGTTTCAAAATCAGTCGTACTTTTTTAAACCCAAGAAGAAAGCATTTGGCTTTTTCCTAGTTATAACATGAATCCATAGTCATTTTAGAAAATTATTTCTTCTAATTGGGAGGTGGGGAAGGAAGTATGGAGTTTGATCAGTTCATGAAATCCTTAAGTATGGGAACCACAGAACTAACTTAAACCTCTTGTTAAAAAGCTAGGTATAACTTACATAAATGCACAATCTTAAGATGAAGTTTTTACATATTTACAGCCAGGTCAAACCTAGAGGGATACCTCATGACCTCTCACCGTCAAACCATCCCGCAGAGGTAACCATTATTCTGACCTCTATCACCTCAAATTAGTTTGCCAGTTTTGAGCTTCCCATAAGTGGAATCATACAGTATCTAGTTTTCAGAGTCTGACTTTCTTAGCCCAACATCATGTCTAGAGTGAGATTTGTCCAGGTTGTGTGCAGGGCCATCTTAAACTTTAAATCCCTTTCCAACTCTGAGATCATCTGGTTCTAAAAGGAGGGAGGAAATGAGGGAAGAATACAATTTGAGAGAGACATTTGATGGAGTTTTAGAGTTGATAGTTTCAGGCTCTTCAAAGAATGAGGATGACAAAAAGGAGAAGATGTTAATGACCTGTTCCCCTATTGCCTGTGGCCCGTGGGGGCAGGTAGATAGCTGATTTATTTAACTGACGACACTTCAGATCCAGAGGAGCTGTGCTCCTTGACTGAACTCCAGAAGTCTCAACTCCATCTGGACATGATTTATATGATAAGATCCTGGACTTTAAGCTGGTGCTGTAATGGGATGAGACTTGGTGGTTTGCAGGAGGGGACTAGTGTATTTTGCGTATGGGAGGGAGGTGAAATTTTGTTGGCCAGGGGATGGGCTGTGGCACGTTGGAATTTCCAAATATGGCCACACCCCTAACTACCCCGTCTGCAAGCTCTTCCTACAATATGATGTTGATGATTCTCCATCAAGAGGTGGTGGATTAGTTTCCTAGGGCTGCTGTGATAAAGTACAGTCATCCCTTGGTATCTGCAGGGGATTGCTCAAGTTCCAGTGTTGGCCCTCCATATCTGTGGATTCCGCATCTGAGGATATGGGCTGATGGTACCACAAATTGGCTGGCTTGAACCACTGACCCTTATTGCCTCACGGTTCTGGAGGCTGGGTGTCTGAGACCAAGAACAGGCTGGTTCCTCCTGAGGTCTGTGAAGGAGAATCTCCTCCATGCCTCTTCACTAGCTCTTGAGTGGTTTTCTGGCAATCTTTGGCATTTCTTGGCATGTAGAAGCATCACCCTGATTTCTGCCTTCATCTTCATGTGGTGTTCTCCTGGGTGTGTGTTAACTGTCTTCAAATTTCCCCATTTTATAAGTATACCACTCATACTGAATTAGGACCCAACTTACTGACCTCACTTCAACTTGATTAGCTCTGTAATGACCCCATTTCCAAATAAGGTCACAGTCTGAGGTATGGGGATTAGGACTTCAACATATGAATTTTGTCGGGGCATGTGTATTAGAGAAACAGAACCAATACACACACATACACATGTATATGTAGTTTTATGTACATGTGTATATATACAATCTCTATATAAATCTCTCTATGTAGATAGATTTATTATAAGAAACTGGCTCACATGATTTTGGAGACTGAGAAGTCCCATGATCTGCCATCTGCAAGCTGGAGGCCCAGGAAAGCCAGTGGTGCAATTCAGTCTTTGTCTGAAGGCCTGGGAACCAGGGGAGCTGAAGGGGTAAGTTCCAGTCCAAGGGCAGGAGAAGACTGATGTCCCAGCTCAACAGGCTAGTGGGAAGAGGATGGATCCTCCCTTCCTCCACTTTTTGTTCTATTCAGGCTCCCAGTAGATTTCATGATGCCCACCCACATTGGGGAGGGCAATCTGCTTTACTGAGTCCACTGATTCAAATGCTAATCTCATCTGGAAACACCCTCACAGACACACTCATAAAGAATGTTCAATCTGGGCACCCTGTGGCCCAGTCAAGTCGATACATAAAAGTAACCATCACAGTGCATACTGCGATCCATAACTGGAAGGGACTGTGTTTCCTCTACTTGAACTTGGGTGGACCTTTGTAACTGTGATGGAAGTGACACTGAGTGACTTCTGAGGCTCAGTCACAGAGGCAATATGGCTTCCATCTGGTTCTCTCTCAGGAATCCAGCCACCACGTCAAGAAGAACATGAATAGGCAGTGTGAAGGTCTCAATCAACAGCCAGCATCAACTGCCTGACGTTTGAGTGATATTTGCTCTTTCAGTCCCCAGCCTTCGGGTCTTCCCATTGAGGCACCAGATGTTGTGTAGCAGAGTCAAGCCATCCTGCCCATGTCTTAGCCACAGAAACTATGAGAGCTAATTAGTTATGGCTGTTGTTTTAAGCTGCTAAGTTTTTGGATGATTTGTTACACAGCATAGCTAACTAATACATGCTACCCACCTCATAGTGTTCTTGTGAAGTTTAAATGAACCAGCAGCTGGAATAAATCTGGTATAGTGCTTGACATATAGCAACATAGAAAAAAATATTAGTAGATAAATTAAAAAGTGGGACATTATAATTTTAAAGTACACAGTAGTTTCTGTTACTACATGTAATTAAAAGAAGAAAAGGGATTCTAAAAGCCATTTAACATTTAAACATTTCACTAATTCTGATCACACTTTTGCTCTATAGACTGATTTTTTTTTTTTGCCAGACGTGCTAAGAGATGGGATTTTAGTGGCTGAGAAAACAATGATCTTTTCCTTTGTTGTGGATACAGCCATTCTAAATCAGTGACATGTGAGTTAATCAGGTTTTCATAATATTTTGTATATTATTAGGGAAAAAAAGATTTATGGTTTCATAATGCAGCCTCACAAAAGTTTTCAGCAAAATTAGACTATATAAATAAGATCAAATTTATGTCTGTACACTTTTCTAAAGAGGTTGTACAAATGGCCAATAAACACACAAAAAAGATGCTCGAAACCTTTAACCCTCAGAGAAATGCAAAGTAAAACTACAAGGAGATACACTTCACACCTGCTGGCTATAATCAAAAAGACAGATATAACAAGTGTTGGTGAGGACATGGAGAAATTGAAACTCTCCGTACACCACTGGCAGGAATATAAAATGGGGCAGCTGCTTTGGGAAACAGTCTGGAAGTTCCTTGAAAGGTTAACATAGAGCTTGACCCAAAAATTCTACCCCTGGGTATGTACCTAAGAGAAAAGAAGACATAGTGCCACACAAAAACTTGTAAGCAAATGTTTGTAGCAGCATTCTTCATAATAGCCTAAACGTGGAAGCAATCAAATGATGAATGGATAAAGAAAATGTGGTATATCCATATAATGGAATATTATTCAGCAATAAAAAGGAATAAAGTACTGATACCTGCTACAACATGGATGAATCTTGAAAACATTTGCTAAGTGACACAAGTCAGACACTAAAGACCACATATACTGTATGGCTCCATTTATATGAAATGTCCAGAATAGGAAAATCCATAAAGCCAGAAAGTAGGTTAGTGGTTGCCAGGGACTGGGTGGATGGGGGAGGGAGTGATGGCGAATGACTGTTGATGGTTATGAGGTTTCCTTTGGGATGATGAAAATGTTCTAAAATTATATTATGGTTGATGGTTGCACAATCTTGTGAATATGCTAAAACCCACTGAACTGTGCACTTTAAAAAGCGAATTTTATGGTATGAGAATTATATTTCAATAAAGCTGTTATGATTTCTGTTTGTAATCATATCATGAGAAGACTTCCATTGAGTTTGGAAGTTCTGTTTAGTGTGCAGGCTTCACAAAATTCACTTTGGAGTGATTTCCAAGAGGCTTCTTGAGAAGACAAAGCAGATTCCCAAGAGACACATGTGATGGCCCATCCAGAGAAATATCAACAACTCAATTAAAAATTTCATTTAACAAGCTATACTGAGCACCTATTATATGTTAGGAAGTGTTCTAGAAGTTTGACTACATCAACAAACAAAATTTAAGGGTCGATTTTAGTTAAGCTGCTTCTCACGTGGGCAGCTCTAAACTGATCACTCCAGGAAGAGTGGCAGCAGTTATCAATTGACTGACATTAGCAAGAATTTGTGACTTCCCTCCTGCTATTTTGGAGAGGTTTGACCAACTTAAAGAAAATAGAGGGAGATGTGAAGATATAGCTTCTGTAAAAGTTCTTCTTTGCCATACTTAAGAGAGTCAATAGCAGTTAAGAAAGGCTTTGGCTGTAAATAATAGAAATCCCAAATAATGCTGCTGGAACAAAGAGAAGATTGTCTCAAAAAATGTGGAGGTTGGGCTTCCCTGGTGGCGCAGTGGTTAAGAATCCGCCTGCCAGTGCAGGGGACACGGGTTTGACCCCTGGTCCAGGAAGAACCCTTATGCCGTGGAGCAACTAAGCCCGTGTGCCACAACTACTGAGCCTGCTCTCTAGAGCCTGCAAGCCACAACTAATGAAGGCCGTGAGTCACAACTACTGAAGTCCATGCATCTAGAGCCCATGCTCCGCCACAAGAGAAGCCACTGCAATGAGCACCACAACGAAGAGTAGCCCCTGCTCGCCGCAACTAGAGAAAGCCTATGCACAGCAACAAAGACCCAATGCAGCCAAAAATAATAAATAAATAAAATAAATAAATTTTAAAAAATGTGGAGGTAGGCAATTGTTCAGTGGCTTGAAAGATCACCAAGGACCTAGGATCAGTCCTTTTTTCTACTTTGGCATCCTTAGTGTATTGGCTTTTTGTGTTTGTGTTTGTTTCCTGTGGTCACCAGATGGTGCGTAGAACTAGGTACAATGTCCTCTTACCAGTGCCCAGGGAGGAAGAGAGGGGTAAGGTATAAAAATATTTCTCCTCTAGAGGCTCAATTTATTCTAGAAACATTTCCCAGAGTATCATGGACTAGAACATGATGGTGAGCTGTATCAGTGCATGATGTATACAACCAGTGGGGTGGCCGGGGTTTGATGATTAAGTCTGGGTTCAGCTGGGCCTGGCTCCGGGCTTCACTCCAGTCTGGGTTGGCTCCATGAATCTCCTTCTGAGGCCCATGAGGACAAGGGGATACACCAATGGCACAAGCACATTTCAAGCCCCAGCTTGGATCACATGGTGAAACATCCCATTGGCTGAATCAAGTCACATGGCCAAGCCCAAAGTCAGGGGACAGGGAGACCCACTCAGTCCACTATGAGGTCCTGGTAGGGGGTGAGATATAATCCTACTTCTGGGGAGTGAAGGCCACACCTGCCTTTCCCTAGACCAGTCAATAGGGCTTGGATTGCCATGAATGGCTTAGACCAAGCCGGGCTCATGAAGTCGTAAGGTGTAGTTGTTCAGAGCATGGTCTCTGGAGAAGGACTTCGGGGATCAAAACCTATCTTCTCCACATACCAGCTGCTTGATCTGGGGCCATCAATTTCATGTCTCAGATTCCTCAACTGTAAAATGAGGATAACACTAGCCCCTGTTGTGAAGACTACATGTGCTTCTAAAAATGCTCAGCGCACAGTAGGGCTGCATAAATGTAGCTCTGATACTCTGGGGCCAGGGGAGGGGAGGGTCTTGCTGCTCTTGCTGTCCCTGGAACTGTAGCTCTGCACGTCCTTCTTATTCCTCCCAAACAGCTCACCAGCTAATGCACCGCGATTGCTTTTTCATTAATAGCCACAGAATTCACATCCAGTAGCTCTCGACCACTGAGGTTTGCAGTTAATGGTGGCCTCATACTCGAAAAAATGAAGCTGCATGATTTACTCCAGCTTTGTTAGGCTGGAATCGGCCACTGGAATAAAGACTGCCACTGCATTACCTGCTCTTGGGCCAAGAAGGAGAGAAAAAGACTGTCTTCACCAGATGGTCCACGTGCTGGGGCTCCAGACTTCTCAGGGGTTCCAAGTGTGTTCATTCCAGAGAATTCTCAATCAAAGCGCAACCCCAGGCAGACACATTTTCACACTAGCATGCCCACAGCATGTGTGGGAAAAAAGGGGAAGATCTGTGTAGATCTAAGTCAAACTAATTAGCTGTCAGCTGCATTGCATCTGGAGATCAAAAATAAACTGTTGGCATCAAAAATCGTTCCGGTCCCTGTCATTTCCGTGCTCTTGGTACCAGGCCATCCTTTGTAGACAGCCCTAATGTGTTTCTCCACAATGACAATGATCCAGCAGCCCGCCAAGCATGGTATCCCAAGTCATCTGCGATTGGCAACTGTAGCACCCCTTCATTTTGTGCCAGGTGGAGTTAGATGAAACTAACTGGGATGAATAGGTGGGAGTGGGTCATTGCATTGTCAGTATGTTGGAATGCAAACATTTCCAAGTTCCCCATTAACAGGGTCCTTTACCATTGCTACTGTTCTGTGTGTGCAAAGATCACAAAGTCCAGGGTCTGAAACGGGTTCGTTTTGGCTAATCTCCTGCTGAATTTCATCAATTACACCAGGTCAAAGTGGTTCATCGATAGGGGGTTGGAGGGCTGGGGTGTGGATTTTGCCTTTCAGAAGAGGTATGTGCATCTGGACAATGGGAGAGTGGCCAGAGAACAGAGCCAGCAGTGGTTTTTTCTATTTAGATATTTTAAGTGTTTTTCCCCCTGTGGAAAATAATCTGTTTTTAGTTTAAGTTGATTTAAAATTGCTGCCATGTTATCATAAATAAAGTGACATCTCATTTCTTTAAAGAAGCTTGGAATATGGTTATGGAATCCCAAGTATACAAATGACAAATTGGCTTTATGAATTTGATTCTTCTCCATGGCAAAAATGTGTAATTTTTAGTACACTTTAAAAATCAACTAGTTGGTGTAGGGTACCACTAAGAACTACCCACTAGGTGGCAGTATACCTCTAGGTTTTTAACATGTAACCCAGCAGTTCTCAAACCATGGTACCTGGACCAACAACATCAGCATTGCCTGGGAATTAGTTAGAAATGTGAATCTTTTGGCTCCACCCCAGACCTATTGTATCAGAAAGTCTGGGAATGGGGCCCAGTAATCTGTGTTTTTAAAAGTCCTCCAGGGACTTCACTGGTGGTGCAGTGGTTAAGAATCCTCCTGCCAATGCAGGGGACATGGGTTCAAGCTCTGGTCCGGGAAGACCCCACATGCCTCGGAGCAACTAAGCCCATTCACCACAACTACTGAGCCTGCGCTCTAGAGCCCGCGAGCCACAACTACTGAGCCCACGTGTCACAAGTACTGAAGCCCATGCGCCTAGAGCCCGTGCTCTGCAACAAGAGAAGCCAACGCCATGAGAAGCCCACACACCACAGTGAAGAGTAGCCCCCACTCGCCACAACTAGAGAAAGCCCACACTCAGCAATGAAGACCCAGTGCAGCCAAAAATAAATAAATTTATAAAAAGCCCTCTGGGTGATTCTGTTATACTCTCAAGCTTAAGAGCCATTGATCTAGTTAAGCTTAGGTCTTTCTGTGATCTGAAAATGCCAGCATTACAGGTGACAAAGTCTGGTGGGCTTTAGCCACAAGTATTGTGATTGAGAGACACTAAAAGGCACCCATTCTCAATATCTTTTATACTGGACTTTTCCCAGTGTCTAAAATGTCCCCCATTAATCGTGACTTAGGGTTAAAGTATAAAAAACCCCAGAAGGAAGTGAGGAAGTGAACCTCTAGATCCAATATATTAACCATTATAATCCCATAACACCAAAGAACTATTTAGATTCTTGGGCCAAATCAGGCCCTTCGTTTGTTTTTGCAAATAAAGTTTTATTGGAACACAGCCACACTCACTGGCATCTTGTCTATGGCTGCTTTCACACTGCAGAGGCAGAGTTGAGGAGTTGTGACAGAGACTGTATGGCCTGCAAAGACTGAAATAGTTACTGTCTGGTCCCTTATAGAAAAAGGTTTAGGTTTAGATAAAGAGTTATCTAGCAAGGCCTTGAGGGATTGGGTCACAAGATGCAGGACAGATGAGGGACCCAAGGTGGGAGACCTTGAGTAGTAATATGGGCAAAAGTGTGAGGGGTGAGGAGAAGAAAGGAGGAGCAGTATGGGGGAGAGGAGGGGGCTGCGTGAGGGTTGCAGGGACACTGAGATGCTACAAATGCCCCCACATCCAAATACCAACCAGCAAATCTACTAACTAGAATCATCTTGACTCATCTGCAAATAACAACTATTTATTCATCTATAATCAACTAAGATGATTCTTATGGGGACTTTTCATTCACTTACTTTCAAAGGACTTGGAGTGGGCAAGCAGGTTAAAAGTGCAGTGAAAAATAAGATGTTTGCTGATCAAACAGAATGGACCATGTTCGTCAGACCTCTTTCCATTTATTTCTATTCTTAGTACATGCTATTAGGCTGGAATTTCTTGAGCAATGTTTCCATGCATTTTAAGCCTATTTTCTGGACAGTTTTCATGCATGGCATCTACTGGGTTTCCACAACAGCACTGACAGATATACCTCAGTGCTTCCATTTATTGAGAGAGGAAACCGCTCAGAGAAGGCAGGTAACTTTTAGGTCAAATAGGTGGACCCTGGACTTGAAACCTCATGAACTAAGCGTGGCCTTAGTCAGAGCTGGGTCCACTATTTCGTGTTCCCTCTGTCTTGAATGTCTTTCTAATTGTGCTCTTCTTGGTGTTCTTTTTATGAACTGGCAGCTAGGCCTTGCAGTCTTATTTAAATTGTTATATTATTATCCTTCTTAGTAAGACTCTAATTAATTAATCATATAGAAATGGTTCCCTGTTTCGTCCATTAAGTTAAATGGAGGTCTTTAGCAGAGCCTTGTGTGAGGCGTGTCGGTCTCATTGGTGGCTCTGACTAAACATCTCAGAGACACTAGCCAGGGGCGTCAAAGACAAGAGGCCGGTATTCAGAACAGATGCACCTGCAACTTGCCACCGTTGGGCAACAGGAAGAGAATCAGACAAAACCAAGCTCCATGGGCCAGGATAATTTGTTAGACTCTGTTCTAGGTCTTGACTTTCAGCGTCGGCCTGTGGAAGAACAAATTACCCTGGCCTGGGAATGGCCCCCCACCTCCAGCCTCAGACTGACTTTGGCAGCTGGCAGAGTTCCTTTTGGTGAGCAGAGAATCCTACAAGGGCATCTGGAAATAGAAGTGCCAGGGAGCACATTGCTCTTTTATTCCTTGGTGTTTAGTTTGTTATCTTGGGAAGTGTTGACAGGTGTACAAATCAGAATTAATAAGTGTGGGTGCCTTTGGAGAAACACCCACCCTGAGGGTCTCGATCTCCTCCATCCTTATTTTTTGCAGGAGGTACTGAAGGTGGAGTAGGGTCATGGCTTATACAGCATCAGGTATGGGTAACTGGACACTTTCATGGCCTAAAACCCTCCGCCTTCCTTCCCAGTCCAGCCACCCTGTTGGAGGACACAGGTCGGTGACATGGTCTTTAGGATCACATCACCTGGAGGCGAGGCAGATCAGAGGACATGTTCCCAGGGGATTTATTTACCTGTGAGACTGACCTCTTGGAAGGCTCCAGAGGACTTGTTCTCAACTAGTGCCCTCCAGCCTGTATGGGTGAGAGGTGGACATGGAAGCTGATGACCTTGAGGGACCTGGGAGCCGCAGAGGTTGTCTGCTGGCTGGGCAGGTCCATGGGGATGGAGTGAGGCATGGGAGAGCAGCACACACTGATCCAGTTTTAACAGAGGATGGACTGACGGGGGTAAGAAGATCACAAAACTTAAAAAAGATGGAGAGGCTCTAAGAAGAGGCCTAAAGATCTATTCCCTGTACAGGAAACTTCCCACGCAGGAGCTCACTTAGTGTGTATGCAGCCCCATGAGTGGGTGGTGCGGTTAAGGACCCAACCACCAGCCACAAGTCTTCTCAACTTGGCCTGTGTGCTGAAGCTCGCCTCAGAGGCCCAGGCTCTATCTTTCCCTTTCCCTGCGCTCCTGCCATCTGTCCTGAGCCCCTGCCTGTCAAGAGTTCGGGTCCCACATGGTACTGACCTTCTAATGGGCATGACTTCGCCTGGCTGGGCCCCGCCTGGAAGAACTCTGATTTGCTGTGTCCCATGTGCATGCCGGCCCCGTGGCACTGTTCTGGATGCTTCTGGAGCATGCAGAGAGCTGGCCAGGGTCTTTTTGGGGTCTCGGACTGGAGCCAGGACCCTCACATTCCTGCCGCTTTCCAGAGCTGTCTCCAAACGCCTGTCAGCTGTTGAAGACAGGAGTTGGGCACAACAGCTGCAGAAATCAGGCTGGGTCAGAAGAGCTTAGCTTGCAGATAAAAGAAAATTGCTTTGGAAAGAAACAAGCTACAAATAACTTATAATGACCAGAGCCGGGCCCTGACAGCTTTGCTCTGGGTTTAGTGAAACATCACAAGATATTTTTTCAAAGCCCTGAATTTGGCCAGACCTGAAATGTCCTTTGCCAAATGCTTTCCTCCTCACCTTAATTTTTTTTTTTTTTTTTGCCGTACGCGGGCCTCTCACTGTTGTGGCCTCTCCCATTGCGGAGCACAGGCTCCGGACACGCAGGCTCAGCAGCCATGGCTCACGGGCCCAGCTGCTCCGCGACATGTGGGATCTTCCCGGACCGGGGCACGAACCCGTGTCCCCTGCATCGGCAGGCGGACTCTCAACCACTGCGCCACCAGGGAAGCCCCTCACCTTAATTTTTAAAGTCGAGTCTTTGGAAGGCCATCTCCTCTGCAGTTTCAGATTCACTTATTCTTCACACGTCACGAGGCTGTCTGGTGAGTGAGAGCTGTTAATGGGAGCAGATTTTAGGGCTCAGAGGCCAAAGCAGGAAAGATCTGGTCCATCCCCTAAGCACATCCCCCTACACAGACAGAAATACATATTCCTCCATAATACATACTTCTCCAGAAATTCTTCCACATGGAGAGAAAGTTCTGGAAACAAGTGACAGGTTTGGGATCCCTGATGGAGGTGGGAGGTACCTCTCCAGTCACCCCTGGGGTACCGTAGTAACACGAAGGACCCTTTCTGGTGCCTGAAATCCTCCTCACTTTGCTCTTCTTTTGGACTCTAGAAATGCTCCAGAACCCAAACCCCAGACTCCCAGAGGCCTGTCACACAGTGAGCAGCTGGGAAAGAGTTCATATTGATCAGCCTCTTCCCCACCCCCTCCCCAGTTCTTCCCAGCATCCTGGCCCCCGGCTTCTGGGGAGTCCTGTGATTGGCTTCCGTGGAGCAGACTCAGGAGCCTCAGCTCTGGAATCAGGCCCAGAGCTCCAAGGTCCCCCAGGGACACACAAATAGAGTCCTGAAGCCTTTGGCTCCTGGTGTCCAGCTGCCCCCGCCGGGATCCTGCCTCACTCCCCGCTGGACTCTGAATCCGAGGTGTAAGAGCAGACAGGGTGTCATTTGGCCGCTCAACGGCAATGACTTGGAATTGAACTTGGGATCAAAACCTCAGGGTTTGCTCCTCAACAGCAATGCAGGGCTGGAGATGACGGAGAACAGTATTTCACACACACACAGCCTCTTTCTTTTGGCCTCATGTTGGAAAAATCTGCAACAATGCCTTCTGAGTCAATTCCACTGGGGCTCTGGTGACAAACCACTCTGGTTGTGTCTGGTGGTTTACAGCGTCACCAGAGCCCGTTGATGGAATTATAGCTGTTGATCTGCACCGTCATTGTCTCCCCGCCTCTGTCTCTCTTGGCTTCTGGGCCTCTGTTTCTCTCTGTCTCTCAACATGGCATGAGCTGGAGCCAAATTGGAATGTGTACTTGGGCAACCTCTGTCCTGAGTGACCATATGCTGGCGTGTCTTGGCACAGGTGCCCTGGCAGAGCCAAACTGATGAATGGGTAATTAAACAGAGTGTTTCTTTACTGATGCTCATTTCCCGGGTTCCAAATTTATTGCTTAATTAAAGAGCGTTCACAGCCAGCCAGAAATGCTAGCTCTTTCTTTCCTTGTGCCAATGGATAGTTCATATAATACCCCCTTTTGCCTTTAATTCTCTCTCTCTCTCTCTATCACACACACACACACACACACGCTCTTCCAATGGATAGTTCATATAATACCCCCTTTTGCCTTTAATTCTCTCTCTCTCTCTCTCTCTCTCACACACACACACACACACACACACACACACACACACACACACACACGGAGTCTTAGATCAAATAAAAGCACTGGCTTTTGGTAATTTGAGATGACTCCCTGTATAAGACCAGGATATTCTTTGCCCCAGCACGAGGCAAGAAGACTAGCGCTCGCTCCTCCTTTCAATGGCCATTTAATGGGCTGGCAGTTGGGTCCAGGGAGAGAGGTGTCAAAGGGAGGTAGCCCAGACCACACTGTGGCTGGCAGGGCTGGTGGAGACACGGAGGACCCGACTTCCCGGAGTTGCCCCCAGATCTGCATTGCCCCACGGGCTGCTCTCTGCTGTTGCCTTGGACGCCCTCCTGCCCCCGCCGCACCCCCCAGTGCCCTCATTCCTCTGCTGCCCCATGCAAGATGAGCCTGTGTGCTTTGGAACACAGCAGACTATTGTTCCAAAGACAATAAAAAAGATTGGGAAATGCAGTGGCTCCCCTGTGTCCCCAAGTTAGAATTCGACGTGTGTGTTCGAAATGCTGTGGCCATCTTGTGGGCCAAGGTAGGACAAACGAGAAGGAACAAGAGGGAAAAAGGAAAAAGGGCTGCAATCAGGCACCCCAAAAATAAGATGAAAAGAGGCAGCTGCTCCCTTAACCTCCTGTGACTGATTTAAAGCTTCAGTAGTGGCCCGCGTGGAGTTCTCGAACAGCGCCTGCCTCATCATCGTGGCCATTAAGCCGAGCGCAAATGACCCGGGAGGGCCCTCAACCCGTCGCTGTCACCAGCGTGCTTTATGGCTTCTGAGCACCAGGTCCCCCATGGGCAACACGATCCCTTTTTCCCTCGCCAGTGAATCTGGACTTGTGAGCTCGTAAATTCAGCAGGGTTTCCCAGGGGCAGACGGACATCTACGTGGTACGGGGTGAGGATTTACGGCTGAGTTACCGGGAGCCAGAGGTGACCAGGGGAAGCGTTGGAGGGAGGACGCTGACTCACCTACCCAAGGCAGCAAAAGGTGCCCACACTGGTGGGTCCAAAAGAGTGATGCTTTGTCGGCGTGATTCATTACTGGGCCCAGTGGAAGCTGACATTTATGGAGGCACTCAGCACCTCCAGTCAGGGGGTTGAGTCAGGATTCAATCTCAGCCTGACTCCCAGGCCTGCCTCTCCCCACTGGGACGGGTGACTCCTCACTGCCCACCGTGGGCCCTTTTCCCGCTGCTTCACTCCCTGGGCTGCCTCTGCTCCGCCTGGGGCTGGCTTTGTCCATTTAGGACAACCTGGGGCTGAATGTATCAACACAGAGGGGGATGCCTAGGGTTCCCGATGGGCAGCTCACAGGCAGGGGCAGGGCATTGCCTCCTCTCCACCCACCCAGATTGCTTCTGCTCTGTGCGAACGCCTCCAGTGTCCCCTGAGTGGTCCCCATCTCCAGTCCTCTGAATTCCTATCGTTGTTTGTATTCATTTTCTGGAGCCACGCTTCAAGGTTCAAATCCTCTCTCTGTGCTTACCAGCTGTGTGAACTTGGATATATTACTTAACCTCTCTGGGCCTCAATCTTTCATCTGTAAAATAGGGGTTTTTACAGAGTGCCTTCATCGTAGGGTTGTTGGGAGGATTACAAGAGATAACCCTCACGTGTCTGGCCCATAGTCCATGGTTGATAAATGTTAGCTTTTTTTTATTCCCCCCCGGTATGCGGGCCTCTCACTGTTGTGGCCTCTCCCGTTGCGGAGCACAGGCTCCGGACGCACAGGCTCAGTGGCCATGGCTCACAGGCCCAGCCGCTCCGCGGCACGTGGGATCCTCCCGGATCGGGGCATGAACCCGTGTCCCCTGCATCGGCAGGCGGACTCTCAACCACTGTGCCACCAGGGAAGCCCAAATGTTAGCTTTTTACTGATGTTCTCATCACTAACTCACCCAACACACACCTGCCAGGCATAGTGGTGAGACCACCTGCCTGGTGTCACTTTGAGTGTGTGTGTTTCATTCCCGGAAGCCCCTCGAAGACTGGATCCCACCTCTGTAGCCCTAGACAGGCCCCCCCCACCACGTGTCAGAGGAACCACAGACAAACTTCGACTGCAGACTGACCAGGGCGGGGCCAGGTCCCCGAGTCTTGTAGCCTGGGACGTCTGTTGATCCAGCTTCTCAGGAGACTTGAGGCCACCTAGGAAACCTTTGTCCTGACAGTGACTCCAGAGCTGTTTAGTGGGGGAGGGTGTGATGATCTGAAAGGCTTCTCTCCAGCCTGTCCTGGGTGCTCTGGGGCCTCCCCAGTGCCGGTTCCCCAGGGTTGTCATGCTGCCTGCTCCCCCACCTCCGTGATTTCACCATCCGGACCCTGTGTACACCTGCCCCTCCAGTGTCTCCCGCTCCTCCTGGGCAGGGGGTGCCCACATGGCCCGGAGGTATGCCAAGCTCCCCTGCGGGGTGGGGTGGACCGCTTGTGCTTCCCGCCGCCCCTCGCACCCATTGTTGGTGTAGACAAAGGGAATGGAGTTTTGGTTTCAAGGTATGATCCAACCCGGCACATCCATCAGGCCCTGCTGTCGCCCTCTTTCTTTTTCTCCCCTTCTCATTTCCGCTTTGGGCTGTGGAGGGGAAATAGCAATTGTGAGAAGGCCACTTGTCAAGATAAAAATCACAGTGCTCGACAGTGCTGCTGCTCCGGGCCGGCAGCCCAGCCAAGGGCCAGGGGGCAGCGCTAAGGGTCGCTGCCCCAGGTGGAGGTGGAGCTGCCCCGCCTGGCTTGCAATCCCTGCCTCTTCCTGGCTGTGCCTCCTAATGGCTCTGTGCCTGTTTCCTCATCGGTCTAATGGGGATAATAATTCCTATATCACAGGACTGGAAAGACTGGAAGGGAGAATTCAACGAGTCCCTTCATGTAAAGTCCCCGGAGCAGTTCCTGGTGGAGAGTAAGCTCTCCATACAGGATGCTATTTTATCAGGAAGCAGAAAGAGGCCACGATTTTTTGGGAAAGTCCAGCATGCACTGGGAGTTTGGATGGGAGCATTTGCACCCGGGATGGATGTTTCCAAACCCAGCTGTTCATCAGGATCACCCAGGGAACTTTAAAAACTTCATCCCACCAGAGTGTCTACTATTTCATTCATGGGCATGACGTTCAGAAGCTCAGGCTTGGGGGATGACTGGCCTGGGTTCCACTTTGGGCTCCTACCACTCAGAGGCTGATCACTGGACAAGTAATCTGACTTCACTGAGACTCAGTTTGCTCATCTGCAAAATGGGTACTCTTGGGGCTGCAGCCAGGACCCAATGGGATGAGGTAGCTAATTCTGTGGTGACTTAGTTCTTCACTTGGTTCCTTGGCAAGGTACTGGGCTGCAACCATGAGAGGCAAACCCCCGGGCCTCCAGGACAGCAGACAGAACAGAGGCTGGGATGGTGGTGTTTCTCAGGAGGCCTAACTAGTCATGAGTTTAAAACATCTCATGGATGCCGGCACTCCTTTTGAGTTGCTGTGACCTGAAGGCCGAAAGAAACTGAGGCCTTGGCACTTCCCCCTGGTGGCCTCACATCTGTTACATGCCTGAGGAGCCACTTTGGCCTGAGCTGCTCATGGGCCCAGCAGCTCGAGAGCTGTGCAGGATGGCGGTGGAGGCCTGGCAGGCGCTGCTCTGTTCCCGGCGCACTTCCCTTTGTTCCCCCACCAGACCAGCTGCCACATTGATTACAGAGAGCGAATTCTCCTTAGGTTCTGATCACCCAAGCAGGGTCTGTGTCTGAGGAACAGGAAGGCTGGTTCCCTAATCCACATTAGATCGGGGTGGGGAGGGGGGCCGTGCGGGGCTGGGTGCAGGCCCCGCGCCTGGGGGTCCTCGGCACTATGGCTCAAAGATGGGTCCCAGGGACCACCCACGGGAGGGGGCGTGTGAGCACGTGTGAGAGGGTGTGAGTGTGTGAGAGGGTGTGAGTGTGTGGGAGGGTGTGTGTATGAGGGTGTGTGAGAAGGTGTGGAGGTGAGAGTGTGAGTGTGCTTTAGTGAGTGTGAGTGTATGAAATAGTGTGGCTCCATGTTTGTGCATGCGAGTTGTGTGATAAAGTGTGTGGGTATGTGTGCGTGTGCACTGAGGGTGTGAGAGGGAGGAGGGAGCTTGGTCAGAGCCCTCCGCTGGGGACGGGGGACAGAGAGGCCCTCTGTGGATTTTACCCACGGTTCCTGCAGGTCCCAGAGGTGCTCCCCCGTGTCCGCCGGCACCTGAGTTCCAGCAGCAGTGCTCCCTTTGTCCCCTCCTCCTGCCCCCTGCCCTGTAGGCTGGGGACGGATGTTCTCAGGCTAAGCTCTCAAGACCATCCCTCCTGTCCCCTCTAAGGGTGAAGTGTTACATCCTCTCCCACCTACAGGGGCCCCTCACGGCCAACCTGTCACCTCTGCCCCCAGTGCCCACTGCTGAGTGGGTGAAGCCACCAGATCATTTTGCAAGTGGGTCAGGCAGTGGTGGTGTGGGTGCTTCTCTCTGGAATTCATCGGGGGGTCACCCCCAGGTAGACAAGGGAGAGGTAAGCGTGGTGCCTGGGGGGGCGGGGCCAGGAGAGTGGCGGAGCGTCAGGACATGGGGGATGTGCGGGGTGGGGGTCTGGCTGAAGGGGAGCAGCCAAGCCCCCCAGACTTTGGGCCTCGTGTATTGGTAAGGGCCACCTCTCTCAGTCTTGGGACCCCTTGGGGTGACAAACTTCTTATTTTGCCAGTTGAGGATGTTAAAACTGGGGCCAAAAATAGACCACCATTATCATATCATAAAAGGAAGGACATTTTAAAAAAGGGAAGTGACATAGTCTCACGTTAAAGAACAGTATTTTCCAAGAAAGAACAGTTAGTGACTTTCTTAGAACATGTTTTACCTTGGACCAGTGAGAGTCCAAGTGGGCAGAGAGTCGGGGGGGCAGGTTCTGGGACCCAGCGGTTGGAAACCACTGATGGGGTGAGCGCGACAGTGAGGAGGGACCACCAGCCCTGCTCCTTCCGCCCTGGGTGCCGGGACACTGTGTGCAGCAGTGAGTCCGGGTCTGAGTCTGTGGGAACTAGGGAGGGCAAACAGGGTGGTGTGATACCTGAAACCACCTCAGGGGGTGGGAATGTCCAGCTTGAAGATGTTTCCCCTGTTCAAGTCCTATGCCATGACTTACTAGCTGTGTGACTTTGAGAAGTAACTAAACCTCTCTGGGCCTCCATTTTTTCATTTGCATGATGGAAGTGCCCATCTTCCATGGTTGTTGAAAGGATTAAATGAATGAATACACAGAGAGCCTCAGAATAGTCCCTGAGGCACAGAATTCAATCTGTGTCCGTTATTATTATTATTAATTATTGGGGCTCATTCCACCTTTTTGGACGAATCTCATGTACAGAAGGATCCAGACATTCTCTGTGTGGCTCTGGAGGACAAAGCCCACATGAATACATGCTGTGAGCCAGGCTATGTATCAGACAACTTTACACATGATCTTACAGGGGGCTCTTAGTCCCATTTTTTGGGTGAGGAATCCGAGTCTCAGAGGGTGAACAATTTCCCAAGGTCACATAGCTAGGATGATGCAGAGCTGAGAGAGGGCCCGGGGTGTTCAGACTCCAAAGCCCCCGGTGTCATTTTGTATGAGTCGTTGGAGCAGACTTTAAGTTTCACCTTATCGAGAGTCACCAATGTCCTGTTCAGGGCTGTGTGGTTAGCACCTTCTATAGCACCTGGCACAGAGAGGGCACTCACTCAATCTTCGGTGAATGAATGATGGGAGGTCATGAGTTCCCCAGTGGCAGAAGTCTTCAAGCAAAGAGTTACCAAAGATGCCATATGTGCATTAAGGACCCACCGGGCATCCAGCCCTGGATTCTGTGAGTCTGTGGCCAGACAATCAGGGCATGAGGGCCTTTCTGAAGTGTGTGCACAGCCAGAAGCCCCCTCACTTAATATTCAGAGGTGCTCAATCCCTCCGAGGCTTCCAGGGAGTAGCTGACTAGCTCCTTGTTAGGGACCCTGCCTTAGCACCACCTGTATTGCCACCTACATCCATGTCTGATAGGTGGATTCAGTCACCCTCTCCTGCTACCCAGCTCTGGTCCCACATCCAACCATGGGGCCTTGGGTCACGTGGAGACTTTGTCTTCAGTGGCATCCTCCAGCTTCTGCCCAGTGGTGTGCTACAGCTGGCTGGTACCAGCTCGAGATCCACTCCTTAAATCATCAGGAATTTTATGAGCCAGCCATCATTATAAATTACATTATGTAAGCTTACAATTAAATTATATTAAAAACAAGGACAAGAAGTATTCAAAACTCACCACTTCCTAATTATTTCCCTATATTTTGTTATTATCTATGGTCTTGAGGTTATTTACAGCTGTTGTATCTGTGGTGGAAACACTATACGATGCTACTGTGCATCCCTTCCCAAGCCTGTGCCCAAAGACTTCACATTAGTAGTTTGATGTTGGCTGTGGTGAGAGTATTTATACCCCAGAAATCGGCGAGCGCTGCAACCAGGATGGCCCCACCCCAGGAGCCGGTTGTTAAACACTTACCAGCACACCTCTGTTTCTACCTGTACCAACAGGAATTTAGGATTTAGGAATCTTATCGACAGTGGAGGTAGATGACTAGGCTCCAGAGAAGTGCTCAGGATTGGGAACCTACTGGGCTTTACCCAAACATTTTTATTTCTAGCTTCCTGGACACTATTTTATTGTGTTAAAATCATTTTTCCCCCTCCTTGCCTTCGCTTAGAAATAAATTTGAGTTGGGCCTCTAGCAGGCAGCATGCCTTACATTCTGCACCCTGATTTCATTTCTAGCATTTTTTATTTTTCTACTTGTACTTCCTCTTTGCTTTGTCTCCCCTTCTCCTTTTGCCAGTAAATTGTTTTACAGCTTTTTTGTGGTATAATTGACATAGAGTGAGCCGCACATATTTAAAGTGTACAGTTTGACTTCTAACATATGAATGCATCTGTTAAACCATCGCCACAGTCAAGATACTGATCATATCCATCACCTCTGAAAGTTCCCTTGGTAATCCATCCCTCCTATTTGCCAGGTTACCACTGACTTGCTTTCTATTGCTATTGATTAGTTTGCATTTTTAGAATTTTGTATAAATGGAATCTATAGTATGTACTTTTTTCTTTTTGAATGATTTTTTTCACTTAGTATAATGTTTTTTTTGAGATTTATCTACGTTGTTCATGTACTAGTAGTTTCTTGCTTCTTATTTCTGAGTAATATTCCATTGTAGGGTTATACCACACTTTGTTTATCCATTTACCTGTTGATGGACATGTGAGTTGTTTCCAGTTTGGAGCTGTTATGAATAAAGCTACTATAAATATTTGGGTACAAGTCTTTATGTGGACATATACTTTCATTTTTCTTGGGTAAATATCCAGGGGTAGGATGGCAGGGTTGTATGTTAAATGTCTGTTTAACTGTTAAGAAACAGCCAACTTCAGTTTTTTTTTTTTTTTATCATGCTGTGTGACCTTGGACAAGTGACTTAACCTCTCTGGGCCTCAACTTTGTTGTACAACTCCATGATGCAATTCCTGTCCATTTCTACCTTCACAGAACTCTTTAGGACAGACACGACTGTCTTTGTGAAAATGCTTAGGGCTCTCAGGAAGAAAAGTGAGCCTGAGAAAGCCAGGGTCTTATTTCCACCATCCTCAAACTCTCAGAACTCTTTAATTAGATCTCTCATTTTCCCTGTGGACCTGAAGGGGATGCTGGGTTGGGGTGGGGGACACTTTAGATTCTTATCAAATTCAACGCTGCCCAACTCTTCCCCCAACCTCTGGGCAGTATTGATCCTGTCACAGATCACAGACCTGTGAGCTGCCAGCTGAGAAGGCCCCAGTCAAGGTGATGGGTTCCTCCTGTGATGTGTGAAATGTCCTAATCAGGTTTCTATGCCCCCCAAGTCCTCAGACTCAACAGCCACATTACGAAACACGCCCCCCACCCAGCCTAACAAACTCCAACATCCAGACAAGTTGGTTAGAGGGGGAGCACTTATGCAGAGGACTTGGAAGGGTGCTGCGGGCCTGTGGCTGTGCTCTGAGGCCTTGTAGTGCTGACATTTCTGTGCTGTGCTTGATGGTGAGACTGTGTGTGTGTGTGTTTGTGTGTATGTGTGTTGCAGGGGATGGATGGTCAAGAGGACTTTCCTGTTTGGAGTGACCAAATACATCTGATTGGGACATGGGACATGGTGGGGTTTCGGGAGAATGGGTCGGGAGGGAGTGGGGAGATGGGTGAGGATTCCGTGGGCAGGCTGGTTGAAGGAACTCCACTGCATGGCTCCAGGCCCTCGGGATGGGTGCGGGGACTACGGATTCTCCAACTCTGCTGAACCCTGAAGCGTGCAGTCCCTCCGGGTGCCTAATAAACAAGCCAGGCCAGCGAACACCCCCTCCTGCCCTTGACGTGTGATAACAGATGTGTGTTTCTGGAGACATGCAGACTCAGAAGGAAGCTGATTTTCAAGATGAGTCAGTTTGTCTAGTCTCCCTGCCCCTGGAACTGCAGCTTTTCATTTATGTGCTGGTGAATGGGGCAGAGGTGGGAGGTGAGGGAGGACACTGGGGAGGGAGGAATAATAGAAAAGAGTAGATTTGTGCCAGCAAATGAAAGAGCCAAGTTTTTCATGTGTTTCTGGGGAAATAGAATTTGCAGTGCTTATGCTTGACTGTAAATCAAGGCAGCTGCTTTGGGCAGCTGTTGGCTCGTGTTTGCTCTGGGGGCTGGGATGTAGGTGGGGTACAGAGCCAGGCAGAGCACGTCCTGGCTGTAGATGTGAAAAACAGTCCCAGGTATGGGGTCTAAGAGAAAACAGAAGCTGGCTAATGAAGGTCAGGTGGCGGGCAGTGGAGGATGAGGGGCAAGGACATCTGTTAACCCAGGGTGGTTCCCTGCTTGTTACCTCTCACACCACGTCCAAACCCAAGTTCAAGTTCTTTGCTGTGGGCAGCAAAGGTTTGAGCCTTCCTTTTGCCAGGTGATGTGGGAAGAGGTTGGAGAGATCCTGGGGGACGGATGGAATGAAAAGGGGAGCAATCGTACAGAGTGTTGGTAGGGCCAGGGGAAATTCTGCAAGCAAGACTGGACTTCTGCAGGGCTAATGAGTTTGGAAAATGTTTTTGCAGAGCTGCTCCATCTCAAAAGGCTCTCTGGGAACTAGGC
This sequence comes from Mesoplodon densirostris, assembly GCF_025265405.1. Taxonomy (NCBI): domain Eukaryota; kingdom Metazoa; phylum Chordata; class Mammalia; order Artiodactyla; family Ziphiidae; genus Mesoplodon; species Mesoplodon densirostris. The sequence goes on along the minus strand of NC_082662.1, from coordinate 20,694,010 downwards.
AGCATCTTGCTTAGTTTTCCAATTTGAGGAGTTATTCTGTAAAGTAGAACTGATGGAACTCTAGGCCCCCTCCTGCCTGGAGGACCTCCTCTGGCTTGATTCAAACCCTGCCTATCCCATCCCTCAGAGGGCTCCCCCATTCCCATCTCAAGGATGTTTGTTGTCTATGTCAGGACCTGCTTACTGTTATTTGAGTTTGACTTTCTTCACTGGGTTGGAAGGGCTCTGTGAGGAGCCCCAGCCCATAGCCTGTTGAACAGACTCAATAGAAGTCGTTTATCACATACATGCTTGTGTCCAGAAGCTGAGGCACACCTTCTGTGTGTGTGCTTGTGTGTGCATGCAAGGGGGAGGGGGTAACCTGTCTGTCACCTGGGGAGCTTGGGACAACTTAGCTGAGCACCTGGATGTCTCTTGGGACCCCCGAGACCTCTGGCAGAATTGGTGAAGGGATTGACTTGAAATTGCAGGTGAGGTCCCCAGAATGGTGGAAATGAGATTTTCAAACAAAGAGGGAAATTGGTTGGTAGGAGCACAGATTGGTACCACCCTTATGGAGGGTCACTGGTAAGATGAATTAGAAGCCTTCATTGTGAGTGCCCTTCAGCCCAGCCTTTCCACATCCATGATTTTATCTTAAGGAGACAAACACAGATGTGTGTAAAAGTTTAGTTACTTAATCTCTTGGGGCCTCAGTTGCTTCAGCTGTACAATGGGGATGCTCAGCTCTCAGATCCCCTCCGCAGAGGGCTGTCATGAGAATAACGTGCTTGGTGCCTAGTCAGCTGTTGGCTGTCACTAAGACTAAGGACAGAGAGCCTGAGTGCCTTGCTCCGGGGCACAGAGCAAGGCAGCCACATGGCTGGGACAGGCAGTCAACCCGTGATGCCCAGGCAGTGGAGGAGCATCAGGAGTGCTGGGTGTGGAAAAGAGGCCAGGATGTCGGCCCACACACCTTCCCACAGTTTCTCCGTTTGCCAAGTGAAGACAATGGTCCACCCCCCTCCTCTGCCTGCTCAGGTAGGAAAGCAGAGGCTTTCAGGTTTGGGGGTCTCTCAGGTGATCTTGGAGCCTTCCAGAAGCAGTAAGTAGTGGCAGGAGCCCTTGCCCATCCCCACCATATCCCTCAGCTCAGTTCCTCTGGGCACAGCACCAGGAGGCCTTGGGAAACACACATACACACACCCATGTACACACACACTCACATACTTACACACACACACACACACACACACACACTTACTTTACCCCCTTCCCCATCTCCATGAAACACATCTGTAACAGCGTGGTCGACTGAGGTGAGTGGTTCCATTCCCGGGTCTGCCTCCGTAAGTGAAACTGACAGGTGAGGGAACATGGCTGAGAGGCCCTAAGAGGCTGATGGAGAGCGAAAAGCTTTTTATTTGCTGGTTAGTTCTGAAATGCTGGCAGCACATTAGCTAGGGTGGGAATTAGTAGCTGGGTTACGGGCGAGAAGAGGTTCAACAGAGCCTCATTCACAGGCGGAGATGCAGAGCCTGGCCTGGGCTGGAGCAGGAGGCCCTGGGGACCAGGCTGTGGCTCAGGATAGGGGAGCCCTGCCCACACAAAGACCCCTTGTGGGGGCCCCTGGCCTGGAAGTTGCCCCCAATAGAGCTGCTTTTGTGACCCTTGGGGGCCTACCAGGCTTTGAGGCTGTGTGACCGTGGCCAAAGCCACTTTACCTGGCTGAGCCTCAGTTTCCTCTTCTGTAAAAGGGGAGAATAAAATACCTACCTCATTTGGTGCCGTGATGGTTTAATGAAATAGTGAAGGCCAAGGCTTACCTGGTGCCTGGAACGGGTGAATACACTACAAATAAGTCCTGTGTGTGGACCCTTTGCCATGAGCCAAATACCCTCACCAAGAACGCCATACCTGGGTAATCACCTTAAATCCTCACAACAGCCCAGGAAGTCGGATATGATTATTATCATCTACGTTTTACCCACGAGGAAAATGAGGCACAGGGAGCTTGCCCAGAGAGCATGTGCTCCCGAGCACTGGGCTTGGTCACCTGCTCCCCTGCCTCCCTGGTACGTGGTGAGGGATGAAAACGATTCTTGTTGTTTTTAGGAAGGTGAGAGATGGAGAATCAGCTGGAATTGGCTCTTCGGCTTATGTAGCTCTTCATCTATCTTCCTCATATCCCATTCTCATTAGATGGCATATTCGACCACCTTCTGGAAATGCAACGAGGGCCTGAGTTCTGAGTCCTTCTGCATGTGAGCTCGGCTTGCAGAGGGAAGGGTGGGCAGTCAACCATATATATATATATATATATATATATATATATATATATATATATATATATATATATATATATATATATATTTTTTTTTTTTTTTTGTGGTACGCGGGCCTCTCACTGTTGTGGCCTCTCCCGTTGCGGAGCGCAGGCTCCGGACACACAGGCTCAGCGGCCATGGCTCACGGGCCCAGCTGCTCCGCGGCATGTGGGATCTTCCCGGACCGGGGCACAAATCCGTGTCCCCTGCATCGGCAGGCGGACTCTCAACCACTGAGCCACTAGGGAAGCCCAGTCAACCATATTTTAAACCAAGAGATGGTGGTTTGATCTCAGCCGTGCCTAAAACTGTATAATGTTCCCATCCAGACCTTTCCACACATGGCACATCCTTCAACAGACACTCCACTGTGGTTCATAAAAACGACTCCTTATATCCTGCTTTCATGCTGCAAACTGGGAAAAACAAATCTGTTCTAGAACTTCCCAAGACCAGTAAGGAAGCTGCCCCAGTGGAATGCTGCGGTGAGTCCAGATGCAGACAATTGAGCATTCGTTTCCCTGCAGATGACAGCCCCCAGGAACGAAGCGCCCTCCTCATACCAAGTGTGTATCTGCTTTGGGGAGCACCTGGCCCCTGCAGGTAATAGTCATCTGTCACCTGCCTTTTTCCTGCACAATTACCAAAGGACAGTAGTGACGTAATGAAGTCTTTCTTTTCTCAAATGATTTTTGTGGCCGAGAGGGGCCCCCACGTGGTTAGGTATTATATTCTAAATATAATTTAGAAAACTATAGTGTCTAAATATTTCTAAAATTTATTTCTAATGTTTCTAAATATTCCAGGCTCAGTAAGGCTATCCTAGGATGAACAGGACTGACTCTCTTCTTGATGCTGATGTGTCCTTTTGAATCCTGATCCAGAAGGAGAGGACAACATGCACCAGTGATTTACCCTGGAAGTTGTTTTTATAAAACAAGTGACAAGTAACCTTGTTCTCATAAGTGACAAGTAACATTTTGGGCCACAGAACACTGCTGCTTTTTGGCCAGTTGCCCCATTGAACCGAATGAAAAGCTGCTTTCCTTGGATGTGTGATCACCTTCATGAAAAGCTTTTGTTTTTCCCTATTGGAAACTTGGTTTTTCTGACTTTCAGGAAGTCGCTGTTCTCGTGATATCTCCAGCCCCACCAGCCCCTTCAACTTCCTTGTCCACCGTAGCCATCTCTCCTTCTTTAAACTTTTTGAGTGGGTGGGTTCCGTATGGGAAGAAGTGGTGCACTGTGTTCCCTGGGCTCTCAGTTGCTGTGTTCACTGGACAACCTCTCAGCAGACGCAAAGCCAGGCCAAAATGTCCCCTACATTCTGGACAATTTTCAGTGCTCAGCTGAACTTAGAAATGAAAAATACCATCTTGCAGCTCTCTTGTGAAGACGAGATGATGCACATAAAGCACACCTGGCACCTAATAACTGTACTAACGTTACTATTTTTTCCAGGCAAACTAGACGTTCATAACAGCATTTTCTTCCCCTTTCAGTTTGATTGAGTTGTAATTGGCATACAGCACTGTACAAATTTAAGATGTACTGCATAATGACTTGACTTACATATATAGCGAAATGATGACCACGATAAATTTAGTTAACATACATCATCTCATATAGATACTTATAATAGCATTTATGTGCATATATTAATGAAATTAAAAGTCCTATATAGAACTGCATGACAAATCAATTTCTCTTGAAAGAGCCAAGAACTTAAAAAAAAAGTTTTTATTTTGAGATAATTATAGATTCACATGCAGTTGCAGGAAATAATACAAAAAGATCCCATATACCCCTCACCCAGTTTCCCCGAAGGGTAACATCTTGTATAACTATAGTATAATATCACAATCAGGAAATTGGCATTGATACAATCCGTTGAAAATTAACATTAATACAATTCATTGACCTTCTTCAGATGTCACAAGTATTACATGCACTCATTTGTGTGTATTTAATTTGATTAGCATTTCTATTGTAAATAAGGTCAAGATCTTATTGATCAAGGAGACACTTTTTCACTTTCTAAAGAATGACTGGGTTATGATGGCTGATTGGTCTGTTTCCCCTAGTAGCCAACGGGTTCTTTTGGGGAAAGCCTGTGTCTTCTGCATCTTTATGTTCCCATAGTCCAGTGAGGGTCTGCCTCAAACAGATAACAATATAGCAAACACTTATTGAGCCCCTACTATGTACAAGGCTGTGTTCTGAGTGCCTATCCAACAAGGCATGTTCCATTACTATTATTCCCACTTTACAGATTAGGAAACAGAGGGTAAGATGTTCAGTAAACACTTACTGAATAAGTGAGAGTCTGTGAAGGATCTGCCACCATCAGTCATTGGGGGTGGCCCTTTTTCTTATGGCGGATCCTAAGCTCCATAGTGTCAGAAAAGAAATGCTGCTCATTCATTCTTTAAACAAACACTTCCCCCTCTTCTGGAAGCATCATGTAGGGTTTAAGGGCACAGTTTCTGAGTCAAATTTTGTGAGTCCAAAGCTGGCTCTGCCACTTAGCTGTATGGCCTCAGGTGAGTTACTAAAACCCTTTGGGCCTCTGTCCTCTCATCTGTTAAATGGGATAGCAGTAGTACCTGACACAGAGGGTTGTTGTGAGGATTAAATAATAAGTTTAAAGGGCTTAGAGTAGGGCCGGGCAGTATTCAAAGTAATACATGTCAAGAACTATACTTTCTGTACTTTTAACACCACCAGTGCTACTAAACTCCAGAAAGCCGACATACAGAGTGTATGGTACCAATTTGCGGATTGTTCCCCCATCGTGATTAAAATTCCTATTTTCCTGTCCCCTCCCCACCCCCCATGCTTCCAGGCACTGCACGGGAAGACCCTGGGCTTAGGATTGAAGACTTGCATGGTAATAATGACATTTATCTTGGGAGGACTGTTCCTACCAACGTTAGTGGCTCCTTCCTCCTTCCCTCCCTCCCCCCTTCATCTTCCTTTTTTTTTTTTTTTTTTTTTTTTGCAGTACGCAGGCCTCTCATCTTCCTTTTTAATTCCTTCCATAAGTAATTATTGTGAGCTTGTTAGCTCTTGTATTAGGTAGATGGGGACACAGTAGTAAGCAGAAACTGGCCTGGTCCCTGCCCAGATGAAGCTTGCATTCCAGTGGGAGAGAGAGAGCCATCGCCTAAATGATGACACAACAGCAGTGACATCACAGATGCAGTAAATATGGCTACAAAGGACAGGTGTGGGGGCATGTGAGGTGCACAGCCTGGAAGCCAGCAGCAGTAGCCACTGATTAGCCAGGCCACTCTTGAACCTAGGCTGGGGAGAAGGTCCTGGTTTACAAAGTAACAATCATAGCTGACACTTTCTATGTGCCCAAGCACTTTCCATATATTAACTCAAGCAATCCTTACATTAAGCCTATCAGCCCATTTTACAGATGAAGAAACTGAGGCCCAGATTCAGTAACTTGTGTGCGTGGAAGATGATCAATAAGCAATGTACGCATGGTTGAATATCTAATTGGTTCCCATGGACAATGGACTTTTGTAGGCATTTCATGTGCTGAACATCCAGAGGGTAGGTAGTGACTATCAAAGGTCAACTGTATCCCCTTAAATCTTTCCTCTTCTAGGAGACCTTTCCAGTTAAAAAGAGCTCATAGATGATAAATGATGCCTGCTCTCATTTCCAACATTGTGCTGGGCCCTGCACTAGGAAATTTAGTTCAGTATCTCATATAACGACACATATATGAGCTTTTTCAGTCCCAACAAAAGCTTGTTACCTTGTTTTGGCAAAACAAACAAGCAAAGAACAAACAAACCCAAATCAAATTAAGGTAGCAACCTTCATTACAAGTGGCAGGTACCAGCTGCTCTCATCCTCTCTTTTTAAACAACTTTATGAGGCATAATTTACATTCCATAAAATTTACTCATTTTAAGTGTATAGTTCAATGCTTTTCAGTAAAGTCACTGAGTTGTGCATCCATCACCACGACTGAGTTTTAGACAGTTTGCCACCTCAGTAAGATCCCTAGTGCCCATTTATAGTTAATCCTTGCTCTACTTCTGAGCTCCAGGCAACCACTAATCTAATTTCTGTCTCTATAGATTTGCCTTTTCTGGACATTTCATATGTGTGGAATCATACACTATGTGGTCTTTTGTGTACACCTTTTTTCAGTTGGCATAATGATTTTGTGGATTATCCATGTCGTAGCAGGTCTCAGTTCTTCATTCCTTTTTATGGCGGAATAACACTCCGCTGTGTGGATAGACCACACTCAAGTTTATCCATTCATCTGCTGATGGGCATCTGGGTTGTTCCCAATTTTGTGGTATTACGAATGAAGCTGTTGTGATCATTTGTGCACAAGTCTTTGTGTGGACACCTGTTTTCATTCCTCTCAGGTGTGAAAAAAACCTAGGAGTGAACATTGCTGGGTCATACGGTACGTACACATTTAACTTTTTCGGAAACTGCCAAACTGTTTCCGCGGGGGCTGTACCATTTACATTCCCGTCAGCGCGGGAGGAGGGCTCCAGTTTCTCCCCATCCTCACCAGCGCCGGTTCTCGTCTGTCCTTTCCAGCTTCTCTTCTTAAGGGAAATGACAGCACCTGACATTGACGGAAGGCTCACCGTGCACCAGGCACTGGGCGGGCTGCTCCCCAGGCTTTGTCTCCAGGACCCTACAAGCAGGTGTCCTCGTCATGCCCCAGTTGAGGGGCCTGGGAAGTGGACACGTGAGGCGAGTGGCTCAGGCCACAGGTGAAGCGATCACAAAGCAGGATGGGAGCACCTGGGAGTCGGGCCCAAAGAGAGCAGAGGGGAGAGAAGCTGGGAGAAGGTGGGGTTTGAGGCGGAAGCACTAGGCCTGTCCTGCTGAGGCCTGTGGTCCAGAGGAGGCTGGAAAGTACGGCTGGGAATGTCCCTTGTGTGACAGGAGGGTCACACTCCACCGAGGAACGGGCATGACTTGGAATGACCAGTTCCCGAAGCCCAGCCCCTCCCGCGTTCCTGTTCCATGGAACAGAGGCCCTCGTGCCAATTCCCACCCTCCCCCTCCCCAGGCTTGGAGAGAAGCACAGAGTGTGTGTCCAAAAGAAGCAGCATCCTGTTCTCCCCAGGGATAGCCTCTCACGTGACACCTCGTTCCGGGCCCTAGGCCGTTAATCACGACAAGACTCAAGGAAGAAAGTTCCCGTCCAGCGGCCAGCAGGTAGGAGGCCGGCCTGGGCTCCGTGGGCCTCAGTAAATCACCCTGTTGAGTTGGCGTCTCACTGGATTGCAATTACAATCCTTCAGGCCTGACACAAAATCACTGGGCTGGTAAGAGGAGAGTACCTGGGTAATGTGTTTAACAGAAATTAACCTGGTTAAGCCCTGACTCTATTGAAAATGAGAAAGTGTGGATGGGCCTGATCAATGCGTCCACAGCCCAGTTGACTCCAGAGCTGGCTTTGGATTTCAGTTAAGTGGGCCGACCCGAAAACGGGGATACTCATTTTATTAAATTACCTCTTTGTCACAGAGTTCAGATCATGGTGGAGTTTGCTTTGTCAGCCGTGGGGGTTGGTGGCTGGAAGGGTCTTTGGTGCCCATGTGTGCACCCATCTGCAGCTCTGCAGGCCCCCGGCCCGCACAAATGTGCACACAAACCTTGCCAGAGCAAGAAGCGTTAGTAAATATCTATCCCCCTCCTCAGGGAGTTGAGAGTATGGATTTGATCAAATACTCATTTACTCCCTGCCCACCATCGCTTCCCACCCCCTTGGCCTTTTGGCAGATAAATGATGTTATTTGAAGGTATTCTTGAAATTTCTGATGGAGACTGTTTCTTAAGTGCTTTTAGAGCAGGCCTATACTTTGTAATACTTGTCATATTCTGGCTAGTAAACTCCTGGCCTTTAAAAGCCGGAACCTTACTCTGTTTCCTGAATCCGAGGGAATAGGTCATTAACTGTGAATTTCAAATGAAGCAGATTTACAGTATATATCACAGAAATATGTTTATGAGAGACAGTGAATACCAAGGAATCCATGGAGCAGGAAAAAACCGAGAACCGGGAGAGAGATCAGCTGATCTGGGGAGCAGGTTTTTTCTTTTCTTTTTCAGGTTTCTTTGGCTGATTTGGCCAAGTCTGGGTCTCTTGTTCCAAGTTCCTGATAGAAATATCTTTCTGGTTCTGTTCAGCTCCCATCCCAATACAGTACCCTACTGGGTGAGGCCCCTAGAGATCTTGACTGTGGAAATGCCACAGACTGGAAGTTAATTCTTTGAGATAAGAATGGGAAGTTGGGTTCGGCTGGGTTGGGGAAATAGGAGAGAGGTTAAGGGAAGCACAGTTGAGACTGGGTCAGCTGGGGTGATGGTCAATGCTATGTGTCAACTTGGCTAGGCTATAGTACCTAGTTGTTTAATCAAACGCTAATCAAGGTGTTGCTCTGAAGAGATTGTAGTTGACACCTACAATCAGTTGCCTTTAAGTAAAGGAGGTTACCCTTGATACCGTGGGTGGGCCCCATCCAATCAATTGAAGAGCAAAACCTGAGGTTTCCAAGAGAAGAAATTCTACTTCAAGGCTGTTACATCAACTTCTGCCTGAGTTTCCAGCTGCTAGAAGATTCCAGCCTGCTGCTTACAGGATTTTGGACTTGCTGGTCTTCACAGTTGTGTAAGTCAATTCCTTAAGATAAATCCATCCATCCACCCATCCATCCATCCATCCATCCACCATCCATCCACCCATCCATCCATCCACCCATCCATCCATCCATCCATCCCCCCATCCATCAACCCATCCATCCACCCATCCATCCATCCATCCCCCCATCCATCCACCATCCATCCACCATCCATCCACCCATCCATCCATTCACCCATCCATTCACCCATCCATCCATCCATCCATCCATCCCCCCATCCATCCCCCCATCCTTCCACCCACCTACCCATCCATCCATCCATCCATCCATCCATCCATCCATCCATCCTATGGGTTCTGTTTCTCTGGAGAACCTTGATTGATATAGCTGGTTTCTGGCAGTAATTTTGGACCTTTTCTCCTCATCATTTCTGAAGAATTTCTTTACTTACCACCATCTCAAAGAGGCAGGAGAGCCCCACGTAAGTGCTTTGAACAACACATGGCATGTGGGAGGGCGCAGTGAGCAGCAGCTAGCTCCCTTGCCCCCTCTTTCTCTCTCTTTCTTTCTCTCCCCCTTCCTTCCTCCCTCCCTTCCTTCTTCCTTCCCTTCTTTCCTTTCTTCCTTTCTTGAGTCAGCCTTAAAAGAAGATAATAACCAACCAGTTTTTATCTATCTTTCATCCACGTCCCCAGTCCGCACACCCATCCATCCATGTTTATCTACCTATCCATTTTAGAAGGAATTTGGAAATCAAATACATTCACAGGACCTTAGTTTTGAGGGGCCTTTCTTGATGTCCAGACTCTTCATTTTACTGATGAAAACAACCCATGAGGCTCAGAGAGGAAGTGACTTGCCAAGAGTAACACAGCACATTATGATCAGTGTGGGGACTGGACCCCTCAGGTCTCCTGGTTCCCACCGCCTCTTCTGTGACTCTGATTGCATTTAATCTCAGCAAAGCTGGTGAGCCTGGGTGTGGGGCAGGGGGTCTATCTGGCAGGCAGGTGCTCTCCCCCCGGGTGCCCTCACCCCTCCTCCTATTTCAGCCCATGCGATGGCCTCTGGAGTAGGTGAGTTGGTTGTTAGTGACAGCTCTCTAGTGGGTTGTTTCTGGGGCATCACGGTTAGAAGAGCCACCTACTGCTGAATATTTACGACATGCCAGGCATTGCACTTGGCTCCCTAGGGAGGTCATGATCGGGAGGTCTGCCCAAGATCCCAGCTACTAAGTGGTGCCTTTGGGAGGCCTCGCCCAGTGTCTTCGCTGTCAGACTGTCACTCCTGGGGTGGAAGCCTCCTGTGCTCTTGGGAGCTGGAGGGTCTGGACCCTCTGGCCAGCTGTGACTTCAGTACAATCGATTCCTTTTCCTGACCTCTCACAAGCATGCCAGTACCCACCATGCCTCCTTCACGGTGCACTGAGAACTATAAAGTGCCATGCGCATGGAAGATGCTGCGCTCCATGGCTTGACTCTTCTCCTGGGCACAGAAGTGCCAACCCGCTACTGTCGTGTCCTGCCTCAACCTCCCTCCTCCTATCCGAGGGGTGAAAAGTACCCCAAGAGAGCCACCTGGGACCAGGGCTGGGCTGCGTGCTGTGGGCGGCTAGTGGGGGTTTAGATGTCTCCTCTTTGATGTGGAGGTTGGAGGATCAGGCGAGGATCCTGCTCTGCAGGGCCAGGATGGTGCCTGAGACAGTGTGAACCCTGCCCTGCGGCATCCGCCCACAGAAACCTGTTGGCTCAGAACTGTCTCTTGTGGGGAAAAGCAGCCTAGAGGGGATGGGGAAACATGAGCTTGTCCTGTTCAGGGCAGAGCTGGGGGCTGGGCCGGGGCTGGCACTACGTGATTTGGGAAGCAGACTCAGGAGCCCTGTTAGTGCTAGGGAGCAGACCTGACGTCTAGGCTGGCACAGGTGGGAGCCTCTGGAATGTGTGGGAAGGACGTTGTCTCTGGTGGTTGTGTGATTGAGTCCCCACCTACTTATCTCATCCTGTGCCACCTTGTCCTTTGCTCCCTGCTCTCCAGCCCACACTGGCTATGCTTCATCCTGCCACAGGGCCTTTGCACACACAGAACCCTGGACTAAGATTTAAAATTGTCAAATATGAAGAAAACTACAGAACATACTTAAGAAGATAAACTGGATACCCATCTCTGAACAGATATTAACATTTTGTCACTTCTGCTTTAGAACACTCTATTTTTTAAATTGTGGTGAAGCCACATAGATTATGTTTGCCATCTTAACCATTTCTAAGTGTACAATTCAGTAGTGTTAAGTATATTTACATTGTTGAGCAACAAATCTCTAGAACTTTTTCATCTTATGAAATTGAAACTCTATGCACACTAAACACTAAAGAATATGGAACAGTTCATGAATTTGTGTGTCATCCTTGCACTGGGCCAGGTTCATCTTCTCCATACCATTCTAATTTTAGTCTGTGCTGAAGCCAACACAGAACACTTTTTTTGGCTGCACCAAGTGGCTTTCTGGATCTTAATTCCCTGACCAGGGATTGAACCCGCACCCCTGGCAGTGAAAGCACCGAGTTCTAACCACTGGACCACCAGGAAATTCCCAGAACACTCGTTTTTTTAACCATTCGTATCAAAATTCAAAAGGTAGAAAAAGTATGCTTGTCCTCCTTTCCCTGTCCTCCAAGCACCTTGTTCCTCTCAGAGGCCTCTGGTGTTATCAGTTTCTAGAGTATGCTTTCTGAAACATTCAGTGCATGTGCAAACATGTGTGTATTACACATGCATATGTATGTGTATATGATGGCACTAATATTTACTGTACTGTCCCTTGCCTATTTTTTTTAAAATAAAGCTTTTATTTTAGAATAGTTTTATTGATAGATTTACAGAAAAGTTGCAAGGATAGTACAAAGAGTTCCTGTATACCCTCCATTCAGTTTTCCCCAGTGTTAACATCTTACATTCGTGTGGTCCATGTTTCACTACTAAGGAACCAGCTCTGGTACACTACTATTTACTAAGCTCCACGGTTGATTCTAAGTTCCCCAGTTTCCCCCTAAGGTCTGTTTCCTGTTTTCGCCCACCATCGAGGTCACCCCATTGTGTTCACTTGTCAGGTCTCCTTGGCCTCCTCTGGTCTGTGATGGTTTCTCAGACTTTCCTTGTTTCTGATGACCTGGACAGTCTTTTTAAAAAATTATTTATTTATTTATTTGGCTGCGCTGGGTCTTAGTTGCAGCATGTGGGATCTTTGTTGCCATGTGTGGGATTTTCACTGTGGCATGCAGGATCTTTAGTTGTGGCATGCAGGATCTAGTTCCCTGACCAAGGACTGACCCCGGGCCCCCTGCATTGGGAGCTTGGAGTCCTAACCACTGGACCACCAGGGAAGTCTGAACTTGACAGTATTGAGGAGCATTCATTGGTCAGTATTTTGTAGAATGTTCCTCAGTTAGGGATTATCTGATGTTTTCTCCATGCCTACACTGGGGTTATGGTTTTGGGAGGAAGACCACAGAGATGAAGCTGCTTTCTCATCACTTCACATGGTGTGGGGGCATATGTCACTAATATGACTTCTCACTGTGATGTTCCCTTGATCCTTTGGTTAAGGTCGTGTTTTCAGATTTCTGCACTGTAAAGTTGCTCCCTCTGACCCCTTTTGATATTCTATTCTTTGGAAGGAAGTCGAGGTGTGCAGCCCATACTTAAGGAGAGGGGAGTTGAGCTCCACCTCTCTGAGGTGGGTGAGTGTCTACATAAATTCTTTGGAATTCTTTTGCATAGGAGACATGTCTCTTCTCCCCTATTTATTAATTTTTAATCCAATCACTTATTTGTATCAGTATGGACACACAGATATTATTTTATACTATGGGTTATAATCCAAAAGTTTATAGGGATTTTTATCTCTATAGGATGAGAAGATGAGGTTCAGGGAAGGAAGATAGTACTTTTTTTTTTTCTTTTAAATTAAGGCAAAATTCACATAATATAAAACCAATCACTTTAAAACAAACAATTCAGTGACATTTAGTTCATTTACAGTGTTACGCAAGCATCACTTCCACCCAGTTCCAAAACATTTTCATCATCCCCCAAGGAAATCTCGTGCCTATTAAACAGTCACTCTCCATTCCCCTTCCCCCCAGGCCCTAGCGACCACTAGTCTGTTTTCTGTCTCTATAGATTTGCCTGTTCTGGACTCTTCATGTAAATGGAACCATAACCATGTGGCCTTTTGTGTCTTCTTTTTTTCACTTAGCGTTATGTTTTGTGGTTCACTCATGCTACAATGTGCTCCAGTCCCTTTTATGGACGGATAACATGCCGTTGTTTGTACATACTACAATTTGTTTATCTGTTCAGCCTTTGATGGATGTCAGATTGTTTTCCATATGTCCTTTGGCTCTTGTGAATAATGCGGCTGTGAACATGTATTTGCTTGCTATTCTTCTGGGTATATACCTAGGAGTGAAACTGATGGGCCATCTTGAGGAACTGCCAAACTGTTTTCCAAAATAGCTGTACCATTTTACATTCCCACCAGCAACACATGAGGTTTCCAATTTCTCCACATCCTTGCCATCACTTGTTATTTTCCATTAAAAAAATAGAGCCATTCTAGTGGGTGTGAAGAGGTACCTCAGTGTGGTTTTGATTTGCATTTCCCTAATGATTTGTGATGTTGAGCGTCTTGTCATGTGCTTATTGGCCACTTGTATATCTTCTTCATCATTTTTTTCCCAAACATGAGAAGGTTAAAATAAACTATTCATTCATTTATTTCAGCTTTGTTGAGGTATAACTGATATATATAATTGTAAGGTATTTGAAGTGTACATCATGGTAATTTGATACACGTATACATTGTGAAAGGATTTTCCCCCATTTAGGTAATTAATACATCCATCGCCTTATTTATTTATTTGTTTGTTCGTTTATTTATTTATTTATGGTGAAAACGTTTAAACTCTACTCTCTTAACAGATTTCAATTATACAATGCAGTGTTATCAACTAGAGTCACGATGTTTACATTAGATCCTCAGAATTTATTCATCTTACAGCTGAAAGTTTGTAGCTTTTTACCAACTTTTCCCTTTCCCCCACCCCTCAGCCCCTGGCGATCACTTTTCTATTCTCTGTTTCTGAGTTTGACATCTTTAAAAAAGATTTCACATATAAGTGATACCATGTAATATTTATCTTTCTCTGTCTGGCTTATTTCATTCAGCATAAATGCCCTCAAGGGCCATCAGTGTTGTCCCAAATGGCAGGATTTCCTTTTTTCTCATGGCTGAATAATGTTCCACTATACACACACACACACACACACACACACACACACACACATATATGCCACATCTTCTTCTTTTTTTAAAAATATCTTTGTTGGAGTATAATTGCTTTACAATGGTGTGTTACTTTCTGCTTTAGAACAAAGTGAATCAGCTATAATATATGTATATATATCTGCTCCTCCCTCTTGTGTCTCCCTCCCTCCCACCCTCCCTATCCCACCCCTCTAGGTGGTCACAAAGCACCGAGCTGATCTCCCTGTGCTATGTGGCTGCTTTCCACTAGCTATCTATTTTACATTTGGTAGTGTCCATGCCACTCTCTCACTTTGTCACAGCTTACCCTTCCCCCTCCCCGTGTCCTCAAGTCCATTCTCTACGTCTGTGTCTTTATTCCTGTCCTGCCCCTAGGTTCTTCAGAACCTTTTTTTTTTTTAGATTCCATATATATGTGTTAGCATATGGTATTTGTTTTTCTCTTTCTGACTTACTTCACTCTGTATGACAGACTCTAAGTCCATCCACCTCACTACAACTAACTCAATTTCGTTTCCTTTTATAGCTGAGTAATATTCCATTGTATATATGTGCCACATCTTTATCTGTTCATCTGTCGATGGACACTTATGTTGCTTCCATGTCCTGGCTATTGTAAATAGAGCTGCAATGAACATTGTGGTACATGACTCTTTTTGAATTATGGTTTTCTCAGGGATATGCCCAGTAGTGGGATTGCTGGTATGGTAGTTCTATTTTTGTTTTTTTAAGAAACCTCCATACTGTTCTCCATAGATGCCACATCTTCTTTATCCATTTATTTTTTAATGGACACTTAGGTTGTTTCCGTATCTTGGCTATCGTGAATAATGCTGGAATGAACATGGGAGTGTACATATCTCTTTTCTGTCCTGCTTTCATTTCCTTTGGATATATACCCAGAAGTGGGATTGCTGGATCATATGCTAGATCATAAAGTTCCATTTTTTAACTTTTTGAGGAACCACCATACTGTTTTCCATGGTGGCTGCACCAATTTATATTCCCAGCAACAGTGCACAAGGGTTCCCTTTTCTCCACATCCTCACCAACACTTGTTATCTCTTGTCTTTTTGATGATAGCCACTCTAACAGGTTTGAAGTGATATCTTATTTTAGTTTTGATTTGCCTTTCCCTGATGATTAGTGATGTTGATCAGTTTTTCATGTGCCTATTGGCTATTCATATGTCTTCTTTGGAAAAATCTCTGTTGTATATATTTTTAATAAATGTCCATTCAAGTACTTTGCCCATATTTAAATTTGGGCTTTCTTTTTATTGTTGATTTGCGCAGTTCTTTATATGTTCTGGATACTAGACCCTTATCAGATATCTAATTTGCAAATATTTTATCCGATTCTTTAGGTTGCCTTTTCACCCTCTTGGTAATGTCCTTTGATGCACAAGTGTTTTAAATTTGATGAAGTCCACTTTATTTTTATTTTTGCTGCTTGTTCTTTTGGTGTCATGTCTAAGAATCCATTGCCAAATCTAAGGTCATGAAAATTCACTGCTATGTTACCTTCTAAGAGTTTATGGTTTTAGCTCTTATATTTAAGTCATTGATCCATTTTGAATTGATTTTTGTATATGGTGTGAGGTAGGGGTCCAACTTCATTCTACAGCATGCAGATATCATATAAAATAAACTTCAATTAAAAAAATTAGAAAAACCTCGAAGTTGCAAGAATAGTACAAAAAAGCTTTTTCTTGTAATCATTTGAGAGTAGGTTGCCAATATGGTACCCCATTACCCCCCAATACTTTAGTGTGTATTTCCTACAAACAAGATAGTTCTATAGAACTACAATACAATCATCAAAATCAGGAAATAAACATTGACTTGTTACTACTGTCTAGTCTTCAGACTCCGTTCAAGTTTTCCCAGTGGTCCCAACAATATCTTTTTTTTTTTTTTTTTGTGGTACGCGGGCCTCTCACTGTTGTGGCCTCTCCCGTTGTGGAGCACAGGCTCCCGACGCACAGGCTCAGCAGCCATGGCTCACGGGCCCAGCTGCTCCGCGGCATGTGGGATCTTCCCAGACCGGGGCACGAACCCGTGTTCCCTGCGTCGGCCGGCAGACTCTCAACCACTGCGCCACCAGGGGAGCCCCTAACAATATCTTTTATAGTAAAGGATACAGTTCAGAATCATTTAGTATCATGTCTTTTTTCTTTCATTCTGGAAAATTCCTCAGACTTTCCTTAATTTTCATGATGTTGACATTTTTGAAGATTGTAGGTCAGCTATTTTGTAGCCCATCTCTCAATTTGGCTTTTTCTGGTGTTTCCTCAAGATTAGACTCAGATTTTTCATATTTAGCCAGAATATCACAGAAGCAATGCTGGGGTTCTTCTCAGTGCATTCTGTTAGGTGGTGTGATTTGGATTTTTTCCATTACCGATGAAGTGCACTTTGAACCCTTGATTCAGGTGGTGTCAGCCACTTTTCCACTTCTCCACTGTCAGGTTATTCTTTTTCTCCTTGGAATTAATACATATTTTTTTTGGGGGGGGGAGTTACTTGGAAACTGTAAATATCCCAATCCTTGTCAAAATTTCAATTTATTAATTTATATCATGATTTCCTATTTTATTTGATGGGTCATAATATGTTTTTAGTTTTTAATATTTTTAGAGAACTTTTAGGTTCACAGCAAAATTGAGTGGAAGGTACAGAGATTTCCCATATGCCTCCTGTCCCCACATACACACATCCTCCCTGACTATCAACATCCTGCACCACAGTGGTGCATTTGTTACAGCTGATGAAACTACACTGACGTCATTATCACCGAAAGTCCATAATTTACATTGAGATTTACTCTTGGTGTTGTGCAGTCTATGGTTTCAACAAATGTATAATGACATATACCCACTATTGTAGTATCATACAGAATACAGAATAGTTTCACTCTCCTAAAAATCTTCTATGTTAAACCTATTCATCCACCTCTCCCCCCTAAGCCTTGGAAACCACTGATCCTTTTCCTGTCTCTGAAGTTTTGCCTTTTCTATAATGTCATATCTTTGGAATCATACAGGATATAGCCTTCTCAGATTGGCTTCTTTCAGTTAGTAATACTAAAGGTTCCTCTATGTCTTTTCATGGCTTGATCATTTCTTTTTAGTGCTAATGGTCCATTGTCTGGATGTACCACAGTTTACTGAATCTTTCACTAACTGAAGAACATGTTGGTTTCTTCCAAGTTTCAGCAATTATGGATGAAGTTGCTATAAACATTTCTGTTCAGATTTTTGTGTGAATATAAGTCTTCAGTTCATTTGAGTAAATACCAAGGAGTGTGATTGCTGAATCATATGGTAAGAGCATGTTTAGTTTTGTAAGAAACTGCCAAACTGTCTTACAGAGTGGCGGCACCATTTTGCATTCTTACCAGCAATATATGGGAGTTCGTATTGCTCCACATCCTTGCCAGTATTTGGTGGTGTTAGAGTTTTGGATTTGGCCATTTGAATAGGTGTGTAGTGGTATCTTGTTGTTTTAATTTACATTTCTCTAATGACACATTATGTTGAGCATCTTTTCATGTGATTATTTGCCATCTATAAATCTTCTTTGGTGAGATGTCTGTTTAGGTCTTTTGTCCAGTTTTAGTTAAGTCATTTGTTTTCTTATTATTGGGTTTCTTATTATTCTTTGTATATTTTGGGTAACAGTCCTTTATCAGATGTGTCTTTTGCAAATACTTTCTCCCAGTATGTGGTTTGTCTTCTTATTCTCTTGATAGTCTTTTCCAGAGCAGAAGGTTTTAATTTTAATGAGCTCCAGCTTGTCAGTTATTTTTTTCATGGATCATGCTATGCCCAAGGTCAGTTAGATTTTCTTCTATGTTATCTTCTAGGAGTTTTACAGTTTTACATTTTACACTTAAGTCTATGATGCATTTTGAGTTAATTTTTGTGAAGGGTATAAAGTCTGTGTCTAGATTAATTTTTTTTTGCAGATGGATGTTCAGTTGTTCCAGCACCATTTTTAAAAAATATTTATTTATTTATTTTTGGCTGTGTTGGGTCTTCATTGTTGCACGTGGGCTTTCTTTAGTTGTGGTGAGCGGGGACTACTCTTCGTTGAGGTGTGCGGGCTTCTTATTGTGGTGGCTTCCCTTGTTGTAGAACACGGGCTCTAGGCGCGTGGGCTTCAGTAGTTGTGGCACGTGGGCTCAGTAGCTGTGGCTCATGGGCTCTAGAGCACAGGCTCAGTAGTTGTGGCGCACAGGCTTAGTTGCTCTGCGGCATGTGGGATCTTCCTGGACCAGGGCTCGAACCCGTGTCCCCTGCATTGGCAGGCAGACTCTTTTTTTTTTTTTTTTTTTTAAGAAGATGTTGGGGGTAGGAGTTTAGTAATTTATTTATTTATTTTTGCTGTGTTAGGTCTTCTTTTCTGTATGTGGGCTTTCTCTAATTGTGGCAAGTGGGGGCCACTCTTCATCGTGGTGTGCAGGCCTCTCACTATCGCGGCCTCTCTCGCTGCGGAGCACAGGCTCCAGACACTCAGGCTCAGTAGTTGTGGCTCACGGGCCTAGTCGCTCCGCGGCATGTGGGATCCTCCCAGACCAGGGCTCGAACCCGTGTCCCCTGCATTAGCAGGCAGACTCTCAACCACTGTGCCACCAGGGAAGCCCCAGGACCATTTTGTGTAAAACGAATCTGTTTAGTTGCCTCCCCTACCAACAGTGAGGCCCTCGGGAGCACAGTTGTTGTTTTATTCATGTAGTTCATATTTAATATTCAGTGAATGTTTGTAGAATCAATGAATAAATCATTCACTGTTTCCATGTTCTTACTGTCTATTCTTATGTCTTCTTTTTTTGAAATGATGTTTTTGTCCTTTAAAAATTGGATTAGTTGTCTTCTATTATTGAATTTTAGGAATTCTTTACATACTCTAGATAGATGTCCTTTGTCAGGTAGATGTTTTGCAAATATTTTCCCCCAGTCTGTAGCTTGCTTATATATTTTCTTTTTTTTTCTTTTTTTTTTTTTTGCAGTACGCGGGCCTCTCACTGTTGTGGTCTCTCCCGTTGCGGAGCACAGGCTCCGCACGCGCAGGCTCAGCAGCCATGGCTCACGGGCCCAGCCGCTCCGCGGCATGTGGGATCTTCCTGGACCAGGGCACGAACCCGTGTCCCCTGTATCAGCAGGCGGACTCTCAACCACCGCGCCACCAGGGAAGCCCCTATATTTTCTTAATTGCAGCACCATTTGTTGAAAAGACTGTCCTTGCTCCATCATTATTGCCTTTGCTCCATTGTCAACAATCACTTGACTACATTTACATGGGTTTATCCCTGGAGTCTATATCCTGTTCCATTGATCTATTTGTCTATCCCTTTGCCAATACCACACTGTGTCTTGATTACTGTAGCTTTACAGTAAGTCTTGAAGTCAGGTAGTGTCAGTCCTCTAACTTTGTTCTTCTTCAAAATTATGTTGGCTATTCTGTGTCTTTCACTTCTCCACATAAACTTTAGAATCACTTTATTGATATCCACAAAATAACTTGCTAGGATTTTAATTGGGATTACATTGAATCTATAGATCCAGTTGGGAAGAACTGATATCTTGACAATATTGGGTCTTACTACCTTCAGTATTGAACAAACAATATCTCTCTATTTATTTAGTTCTCCGATTCCTTTCAACAGAGTTTTATAGTTTTTCTCCCATAGACACTGTTTATATTTTGTTATATTTAACCTATTTCATTTTGGGGAATGGTGCTAATGTAAATGGTGTATTGCTTTTAATTTCAAATTGCACTTGTTCATTGCTCGTATATAGGAAAGTGATTAACTTTAGTATGTTAACCTTGTATCCTGCATTTTTGCTATAATTGCTTATAGTTCCAGGAGTTCATTTGTTTGTTTGTTTGGCTGTGCCAAATAGCTTGTGGGTTCTTAGTTACCTGACCAGATCAAACCCCGGCCCATGGCATTGAAAGCACCAAGTCTTAACCACTGGACTGCCAGGGAAGTCCCCAGGAATATTTTTAAGGCAATTTTTTGCTGTATGCCTGAAACTAACACAACATTGTAAATCAACAGTACTCCAATAAAAATTTAAAGAAAAAAGGAAACGCAAAAAAAAAGAAAAGGCTCTAACAGGTAAGTTAACACTGACTTTTCCATTCCCCACCCTCCCGCCTGCCACCTGCCTTCTGGACTTTTGGTCGCCCCCGACTCTTCTATCTCTCTCACTTCCTCTGCATCTTTCTCCCAATTTTCCTCATCTCTGTCTCCCAACACACTTGGGGAAGGAAACACGTGACCCCTTATCCCTCCTCTCAGTGGGGACTGACTTGCAACCCCTCCAACAATGAGCTAACATCGCCTCCTCTCTCCCTCCCCATCACCTACCACCCAGTTTAAGAAAAATAACTACCATTATTTTTGAAGTCCTTTGTGTGCCACCCTCTCAGTTTTATTTCTTCACCTTCCTCCTCGAGGTAGTTTAACAAGATGAATGTGTTTCTAAGAATGAGTATTGTCTGCTTTTCACATTTTAAACTTTATGAAAATGGAATCTTGTATCTTCTGTGACTTGCTTTTAGTACTCAACGTTTTGTTCCTGAGATACAGCCATGTAGCTGCATGTAATCGTAATCCATTTATTTTCTCTGCCATATGGATACTCCACAGTTTATGCATTCTACAGTTGATCGACTTTCTGGTTGTTTCCATATGATTAGACTTTTTGACTTTGTGAATATGGTAACACATTACAGTTTTAATCTGTATTTCCTGACTACCAATGAGGTTGGTTGTCTATGTGTTTATTAGTCATTTGGTTTCTTCGTCTGTGAAATGCTTGCTTTAAATCCTTTGCCTATTAATTTGTTTTGTCTTTTACTTCCTGGTTTGTAGGAGGAGTTCTTTATGTGGTTCTGACTATGGATGGCTCTATTCCTACTTTGTGGCTTGTTTTTTCACTCTCTTTATGATGTGCTTTGATGAAAAAGTTCTTATTTTAATGTAATTAAGTTTACCGTTCTTTTCCTTTATGGTAAGTTTTTTATGTTTAGTTTACGAAGTCCTCCCCCATCCCAAAGTCATAAAAAGTTATTCTTTTTTGTCTATTTAAAAGCTTTATAGGTCTTTAATCTACTTGGGACTGATTTCAGTATATGGTGTGAGGTAAGGATTCAACTTTATACACCCACCTGTATGTTTAACCAAGTGACCCAGCAACAAGTATTGAAGAGTCCATCCTTTTCTCATCTACAATGCTAAGTTGGTTATAACTCATACATCAATATATGTGCGTGTCTATTCCTAGGCTTTCTATTCTTTCCATTGATCATTTTGTCTATTCCCATGACAATACATCATTGTCTTAAAAATGAATAGCTTTAAAATAATTTTTGATATCTTTTTTTTTTTTTTTTTTTTTTTTTTTTGCGGTACGCGGGCCTCCCACTGTTGTGGCCTCTCCCGTTGTGGAGCACAGGCTCCAGACGCGCAGGCTCAGAGGCCATGGCTCACGGGCCCAGCTGCTCGGCGGCATGTGGGATCTTCCCAGACCGGGGCACGAACCCGCATCCCCTGCATCGGCAGGCAGACTCTCAACCACTGCGCCACCAGGGAAGCCCCTAATTTTTGATATCTTTAAAGACAAGCTCCCATGTTGTTCTTCTTTTGAAGTGTCATTGTGTTTTGTACTTCCACATACGTTTTATTTTTTAAATTTATTTATTTTTGGCTGTGTTGGGTCTTCGTTGCTGTGCGTGGGCTTCCTCTAGTTGTGGTGAGAGGGGGCTACTCTTCATTGCAGTGTGCGGGCTTCTCATTGCGGTGGCTTCTCTTGTTGCAGAGCATGGCCTCTAGGCACACAGGCTTCAGTAGTTGTGGCTTGCAGGCCCTAGAGCACAGGCTCAGTAGTTGTGGTGCACAGGCTTAGTTGCTCCGCGGCATGTGGGATCTTCCTGGACTAGGGCTCAAACCCATGTCCCCCACATTGGCAGGTGGATTCTTAACCACTGTGCCACCAGGGAAGCCCCACCTATGTTTTAGAATCAGATCGTATGTTCCACAAAAAGAACTTTACTGAGGGTTTGATCAATTGAGGAAAAACTTATACACACACACACACACACACACACACATATATATTGAAATTGTGTCTTTCTATCCATGGTAGTATCTCTCTCCACTTATTTATACAAAGGGCTTGCAAAATTTTGGTACAATTTAATCCTGGATACTTTATATTTTGATGCTATTGTGAATTTTGATTGTATTGTATTGCATTGTATTTTTAAAATTACATTCTCAAATTGTGTTGCTGATGTTTAGAAATGCAATTGAATCCTATAGATTGATTCTGTATTCCGCAATTGTTCTTGACACTCTTTTATTAATTCTAATAATTTTTATATAATTTTTTGTTTCTATATATGATAATTGCATTCTTTTTCTTCCTTTCTATTTTGGATATTTTTGTCCTACTTTTTGCATAACTGCATTGTGAGGAACTCCAGTATAGTGATAGAGGGGTGCTAATGAGACCTTATCTAGCTCATGATCTTAAAGCAAATGCTTTCAGTGTTTCACCATTCAGTATGATATTCAATATAATATGGGTTTATTTCTTCTCTTCCTCTTTTTCTTTCTCTCCCAGATACTCTTTAACAAACTGAGAAATTTCTCTTTTACTTATAGTTTGCTAACTTAAAAAATGATAAATGGATGTTGAATCATATCAATGATTTTTCTGTATTACTGAAATAACCATATTATTTTTCTTCTTTAATCTGTTAAAGTAATGAAGCATATTAAGTGATTTTCTAATGTTATACCAATCTTGGATTCCTGAAATAAATACAAGTTGATTCTGGTGTATTTATTACCCTTTTTATTACTCATTGCTCATTCCTAGTATTTTTTAAAATATTTATTTATTTATTTTGGCTGCACCAGGTCTTGTTTGTGGCATGCAGGATCTTCGTTGCAGCATGTGGCCTTCTTCTTAGCTGCAGCATACGAACTCTTAGTTACAGCATGCATTAGAGATCTAGTTCCCGACCAGGGATCGAACCCGGGCCCCCTGCATTGGGAGCATGGATTCTTAACCACTGGACCACCAGGGAAGTCCCTGGTTTGCTAGTATTTTATTTAGGATTTTTCATCTATGTTTATGAGTGACATTGGCATGTAATTTTTATTTCTGATACTGTCTTTAATAGGTTTTAGAGTCAAGGTTATGCATAATGAAATGAGTTGGGAAGTGCTCCTTCTTTTTCATTATTCTGGAATATAAATCCTTAAAAATAGAAAACATTTATTGACTGAGTCAGAGAGAGATGAGATGAAAGAAAAAAAAGGAGAGATTCAAAGCATGAGAGTGACTCAACCTGCTATTGCTGGCTTTGAAGGAAGACAGAGATATGAGCCAAAAAATGCAGGAAATGGTCCTAAGCTGGAAATGGAAGCTGACAGCTAGCAAGGAAACAAGGATCTCAGTCTTGCAACCACAGGGAACTAATTCTGCCAACAACCTGAATGAGCAAGAAAATGAACCCTTCCGTAGAGCCTCCAGAAAGGAATGCAGCCCTGCTGACAACTTGATTTTAGCCTGTTGAGACCCATATCAGAATACTGACTTACAGAATTGTAAAATAATAAATTTGTGTTGTTTTAAGCCACTAAGTTTGTATTGATTTGTTACAGCAGCAGTAGAAAACTAATACACTCTTAATTTGGATTTGTTTGATTGTTTCTTCATGATTAGATTCAGGTTTATTGGTCTTTTCAAATAATCAACTTTGGGTTTATTGATTTTTTAAAATGTATGTTCTCTATTTCATTAATTTCTACTCTGTATTGTTTTCCTTCATTCTACTGTCTTTTATGTTATTTAAATAGAATATTCAATGCAGTTTTCATCCTTCATTCTTTGTAATATAACCTTTAAAGGCTACAAATCTGCTTCTTGGTATTGCTATAGCTGCATCCCACAACTTTTGGTATGAAATATTTTCATTATCATTCAATTCTAAATATTTTCTAATTTCCATTGTGAGTTCTTTTTTTTTGATCCATGAGTCATTTAGTAATGTTTTAAAATTTGGAGATATATGGGGCTTCTCCATTATGTGTTTGTTATTGATTTTCTAACTTATTTGCATTGTGCTTAGAGAATGTTATCTGTATGACACCCAGCCTTTGAAATATTCATGAAAATTGATTCATGTACTCTTGAAAGTATACCGAGTGCAATGTTCTATATATGTCCATAAGATCAAGCTTATTAGTTGTGTCAGTCAAATTTTTCTATATGCTTACTGATTTTTTTTGGTCTGTGTTGTCAATTACTGAGAAAAGTATATTAAAATCTCTTATATATGGTGGATTTGTCAATTTCTCCTGTAGCTCAGTCAATTTTTCCTTAAAATTTTTAATGTTATTAGTTGCATGCAGGTTTAGAATTGTTGTATCTTCTTGGTAAATTGGACCTTTTGTCATTAGTTTGTGACACTCTTTATTCCTAATAATACATTTTTTAGGAAAGTCTATTTTTCTGATGTTAATATAACTACCTTATCTTTCTCATTTAATTAGTGTTCGCCTAGAATATCTTTTTTCATTCTTTCACTTTTAACCCTCTTGGGTACTTATGTTTTAGTTTTTACTTTCATAAATGATACTTACTTGGATTTTTAAAAAATCCACCCTGATAACTAGGATTTTAGGTAATCAATTATTTATTTAAAAAACGTTTTTTTTTAAAACTATTTTTTGCCTTTTCTGTTTTTTCCCCCTTTATTTTCTAACCACTTTGGGGGGATTTTTTTTTTTTTTTTTTTTTTGCGTTCCATCCTAGTCATCTGTCTGGAAGTTATATAATTTATTGCTATCCTTTTAGTCATTACTCTAGAAATATCAACATACCATTTACATAATCAAATACTAAAATTAACTACCATTATTCTTTTCACCCAAATGCAAGTTAAAACTCCACCACCACTCTTCTTTTTATTTTTTTAAATTTTATTTATTTTTGGCTGCATTGTGTCTTCATTGCTGTGCACAGGCTTTCTCTAGTTGTGGAGAGCAGAGGCTACTCTTTGCTACGGTGCACAGGTTTCCCATTGAGGTGGCTTCTCTTGTTGGGGAGCACGGGTTCTAGAGGCACAGGGCTTCAGTAGTTGTGGTGCATGGGGCTTCAGTAGTTGTGGCACACAGGCTCAGTAGTTGTGGCTTGCAGGCTAAGTAGTTGTGGCTTGTGGGCTTTAGAGCGCAGGCTCAGTAGTTGTGGCACACGGGCTTAGTTGCTCCAAGGAATGTGGGATCCTCCTGGACCAGGGATCTAACCCGTGTCCCCTGCATTGGTAGGCAGACTTTTAACCACTGCACCACCAGGGAAGTCCCCACCACCACTCTTCAATTCCACTGTTGTTACATATTTTAATTCTACTTTAGTTTTAAAATCTTGCATGGTATTAATGGTTTGGTCAATCTGTGTTGCTTAGAAATACCAGAAATACCCACATATTCACTCACCATCTTCCTTGCTTTTCATTCCTTCTTGCTTCTCTAAGCTTCCATCTGGTATTACTTTTCTCCTGACTGAATAAATCCTTTACCATTAAAAAAAAATGAGGATCTGTTTATGGCAAACCTGTTTAGTTTTTATTTGTTTAAAAATGTCTTTATTTTAGTCTCATTTTAAAGGTATTTTCTCTAGACGTAAAATTCTAGTTATGTTTTTTGAGTACATTGAAGACATTACTCCACTGAATTTTGGCATCTCTTGTTGTGGTTGAGAAGTCAGCTGTCAGTCTAACTGTCATCGACTTAGAGGCCATCTGTCATCAACTTAGAGGCCATTTGGCTGCTTTTTTTAACTTCTCTTTTTCTTTGGTGTTTTGCAGTTTCATTATAATGTGTTTAGGTGTTAGAGTTGCCAGAAAAAAAATATAGGTTGCCCAGTTAAATTAAAATTTCAGATAAAAAACAAGTACATAAAAAAAATATTTATTTATTTATTTATTTTGGCTGCTCTGGGTCTTAGTTGCAGCATGAGGGATTTTTGTTGTGGCACGCAGGATCTTTAGTTGTGGAAGGTGTGTGGCATCTAGTTCCCAGACCAGGAATCAAACCCAGACCCCCTGCATTGGGAGCTCACAGTCTTACCCACTGGACCACCAGGGAAGTCTCAACAAGTACATTTTTAGTATAAGTGTGTTCCAAATATTGCATGGGACATGCTTATACTAAAAAAAAAATTCATTGTTTATCTGAAATTCAAACTTAACTAGGAGTCTTGTATTGTTACTTGCTAAATCTGGTAACACTATTAGGTGTTAATTCCTTTATTTACCCTGCTTGGGCTTTTTTAGATTCTTAAATCTGTGGCTATTTATCTTCATTATTTATAGAAACTTCTCAGAGACAATGATTGATTCAATGGCCATTATCTCTTCAAATATTGCCTCTGCCATATTCTTTCTCTGCCCTCATTCTGTAACCATGATTAGGTATATGTTACAACTTGTCATACTATTCTCAATGTATCTTAATCTCTCTTTGATATTTTCCACCTCTATAATTTCTGTTTTATTTTTTTTCAACTGGTTCTAATTCACTGTTAAAGTCAATTACTGAGTTTTAAATTTCAGTCATTATATTTTTTATTTCTAGAAGTTCTTTTTTAAATCTATGAAGTCGGGACTTCTCTGGGGGCACAGTGGTTGAGAATCCACCTGCCAATGCAGGGGGCATGGGTTCAATCCCTGGTCCAGGAAATCCCACATGCCACAGAGCAACTAGGCCCATGTGCCACAACTACTGAGCCTGCGCTCTAGAGCCTGTGAGCCACAGCTACTGAAGCCCATGTACCTAGAGCTCATGCTCCACAACAAGAGAAGCCACTGCAATGAGAAGGCCGTGCACTGCAATGAAGAGTAGCCCCCGCTCGCCACAACTAGAGAAAGCTGCATGCAGCAACGAAGACCCAACGCAGCCAAAAATAAATAAATAAATAAATCTATGTAGTCATTTTTATAGACACTCTTTACTTGTATTTTCAAGTGTCCTTTTAAAAATGTCTTTAAATATGTTAAAATTATTTTAATTTCTATGTCTGATAATTCCAGTGTTTGAAGTCTTTGTGGGTCTGAGTCTACTACCTGTTGTTTCTGCTGAGTCTTGTTCAGGATGCTTGGTTTCCTTGTGTGTTTTGTGATTGCTACCATAAGCTCATATATCAGAATTTTACCTTTGGGTAATTTTTGGGACTGTGATGGAGGTCGATTCCTACAGGGGATGTGCATTGACTTCTGCCAGGAACCTGTGGTCATTACTGGCTTGAGACCATTTTAAACTAAATTCTTGGCTTGGCATTTTTTGGACCACCCAAGTAGAGTGAATTCAGGCTGCAAACCCTCTTATTGGTGTTGGCTTGTAGTTACGAATTCTGAGAGAGATTTTTTCCCCCCTCTTCTACTCATTGCCAGTGTTCAGTACAAGCAATTTGCCTGTAGTCCCCAGGGAGTAGAGGGTAGGGTGGTTTTGGTCTAGCTCACCTTGATACCAATGTGTAACTTTTTGGGCTTTTCTCTTAGAGTCCTCACCTTGGGTGGGCTCTGGGTTTTGTCTCCAGTCTGTACCCCATGTAGCTTTGGAACAACATTAACCTCTCTGAGTTCCACTGTTCAGTTAGTTTTTGGTTCTGATAGGCATTACCTTTTGGAGACTTAATTGGTGCAATTAAAGCTTTTTTTTTTTTTTTTTTCCTAGCTGGCATGTTTGGTTGGTTTTGGTTGGAAGGTCTAAAGAGTGTTTAGTGCAGCATCCTGCTGGAAACACAAGACCATCACTTTCCCTGCTAGCAATGTTTTTTAGTGAAAACCTGTGAAATCAGCTTCTGGTTGGTTTTCTCTTCCTAATATGTTATTGTTTTTGGACATGCAAGTAGAGGACATGGTCAGATGTAATAATCACAGCATTGAATCTTTAATGTGGGCTAGCATGTTTATTCATTCATTCACTAATCATTTTTTTAAGCCTCTGTTAAATGCCAGGCTTTTTGTTAGGTCCTGGAGATTCAGGTGGACAGGGCAGACTCAACCCCTGTCTGCTTTCATGAGGCTCACAGTTCAGTGACTTGAATTTACAGTACTGTGCTAAGCACTTTATGTACATTATTTAATTTAATCCTCATAACCACCCTGCGGGTTGTATACAACCATTTTATCGATTAGGAAAAGAAGGCACAGAAAAATTATGTAAATTACCCAAGGTCAGACAGATATTAAGAGGTGAGTCAGGGGGCTTCTCTGGTGGCGCAGTGATTGAGAGTCCGCCTGCCGAGACAGGGGACGTGGGTTCATGCCCTGATCTGGGAGGATCCCACATGCCGCGGAGCGGCTGGGCCCGTGAGCCATGGCCGCTGAGCCTACGCGTCCGGAGCCTGTGCTCCGCAATGGGAGAGGCCACAACAGTGAGAGGTCAGTGTACCGCAGAAAAAAAAAAAAAAAGAGGTGTATCAGGGACTTGAGCCCAGGTCTACCGGCTGCAAAGCCTTTGTCCTTAACATTATGCTCCCTCTTATGCCAAAAGAGGGCACTGTTGGGTATGCCCAGAAGAGAGGGCATGCACTTTCTTACATGTGTGGAGGGATATGCAGGTAGAAGCCATTGTTAGCTTTCTTAGGATGAATTTGGGTAATAGGTCAGGCTAATCCATGATCAGAGCTTAGAGTTCCAAGGAACAGGACTGAGCAGATGAAGGCTCATGTTCAGGACTTCCGAAGCCATTTGTATCACACAGTGCTGTTGGATGTGGAAAACAACTAGGAAGATGAAATTAGTAGCATCCAGAGTAGGATCTTGGGGTTGTGGTGCTGCTATTGTCACTTACTTCTGGAAAATGCACCCTGCATAGCAGTGGTTTCAGAAGCCAAGTCTGTCCTTGGATGTGAGTCTAGCTGGTTCCCTGGATGGAAAATTAAGAGGCCTTGGGGACAAGACTCTTCCCCTCACTGGGCTTCAATATCCTTGTATATATAATAAGGATATTTGACTCCATCATCTCTAAGGGACGTTTCCATATCCAACAGACTATGGTCCTGTGATTCTGTGAGAAGCCCAGAGAGGGATAATTTTCTGTGCTGTGTCCAGGGAGGTGCAGGTGTAGAAAATTAAGGGGGCAGGAGACCTATTTTTCACCCCCTATATTTCACCCCACTGTACCCACACCTGGGACATCACCCCCCAACTGATGTCCCAGGTATGGGTACAGTGGGGTGAAATATAACCATGTGTCTCAACCCTACAATTCCATCCTTCCCAAACCTGTCTGGATGGCATCTCTTCTAAGTGGCCCTCTTGATCTCCCTGCTGCCTGGACTTCTTCAATAACACCTGAGTTTCCTTGTTTGATAGACTGTCAAGCTTCTTCAGGGTTGGGCCTGGGTCTTTCACACCCCTGTACCCCCTGAAGCATCCAGAGTAATGTTAGCTGAATGCACAATGACAGGAAATCAGCTCTTTTGCTCGCAACAATTTTTTTTGAATTTTATTTTATTTATTTTTTTATACAGCAGGTTCTTATTAGTTATCCATTTTATACATATTCGTGTATATATGTCAATCCCAATCTCCCAATTCATCACTCCACGCCCCACCCCCCCACCATTTTCCTCTCTTGGTGGCCATACGTTTGTTCTCTACCTCTGTGTCTCTATTTCTGCCCTGCAAAGTTCATCTGTACCATCTGTACCATTTTTCTAGGTTCCACATATATGTGTTAATATACGATATTTGTTTTTCTCTTTCTGACTTACTTCACTCTGTATGACAGTCTCTAGATCTATCCATGTCTCTACAAATGACCCAATTTCATTCCTTTTTATGGCTGAGTAATATTCCACTGTATATATGTACCACATCTTCTGTATCCGTTTGTCTGTCAATGGGCATTTAGGGTGCTTCCATGACCTGGCTATTGTAAATAGTGCTGCAATGAACATTGGGGTGCATGTGTCTTTTTTAATTATGGTTTTCTCTGAGTATATGCCCAGTAGTGGGATTGCTGGGTCATATGGTAATTCTATTTGAAGTTTTTTAAGGAACCTCCATACTGTTCTCCTTAGTGGCTGTATCATTTTACATTCCCACCAAGAGTGCAAGAGGGTTCCCTTTTCTCCACACCCTCTCCAACATTTGTTGTTTGTAGATTTTCTGATGATGCCCATTCTAACTGGTGTGATGTGATACCTCATTGTAGTTTTGATTTGCATTTCTCTAATAATTAGTGATGTTGAGTAGGTTTTCATGTGCTTCTTGGCCATCTGTATGTCTTCTTTGGAGAAATGTCTATTTAGGTCTTCTGCCCATTTTTCGATTTGGTTGCTTGTTTTTTTAATATTGAGCTGCATGAGATGTTTATATATTTTGGAGATCAATCCTTTGTCTGTTGATTCATTTGCAAATATTTTCTCCCATTCTGAGGGTTGTCTTTTTGTCTTGTTTGTAGTTTCCTTTGCTTTGCAAAAGCTTTTATGTTTCATTAGGTCCCATTTGTTTATATTTGTTTTTATTTCCTTTACTCTAGGAGGTGGATCAAAAAAGATCTTGCTGTGATTTATATTAAGGAGTGTTCTTCCTATGTTTTCCTCTAAGAATTTTAGTGTACAGTCTTACATTTAGGTCTCTAATCCATTTTGAGTTTATTTTTGTGTATGGTGTTAGGGAGTGTTCTAATTTCATTCTTTTACATGTAGCTGTCCAGTTTTCCCAGCACCACTTATTGAAGAGACTGTCTTTTCTCCATTGTATATCCTTGCCTCCTTTGTCATAGATTAGTTGACCATAGGTGCGTGGGTTTATCTCTGGGCTTTCTATCCTGTTCCATTGATCTATATTTCTGTTTTTGTGCCAGTACCATATTGTCTTGATTACTGTAGTTTTGTAGTATAGTCTGAAGTCAGGGAGCCTGATTCCTCCAGCTCCGTTTTTTTTCCTCAAGGCTGCTTTGGCTATTCAGAGTCTTTGGTGTCTCCATACAAATTTTAAGATTTTTTGTTCTAGTTCTGTAAAAAATGCCATTGGTAATTTGATAGGGATTGCATTAAATCTGCAGATTGCTTTGGGTAGTACAGTCATTTTCACAATATTGATTCTTCCAATGCAAGACATGGTATATCTCTCCATCTGTTTGTATCATCTTTAATTTCTTTCATCAGTGTCATAATTTTCTGCATACAGGTCTTTTGTCTCCCTAGGTAGATTTATTCCTAAGTATTTTATTCTTTTTGTTGCAGTGGTAAATGGGAGTGTTTCCTTAATTTTTCTTTCAGATTTTTCATCATTAGTGTATAGGAATGCAAGAGATTTCTGTGCATTAATTTTGTATCCTGCAACTTTACCAAATTCATTGATTAGCTCTAGTAGTTTTCTGGTGGCATCTTTAGGATTCTCTATGTATAGTATCATGTCATCTGCAAACAGTGGCCATTTTACTTCTTCTTTTCCAATTTGTATTCCTTTTATTTCTTCTTCTTCTCTGACTGCCGTGGC
Source organism: Mesoplodon densirostris (assembly GCF_025265405.1). Taxonomy (NCBI): domain Eukaryota; kingdom Metazoa; phylum Chordata; class Mammalia; order Artiodactyla; family Ziphiidae; genus Mesoplodon; species Mesoplodon densirostris. The sequence goes on along the minus strand of NC_082662.1, from coordinate 20,662,194 downwards.
TAGGACTTCCAAAACTATGTTGAAAAATAGTGGTGAGAGTAGACATCCTTGTCTTGTTCCTGATCTTAGAAGAAATGCTTTCAGGTTTTCACCATTGAGAATGACGTTTGCTGTGGGTTGGTCATATATGGCCTTTATTATGTTGAGGTAGGTTCCCTCTATGCCCACTTTCTGGAGAGTTTTTATCGTAAATGGGTGTTGAACTTTGTCGAAAGCTTTCTCTGCATCTATTGAGATGATCATATGGTTTTTCTTCTTCAAATTGTTAATATGGTATATAACATTGATTAATTTGCTTATATTGAAGAATCCTTGCATCCCTGGGATAAATCCCACTTGATCATGGTGTATGACCCTTTTAATGTGTTGTTGGATTCTGTTTGCTAGTATTTTGTTAAGGATTTTTGCATGTATATTCATCAGTGATATTGGTCTGTAATTTTATTTTTATGTAGTATCTTTGTCTGGTTTTGGTATCAGGGTGTTGGTGGCCTCATAGAATGAGTTTGGTAGTGTTCGTTCCTCTGCAATTTTTTGGAAGAGTTTGAGAAGGATGGGTATTAGCTCTTCTCTAAGTTTTGATAGAATTCACCTGTGAAGCCATCTGGTCCTGGACTTTTGTTTGTTGGAAGACTTTTAATCACAGTTTCAATTTCATTACTTGTGATTGGTCTGTTCATATTTTCTATTTCTTCCTGGTTCAGTGTTGGAAGATTATACATTTCTAATAATTTTTCCATTTCTTCCAGGTTGTCCATTTTTTTGGCATAGAGTTGCTTGTGGTAGTCTCTTAGGATGCTTTGTATTTCTGTGGTGTCTGTTGTAACTTCTCCTTTTTCATTTCTAATTTTATTGATTTGAGTCCTCTCCCTCTTTTTCTTGATGAGTCTGGCTAACAGTTTATCAATTTTGCTTATCTTCTCAACGAACCAGCTTTTAGTTTTATTGATCTTTGCTATTGTTTTCTTTGTTTCTATTTCTGCTCTGATCTTTATGATTTCTTTCCTTCTGCTAACTTTGGGTTTTGTTTGTTCTTCTTTCTCCAGTTCCTTTAGGTGTAAAGTTATATTGCTTATTTGAGATTTTTCTTGTTTCTTGAGGTAGGCTTGTATTACTATAAACTTCCCTCTTAGAACTGCTTTTGCTGCATCCCATAGGTTTTGGATAATTGTGTTTTCATTGTAATTTGTCTCTAGGCATTTTTTGATTTCCTCTTTGATTTCTTCAGTGATCTCTTGGCTATTTAGTAATGTATTGTTTAGCCTCCATGTGTTTGTGTTTTTTATGTTTTTTTCCCTGTAATTGATTTCTAATCTCATAGCATTGTGGTCAGAAAAGATGCTTGATATGATTTTAATTTTCTTAAATTTACCGAGACTTGATTTGTGACCCATGATGTGATCTATCCTGGAGAATGTTCTGTGTGCATTTGAGAAGAAAGTGTAATCTGCTGTTTTTGGATGGAATGTCCTATAAATATCAATTAAATCTATCTGGTCTATTGTGTCATTTAAAGCTTGTGTTTCCTTATTAATTTTCTGTTTGGATGATCTGTCCATTGGCGTAAGTGAGGTGTTAAAGTCCCCCACTATTATTGTGTCACTGTCGGTTTCCTCTTTTATAGATGTTAGCCATTGCCTTATGTATTGAGGTGCTTCTATGTTGGGTGCATATATAGTTACAATTGTTATATCTTCTTCTTGGATTTATCCCTTGATCATTTTATAGTGTCTTTCCTTGTCTCTTGTAACATTCTTTATTTTAAAGTCTATTTTATCTTATATGAGCATTGCTACTCCAGCTTTCTTTTGATTTCCATTTATACGGAATATCTTTTTCCATCCCCTCACTTTCAATCTGTATGTGTCCCTAGATCTGAAGTGGGTCTCTGGTAGACAGCATATATATGGGTCTTGTTTTTGTATCCATTCAGCGAGCCTGTGTCTTTTGGTTTGAGCATTTAATCCATTCACATTTAAGGTAATTATCGATATGTATGTTCCTATGACCATTTTCTTAATTGTTATGGGTTTGCTTTTGTAGGTCCTTTTCTTCTCTTGTGTCTCCCACTTAGAGAAATTCCTTTAGCATTTGTTGTAGAGCTGGTTTGGTGGTGCTGAATTCCCTCAGCTTTTGCTTGTCTGTAAAGCTTTTGATTTCTCCATCAAATCTGAATGAGATCCTTGCTGGGTAGAGTAATCTTGGTTGTAGGCTCTTTCCTTTCATCACTTTAAATATATCATGCCACTCCCTTCTGGCTTATAGAGTTTCTGCTGAGAAATCAGCTGCTAACCTTATGGGAGTTCCTTTGTATGTTATTTGTCATTTTTCCCTTGCTGCTTTCAATAATTTTTCTTTGTCTTTAATTTTTGTCAATTTGATTACTATGTGTCTCGGCATGTTTCTCCTTGGATTTATCCTGCCTGGGACTCTCTGCGCTTCCTGGACTTAGGTGGCTATTTCCTTTCCCATGTTAGGTAGGTTTTCAACTATAATCTCTTCAAATATTTTCTCAGGTCCTTTCTTTCTCTCTTCTCCTTCTGGGACCCCTATAATGAGAATGTTGTTGCATTTAATGTTGTCCCAGAGGTCTCTTAGGCTGTCTTCATTTCTTTTTATTCTTTTTTCTTTATTCTGTCACACAGCAGTGAATTCCACCATTCTGTCTTCCAGGTCACTTATCCGTTCTTCTGCCTCAGTTACTCTGTTATTGATTCCTTCTAGTGTATTTTTCATTTCAGTTATTGTATTGTTCATCTCTGTTTGTTTGTTCTGTAATTCTTCTAGGTGTTTGTTCTTTAATTCTTCTAGGTCTTTGTTAAAGATTTCTTGCATCTTCTCGATCTTTGCCTCCATTCTTTTTCGGAGGTCCTCTATCATCTTCACTATCATTATTTGGAATTCTTTTTCTGGAAGTTTGCCTATCTCCACTTCATTTAGTTGTTTTTCTGGGCTTTTATCTTGTTCCTTCATCTGGTGCATAGCTCTCTGCCTTTTCATCTTGTCTATTTTTCTGTGAATGTGGTTTTTGTTCCACAGGCTGCAGGATTGTAGTTCTCCTTGCTTCTGCTGTCTGCCCTCTGGTGGATGAGGCTATCTAAGAGGCTTGAGAAAGTTTCCCGATGGGAGGGACTGGTTGTGGGTAGAGCTGGCTGTTGCTCTGGTGGGAAGAGCTCAGTAAAACTTTAATCCACTTGTCTGCTGATGGGTGGGGCTGGGTTCCCTCCCTGTTGATTGTTTGGCCTGAGGCGACTCAACACTGGAGCCTACCCCGCTTTTTGGTGGGGCTAATGGAGGACTCTGGGAGGGCTCACACCAAGGAGTACTTCCCAGAACTTCTGCTGCCAGTGTCCTTGTCCCCACAGTGAGCCACAGCCACCCCCTGCCTCTGCAGGAGACCCTCCAACACTAGCAGGTAGGTCTGGTTCAGTCTCCTATGGGGTCACTGCTCCTTCCCCTGGTTCCCATGCACACACTACTTTGTGTGTGCCCTCCGAGAGTGGAGTCTCTGTTTCCCTCAGTCCTGTCAAAATCTTGCAATCAAATCCCGCTAGGCTTCAAAGTCAGATTCTCTAGGAATTCCTCCTCCCATTGCCGGACCCCCAGGTTGGGAAGCCAGACGTGGGGCTCAGAACCTTCACTCCAGTGGGTGGACTTCTGTGGTATAAGTGTTTTCCAGTTTGTGAGTCACCCACCCAGCAGTTATGGGATTTGATTTTATGTGATTGTGCCCTTCCTACCGTCTCATTGTGGCTTCCGCTTTGTCTTTGGATGTGGCGTATCTTTTTTGGTGAGTTCCAGTGTCTTCCTGTGGATGATTGTTCAGCAGTTGGTTGTGATTCCGGCACTCTTGCAAGAGGGAGTGAATGCACATCCTTCTACTCTGCCATCTTGAACCAATCTCCGCCCTCAACAATTCTATTGAAAGGTTTTTATTTTTTTTATATGGTAGCTTTTCTATATTGTATATAATGTAAAATCATTGTATATAGCATATAAACATAAAACAGTATTTCTATGAGTTTTAAATGTTCATGGTAGAAATTTCATAAATGTTAGATGTATAATGATGAAAAGACCATCTCCTGCAGTGCCCCCACACCCCAGGAAAGCCATTGCTAATATTTTGGTGGATTTCATTACAGTCTTTTTTCTACCTGTGACAGTACTGTCATCCTGGTGCCTATATATTTGCTACTCTGTGCTTATCATTCAGCAGTCTTTGGGAACCTTTCCCCATATCCTTAAATATTTTTCAAGAACACAATCTTGAATGGCTGTTGGATGTTTCAGACCTTTTGAGGTCCAAGCTGGGAAAAGCTGGACTGCACAGAGGACCTACCAAGGGGCTTGTGGAGTCTGGGAGGTTGGAAGTAGAGAATTTCCCTCTCTTCTGTGGCCATCCCCATTCATGGAGCACGCACTGTTTGCCTGGGCTCTGGGTGGCAGGCACCGACCCTCACCCCCATAGCTCTCTGAAGAAGGTTCTTTGGAGATAGAAACTCTGGAAGGTTCAGAGAGGTGAAGTGACTTGCTGAGAGTCAGACAGCTAGGAAACGGTGTATGAAGATGCCTATTACCAGGCCTCCTGCAGTGATTTGTAACACCATTGCTGGCACTTGAAGGAGCTGCTGGACACACCAGGAAGAAGGAAATAATAGCATCTGAAGCAGTATCCTGAGAGCTTGCGGCCCAGCCCAACCCCCTGTGCTGCATGTTAGCTGTGAGGCTCAGTGGCTCTGGATCACAAGCTCATGGCTGGCTCTCTGCTCGGGGTGGCAGAGGAGACCCCGGTGGGAGCCAGGGAGAAAGGAGGAGGGAGGCTGTGGGGCCCCAGACAGCGAAACCTCTCTGATTACTCTTCTTCCTGAAAGAGTCTTTGGTGATTCATTAACACGGTGAAGAGGATAATTAGCTGGCTAATTATGAAGGGAGAAGGACTACTCCCTCTTCCCCCCCACCCGCCACGTCTCCAGTTACATCCAGGGACACAGAGTGCTGTCCTCCCCAAGACCTTTCCCACTATTGTTCTTCTCCAGAGATTGGGGGTTTCTCCCCTTTGTGATAAAGGCTCCTATCTGTGCCAATGGGGACACCATTTGTCACCCTCAAAAACTGCGCCAAGAACACTTGGTGGGGGGGGGTATTGTGCGCGGTAACGGCTATTACAGGAATCGGCATTCCTTTCCAGCCACAGGCTTAAAAACTTCCTGGTTATAATTGGAACCATTTCTAACTGTTCTGACACATTCGGGGCGGGGTGGGGTGGGGGGCTGCCCAGAGCTCACTGAGCCGCGGGGAGCAGAGCCGGAAAGGTGGGTTCTAACCCCGCCCTCAGCCACTGTGGCTATTAGCTCTGCTTCATTGAGAGTCTCATGGTTGGGAGTCCTTGGACCATGAAAGAGACAGCTGCCCCCTCCCCGGTCAGCCTCCCTTGCGTCCTGATTCCGTCTTTCAGGGCTTCCTCTCCCTTTCTGCTGGGGAGACCGGGGCTGGGGGAGGGGGGTGGTGTTAGAGGGTGTAGTGCCAGCCTGACTTCATGAGATGTTTGGATTATGATATATTTTCACATAAAAATGTTACATTTTTAGATGAAAGGATTTTAGCAATCATTTAATTGTGTGGTTTTCAATTCTTGGGGAGACTCTCAAAAAACACATGTGAACCAGTCTTCCAGCTCAGATGGGGGCTCTGAAAAGGGGTCTCAGGTGGTTTTTGTTTCTTAAATTAAACTTTTAATTTTGAGCTGTAGATTCACATGCATTTGCAAGAAATAAGACAGAGCCACTGTACCCTTCATGCAGTTTCCCCCAAAGGTGACATCTTGTAAAACTGTACAGGCAGACCTCGCTTTAGTGCTCTTCACTTTATTGCACTTTGCAGATATTTTGGTTTTTATAAATCAAAGGCTTGTGGCAACCCTGCATTGTCAGATGATGGGTAACATTTTTTAGCAATAAGGTATTTTAAAATTAAGGTATGTACATTGTTGTTTTAGACACAGTGTTATTGTATACTTAATAGAGTACAGTATAGTGCAAATATCACTTTTATATGCACTGGGAAACCAGAACATTCGTGTGACTCGCCTTAGTGCGATATTTGCTTTATTGCGGTGCTCTGGAACCCAACCCGCAATCTCTCCGAAGTGTGCCTGTAGTCACAACCCAGATATTGACATTAACACAGTTAAGATACAGAACATTTCTGTCCCCACAAGGCAACATCATGCTGCTCTTTTCTAGCCTCACTCACTTCCCTCCTCTCCCCACCCCCTCCTTAACTCCTCTCAACCACAAATCTGTTCTCCATGTCTATAGCTTTGTGGTTTCAGGAGTATTACATACATGGAATCATGCAGTATTTAACCTTTTGAGATTGATTTGTTTGGCTCAGCATAATTCTCTGGAGATTGATCCAGGTTGTCGTGTGTATCAATAATTCTTTTGTATCAATCGTTGTGTATACTATTGTGTATCAATATTTCCTTTTTACTAGTGTGTAGTATTCCATGGTATGAATATACTGAAGTTTGTTTAACTGTTTACCCATTAAAGGACATCTGGATTGTTTCCAGTTTTTGGCTGTTACAAGTAAAAATGCTATAGACATTCAGGTACAGCTCTTTTGTGTGTGCGTATACGTTTTCATTTCTCTGGGATAAATGCCCAGGAGTACAATTGCTGGGTCATATGATAATTGCATGTTCGGTTCTTAAAGAAGCCGCCAAACTGTTTTCCGCAGCAGCTGTACCATTTTACATTCTTACCAGCAATGTATGAGGGATCCAGTTCCTCTGCGTCCTCATCAGCATTTGGTGTTGTCACTTTTTAAAATTTTGGCCATTCTGATAGGTGTGTAGTGGTATCTCATTGTGGTTTGTAAGTTGCATTTCCCTAATGGTTAATGATGTTGAAGATCTTTTCATGTGCTGATCTGCTGTCTGTTTATCCTCTTTGGTGAAATCCCACGCAGGTTTTTTTTTTTTTTTTTTTTTCAGGGGCATGGCACCGCATGGCATGCAGGATCTTATTTCCCTGACCAGGGGTCAAACCTGTGCCCTCTCAAGCGTGGAGCCCTAACCACTGGACCGTGAGGGAATTCCCATCCCAGGCAGTTTTGATGGGCAGTGCTGGTCACACAGCAGGCCTGGTCCACCCCACTGGGCTTAGTACTCTGCCTAAGAGAGCAGTCTCTCTCCCTCTCTCTCTCTGGACAGTCCTACTTAGGTCAAACTGATGCCTTGGGATCATACCCTCTGCCCACAGACACAAGTCGTTTTGTTTTTTGCAGCCTCTACAGTAAGTTACATTACCCAGTGTAATATGACAACTGTGTCCATCAAGGGCACTCTGGCTGGTGCTGGTGTCTCTGGGCTCGTAGGCCCCATGAGACTAGGACCCAGACCTCTGGGGGTGGGGGTGGGCACTGGCTGGCTAGTGTTGGAATCTGGGGGTGAGGTGGGGGCAATGAAGCGGTTCTGCAATTGCTGGAAAAACTGCAAAGTGGATTCAGCTTCGGCTGCAAGAAGGAATTGCTGCTGCCGGGGTGAAGGGACAGTGCTAGGATGACCTCATAGGAGCAAAACCAATGTCCAAATTCCATCTTTGGGGATCTGTTTCCTGGGACCACTCCTGGTTCAGTCAAGTCCAGTCAGGAGACAGAAACCACATCATTTATTTATTTATTTTTTATTTTTTTATTTTACAAATTTAATCAGTTATACATATACATATGTTCCCATATCCCCTCCCTTTTGCGTCTCCCTCCCACCCTCCCTATCCCAACCCTCCAGGCGGTCACAAAGAACCGAGCTGATCTCCCTGTGCTATGCGGCTGCTTCCCACTAGCTATCTACCTTACGTTTGGTAGTGTATATATGTCCATGCTGCTCTTTCACTTTGTCACAGCTTACCCTTCCCCCTCCCCATATCCTCAAGTCCATGCTCTAGTAGGTCTGTGTCTTTATTCCTGTCTTACCCCTATGTTCTTCATGACATTTTTTTTCTTAAATTCCATATATATGTGTCAGCATACAGTATTTGTCTTTCTCTTTCTGACTTACTTCACTCTGTATGACAGACTCTAGGTCCATCCACCTCATTACAAATAGCTCAATTTCATTTCTTTTTATGGCTGAGTAATATTCCATTGTATATATGTGCCACATCTTCTTTACCCATTCATCCAATGATGGACACTTAGGTTGTTTCCATCTCCGGGCTATTGTAAATAGGGCTGCTATGAACATTTTGGTACATGTCTCTTTTTGAATTATGGTTTTCTCAGGGTATATGCCCAGTAGTGGGATTGCTGGGTCATATGGTAGTTCTATTTGTAGTTTTTTAAGGAACCTCCATACCGTTCTCCATAGTGGCTGTACCAATTCACATTCCCACCAGCAGTGCAAGAGTGTTCCCTTTTTTCCACACCCTCTCCAGCATTTATTGTTTCTAGATTTTTTGATGATGGCCATTCTGACTGGTGTGAGATGATATCTCATTGTAGTTTTGATTTGCATTTCTCTAATGAGTAAAGATGTTGAGCATCCTTTCATGTGTTTGTTGGCAGTCTGTATATCTTCTGTGGAGAAATGTCTATTTAGGTCTTCTGCCCATTTTTGGATTGGGTTGTTTGTTTTTTTGCTATTGAGCTGCATGAGCTGCTTATAAATTTTGGAGATTAATCCTTTGTCAGTTGCTTCATTTGCAAATATTTTCTCCCATTCTGAGGGTTGTCTTTTCGTCTTGTTTATGGTTTCCTTTGCTGTGCAAAAGCTTTGAAGTTTCATTAGGTCCCATGTGTTTATTTTTGTCTTTCTTTCCATTTCTCTAGGAGGTGGGTCAAAAAAGATCTTGCTGTGATTTATGTCATAGAGTGTTCTGCCTATGTTTTCCTCTAGGACACATCATTTATTTAAACAGACAGGGTTTAATATAAAGAATTGTTAACCAGGTATAAAGTTATTAACTAAGAAACTGAAAAGGTCAAAATAGGACACTGAGGTATTGCAGAAGGGATGGGAGAACAAAAGGAGGAACTTGGAATTATGAAGACAGGAATTTAGAGGAGTAATTCCGTGGAGAGGAAACACAGACCTCTGAGGATGGGGTGCAGCTCAGCTGGGGTTGGTGTTTCTGAGACCAGATGAGGGGCCTCGTGGGTCCGGGACCCAACTCTTAAGGAAGAGGTGCAGTCAGGCTGGTTCTGGTGTCTCTGAGTCGGGCTGTGAAGGAGCAGGAAACGAGCAGGGAGGAGAAGGTCCCTCCTTCCTCCTCCAGCCTTGCAGTCTACCTTTATCCCCTTCATGGCAGAGCCAGCTGGCAGAGAAGATGCAGTGTGCTGAGTCCCCGCCCACATCACAGAGCAGATAGAGAAGGCAGGGTTTGAGGTGAGAGACATTAGCTCTGTGACTGGCATCACAGCCAAGAATCCTGGCTCTGGAATCAAACTTGCTTGGATTGCAATCCCAGCTCACTCCAGCTGTGTAGCTTTCAGTGGTCACTTTACCTCGCTGAGGCTCAGTTGTCCTAGAGGTGAAATGAGGATAAAATGCCCACAATGAACTGTTCACGGGGCTTAAATGAAAGAATGTATGTGGAGCAGTTAGCACTATGCCTGGTACATAGAGTATTCAATAGATAAAACTTTGTAACTCATAACCTACTAATTGGCGTATACACATGAGTGGTCCTGTGGGATCGGACGAGGGGCTTGTCACCATGGAAATGGTGGTGGCTAAGAGACCAGAGACTTGACTATAGTCTGCACTCTGGTTGCTTGCTGTGTGACCTTGGACAAATCACATACCCTCTCTGGGTCTCAGCTTCTTAGCTGTGAGGAGAGAGGTTAAATGCTCCAAGGCACCTTTCTGGTAGATCAGACATGGCCCCTCTATCCAGTGTACACAAGTCCCATTTGTAGCAAATCTTTATTTGCACAGGGGATGGAAAACAAACTGCTCAAGGACGTTTAGTGGGTGTGAAACAAGACTAAGCGTACTCAGGGTTCACATGGTCAGAAGGTCTACTAGGAGTTCTTCTGGAGTAAAGCTCAAAATACTGGTGAAAAAAAGGCACGGAGGGAGGGAGAGACCCTTGCCCACTTTGGAATCCTAGGAGAGCCCACTCCTCCACTTGCTCAAGAAACAGCTGGTCTAGCCCAGTGGGTCCCAAACCTGGCTGACCATTGTCATCATCAACGTTGTAAAAATGTTGTAAAAATATACATTCCTGGGCTCCACCTCCGAGACTCAAAGTCAGTAGGTCCAGGAGCAAGACCTGGGACTCTGTCTCTAACAAATGCCCCAGGGAGGTCCTCTGGAGGCTGTTTCACAGACCAGTGTTTGGGAATCTCAGCTTGATTCATAAAAGGCATTTTCCTCTGTCATTGCAAAGGATGCCTCTCCCTGGCCTATTTCCATAATCATATTGACATTAATAAGAACAGATGATGTTTATTAAACAGTTACTATATGCCAAGAGTTGTTCCAAGCATTCACACACTCACACATACATCTATATAGTCATCTATGAAATCACATTATCTATAGTAATCTATATGAGTATATACACACACTCCTTCCAACAGCCCCAAGTGTAGGTGATATTAACAGCCGCATTTTACAGATGAGGTAAAGCGAGCAATTAAAAGCTGCTTGTAGCTGGGTCACAAGGTACACAAAAGGTCAGAGCAGGACCATAGTACAGGTACCAGCAGAGGGATCTGGGGGCTCAAGCAACACTTGTTCACAAATGTGGAATCAAGAAATCAAGGAAGACTGCGTGGAGGAGGCAGCCTTGGCTAGTTCCTGTTGTCCTTGGACAGGAGAACACCTAACTTATGATGACAGTCTGCTTGCTACTGGCTTCCTTCCCTGTCTCTGAGACTTCTGCTTTACTGACACGAGGTGTGTGGCAGCAAGGGCCAGAAGGCACCATCAGACCCAGGGGACCAAGCCTTGTTTCGGGCCAGCGGTCACTTCCTCCTGCTCTCTGTCCGCGGGGAGTTGCATGTTCCCAGGGCTCTGCTGGGCTCCAGCTCTGCGACTGGGGATGAGATAAATGTCACTCAGACCCCATCTGGGCTTGAGATGTGAGAAGAGGAGATGGGCTGACTTTGCTGCAGGCACGGTTTAGAGTTACACACAAGGGGCTTTCTGAGGTGGGTTTCAAGGGGAGAGGCTGGGGCGCCTTGGCAACTGCTTGGGCTCCGGGATCAGCCAGGCCCACAGTCAAGTCAAGGATCTGTGATCTCGGGCAAGTTACTCAACCACTCTGTTCATTTCTCTGTCTTGGAGGTAGAGATAATGACAGCAACCCCTGGCTTATGGAGTTGTGTACACTTAGCTGAGTCAGGGAGTGTAAAGCACCCTGCATGGGGCACAGCACATTAGAAGCGCTTAATAAGTATCTGTTTTGTTATTATTTAGAGACCTGTTAGGGCACATTCGATACAAATTTCTCATTATTTTCAGCCTCAAACATTGAAACAGTGGGCCATGCTATAGGAAATTGGCATTCATTGTCTTTTTTTATCCACCGAATATTTATGAAGCGTCTACTCTTTGGGGCTCCATCTGGGAGATACAGCTGTGAAAAGGTGACCACAGTCCCTGCTGGCTGGGAGCCTCCAGCCTAGTGGGGGGCCTCAGTGACACGCCCTGGGCCGGGGTGGGTGGGCACAGGGAGTTTCCCAGGCACTTGGAGTCCATGCCTTTTTGGGATGGGGATGGTAAATGGCTTCCCAGGACCAAGCTCGGACCTCCAGGAAGGATGGGAGCTGGGGAGCTAGCATCCGGAGTGGGAAGTGGAGTGAGGGAACGGTGCTCCAGGCCCAGGGAACAGCAGTTGCAAAGGCTGAGAAGGGAAAGTGCAGTGCATTCCAAGAACTGAAAGCGAGGAGGGAGATGAGGCTGGAGGAACATGGACAGGATGACTGGTAGGGAGAGACCAGCAACCTGTCTGAGAAGTGGAGGGGCCCAGGCCAAAGCTCTCCCTGGCTTGTGAGGCTCTGTGGCTGCATCTTTGCCTTCAGACCCTTGTGGGGGAAACAAGCCCCTACTTGTATCCCAGCTTCCTTTGTGTGTGCTTAAGTCATTCTTTGTTGTCACCACTGTTTTCTCTGGACTGTGTTTCTGCTCAGATAATCCTTGGCTCCCTTCTCCCCACCCATCCCGCATTACATAATTTAAAACCATTCATCCAATTAGCATCTGTCCGGATGGTTTTGGTGTGGTTTTGCCTCGAAGGACTGGGCTACATTGGGCGACATCTTGGATTTTCTTCCAGCTCAAAGACTCCACCATCAGGTTCTCATGTCTATTTTGGCCCGAGAATGTTCCAAGGCAGAGGTGAGACACCAGGAATTTGGGAGCCTCTGTTGTCTCTGGGGCCGACCATTTCTGGCAGCAGGGCTGAATCCTTTGCCTCTGTCGCTGCCATTTCTCCATCCAGAAAGGGGCCAGACCCGGATGCCCATCTGACCTAGGGAGGAGCATTGAAGGGGGCAGTGAATTTGTGATGCATTTGGCATTAAATTTTCCAGCTCCCTTCCTCAGACACTGAGGCTCCTCTCCTTCTATGTCCCTATCCCTGTCTTTTTTTTCCCCTTAGCATTCTTTTGCACTTTTGTGTTTCTCTACATCAATAAGGAGACATGGTAGGAATCAGTGAGGATCTCCATCTTTACCTGGGTCCTTTGTGCTGTCCTCTTGCTGTGACTTTATCCTATTTGATCTTTTCTGAGTCTACATAAGGTGCCTTTGTTCTCAAATTCAGTCTAAAGGCTGAACTCTGCTGTTGAATAAAAAGGGCCCAGAATGTAGAATCAGGAGATGTGTTTGCCTCCTGGACGCCTCATGTATCTCTGTGTCTCTTGAGAAACCATTTTCCCTCTCTTGAACTTCAATTTCCTCATAGGTAAAATGGAAAATAAAAAAAATTAATAATATAGAACATTCATTGTACTCACTTTCTTCCAGGCACTGTGATAAGCCTTTTGATTTCAGTAGATCCTTACAGTAAACCTGTTGGCATTATCATTCCCATTTTACACACACAGAAACTGAAACTTGGAACATATATGACTTGTCCAAGGTCACAGAGTGGCAGAGCCAGGGCTAGAACCCAAGTCTATGTGGTGTCAAGGCCCATATGATATTCTGCCCTATGGTTGTTGCAGGATGAAGGGGTCACAAGTGATTGAACCTACTTTGGCAAGTCTATAGTTAAAGGTTAGTGGAAGGGATTTGGAAGACTGGAGAAAGCAGTTCTGAGTCATCAGTCTCTGGCACTGCAGTACTCATGTCCTACAGTAGAGTGCAGTGTGGACAGAGTTAATTAAGAATATGAATGAGAGACCAGAAGAAGGAAGCAGGGAGGTCTGCAAGGTTGTACCCTGTGGTTGTTTTGCTGCAAGCTGTTGGGTTTGCCAGCCTTTGACGTCATCTGTAATGTCAAAGCAGGGGTATTCTCTGCAAGCTAATGCGAGGGTTGGATTTATTCCATTTCAGGATGAGACTAATGGCAGATGGTGAAAACATTTTCTGGGAATCAGATATTTGGATTTGTTCTTCTCTTTAGGGTCTCGGGAATGGGGAGGTAAAGGATAAACAGTCACTGGAAAAGCACTGTTGCTGGTAGCTCATTATGTCCTACACAGTGGAGACCCTGCCCTCAGGTCAGGAAGGCAAGCGGATGTGACTAGGAGACACGAGAGAAGCTCTGTTGAGTAAAGAGGACCATTGAAACCGAGTCACTTTTCTGACCACAATTCTCTTCCAAAATACTGTGGTTCTTTCTTAAGACTGGCAGATGCATGGAGCATTGTCCAGGCTGCACTCTCAGCAGCCAGCCCTGTGGGAAGACAGAAGCCATGTGGAACCTCCTCAAATGTCTGTTAGGCAGGAAATAGCCACTCAAGAGGGAAGGAGGCCCGGCGTTAACTTGCTTGATCAGAGGGAACAAGAAGCCGCCTTCTGGGTGCGTGAAGGAAGGGGTCAAGAGCGGGGACTCAGCGCTGTGCCATCTTGCTTGGGGCTCAGGCCCCTCATCTTTTTTTTTTTTTGCGGCACGCGGGCCTCTCACTGCTGTGGCCTCTCCCGTTGCGGAGCACAGGCTCCAGACACGCAGGCTCAGCGGCCATGGTTCACGGGCCTAGCCGCTCTGCGGCATGTGGGATCCTCCCAGACCGGGGCACGAACCCGTGTCCCCTGCATCGGCAGGTGGACTCTCAACCACTGCGCCACCAGGGAAGCCCTCAGGCCCCTCATCTTGAAAGAGGGAAGGATGGGACCTGGTCCCTGAGCCTCCTTTGTCCCCAGGGGATCCCCCGAGGGATGACCAGATATTTGAGAAACTGGCCTGGGCTTGCTTTAGAGAAGATCCATTTTGGGTTCCGTTCACTATATCCAGTGTGCTTTATAAACCGAAGGCTGGCTCCAGATCCCCAGAGCACCACTAATGGGTAAAGATCAGGGAGAGGCGGAAGTAGTAAGGAGCTCAGCACCTGGCCGCATGGTGACCTGGGGGCCAGTCCACGAAATAAGGGCTGTGGAGACCAGGTAAGGGCTGGAGTACTTGGAGGATTTGGCAGTCTTTCTTAGAGGAGGCGAGACTTGGACTAGGTCAGGTAAGATGGGCAGACGTCCGAATCCCCCAAAACACATTCCTTTAAAAATGTTCAGAGAAAACACTACCTCTTGTTTCTGTCCTCAATAAAGGGTACAAAAATACCCTTGGTGAAACAGAGGTGTCAGGTGTTCTCCAAGGACACCAAGACTGGCAGCCATGGGTCTTGTTCTCTAAGACTCCAGGGAAAGAAAGGGAGATGGCCACCAGTGCTGACCCTCTTAGCATTTTGCCAGCCCGGGGGCACTGGAATCCCCTTCTGTAAGAGTAATGAGATTCCGGGGTGGTGGATGGGCACTGGATCTCAGGTACCACAGAAGGATCCCCAGTGGTGCCAGGCCAGCAGGGCCCAAACCTGGCTGCACCTCAGATTCACTCTGGGAGCCTTAAATTAGATTAGGGGACCCCTCTGCAGACCCGAAGAGTCAGAATCTCTGGGGGTGGGACCCTGGAATCTGAAGCCAGGTGATTTTGATACATGCCCAGGGGATCCCTCTTCTGGGCCATTTACCACATGAAGTGTTTGGCCCAGAACTTCTAAATTTCCCCACCAGCCTTCCTGTCCCAGTGTGACCCTCTGATTGGGGCCTATGGCTATGATGTTGTAGGAAACCTGGGCGGCCCCTCTTACCGCGTTTGTGTGGGGTCCCCAACACTGCATCTCAGCAGCTCTGGCCCACAGGGAAGCAGGCCCCCTGGATACTCCCCAAGCTCTTCTCTGAAGCAGGAACCGCCTGGCATCCCCAGCGATCCTTTGTCCCAGTGGAGAGAGACCAGGACATGGATAAATGCAATTGTGAAAGCAATTTGCCTCGGACCAGGATCATAGAAGACAATTCCTCAGCATTCAAATTATTATAATGAGTCAAGTTCCACTTCAAAGGAGGCTAATTTAATAATAGGAAGAGCTGGGGCTCCAAGGGATTCTAATTAGATTTCTTTCCACACCGCCCCTCAAGTTTTTTTCTGAAGAGCATCCAGGGCTGCTAGATTGTGTTATGTTTGGGTCCAGCGGAAGAAACTTGGAAGCTGGGCCTGGCTGGGGAGGACCATCCATCTGACTCAAGCCTGACAGCCCAGGTCCTGCTCCCAGCAGGAGAGGGGCCTGGCTACCATGAACGTCAATAGGATTTGGGGTGGCAGGAGTGGGGAGGGGTGGGGGTGGGTTTGGGGTAGCAGAGGGCTTCCTGTGCCAGTTTGGTGAAGTGGGAAGATGGGATGGGTTAGGAGAGTGAGATCTGGAGCCAGACTGCTCTTCCCTTTCCCAGGAATGTGACCTGAGTATGTGACATTACCTCTCTGCATCTCAGTCTCCTCATCTGTGAAATGGGGCTAATGATAGAGCCTACCCTATAAGGCAGATGGGAACATTGAATGCTCTAGGACACATACAGCGGCTAGTACAGTACCTGGCACAGAGTACTATTATTATTATTACTCTCTAATATAAGGAAATCAAAAGATGGGAAAGGCTTCCCAAGGTCAGAGCTGACTTAAGTTGGCATAAATCCATTGGGCTCAGAAGGTCGCTTGGAAGAAATACTCTGGAGAGGGTCTATCTCTGCTATTGTGACAAGATCAAAGGGACCACAGTTCAAGTCCTGGCTTTGCCACTTATTAGCTATGTGACCTTGGACAGATTGCTTTACCTCCCTATAGAGGAATGATAACAATACTAAATGAAAGAGATGTGACTCTAAGGGAAGATGTGTGCTAGGAGCACCTAGCATGGGGCCAGGCTCATACTGGAGCCTTAATAAATGTTGTTACCAAAATCATCCATTCTATAAAAACAAAC
Source organism: Mesoplodon densirostris (assembly GCF_025265405.1). NCBI lineage: Eukaryota > Metazoa > Chordata > Mammalia > Artiodactyla > Ziphiidae > Mesoplodon > Mesoplodon densirostris. Next base: position 20,645,766 of record NC_082662.1, on the reverse strand, counting down.
CTTTTCACATATTACACCTCAGGAATTTGGACGTGTCTTACGATCGATGGTGTCTTACAGTTGCTGTTGTCTGGGCAAACACCAAAAGCTTCAGTGTCAAGATTTGCAGAATGGGAGCAAGTGGCTTGGTAGATAATCCAGGGGGAAATTAGGAACACAATGGTCGTGGGAGTGGGTTGGGGGGACAGCAAATCCTCCGTGTTTAGCAGCGTTGCCCACAAGGGGTCAAAAGTGAACTAGCGCTGCTGAGGACTCTGGTGAACACTTGAGAGTTGGGGGTCAGCCTTCAAACATGGGGTTGAGGCAGGATGGATGGCTGGGATGCCCAAGATCCAGAGACTCCTAAGGATCCACTCCTGACCTGGGTGGAACATTGGGCCCACTGGCGATGTTTGTATAGGAAGTTGCTCTACGGGGAGCATAGGCCTGGGAAATTTTTTGATCAAACAGCACTCAAGCTGTGTTGTTTCGAGTTTCGCCTGGTGCCAATTCCATGCAGGATGTGATGTATGTTAGGGTTGGAAGGGCCTCTGAGGGTCTCCCATCCACTTTGGTTGGTTTGTGGAGGAGGAAACAGTTACATAACTGCTGCACGTGGGTCTTTCCTCACTTCCCAGGTAAACCATAGGATCCTGGGGAGGAGAAGGGACCTGTTTGCTTCCCTTGGAGCCCTCACTGGGCTGAGCAAAGAGGCCCTGGCTGCTGCAGGTGGCCTTGACCTGCCCGACAACTACAACCATTTAACACACGTGGTTGATCTGAGGTTTCCTAGGAACAAGACACTATGCTGAGTGCAAATACATTTTCTCTCTCCTCGTTGTAGCAACAGCAATAATAGCTCTGTTACTTGAGGGCTCACATGAGCCAGGCACAGTGCCAAGCCCTTGACAGGCCTCATTTCACTTGATGCAGATGTGGCGTCTATGGCAGATGGGCTAAGACTAGGGCTTTTGCCCTCAGAGGACATGGGCTCAAATCTTGGCTTTGCTTCTTTCTTATAACCTTGGGAGGTCACTTAACCTAGTCAAGCCTCAGTGGCTCCCTCTGTAAGGTGGAGGTGATTGTAGTGTCTCCAGCTGTTACAAAGATTAGAAATGCACATGACGCTCTTTCATAGCATACTTAGCGGGTGTTCAACCAACACTAGTAATTGTCTGCGTGGAAAAAACTGCCCAGCAGTCTGAAAAGTTAGACATTACATATCCACCAAAGATAAGAAAACAGACTTGCCTATGGTCACACAGTGACCGGTGGCTCAGCCCGGATTCAAAGCCAGGACTGCCTGACACCCACCCTGTTCCCTTTACTCAGTGTTCTGCTGCCTCCTCAGTGACCAGAGCTGCTGTGCTCCTCAAGTGACAAGTCCTAGGGAAGGGTCTGCGGGGCCGTGCCCCCAGAGATCCCAGGCAGAGAGTGGGCGACAGTGTGGCAAAGTGGGTAAAGGTGTGGAATCTGGAGTCATTCTGCCACTCTGCCACTCCCTGGCAGTGTGACTTTGGGCTAGTGACTTAACCTCTCTGGGCCTTTGTTTCCTTATTGGTAAAATGAGGATGACGAGGATAATGAGGATTAAATGCATTTAGAAATGGAAAGTGCTCAGCCTTGTGTGTCCAGAGCTCAGAGTTGAAGTTTCCTGGATGCAACTTGTTGTTGTTTTGGGGGTTATTATTATCACCCTGGGGTGGCATCCACTTGAAGGTGGGCCCTCCACCCTCCTCCCTGGGAGCTTTCAGAGCCAGAGAGTGGCCCAGCAGGGCCTCCAGGGCCATGAGGCCTTTTGGACAGTGGCATAGCTGTTGTTGTCCATTCTCCAGCCAGGGAAGGGGTCCAGTTGGGCTGGCCGGCAGCCCTGGCTGCCCAAGTCAGGTTGGAGTTTCATCAGTAAGGGAGGTTGGATCCTGGCACCTGCACACCTGGCACCAGCAGGGAATCAGGCTCCCAATGCTTATCTGAGGACCTTGCTTAAAGTATTCCATCTTCAGGGCTTCCCTGGTGGCACAGTGGTTAAGAATCCACCTGCCAACGCAGGGGACACAGGTTCGAGCCCTGGTCCGGGAAGATCCCACATGCCGCGGAGCAACTAAGCCCGTGTGCCACAACTACTGAGCCTGTGCTCTAGAGCCCGCGAGCCACAACTACTGAGCCTGCGTGCCACAACTACTGAAGCCCACGCGCCTAGAGCCCGTGCTCTGCAACAAGAGAAGCCGCAGCAATGAGAAGCCTGCTCACCGCAATGAAGAGTAGCCCCCGCTCGCTGCAACTAGAGACAGCCTGTGCGCAGCAACGAAGATCCAAAGCAGCCAAAAGTAAATAAATTAAATAAATACAGTTATATATATATAAAAAAAGGATTCCATCTTCAGATGCCTCGGCCCTCCCCCAGCGCTGACCACAAGACATACGGTGCTAGGCTGCATCCTCCGGGCTCTCCAGCGACTCTATTCTCCAGGGAGGAAGAGGCGATGGATTTCTGAGCTGGGACAGAACCCAGAGTGGCTGGAGCAGACCAGAGCCTCTATACTCAGAGCCTGAAGACATCAGGCAGCAAGTGAGAAACATTTTGAGACTCTCTGCCTGATTTCTTTGAGGTTGAGGCCCAAGAAAATGCCTTCCCCACTTTAATTCTCCTCCCTTATTGTTCTAGACATAAAGAAAATTAAGATAATTCAGGTTAGCCCAAAGAAGAAAATAGAAGTCCTCCATAAACTTACAATCTGAGGATGATGCTTGTTAATGTTTGGCGCATATCCTTCCTGTCTTTTTTTTATGGGCAGATATACATATAGGCTTTAAAAAAGAAAAAACAACCTGGAAAATAAAATCATTCTTTATGTAAAGTGCTTAAAACAGTACCCGACACATGGTAAGTGCTTGATAAGTGTAAACTGTTATTATCATTATTTCAATTTTATAGCCTGAGTTTCTCTCTTAAATAAAATTTCAACTCCATGAGAATGAGAACCTTCTATGCCTTACTCATGTTGGTAATCTAGTGCTTAGCACATAGTATGTGCTCAGTAAACATGTTTTGAATAAATAGATGAAGAGACATTTCTTCACCTCATTAGATTTTCATCTGTTACATTTAACAGCAGCATAATAATGCCTTGCTGAATTTGTTTCTAAACTTGTGCCTGGGGCTTATTTTAAAAAATCGCTCCCAACCCCCTAACTCTCCACCTCAACCAATGTCTTATCCTAGATCTCATTCCCATCTGCAAGAGGTGAGGGATGCTGCGTTCCCTGGAGCTTGGGGACCCAGCATCCCTTCAGAGAAGCCAGAAGTCAGTACCCTTTGGCTCACAAAACCACCAATCATCGACTTAAACAGTGTAGGTAGCACAGACAAGTAAAACCCCAACTCCTGCATTTTTGATGAAGTTGACATTATACAAACGCTCAGGGCTTATTTGGTCAGACCCGGCAGCAAGGAGCTGAATCAATAATGAAACACTGGGAGGAATAAAACATTAAACAGGGAGTTCTGCAAGGCAAGCAGCTGTGTGGGGGGTCAAGTCAGGTGACCCAGCATGGGACGTGGCCAACGGTCCCTTTCCCCTGGCTGTCCGGCAGGGAAATGGCCCAGCACGCAGGTTATCCTTGATTCCTACAAGTCTGGTAGGTGATGTGACTTCCTGGGAAAGCCTCTAGGCCAGAAGCTCAGACACATGGAAATAGTATTCATTTTGTGGCCTCCAGCAGATTATATTTTGCCCGTCTGCCTCAGTTGGGAGAGTAGATCCTTGACAGCGATGCCTATGTCCTTTCCAGCTGTGAGATTCAATGCACTCAGCATGAACTTGAGGATGGGATGGTCCAGATACACAGCTTGTTAAGAGCCACAAATGAACAGGACTCAGGAAATCCATCATTTGGGTCTGTTCTAGCTCTTTTTTCAAGATTCTCCCCGCTCTGAGATTCTTGTCCTTGGGATTTTTTTTTTTTTTTTTTTTTTTTTTTTTTTTTTTTTGCGGTACGCGGGCCTCTCAGTGCTGTGGCCTCTCCCATTGCGGAGCACAGGCTCCGGACACGCAGGCTCAGCGGCCATGGCTCATGGGCCCAGCTGCTCCGCGGCATGTGGGATCTTCCCAGACCGGGGCACGAACCCGTGTCCCCTGCATCGGCAGGTGGACTCAACCACTGCACCACCAGGGAAGGCCCTGTCCTTGGGATCTTTGAGGAAAGACTTCCTCTGGCTTCTGCTCCATCCATGAGATATTTGAAGATAATGCTCTGCAATGAAGAGGATCCCAAGCCCCAGATTCCACCTTTCACTCCAGGTCACATCTTTGTCTCCTACCATAAGACTCCAAACTTTGGGATAGGAATCTGCTCCCTCCCCAAAGAGGGGGAGCCTGGGAAAGGGAGGAGAGAGGATCCAAAGGGGCAGAAGTGAATTGTGGCTGCAGCCGCCAGGTAGCGGGGCTGTCTCTGCATTTACTCCATCACATCCTACCTTTGCTGGCTTATTTGCTTTCTACAGCTTGAATCCTGGAAGCCTGGTCTGTGGAGCTGTGGCCTTGGCAATGCCTGAACATTGTTAGAAATGCAGGACCTGGGCCGCACAGAGCAGAATCTGCACTTCAACGCTCAAGGTTCTAGGTGGAGAAGCGGTCCTCCACATCCCCACCCCAGCCCCTGGCCGGCAGGGAGAGGTGGTAGAGGGACAGCTTTGCTCTCAGAGCAGATGCTACAGTTTCACTGGAGGTGACACTTGGGAAACACCTTTCCTCTGAGGTGGTTTATCTATGCTTATTTTTAAAAGCAGATTGAGTCAAATGACACTTTCTTCTGTAGGTGTAAAGGCGTTTCAAGGGATTTCCCCACTCTACTTTTTCTGTTGTGAGGGTAAAAACCAATACATTTAACAAACATTCACTCGGTGCCTGTTATGGGCCACAACCTGGGCCTGGGACTTACGGTCTGGAGAGGGGATCCCAGGCTTGAGTAAGATGCAATCAGGAAGCACCTGAGGATGCAAACTGCAGCCAGGGCAATCCCCACACACGGCCTCTAACTATAGGAAGGGCCTCTTTAGATACCGGGTTTACCTCTCTTATCTGAATTCACAGTGGATCTTAATCCTAGCAGAATCGCCTGGGGAATCCTTTTCAAAATGTGTTTGCCTGGGTCCCCCCTCAGCGTGTCTGACTCAGTAAGTCTGAATCAGAAAAAGCTTCCACATTAATTCTGCTTCTCAGTTTTGGCCCGCTAAGAACTACTGCTTTGTAAGGTAGTCCAATTATTTCTGGTCCTTCAGGAGCTGAGATGGCTTATCTGCAATGATCAAAGCATCACTGGTCATCAAAGGTCATTCCCTGAGGCAGAGACTGCTAGCTGGGCGCTGAGATTCATTCCCTTCTTCCTGGGCACATAGCTGGACTGCAAGTGTCAGTCTCCTTTAGAGTTGAGAGGGGTCATGTGACTATGTTCTAGCTCATAAAAAGTGATACACACCTCTTTGGGGCTAAGCCTGGAGAGAGAGGCTGGGTCTTCTCTGTGAGCTCTCTCCAGCCAGCTGGGACCTCACCCACGCAGATGACAACTTCCCAAAAGATGGCAGAGCCACAAGATGGAAGGAGCTTGGTTCCCTGAATCACCACGTGGAGCTGAAATACCTGCCAACTGTCAACATTCAGCTCAGATATGAATGAGAGACACAAATATGCTTTTTTTTGTTGTTCTTAACGTCACTGAATTTGCGGGTTTACTTATGTTACAGCAGCTTACCTTAACATAACTAATACTTCTCTCTCTGCTCCACTTATTTTACCCCAACAGATTTTAAGCTCAATGTTCAGAATTCAAGATTTAGCACATACCACTGCACCAATGTTCTTATTTGGGAATAGATAAGGCTTTTGCTTAGTACAGCCTAAACTTCAGTATGTAATCAGGGTCCTTTGTACCTGATTTTAATTTGGTTTATTTTTTGAGCAGTTCTATTTATAAGGCTTGATATTTCATAGCTTTTACTCTTCCTTACAGATTTTCCAAAGAATATAGAGAAATGGTACTTATTGTGTTTTTTTTTTTTTTTTTTTTTTTTTGTGGTACACAGGCCTCTCACTGTTGTGGCCCCTCCCGTTACAGAGCACAGGTCCCGGATGCACAGGCTCAGAGGCCATGGCTCACGGGCCCAGCTGCTCCACGACATGTGGGATCTTCCCGGACTGGGGCACGAACCCGCGTCCCCTGTATCGGCAGGCGGACTCTCAACCACTGCGCCACCAGGGAAGCCCTACTTATTGTTTTTTAAATAGAAAAATATTACCCTATCTTGCAATTACCACATGGGTCCATTGGACACATTTGTAAACCTAAGATAGATTTTGGGATTTTAGTGATCTTATTTTTCCTATCTCTTAAAACGCTCTTCTATTTCCTCATCCTAGGAATTATTTCATCATTACTTGCCAACTATTCTCAGCTATGCTAAAAAGACTAAAATAATAGGAAAAGGGAACAATGATGGAATTATCTAGAAGGATGATGTGACACAAGTCATCACCGTTGTATCATCTACAGTTTTTTTACTGTGCTGCTGTGGCAGGCAGTATAATGGCCTCTCAAAATGTCCACATCTTAATCCCTGGAACTTGTGAATGTTACCTTACACGGCAAAAGAGACTGAAGATGTGATTAGGTTAAGGACCTTGAGATGGGAAATTATTCTGGATTACCTGAGTGGCTCAATATGATCACAAGCATCCCTAAAGGAGTCAGAGAAGAGGATGTGATAATGAAAATGGAACACCAGAGTGATATAGCATTGCTGGCTTTGAAATTGGAGGAATGGACTGTGAGCTATGCAATGTGGTTCAGCCTGAAAAAGACAAGGAGATGATTCTCCCCTAGAGCCTCCAGAAGGAACGCAGCCCTGCTGACAGCTTGATTTTAGCCCAGTGAGGCCCATTTCAGATTTCTGACCTCCAGAAGTAGATGGTAATATATTTGTGTGGTTTTAAGTCACCAAATTTGTGGTGATATTTAATAGACACAGTAGGAAATTAATACAGTTGCCCCAAATCTTGCATCGTCAGAAGATATGAAGAGAAATCTGGAAACACCATTTTATAGTCTGACTTTTGCTTTCATTGAACACAACTGAGAAATCAGAATGTTTTCCTTTTCATCTATAATGACAAAGAGAAGAAAATGGACAGAGGAGGGTGTTTCGAAATAATTGGATGATTCGGAAGATGAATGCAGAGAGACAGGTAGCATCACTTTAGACTCAAGTTAATGAGGATGGTGAAACTTTTCACATAAGTGAAATCTCAGATCATCATTCTTCAGATGACAATGTCCTAGATGAACTTTCTCAAATGAAAGAATCAATGAGTAAACAATGTATTTCTAGAGAAAAAAGGAAATGTGGCATTCTCATCTAGTCATTCACTTAACAGGCAGGACAAGAACCTGGACTATCCTGTTTCACTAAAAGGATGTGTCACACCATTTTCATCTTTTGTGATGTTTGTGCACCAACATCTACTTAATATAATTCATAAGTAGACAAATGCTAAGACAGGTGTCAACAAAAGGTAATTGGAAGGAAATACCTGGAGGAGAAGTTTTAAAAAATCATTGGATTCTCATTCTGGTTGGAGATTATAAAAGTAAAAGTGCAATTCTTTTGCAGTTATGGAGCAAAGAAGATGACCGTCTTCTCTTCAGCAAAATTATGAGCCATCAAAGATTTCAAAAATTTCTTCAGGAACTGCATTTTGGATTTGCAAGTGAAAGCAGGGAAATCAGAAATGATAAGAATCTAGAATCTAGTGGAGATGTATTTTGAATCTGAAATCAGTATTTACAAGATGTATGTGTTCCTGTTCATGCATGACAGTTGATGACAGTTGATGAGATGTTGTTTATATTTGCAGGATGTTGCCCATATCAGTTACCTTCAAAACCAGGATCACATGGAATAAAAATTTAGGTTTGCTAAGTTTAAATTCTTTTTAGAATATCTAATAAAGTTGTTCTTCACTCTCCCTTTATTCTTATTTCGGTAAAATTTTTCAAAAAAAGGGACTTAAAAAATATTTTACAGTGGTTCATTACTCCCAGATGGTAAATGATAATGACTACTTTTCCTCATGCATTGAAGGGTAAAACAGTCTTTCTTTCCATTCTTCTTTTTGTCATAATAATGTCACTGAGACTAGGGGGCACTTTGAGCAAAGGTACTTTGGTGTGCTGTTAAGGCACGTCTCACTGAGCCCCTTCAAAGACACGACTCGACAACAATGCTCATTCACAGAATTGTCTCCCAGGCTTGGGAAAAACCCACTACAGAGCCCTCTCTATCAACTGTCTTCAGATGAAAATCTAGTTATGTAGGGCCCAGGCTTTCAGATGATATGGAAAGCCAAGAGCAGAAGGAAAGTAGGCCTTCCTTCTCTCTTTCTCTACTCCTTTATTGACTCCATCCATCCATCCATCCATCCATCCACTCAAACATTTTTTCTTTTTGTGGTATGTGGGCCTCTCACTGTTGTGGCTTCTCCCGTTGCGGAGCACAGGCTCTGGATGCGCAGGCTCAGTGGCCATGGCTCACGGGCCCAGCCACTCCGCGACATGTGGGATCTTCCCGGACCGGGGCACGAACCCGTGTCCCCTGCATCGGCAGGCAGACTCTCAACCACTGCGCCACCAGCGAAGCCCCAATATTCTTTCAGCAAAGATTTGTTTGGCTCTTACCACTATTCTTGATGCAGAGCAGTGGTTCTCAACTTGTGGTCTGTGGGTCCCTGGTGAGGGCGTGGGGGGGTGTCTCTGAAACTCTTTCAAGATGTCTGTGAAACCAAAGCTATTTTCATAATAACACTAAGATGTTATTTGCCTTTTTCACTTTGGTAATTTGTTCAGAGGGTACAAAAGCAACGGTGGTAACACTGCCGATGTCCTAACATGAATCACGACTGTGGTGTCCAATGTACTAGGCTCACTGTATTCTTCATGGCCACGTACCCACAGTAAAAATAAAACAATGCAGTATTCGTTTTGTTAAATCTTGATCTTTGAGTACAAATCTCTTTAGTATTCTGTGTGAGGCAATGGGGAGACACATAACAGAAGTCTGTGTACAGAAGTCTGATGGTTGCCTTGAGAAGAAACACTGGTGGATTATTTGGGTGGTCTGCTGAAATAGCTGCTTCTTTCATGGGTAACAATATTTATTTTAAAGACTGATGGACAAACTATGGTTATTCAGACTTGGGTATCTGGTAGATCTTTTCTTGAATATGAGCCAAATGAGTCTGTCACTTCAAGGAAAACAACAGACAATATTTGTGGTCAGTGATAAAATTTGAACTTTCAACTGAAAATTAGAATTTTGGAAAGCTTGTATCTGTCACTGTGAGCTTGGCAGCTTCTCAATACTTGCAGACTTTTCTGATGAGATCTGTGATGGTATTAACAAATGTGATTTTTGGTATCACATAATGAAATGTGTCAACATTTGGAAGATCTGCATTATTCCATGAACCACTGTTTTCAAAGTGACAAGTGAATGAGGTTTTAGTTTTCTAGGGCTGCCTTAACAAGGTACCACAAACTGGCACTTTGACTTAAACCACAGAAATTTGTCTTCTTATAGTTCTATAGGCTAGAAGTCCAAGATCAAGGTTGGTAGGGTTGGTTCCTCCCAAGGGCTGTGACTAGAAACTGTTTCATGCTTCTCTTCTAGCTTCTGGAGGTTTGCTGACAATCCTTTGTGTTCCTTGGCTTGTAGACACAGCACTGGATCTCTGCCTTTATCTTCATGTGGCAATCTCCCTGTATGTGTCTATATCCAAATTTTCCCTTTTTATAAGGACACCAGGCATTTTGGATTAGGGTCCTCCCTACCCCAGTATGACCTCATCTTACCTAATACCATTTGCAATGGCCCTATTTCCAAATAAGGCCACATTCTGAGGTGCTGGGGGTTAGGACTTCAACATATGAATTTGGGGAGATACAGTTCAGCCCACAGCACATGATGTCACAAAATAATGCATGGGTAAAAGATTCATTCAAAGTTCAAGACAGACCAATGGATTTAATAGTAACTGAATATGAAAAATTCATGGATGTGGTTTAAGATTCCACACTGTAACTAACCTTTAAGAGGTTGTTGAGTGTTGGTGTAGTAACAAAGAAGAATATGCATGGTTACCTGAAAAGGCTATTAAAACACTCTCCCCCTTTCCAGCTACATATTGTGTGAAGCCAGATTTTCTTCATACACTTCAACAAAAACAACATATTGGAACAGATTGAATGCAGAAACAGATATGGAAATCCAGCTGTCTTCTATTAAGCCTGACATTAAAGAAATTTACAAAATAAATCAATACATTCTTCTCATTAATATTTTTGATTTGAAAAAATACAGTTTTTAAAAAATTCATTTTTGCTAATGTAATAGATTTATTATCAATATTTTAAGTGAATTAGTAAATGTTTAAAATTTTCTGTTTTAATTTCTAATATGGTAAATATCTATAGCAAGATCTCTTAATGTTGGAACTATTGATGTTTTGGTCTGATAATTCTTTGTCATTGGAGCTGTCCTGTGCACTGTAGAGTGTTGTCAGCATCTCTGGCTTTTACCCACTGGATGCCAGTATCATTCCTTACTCTCCTGCTACCTACTCCCTGGAAGTTGTGACAACCAAAAATGTCTCCAGGCATAGCCAAATGGCCCCCAGTGGAGAACCTCTGATCTATAGATATAACCAGTATAAACAAAAGCTCTTTGGGGTTCTCAATAATTTTTAAGAGTGGAAAGGGGTCCTGAGACTGGAAAATTTTAACATCTTTGATGTAGGGGATACCCTGGTGAGCAAATCATTCATGGCACCTGTCCTCACGGAACTTGGGGTTTAATGGAGGAGACAAGCGTGAACCAAACAGCAGTAAAATTGCAACCTTGGCAAGTGTTTTTAAATATGATGTATATGATGCCACAAGGCCTCCTCTTCCTCTCTACCTGAAAGAACTGCCTGTGAGTTAGGAGGAAATCCAGGGAAGTCTGTTGTCCTGGTTGCCACCAGAAAGAAGTTTCCAGAAGGACTGGGAGGTCCACAGTGCCAAGTGATGCTGAGAGTTTGAGTAACATGAGAAGAGCTTCATTGACCAGTCTCCAGTGACAGCCATTTTGCCATTGTTGTGTTTGTTAAAATAATTTTGGCTGAAAACAATAGAAATGGACATTTTTTTAAAAGGAAAAAAATTGGTAATTTAATGGGTACTGAAGTAAATGATAGATTCAAAAGAGTCAACTTGGGAAGGGAAGGGGCCAAGATATTTCAGCACTAAAAGCCTATTCATTAACCTGCTCTCAGGCTCTATCAGACTTTTTGAGTACTATTAGATAAGGAGTCTAAGTTGAGTGTGGGTTTATGGAAGTCAGGTGGCAAATGGACTTTGGGCCCAAGTACATCTCACATTAGTTTTGCAGACCTACTCTTAAGTTATTTACTGGTCCTTGGGTGTATACCTGGGAATAGTATACTTGGCAGCTGGATGAACACTCACATTGGTTTCCTGACCTATGGAGGTAAGAGACATTATGGTAAGAGATGACAAATAGAAGCCCTTGAAACTCTTTCCTACTGCCACTCCTGGCCAAGACAGTAAATCAGAAGCAATAGTGTATTTAGGGAAGAGTTGCAGAGATTAGTGGCATCAACAAAAACTCGAAGGGTGCATGAGTGGTGATCCACATCACATCCCTAACCAATTCGCCTATCTGACTTGAATGGATTATGGCACACTGTAAACTTACCAAGTGGGTATCCCAATCCTAGCTGCTGTGCTGGAAGTGATATATTTACTGGAGCAGGTCAACACAACCTCTGGAACTTAGTATGTGACAATCTGGTGAATGTATTTTTCTTGGTTCCCATCAGTAGGGAAGAGCAAACGCTGCTTGCTTTCACATGGCAGGAACAGCAGTACACGTTTACGTCTTGCATCAGGGCTACATTAATTCTCCAGCTTTCTGATATGATATAGTCTATAGGGATCTTGATGGTCTTGACATTCTGCAGAATATTTTATTGGTTCACTGTATTGATGATATCATGATAATGGACCTGGTGAGCAGGAAGTAGATACCAAGATACCCTAGAAAGACTCCTATGTGCCATAGGGCAGGAGGTGAACCACACAAAGATTCAGAGACCTGCCATATTGGTGGGGTTTGTAGGGATACAGTGGTCTGGGGAATGCTAGTACATCTTCTCTAAAGTAAAGGACGAATTGTTGTGTCTTACACATCTTACCACTAAGAAATAGACCTAATGCCTGGTAGGGCCTTTTGGATTTTGGAGGCACTGTTTACCACACTTGCTAATACTGCTCTGACTCATTTATTAGATGACTTAGGAGGCTGCCAATTTTAAGTGGGTCCAGGACAAGAGAGGACTCTGCAATGGGTCCAGACTGAGATGCAAGCAGGGTCTGCTTATTCATTCTGCACAATGCCTAGGGCCCAAGATATATTTATAGGGGTCCATAAAAATATTTTAATTTTAGTTTATTTTAAAATCAAAAGAAAAAAATGAATCTAATGATCATGAATTTAGCCTAGATTATACCCATCTTTATGCCAATGGAGTTGTAAAATGCACTTAAAAAAATTTTTTTTTTATGAAAGGAAGAGCCCACATGGCAAAAATGCCTGGTGCCCACGAAAGCCATAGTGCAGCTCTGGGTGTTGCTTTGCCTCTCACCACGTGGGATCTGGTCAATTTGATGCTGTTAGGCGTACTTATGGCAGATCAGGTTGCCATGGAGAGTATCTGGTCAGTCTCATTAAGAGAGTCAGAGCGCAGTTCCCTAGGGTTCTGTGTCAAGGCCATGCTCTCTTTGGCAGAGAGCTACTCTATCTGAAAAGCAGCTTCAAGCACAGACTGAGTGTTTAACCATGGGACACAAGTGCCTGTGTGGCCAGAGCTGCTTGTCCATCATGAGCTGAGTCTTTTGTCAGATGCTCCAAGTCAAAATGCTAGTTATAATGCTTCAAGTTGTATGATGGAGATGGCTTATTTGGGGTTGAGGCCAAGTGGATCCAGGAGGCACAAATCAATTCATGAACAGATAGGGAAGAACCCCATGCAACTACCTTCTTCATACGGACACTCTTTCCTCAGCTCACACGTGTGGCTTGGTGGGGGTTCTTCAAGACTGACTGAAGGAAGAACTTGGCCTGGTTCACAGGTGAGCTGAAGTAATACATGGAACTGGCCAAAACTGGCCTGGTGCCACCCCACTCAGGGGTGGCCCTAAGAGACACGGTGAAAGGAAATCCTAGACGGGCAGAGCTGTGATCATCACCCTCTGTGGTCCATGTTGCACAGAGAGAAAAAGGACCCTAGGTACAGGAAGACATGACCTCCTGGGCATGGCTAATGGCTTGGCTCTGCTTTCTGGGGCAAACAGAACCAAAACACAGGGCTTACTTTCTTCCAGGCACTCACTGACTCCTACACCAGTCTTATCAGTTGGGTATTTTTGTTATCCTCATTTTACAGATAAGGAAACTGAGGTCCAGAGGGGTTTAGTAAGTTGCTCAAGGTCTGATAGCTAGTAACTGGAGTGCTGGGACAAACAGTCCAGCTTTAGACTCATTTTCATAGTGGAGCAGAATCAACAGTGCCACATTAGAAGTGAGGATGTCTGGGTTTGAATCCCAGCAATGACAGTGATATCCTGTGGACCTTTGGATGTGCCTCATCTGTCCTCCAGGGCTCTGTTTCCTCTTCCTAAATGTAGTGCTTGATGTAGAGCCCAGGGAATATAACCATTTTTTTAAAATAATAACTTTAAATGGAGTATAATCTATAAAATGTTGAATCCCTGTGTTGTACACCTGAAATGAATGTAATGTTATAAATAAACCATGCTTTGATAAAGAACAAAACTAAACAACACCAACACAAAGTAAAATGTAGTGCTTGGACTCTTATTATTGATAATGCCTCTACTTGCTCTAAGTTACTTGATTCCTCTCGGCCTTCCAGGGGTTCAGCGTGGGCTAGGAGCAGGGGGATGCAAATATGAATAAGCCATAGTTCCCCAGGAATACTCTGGCCCCTCTGTAAGCTATGTCCATAAAGCCTGCATTCTTCGCCTACCTGAGCAATTATGGGTTTGGAGGTTTTCAAATAATGATTTCAGCATGTGTTTGTATAAACAAAGGTTGGGGCAGGGAGATGAGGGGAATGTGGGCCTGGTTCGTTTGTGCAGCTAAAAATAGAAATGTGAAAGTCCTATAATAATGAGGCAGAAACTTAAAACAACTTTCTTGGAAAATTCCCTCCCCATGCCACACTGCCCAGGTATTTCCCCCTTTTTGCCTCATGCAGATGGAGCAAGGGAAATTGGGGTGAGGGCCGGGTATCACAACACACACTTCCTTCCTGGCACTGAGGAGGAGGGGCCGAGGAGACCAAACTGGGAACAAAACGTCTGTTCAGGAGCCTGATTCAGGCTGACATGGGCCTTTGAGCTCCCTGAGTGGCATTTACAGCCACAGATATGGAAAAGAAAATAAATCTCCCAGGCTCAGCATCTTGCTTTAATTAATAACATAATCAAGTTTCTGGCCTCGTGAAATGGAAGGATTTCAACACTCAAGAAGGCCCCTCTGGCAGCAGGCAAGAAGTGGGCTCCCAGGCCAGGCAGCCCCTTGAGCAATGGGCTGGCCAGGCCAGGCAGGGAGATCAGGGAAGGTGTGCTCAGGCCTTCAGGGCAGGACAGTAGGATGTTGGCTCCCAGGTGTGAGGCAGGGGTTCTGAGGAAAGAATCAGGGAAGCAGGAAGCACATTGATGATCATAATCCCTGATATTTGCTGTGCGTTTATCATGTCCTGGGCTTTCACCTTTATTTCCCCATTCAGTCCCTATAGAACAATTGAGCTGGCTGCTCTCCCCATTTTTCAAATCAGGAGACTGAGACCCGGAGAAATTGGGGTGATTGACCCAGAGACATACAGCTAGAAGGTGGTGGAGCTGGGATCTGAATGATCCGAACTCAGGGCTGTCTGAGACAGGAGAGACAGAGAGGATGGGGGTGAGGCTCACAGAAGGACCAAGGGACCGTGCCTTCTGTTTCGCCCCAAGGCCTCAGGATGATGTCCCTTTCAATCAGGATTGTCCACCCTCTCTGTCTGAGCCGATGTAAGTGTCTAAGGAGGGGTGGGGTGGGGGTGTTAAGGAGTGATGCCTAGATTTTTAAAATGGATGTGGAGGGAGAGAAGTGGTAGATGTTGAGGAAGACAAAGGAACACAGGTCAGGAGCCTTGGGGGCTGGATTGAACACCCAGAGGTCCCTCCAGGGCTCCATGGGCCAGAAGCAGAATGGAGAGCGGCCGCTGGCTGGGTGGGAACTCTGTGATCCTCTGGGTGCGAAGCCAGGCTCAGGGCCAGATCCCTGCCATTCCCTCCTCCACGTGAGGGGCTGCTTAGGATGGCCTCCCTGGCTAACATGCTTGGCTCGCTTTGGAGGCTCCAGTAAATAAAAAAACACAGGAAATCATCAAATCATGATTTGGCCCTGATCTACCTCTGTCTCCCCTCTCCTCTCACACATGCCTCGTCTCAGCTAAGTCGGTCAGCGTGTGGGTCCCTCGGTGGTCTGGGTTTGCACGGTTGTCCCCATCACCTGGAGGGCTCACTTCCCCATCGCTGATGCTGGCGTCCTCTCCACCTCTCACGGGCCGGCCCCAGAGCCACCTCCTCCAGGGTGGCTTCTCTGAGTGTCTCAGCCAGAAGTAATGCTCTTACCTTTACTGGGATGTCTTTTACCTTGTAATTGAGTCACTCCATCATTCACAAACACTTGTGGGTACTTGCTTTGGTTCTGGAATGTTATTCTGCCCATGTCTATGTCTCCAGGTTCCTCAAAGGCAGAAGCCGGTGGTAGTTGTGATAATAATTATAATAGTATTTTCCAGTTGCTGAATGCTTACTCTGTGACCAGGCCTATAGAATTTTATGGGAGTTATTTTATTTAATCCTCAAAACTATGAGCTTGGTGTTATTATCCTCTATATGTTATAGAAGAAGGAACTGAGGCAGAGGTTAAGCTGTTTAAAGTCATTGGCTAGTAAATGGTAAAGCCCGGACTTGAACCCAAGCAGTCTAATGGCAGAGTCCAAGCTCATAACTACTAGCTTAAATACGATAAAATGTGTGGAAGTGCCTGGGGTGGTGCCTGGCCCATAGCCACAGATTCTCAAACGTTGCTTGAATATGAACTCGCCTCACAGGGCCCAATATTGGACTTTGATTTATTTGTTTCCAAAGTTTGTGGATTGAATCAGTGAAAAAATGGCTGGGGAATGAATTCGTGGGAAGTTTTGGCAGCTTTCCTGGTTATCTACTACTGCATAACAAACCATCCTGAAACCTAGTGGCTTAAAATAACTGTTTATTATTATCTCTCATGGTTCTGTGGATTTGATGGGGCTCAGCTGGGTGGTTCCGGCTCGCGGTCCCTCCTGAGGTTACAGTCAGATGGCAACTGATGCTGGAGTCATCTAACGGCTCACCTGGGCTGGACGTCCAAGATGGCTGAAGGATGGTCAGGCATCTCTCCTGCTGCATGGCATCTCCATGTGGTTGGTTGAGCTTCCTTATAGCATGGTGGACTCAAGCTAGTTGGATTTCTTACATCGTGCCTGGCTCCATCCAGGGAAAGCATTCCAAGAGGCCCAGGCTGAAGCCTTGAAAGTCACATGACCCAGCCTTGGAAGTCACATGCTGTCATTTTGATCCAGTGAGTACTGGGAGGTGTGTTCACTGGTTCAGAGGGAGGGCTTTTTTGGAGACTAGTTACCACGGGAGCAGCACTGAATCAAGAAGGTCACAAGGGCTTCAGTTACTCTGGCATGGCTGAGAATCAGGATCTACTCAGGAGACTTGGGTCAAGTGTTAATTTGGAGGTAAACTTCTGAATGAGGAGAGCTGACGCTTCTTTGGCCTGTAATGTCTCAGGCACCCTCACAATCTCCCAAAGGACTGAAGTTTGCCTAAATTTGGGCCCTGGAAATTTTGTTTCCTGATTCTTCTAAAACCAAATCCCCCAAATCTGACTCAAGTCAAATGGGCAAGTCTTTACTGAGCACCTACTCTATGCCCTGCCCTGTGTGATAATAATCACTAACATTTTTGAGGGCTTGTACCTGACATTCTCAAAGTGCTCATACATATCATTGGACGTAATTATCATAACAATTCCATGTGGTAGGTATTTTCATTAGCCTCATTTTATTTTTTATGCATTAATTTTATATTTGTATGAAAATCATGTCTTTAACATTTTGAAAATTACCCTTTGGCACCACATTACAGCAAGATGGGACTATTCTTTGTCATCAATGCTTTGTTTGTTACAAAATAATCAATATTGTAGGTGATTTACTATTGTCAAGTCACAGATAATTTGTGACTAGATTCCTTTTTCTTTTTTTTATTAATTTTTATTGGAGTATAGCTGCTTTACAGCATTGTGTTAGTTTCTGCTGTACAGCAAAGCAAATCAGCTATACGTATACATATATCCCCTGTTTTTTGGATTTCTTTCCCGTTTAGGTCACCACAGAGCATTGAGTAGAGCTCCCTGTGCTATAGAGTAGGTTCTCACTAGTTATCTATTTTATACATAGTAGTGTATATATGTCAATCCCAATCTCCCAATTCATCCCACCCCACCTTCCCCCCCAGGTATTTATACATCCATTTTCTACGTCTGTGTCTCTATTTCTGCTTTGCAAATAAGTTAATATGTATCATTTTTCTAGATTCCACATATAAGTGATATTTTACGATATTTGTTTTACTCTTTCTGATTTACTTCACTCTGTATGACAGTCTCTAGGTCCATCCAAGTCTCTGCAAATGGCACAATTTCATTCCTTTTTATGGCTGAGTAATATTTCATTGTATATATGTACCACATCTTCTTTATCCATTCCTCTGTTGATGGACATTTAGGTTGCTTCCATGTCCTGGCTATTGTAAATAGTGTTACAATGAACATTGGGGTGCATGTATCTTTTTGAATTATGGTTTTAAAGGTGAGGAAAGCAAGTTGCAGAGAGGTTAAGTAACTTGCCTAAGTTCTTATCATCAGCAGATAAATTCAGGATTTGAACTTGTGTATACCTGACTCCAGATTCCATGCTCTTAAGCTCTATGCCATCTGAGTCCCTGCTCTATGAGAAAGACCTGACCCAGAGGACATCATCCCCGCCTTCAAGGAAATTGAATCTAATAGAGGAAAGAGGACCTGAAATACTTTGTTAAACCTTTGTTTAGGAAGTTATTCCGTTATATTTTACTGGTCAATAGAAACGTATCTGCCTCTCTACAGTGAGAACCAGGAGGAAATGTTTGATGTAAGGATATCTTACTTGAAAAAATTTTATCTGATCAGGTGACAGTGGGTCACTAGTTATATCAGTCAGCATTTGCTGTGTAACAAGCCACACCAAAATATAGTGGCTTAAAACAGACATCTATTTGCTCAGGATTCTATGGTTTGGCAGTTTGGGCCAGGATCAGCTGGGTTGTTCTTCTATTGGTCTCTGCTGAGTTCATTCACGTGTCCACAGTCAACCGACAGACCATAGTCTCACTCACTTGTCTGGTATGTGGTGGGCTGTTGGCTGGGGCGACAGCAGTCACTGAGCTGTGTCTCATCGTCCAGCAGGCTACCCAAGGCTTGTTAGCACGGGTGTCGTCATGGGGCTCCCTAGAGTAGCAAGAAAAGGCAATCCCCAATGTCTTTGCTTGCATCACATTTGCTAATGTCCCATTGACCCAAGAAAGTCACATGACCAAGCCCAAATTCAAAAGGTAAAGAATAGACTCAACCTCTCATTGGAAAGAGTTACAAAGTCATGTTGAGAAGAGATATAGGTCTAGGGATGAAAGGAATCTGAGGCTACTTTTGCAATCTGTCAGGTTGGTTTTCCTAAGGTCAAAAGATAACTGTAGGTAAGTAGAATAACGGCTCCCTCAAAGATTTCCACGTTCGTGTGCTATATTCATGAATGTTTTGGCTTACATGACAAAAAGGATGTAGCAGATTAATTAAATTAGTAATTTAAACAATTCATTATTAAATTATTTATCATTAAAATCAATTTATTAAGTGAATTAAAGTATTAATGTAAATATCTTTAGATGGGGAGATTTTCCTGGGTTATCTGAGTGGACCCGATGTAATTACAAGGGTTGCTATAGGTGAAAGGTGGTGGCAGGAGAGTCCCATCAGAGAAGGAGATGTGACGACAGAAGCAGAGGTCAGAGTGATGGAAAAGGGCCATGGACCAAGGAATAAGGGTAGCTTCCAGAAGAAAAGGCAAAGGAATGAGTTCTCCCTTAGAGCCTCCAGCAGGATCGCAGCCCTGCCCACATCTTGCTTTTTAGCCCACTGAGACCTCTGACCTCCAGAACTCTAAGATAATACATTAGTATCATTTGTCACTCATTTGTGGTGATTTGTTACATCATCAATAGAAAACTAACACAACAACTTACAGCCATACGACCTTTTTCTTAAGACCAGTAATACTGGTTTTGTGATTAGTCAAAAGCAGGCAGTCACATCCCTTTTATTAGAGAGAACAAAGACCTGGGCTTTTAAATACCCACTCCCTAAAGTCCTCAAGTGCTAGAACATAAACGCTCCCTGGGAATGCTTTCCTCTTAAAACCTACTGAAGGGAAAGTTGTAAGAAGCGTTTGATGAATCTTCAGATAAAACCAGGGTTAGAAGGAGCAGAGTTGCATGAGTATTGTGAGAAGAGTACCATATTATGTTTATGAGTTGCTTTCCTTAAATCTCCTGATCTTTTTTTTTTTTTTTTTTTGCGGTATGCGGGCCTCTCACTGTTGTGGCCTCCCCCGTTGCGGAGCACAGGCTCCGGACGCGCAGGCTCCGGACGCGCAGGCTCAGCGGCCATGGCTCACGGGCCCAGCCGCTCCGCGGCATATGGGATCCTCCCAGACCGGGGCACGAACCCGTATCCCCTGCATCGGCAGGCGGACTCTCAACCACTTGCGCCACCAGGGAGGCCCTCTCCTGATCTTTTAGGACTATTTCACTCTTTCCTATTCATTTAATAATTTTCATAACAATTTTTTTTCAAAAGAATATTGGAGTATAAAAAGGCTTTCCATCGTTCAACTGCTGGCTGCACATCCTAATTGCTGGCAAAATCCCTAAGAAGAACTAAGAAGTTTCTCTCTCAATAATGCTGAATCAATAGTGACAGCCATGTCACACACAATAAACAGAACAAAGTGAGATGGCCCATCATTCTGAGGGAGAGTGCATGCAAGGAGCCCTCTCACCAGTGCGAACGCGCTGGTGATTCATCACGGTGGAAATCATGAGTGAGATACGGCGGGGGGGAGGGGGGCCTCTCCAGGGGGCAGGAGTACCAGGCTGTCCCCATCGGTGTGACTTCTTACTAATGCACCCCAGTTTCTCAGGTTAAGACTTCAGCCGGCAGACTAGAAAGTACAAAATCCATTTGCTTCCGTTGTGAGTCAACAGAGTACCAGAGGTCGTGGCCATCTCAGGATCTCTAAGCTGGAAGCAATTTCAAAGAGCGAAGGATCAACCTCTTCTTTTCCAGATGGGGAAACCAAAGCTCAGAGAGAAGTGACTTGTCCCGGCTGATCCAGCAAGTTGGTGGCAGGACAGGAACTGGAACTCATATCTCTTAATTCTTGGGCCAGTCTCTGGGCTGTCTTTTAAGGAAAAAAGGGGTGAAGGGAAGGGAGGAAAAAAAAAGGTAGAAGTGGAGGAGAAAGAAAGGGATAAGGAAGTAAAAGGAAGAAGCAAAGGGGACAAAACAACAACAAAAGTAAAGGAAGCGAGTGTTCTCCAGACCAGTGGATCCCAGATGGCTTCTGAGGATCAGCTCCAACAGTGTCATCTGGTAAGACAAAAGAAAAGAAAATCTTTCCTAAAATAGAACGTGAGGGAGAAAGGGGGCAAGGTTAGAAATAATGAAAAGTAATGTGACAATAAAATAAAATAAAGTGATGGGTACCAATACCTACCCCATATGTTTGTTGTAAGGATCAGGTGAGATTACAGATGTAAACGTGCCTGATTGTGAACAGTAAATCCCTATTAAAAAACACCAGGCTGGGGCTTCCCTGGTGGCGCAGTGGTTGAGAGTCTGCCTGCCGATGCAGGGGACACGGGATCGTGCCCTGGTCTGGGAAGATCCCACATGCCGCGGAGCGGTTGGGCCCGTGAGCCATGGCTGCTGAGCCTGCGCGTCCGGAACCTGTGCTCCGCAACGGGAGAGGCCACAACAGTGAGAGGCCCGCGTACGCAAAAAAACAAAACAAAACAAAAGACCAGGCTGTCTGACCTTGGGTAGGTCACTGCTCCTCTCTGGGCCTCTGTTTCCTCAACGTTCCCTGAGCAGCTGGTGTTGGCAAAACTGAAATTATTGAGACCCAAAAGAAAGAAAACGTGGTGTTTCTGTTGAAGAAACCCTCTCAGTCCATTTCTCTTGTTACATTCATCTACTCAAGCTGACTGCAGCGGGAGATTGATCGAGAAAATGTGAGCAACAAACCCCTTTTGCCTTAATTGTCCAGATGCTTGTGAGTGTGAAGGAGCTGGTGCATTTCACTTCTGCCCCACCCACCACACCCCACCTGCTGGCCGAGGCCACCCCCCACCCCCAAGTCCAAGGTGGCACCTCCTGCCCTGCTGCTCTGTGGTCCTGGGCCAGCAGGGCCAGGGTGGGCAGGTGAACTCCATTTCTGGCTCATCAGTGACTCATTTTCAGAAGTCACGCCTTGGGGAGCTTGTTAAAAGGCAGTTGGCATCCCCAGGAGGGGAGCTCAATTTGCATTTATGAATGAACCACTCCAGAGAAATCAATGAACATGTCACTCAGGTCAAGTAAACAAATGTGTTTTCTCCTTGGGGCCTGGTGCAGGGCAGTGAGCCTCCCCATGGGCAGGGGCTTCCGAGAAGCTGCTCTGTCTGGACTGAACCCCAGCTTCAGGTCAGCACCCTGGGCAGGGCCCTGGCCTCCACTGAGCTCCTGTCCACCCCACCCCTACCTGGAGGGGCCATTCCCAGAGGCACAGATTCTCTGGTATTTTATGGATGAGAAAATCCTACAGGAAAAAACCTTCCTTGACTTCTGCATTCCCATCTTTCCTTTTCCTCATTCATTGATTCAGGGGACATTTATTAAGCACCTACTGTGTACCAGTCATGTAAATGTTAGGGACAGGGACTCAATGACACATAAGACATGGGCCCTGTCCTCAAGGGACTCGCACTCTGTGCCCCAGAATCACCAGAAAAGCTTTTTAAACACACAAATGGCCAAGCCATCCAGGTGTGACAGAGGACATCCACTCCTAACTGCCTACTTTCTCTCTTCCGTTTCACATTAGACTGTGTTATTCTTATCAAATTTTTTCTTTTTCGAAAACTGACCTTTTGCTTCTAAACCTGTAAAAGAGAGACTTAGAAAATCGTACAAACTTTACTTCTTACTGACACAACATTCAAAAATCTTTGTTTATAGGTTGACACAACATTCACAAATCTTTGTTTATAGGTAGTTCCCACGACGTTGAAAGTTCTTCCTGCATTGGCACCTGAAGGAGGATTTGAAACCAAATATTGAACTCATTTTGGGAAAGTGAAGCAGCAGGTTCTTTGTGGAGGGAAGGTTTCCACTCATCAGAAGACAATGTCGCCCCCATGGGAAGTGAGCCCCTCCGGTGTCTGAGGCACTGGCTTCCTCACACAGGCACCGGGGAGGGGGGAAGCTCTCTCTCCCATCAGAAGAGGGTTTCTCACCATCAGCCATACTCATATCACACCCAGAATATGATACGATGAACATTCAAAAAGGGAAACTATTTTTCCAGAACCTTGAGGCTTCATGGACATGTTTAGAACTCTAGAGGTAAATTATTAACAACATGAATCAGTTATTGTCTTTAAAAAGAAGTCTTTCTGCAATATATAGTTTTAAAGCTAAGAAATGCATTCATCCTTTTTCTCCAGGCATGTTAAAATTAAATTGAAAAATAGTCAATTCCAAACAATCAGACTTTTTGTGATAAATCACTAAAGATTTACTACCTCAGAATGGTGGGACACAATATGAGGGTCAGAGAGAAAATTCTGACAGTCTTAGAGTCTCTGGTTCCATATTCTGAGACCCAGTCATATTTCTGCTGAGTTTCACAAGATACCCATGTGTGTTAATTTTAAAAATTGCCCTGTTTGGCTAAGCAAGCTGAAGTTGGATTCCTGTGGCTACCTTGCAACTAAAAAGAGCCCTGACTAGCACAGACCTGAAAGGATTCTGGAATATTTTCTCAGCATAAGTTGGGCTGCTTGTGGCTACAAGTGGCTGAAGTAAATCTTAAAGATGAGATGAGAACACTCTTTATTTCATTTAACCAGAAGTCTGGGGCTTGATTCTACAAGGCACAACGATATCATCAGGGACCCAGGTGCTTTCCATTTTTGCTCTGCCGACCTCAGGTCTTGGCTTTTTTTTTTTTTTTTTTTTTTGCGGCACGCGGGCTTCTCACTGTTGTGGCCTCTCCCGTTGCGGAGCACAGGCTCCGGACGCACAGGCTCAGCGGCCATGGCTCACGGACGCAGCCGCTCCGCGGCATGTGGGATCTTCCCAGACCGGGGCACGAACCCATGTTCCCTGCATCGGCAGGCGGACCCTCAACCACTGCGCCATCAGGGAAGCCCAGGTCTTGGCTTTTGTCTTCAGGCTGGTCCTTGTGTGATCACGAGATGGCCGCCATGGGCAGGAAGGAGGCTTTCTCCTCACCTATCTTTTCTCTTTTTTTAAACCAGAGAGGAAAGGCTTCCCCAGAAGTCACCTCAGCCAACTTCCTCTCAGGTCCCACTGACCAGAATTGGGTCCCCTGACCATCTCTAGCTGCAAGGGAGGATAGGAAAGTGACCAGCTGGCATGTTCAGGCTCTGAGGTAGAAGCAGGTTGACTGACAAGGGAAGAGGGGGTTAGGCTGCGGACAGACAAGCCATCGTGTCTGCCACATGCCCTTTCACTTCTTCATAACCACTGCAAGGGAAGAGAAAGGTACATAGTGGACAAATGACAGTCTTCACAAGTAATACATTTAATCAAGGAAAATAGTCCGTACAACAGCATGGCTGCTTAGACGTATGTTTGGAACTACACATGCGCTTCCTCTGCTACGAAGCAGGATACTGTTTCTGAACTGTTAACCGAGAGGTGTTGGTTTCTGGTGTTCCCTTCTACCCCTCGACCCCTCCTTTCAGTTCATAGACTCTTCTGATCATTGCCTCAGGGAAGGGGTGACACAACAGAAATGCAGACAGAAAAAAGAATGGATTCTTAGCTATGAGTTTCAAAGACTTAGACTAGAAATAACCCCCAGGGCTGGGGAAAATATTAGAGAAACAGAGGGGGAGACGTTGGTGGGGAGGGGGCGGGAGCTGGCCCTGGAGAGGCCACATGGGGGAGAGAGGAGTCAGGTCCAGCTCCATCCCGAGGGAACTGTCTGTGGCGGACCCCAGGGAGCTGTGTGGAGTAGGGCACACACTGCAGATGGCCCAGCGTCCTCAAGCCCTCTGTGGCCGGGGTGCTGGCCCGCGAGGTCTTCCCACGGACTGCAGCAGGAGCACTGTCCACTGACCAGTCAGCTGGCAGGGTGCCCGTCTGTGTTCTTGGGGACTGCCCCCCTTGATACTCCAGGACACTTGAACCCCCAAACATAAGGTGGAGTGAGGGCTTAGTGGAGGGCAGAGTGGGGGGAAAAGGCAAGCCCCAGCCCCTGTCCCTGTCCCCAAACCCGGCTGGGACTAAGCAGAACCAGCTTGTGAACCATCTGGGGTTGGGAGTGTGGACGCTCCCCCTGACAAGATGACAACGACAGAGAGGAAGGCCGGTGTCAACACAGCAGAGAGGCTTCTGCAGGTGGTCACGGTGGCAGGTCCATCTTTGCATCGACCCAGAGACGGGAGAACCTGCTCCGCACCCTTACCAGTTACCCTCCCAGCTCTGGAGCTGGACCCATCACAGGACACCTGGTGCTACCTGTCAGCCCCTTTGGGCTCTCAGCAGACCCCTCTCTGAAGAACGGTGCTCTGATGGGTTAACCTTGCCCTTGCATGTCTGTCAGCTTGGCTTTATCTTGAGGGGCTGAAGTGCTTCTCCCTCTCTTATAGTATTGCAATCCCATTCCAGTCTGATGATAGGGAAACTGAGGCCCGTGTGGTTACTAACTGAGCTCCTGTCAGCTCTGTGCTAACGTCCTCCACATACGCTCCGTGACTTAGGGGACTTGGCTTAACTCTTACGACCATCCTATGTGCCAATGCGGTTCCTAATTCCATCTTATAGTTGGAGCAGCCGAGTCTCAGAGAGGTTCAGCATCTTTCCCAAGGCCACAGAGTGGAATGGGAGAGCTGGGATTCCCACCGAGCGCTCTGAGTCCTGGGTGTTTTGCCAGCCTCGCAGTTAAATGACTTGTCCAAGGTCACGCGGTAACTCAGGAGTGAGCTGAGACCTCCCCCTTACTCCTAGCCCATGCTCTCAGGCCTTCCATAAGTCCTCTCCTCTCACTCGCAAAGAGCAAAGAGCCGCATGGGAATTGAACAAGGAGCGGAGAGGAGGGCAGAGCCTGTGCGTAACCCTCCCTCTTGTTCCCTCCCCCCGTGTCTGTCCAGGTAGCAGGAGGTAGCATGAGGCCCACTCCAGCCCCCCATCCCTGCCCAGCTGACCTGGGAAAGGGCTCCCACCGCAAACACCCCACTGTTTACTTGCCCCCGTGGAGGGTGAGAGGCGTCAGGGGGCTTGGAGGGGAGATGCGGCCACACCAGCCATCACCTGGAATACATTACAGCAGCTGTGACTAATTAAACTTTGATTTCCTCAAATTTCCATCTTCTTGGAAATTCCTTCAGAGCCCCATGGTATTCAAGGCTGTGGCAGAAAGTAAATACCAGACCTGCCACAGGGGCCTCCAGGCGGCCGTCTCACTCGTTCCCTTTCTCTCTGCCCTCCTCTGCTTTTCTTCCCGAGGCCTCACAAGAGAAGTCCCCTAGATCGTCTCCAAACCACAGCCCCAGAAGCTGATTTGGCGTTTCCACCTAGGTGAAAAAATGCTCCTTCTGTCCTCCTGGTGGGGTGGCAAGGATGTGTCGGGAGGGGGCTGCATCCTCCACCCCCATGGGGCGCCTGCAGGCATGAAAACAGCCGTCTGGGTGGCCTGCGTCCTTGGGCTCCCCCCTCACACCGCGGCTTGCCTCGGGGTGGGGGTGGTGGAGGTGGGGGTCATCTCAGGTGGCCCGGTGTCCTTAGACCCACAGAGATGCAGCTGGGGCCGGCAGGCAGGAACGCGGCTCACAAGAGGCGCAGCGGAGCGGCTGGAGGTGGCTGCTTCTGGGTGTGGGCGCATGGGCTCCGTGAGGCATCCGTGTCTTCTGTTTGTCCAGGAGGGCTGGGCTGAGGCTGATGGCCACCATTCACTGAGCATCTATTATGTGCCAAGACCCACTTGGAGGCAGTCACGCCCTTTCTCTCCAGTCTTCAAAACAGTCCTGTGAGGACTATAAGGCAGTAGTGCCCTGTTTTACCGAGGCGGTCAGAGCTCAGGACGTCCCCTGAGGTCAGAGAGGAGACTGGCTCAAAGCCTCACAGTAGGAGCCGAGATTAAGACCTGGTCTGTTTGAAGCTAACATCTATGTTTTAACTGACACATACCGAGGTCTTTACCGCTGGAAGATGCTTTGTTATCTTCTACCAAAGTAGGGTTTTGGGTGGAATGGAAGGGAATGACATACCATTTCTTTGGAAGTCTTGATTTGGGTCCATGATTGCTTCTTTTTAAAAGATTAGAGAGAGGAACTTCCCTGGTGGTCCAGTAGTTAAGAATCAACCTTCCAATGCAGGGGGACACGGGTTCAATCCCTGGTTTGGAACTAAGATCCCACATGCTGTGGGGCAACTAAGCCCATGCGCCTCAACTACTGAGCCTGTGTGCTTTGGAACCCACGCCACAGCTAGAGAGTCCATGCGCCACAACGAAAGATCCCACGTGCCACAACTAAGACACGAGGCAGGCAAAAAAACAAATTAGGTATTTGTTGTTAAAAAAAAAGATTAAAGAGATTTTAAGGTTTTCTTTCTTTTTTTTTTTTTGCAATACGCGGGCTTCTCACTGTTGTGGCCTCTCCCATTGCGGAGCACCGGCTCCGGACGCACAGGCTCAGCGGCCATGGCTCACGGGCCCAGCCACTCCGTGACATGTGGGATCTTCCTGGACCGGGGCACAAACCCGTGTCCCCTGCATCGGCAGGCGGACTCTCGACCACTGTGCCACCAGGGAAGCCCAAGGTTTTCTTTCTTAATTTAAAGACATCAACAAATACTTGTTTCATATAGAAAAGTTGGAACATACGAGTAAGTGAAAGATGAAAGTAAACATTCATAATCCCACCAACCAGAAATCACCTCTGTTCTCATCCTGGCGTGTGCTCTTTTGGATCTTGTGTGTGTGTGTGTCTTTCTGTTCATCTGAAAACTATTCATGGAGCACGTGCAATGGAGATGCCAAAGCGATGAGAGGGAAGCCCGTGGACTCCATGACACTGTGTGGTTCAGTCCTGGCCCTACCACTTATTAAATGGGACCTTGGCAAGGTTCTTAACCCCATGTGCCTCGGTTTCTTCATCTGCAAAATGGACATAATAGCAGCATACAACCCTAAACCTCATAGGGTTGTGACAAGGATCCTCAGGGATTATGTATGGAAAACACTAGCACGATGCCTGGTACGCGGTAAGCTCTCAAATGCCAGCTGTTACTCTCTGTGCCAGGCTGTAAGCAAAAAAGCACAGGTCTCTGACTGCATGAGCCCTTGGTCTAGCAGGGGGAGAAAGAGGTTAATCAAGAGCCGAGATCTAAAGGATGCAGAGAAATGAACTAGGCCAGGTTGGGAGGGAAGAGTGTTGCAGGCAGCAGGAACAGCATGTGCTGAGGCCTGTGGGTGGAGCGACATGGCCAGTGTGAGTCGGAAGGAAGGCCAGCGTGACTGGGGTGGAGAGTGAAGGGAGGGTGACAAGAATGGAGAAGTTGGCAGGGCCAGACCCAGAGGCCTCAGAGCTGGCATCTGAGGAGTTTTGCATTTATCCTGAGAGCAATGGGGAGCCATGAAGGGTTTAAAGCCGGGGAGTGTAATGTGATCCGATTGCTTTTAAAAGATCACTTTGGCTAATAGAGAAGAAGTTGGCTGGGGCAGTCAGGAGTAGAGGCGGGCACGGTATCATCCTTGGACCCTTTAGAGGGTCTTGCTCTCGCCCTCCATGGTCTGTGCCTCTCCCAACAGGGAGACAAGTCTGTGGGCCAAGGGCCCTTGACCCCCTTCCCCCAACCTCTACCCACAACCCTCCGCCGCAGCAGCCTGATTCCAAGGCTGTGAGGGCCTCTTGCCCCACTGCCAGCGTGTGCACCCCTGGGCCTGAGGGTGGCAAAGCAGTGGGTGTGCGAGGGTGTGGCTGCAGTGTCCACACCCTGCCCTTACAGCAGGATGGAACAGGGGCGGCAAGAGAAGGCAGAGGACAGGGACCCACAGCCCCCATTTGTACTCTCGGAAGGAGTGGGCCTGTATGGGCAACCCAGCATCGCCACCACTCGAGAGAGAAGTGGGCAGACCCAGGAGGTGTTCAGGATGTGAAATCTCTGGGAGTTTAGTGAAAGATAGGACAGGGAGTTGGAGTTGAGGGGTGGGCTCCTGCCTGCATACCAGGGGGTGCTGGGGAGATCCCATAGAGAGGACCTGGCTTGGGTGGAGGGTAGATTCTGGGTTGCATTTGCACATGTTAAGGCTGAAGATCTCTTGAGACATTTAAAAGATGTCAGATACGCAATTCGCTCTCTCTCTCTCTCTCCACACACACACACACTTACATATTTGAAGCTAAAATTCATTCCACGTATGACACTGGTATTCCTGGGATACTGTGCTGTAAGGCTCTGAACCCAAGAAGCTTGATCCCCATTTGAAGAATTGTCCTGTTAATTTACCCTTAGTCGTTGACACCCTAGTGTGAATTAGTGGCTCAGTGCCCTTCCAGTTTGGGTCTTGACTGAAAGAAGTTTCCATCTGGGGTAATCTAGGAACATGGTGCCCTGCCTGCGCTGTCACTGGGGAGGCCCTCATGAAAGGCCGAGGACCAGCCTGGTTCATCTTGCTGTCCCTCCTCCATGGGCAGAGAGCCTGTTTGTGGCTCTGGCTCCAAGGCTGATGGTCAAACCCCACCTAAGCTCCTGCAGGCTTCTGACCCTTACATCTATTCCTGCTTCTCAGCCTAGGGGTGCACGGGCTCTGCATCTATCAGTAGCTCATTCCTAGCTCTCTCAGTTGAGCTGTAGGTACCTGTTCCCAAAGTGTTCTAGGCTGTGAAGGGATCTGCCGGCCACAGCCTACAGTCACATGTGGCTCTGAGCTGGGACCCGGGGCCTTATTTGCCACCCCAGGCTAGAAGGAAGGCAGCAGCACTCTGACACTTCACTGTGCCTGGCTGTACTTGTACATCTGGGCCCTCGAGTGAGACCATCAGGAGGGCTGGCCCCCTGGCACCGCGGCCCAGCAGTCAGGCTGCCAGCTCCCTCTCCTCGCTCCCTGATCAAACAGCCACATGTGGGCAGCGGCTGAGCTTCTCCAGCTTCCCAGGGGCAGGGAGCTGGCAGGGTAAATGCAGCCCAGCTGGCCACAGTTATCCCGGATGCCGAATGCGGGCTGCAGGCTCTTGGGGAGTAGGGCTGCCGGCTCACCTTGGCTTCCACCTCTCTTCCCAGGAGGCCTTGGACCTGGAACTAATGGAGGGAACCACAGAGAAGGGGGAAAGGGAGCCCACCTTTCCCGTCTCACCAGATCTGAGGGACAGAGCTGCATCCTGGGTGGGCTCTGAGGTCTTCCTGGTCAGAGAGCCTCAGGCTCTCCAGATGGGAAAAGACCTTCAGAATCAGGACATATGAGGCTCAGAGAGGTTGTGACTGGCCCAAGGTCACCCAGCAGCTGAGGCGGTCTCAGACTCACATCGTTTAACACCTGATTTCCTGTGCAGGACTCTCTTCCTATCTCCTTTTCAAGCCCCAAATTTATTCATTTTGTCAACAAATATTTACTGCATGCTTCCTGTGTGCTCATTCTAGTGCTGGGTGCTATTTCACCCCCAAAGCCCCTGTTCCCAAGGGGTGTACATGTGGGGAGACAGACAACAAGCAATGAACAGAAAAACAGGTAAGGAAATGTGACCAGTATCTGCGCGATAAATATGTGTTGTATGGATAGCTGTAAAAAATAAAGCAAGAGGGTGTGATGGAGAGTGGGGGATATTATAGATCAAGAGTTTGTGTCTCCCAATCCA
Source organism: Mesoplodon densirostris (assembly GCF_025265405.1). Lineage (NCBI taxonomy): Eukaryota > Metazoa > Chordata > Mammalia > Artiodactyla > Ziphiidae > Mesoplodon > Mesoplodon densirostris. The sequence goes on along the minus strand of NC_082662.1, from coordinate 20,615,313 downwards.
TGTGTTGAAATCCCAACCCCCAATGTGATGGTATTAGGAGGTGAGGAATTTAAATGAGAGGTAGGTAGGTCGTGAGGGCGGAGCCCACATGAATGGGATTTGTGCCCTTATAAAGAGGCCCCAGAGAGCTCTCTAGTCCTCTTTCCACCATGTGAGGATACAGTGAGAAGCTGTCAGTCTGCAACTTGGGTGAGGGCCTTCGCCAAGAACCTGGCCATGCTAGCAGCCCAATCTCAGACTTCCAGCCTCTAGAACTGTGAGAAAAAAATCTGTTGTTTATAAGGCACCCAGTCTATGGTAATTTGTTCTATCAGTCCAAACTGATGCAGAGGACCACCCTGAGCTGGTAGAGGAAGTATTCTTAGTAGAGGGGACATTTGAGAAACAACGGGATGGAATCAGTCATGTGAAGATTTGGGGCAAAAGTATTCCACAAAAGGTCATAGTAAGTGCAAAGGCCCTGAGGTTGGAATGAGGTCACTGAAGCTGGAGCAGAGTGAATGGGAGGCAGGCTTCGGGGAATGAGTTCAGAGGTAGATGGAGGTCAGATCAGGCAGGTCTTGGTAAGGAGATGGCAGGATGATCTCAGAGGGACCCCATAGCTCCTCAGCTCCAAGCAGTGGATGAGGCCCTTGGAGGAATTCAAGCCTCCACAACTTAGAGCAACTTCTTTCCTGTCCTATTTTTTGGAAAAGAGGAAGGCACCCTGGTGTGTCAAAGTGCCAGGGCCTGGGAATGTGAGGACCAGAGTTCTGGTCTGACTGGTTGTGTGACCTTGAGCCAGTCTCCTCTCTTCACTTGGCCTTAATATTATCAGCTGTGGAGCAAGAGAATTGGACCACTGAGCTCTCAGTTCTGAGGATGGATATGGAGGAGGGGAGACAGGAGGAAAGGAGACCAAGCAAAGATCAAAATGACTAAATGCGTGTCTGTTTGGGCTTGCAACTGATTGCATCCAAAGCCAACCAGGTGGTTATCAAGATGAGGAAGTTTGAGCCTATTGGTGATAGTGATGGCCTCACTACCCTCAGTTCCTTAGGGCTGGGAATGGAAGACCCTTGAAGTACAGGCTGATGGACAGCAGAGGGCATCAACTGAATGGCTAGGAATCCCAGGAAGGAGGAAGTAGTTGATCTGGGGTTGGTACATGATGGTTGGTGGCTAGCAAAGATTTCTCTCTTAATAACCAGTGGTGACTGGAGTGTGTCCACTTGGATTTATTTAACAAAGATTCACTCTATGCTGAGTTCTGTTCTAGGTCTCAGGGCAGTAGAGAATGATCTTAGGAATAGGAATTAGCTTTCATCTCAAATGTTGGTTTACTTTGATTGGAGCACCATGCCTGGAGCAAGTGTTAAGAAAAATTCAGAGGCCGCATCCTGATCAAGGAGGATGGAATACTGTGACTGATTAGCAATGTCTGTTAGGGTGAGGCTGGGGAGGGGCTGCACGAGTGTCAGGTATTTGCTGTCTCTTCTCTAATGCAACCTCACTATTGGACAATTGAGTAAATTGAGACTCAGAGATGCCAAGTTTATGTGTACAAGGTCATGAAGCTGGCAAGTGACAGAGTTAAGACAATGTACATTGTGTGGTTGAGTTGGCTAGCCGTATCTCTGGGCCTGAAGAAATTGCATCTCCGGGCCTGCAGGGACTCTCTGGACATTGGTGCCATCACCAATGACCATTGTGGTAACCAGGATGCTTGATGGTGGGGGGAGGGCTCCAGATGTATTTCCAATTGGGGTCATGCAATGATACCGGGTACTTAGAGGGCCAAGCTGTGGCCGGGGCCGGGGGTGGGGGGGTTGGACCATTCCAGATCCCATAATAAGGGCCAAAGAGCAGCCAAGCAGTGGCAGAGCTCAGGTCTGACCCAGGCCATTGGACTGGGGAACCCACGTTCATTCCACGGCACCCCATGCCTCCTGAGTTTCCATTGACTTCAGATGGGTGGAGGGTGCCATGCTGGGCCCTCTTGGGGGCAGGACGGGTACGCTGGTGCCTGAGCCAGAGTTCCTATGTAAGGCATTTGTTGCTTATTGGTGGGGACAAGGGTGGGACCGTGTAACACAAACACAAAGCAGGAGGAAAAAGAGCTCATCAGGGGCGCCAGCAGCAGTGGGAGACGGGAGGGTAGTCAATTCTCATCAGGGGAGGCCTGGGGAGAGAGCTCATGAAGGAGGTGCTTAAATGTTAAATGTTAAAATAAGTCATATTTATTGCAATTTGGAAGATTGCAATAAAACAGAAAAAATAAAATTACAAAAAACCTGTAATCAATCTCACTACACAGTAATAATTACTATCAACATCTTAATCATGTACTTACATATAAATACATGCTGTATAGGTCTGAATTTTCTTCTCATCACTTAGGACAGTGGTTCTCAAAGCGTGATCCTTGACTGGCAGCATCAGCTTCACATGGGAACTTGCTAGAAATGCAAATTCTTGCCCCCCAACCCCACTACTGAATCGGAGGCTCTGGTGAGCGGGGGCCCAGCAGTCTGTTTTATCACATCCTGCAGTTGATTCTGATGCTTTCAAGTTTGAGAACCACTGACTCGGTGTATTGTGTACAACTTTCCATTGTCATTAATTATTCTTTGACAATCGTTAATTCTCCAAAGCCATGACTGTCTTGTGTGCACATGTGTCCATGGGTGCCTCAGGGCTTGTTTCGGGGAGTGGTGCCCTTAGAGCTGGGCCAGTGGCAGGAGGCCATGGCGGGTGGAGTGGGGGTGGTTTGCTGTGGGCAGGGCTGGGAGGGGAAGAGGCCGAGACTGGAGGCCGTCTCTGGTTTGGGACTGCGTGTAAACAGGAGGGCTCAGAGCCCTCCCTCCCCTTCACCCCCTCCCTGGAGTGGCCCTAGCAGAGCAGGAAGCAAGTGGTGAACATGTCAACATCAATTGGAAGGGACTCTGGCAAAGAGAGTCCAGATTTCCTGGAGCCAGTGGTCCGTGCCGCGAAGCAGAGGGAAGCCACGCTCTGCCAGGCACAGACCCAGCAGAAAGAAGTAGCTAATAAAATGGCTTCGGTGCACATCCCTGCCAGCCTTGGCTTTGGTTTGTTTTTGTTTTCTTTCTTCCCCCCTCTTTGTGTGTGGATGGGTGCACTGGTCTGTCCTGGGATGTCCTGCCTGCCTGAACTGCCACCGTAATTCAACCGTTGTCCTCTTTCCTGACGTAGCCTTACAATTTCAAATTTGGGTCTCCATAGGTCCTCCCTGGGCATCCACCTTCAACAGCTCTCTCCCAGATGCCCGGCCCCAGTCCTCAGAGAGTTCTCAAGGCCTCGCCACTCACCTTTTCTCTCTGGCTCAGCTCTAGGTGAGGCAGGTACAGACAGGTGACGCTGGAGATGAAGGAGCAGCTCCCACCAACCCAGATTAATTGGGATGATGTGTGAATGCACAAGGAGTCGTCTGTGAGCTGTGCCAACACCCCAACCCCCAAAAGGCTCAATGGAGGGGGAGGGGCTCCCGAGCTGCAGGAGGCTGTTAATCTCCCCTTGAGCCCCTGGGCACTGAAGAGGGGCTGGGCTTTGGACGGGGAACTGCAGAGAAGGCCAAGGCTGAGGCAGCCCATGCCTGTGACTGGGAAGAGTTGGCTGGGGCCCTGGTCAGGTTGCAGCCCAGGTCGGCTCGCTGATCTTGCCATTCTGTTGCTCAGGAAACTTGCTGTGGCTCCCCAGGCCTATGAAAGTCTCAAAGTCCTAGCCTGGGGTCAAGGACCCACCTTTCTATGGCCCCAGATCTCTCCAGCTGTACCTGCTAGGGTAGTGCCCGATAAATACTGGCAGGATGAATGAACGAATACTGCACACTCCAGCCAGGCAGCTCACCCTTTACATTAGCCTTGAAACGCACGTTATGTTTTCCTGTATCCTCCTCTCCACTGACTCACACTCTGCTAGTGACTTGGCCTGGCCTACGGTGTATGCTCCATAAAGGTTTGAAAATGAAAGTTTGAATGTATGAATGAATGAAAAGTTGGAATTATGTTCCAGATGCCCTATGACGTCATCTCTGCCCCCTTCTGTCTTCTTCTTTTTTTTTTTTTTTTAAACTATTCAGGGCTTCCCTGGTGGTGCAGCGGTTGAGAGTCTGCCTGCCGATACAGGGGACACGGGTTCGTGCCCCGGTCCGGGAAGATCCCACATGCTGTGGAGCGGCTGGGCACGTGAGCCATGGCCGCTGAACCTGCGCATCCGGAGCCTGTGCTCCACAACGGGAGAGGCCACAACAGTGAGAGGCCAGTGTACCGCAAAAAAAACCCAAAAAAACTCTTCACTGATGACTCCGAAATATTTTTTAAATGCATAGTTTTAAAATTTTTTTATTACTGATATTTTAAGTTATGTATTTATTTATTGTCTGCGTTGGGTCTTTGTTGCTGCACATGGGTTTTCTCTCTAGTTGCGGCGAGAGGGGGCTACTCTTCGTTGCGGTGCAGGGGCTTCTCATTGTGGTGGCTTTTCTTGTTGCAGAGCACGGGCTCTAGGCACGTGGGCTTCAGTAGTTGTGGCTTGCGGGCTCTAGGCATGTGAGCTTCAATAGTTGTGGTGTACGGGCGTAGTTGGTCCGTGGCACGTGGGATCTTCCCAGACCAGGGCTCAAAACCGTGTCCCCTGCATTGGCAGGTGGATTCTTAACTACTGCACCACCAGAGAAGTACCCCCCCTTCTGTCTCCTGTGTGATCTGTCTTGTGTGCTGGTTGCCTCTCATGGCCCATGCGGTCTCATTTCCACCTGTACCCTATGCTCTGTGCGTGTGTTGAGGTGGGGTGGTTCCTTAGTACCCCCACAGGGTCCAAGGCTGTGCCTGGCTCAGACCAAGGTCAGGACAGGGAGAAGGAGAATGACCATCCTGATGCAGCCCATTCCTAATGGGTCTGACTCAGTCTGTAAGTCACAGATTCCTCCTTATTTAAACTGGGATAAGAATGTCCTTTTTTGGGTTGTGAATATTTATCAACAAAATTTACTCATCCTGATTCCAGAAAGGATGATCAGAACAGACATGTAGACACTAGAAACATTAATTCAAGGTCAAAAGAACAAGAGCAGTGGATGGAGCTGAGGAGATAGTTGTACCAGAAAATCTGGCTGAGCCCCAAATTTGTCTCTGAGCTTCCTGGCCATTTCACAGGTGTGTAAACCAAGACCCAGAGAGAGAGGAAGGGGCTTGCCCCAAGCCACAATAATAACAAATACCATGTGCTATACACCGTTTCACTGAAACCTCATAAGAACCCTACCAGGCAACTATAGCTAAATCCCCACTTCACAGATGGGGAAACTGAGGCGCAAAGAGGTCAAGTAATTTGCCAAGGCCACGCACCTGAGTTTCAAACCCAGGCAGTCTGGCTATGGAGGCTGGGTCTTAGCCACTGCCCTATCCTGCCGCTCTCTAAGCGAGAAGAAGAAAGAAAGGAAAAACACCAAGGACCCACCCATTTCTGAATATTTTTTGGAGTCTCTGATGGATTCAGCACATTAGCAGGGAACAGTGACAGGCTCTCTCCAGGGTTCCAGCTAAAGTGTGGCTGCCTAACAGTGGCTCAGTATGTTTTTCCTCTCAAGTAACGTCCGCCTGGTAGCCAGAGCCTTAACTCAGCGTTGATGGTGGCATTTTAGGCATCGAGTGGGGAAGAATACTTTAGGCTCATCCAGCTGCCCCTGTGGAGGAGGTTTCCTCCACTGGGAAAGTTGTCTCCAATCTTTTTTTGTCTTTCTGTTCTTCTTATTGGGTAATTTCTATTGATCCATCTTCAGGTTCACTGACCCTTTCTTCTTCCGTCTCCAATCTGCTGTTAAGTCCATCTAGTGAATTTTTCATTTCCATTATTGTACTTTTCCATCATAGAACTTCTATTTTATTCTTTTAAAATTAGTTTCAATCCCTCTGCTGAGTCTGGGTTTCATTTACCTGCTTCTTTGCACATCTGATAATTTTTGACTACATACTATGGATTGCTCTTTGTGGAGAGTCTATATTCTTTTTTTTTTTTTTTTTTTTTTTTTTCTGTACGCGGGCCTCTCACTGTTGTGGCCTCTCCCGTTGCGGAGCACAGGCTCCGGACGTGCAGGCTCAGCGGCCATGGCTCACGGGCCCAGCCGCTCCGCGGCATATGGGATCCTCCCAGACCGGGGCACGAACCCGTATCCCCTGCATCGGCAGGCGGACTCTCAACCACTGCGCCACCAGGGAGGCCCCTATTCTTTTATCTTCCTCTGAAGGTTGTTGATTTGTGTTCGATTAGGTAGTTCAATAACTGGCCTGTCACCTTGAACTTGTGTGAGTTTGGGTTGTTTTTTTTTTTTTTGCGGTACGCAGGCCTCTCACTGCTGTGGCCTCTCCCGTTGTGGCACAGGCTCTGGATGCGCAGGCTCAGCGGCCATGGCTCACGGGCCCAGCCGCTCCGCGGCATGTGGGATCCTCCCAGACCGGGGCACGAACATGTGTCCCCCACATTGGCAGGCAGACTCCCAACCACTGTGCCACCAGGGAAGCCCGAGTGAGTTTGGTTTTATACCTTGTTAGGACAGACCTGAAGAAGTTCAAGTTTTTTTCCAAGCCCCTCTAACAGGCTGGGACTCAGCCTCCAAATACTTTCTTCCCTGTGGCTTTTATCCAGGCTTGTTTCAGGTTTTGGCAGAGAGGTTCTAGAATAGCCTCACTCAAGGGCAGGGCTTCTCAGCCTTGGCACTACTGATATTTGGGGCTGTCAGTTCTCTGTTGTGTGGGCTGTTCTGTATCTTGTGGGATGCTTAGCAGCCTCACTGACCTCTACCTACTGGATGCCAATAGCATCCCCCACAGTCATGACCACTAAAAGTGTCTCTAGACATTGCCAAATGTCCTCTGGGGAAGGTGGCAAAATCACTCCTGGTTAAGAACCATTGCTCTAAGGGGTGGTCTTCCTTCCAGATATTTGGAAAGAACCTCCCATGATCAAAGTGCCGCAAATACAGATTTTGACTTTCTCCTCAAATGAGGTTACACACCCATCACAGAGGGCCCTTGACCAGGCTGAGAAAAGAGCCCATTTCCTATTTCTGCACCTCACTGATGGAGTAAGCTACAAATTCATATATGTTAAAATACATCCAGGAGCAGTCTTGGAAATTTCACAAATTGCAATATAATTTTTAGGGTGTTAAGTTCACTAAATGTAACTACTTTAAATAGACCTTAATATTTGCACCTTTTTGTTGGCATTTCCCCCACTTTTTAATAAGATTATCCTCCCAAGATAGAAATGACTGGGACCTTGTTGTCTGTGAGGCTCAGTACATATTCTCTCCCTCGTCTCCCTGGTCTGTTTTCCGCATGTTCTGTTGATGGTTTCTTGCTGCCTTTCTTAAGAGGTGTCTCTATGCCTCCCTTTCTTCTCACAGCCTCTATCGTCTTTCCTAGGGGAAGAGCCCATGGCCCAGTGTTAGGTGAGGTTCCCGGTGAGGGATGGGGGTGGGGTATCTGGTGAGCTTGTGGGGAACATTCTTCAGATCTGCTCTGGGCTGAGATGTCAGCAGAAACCTTAGAGGAAGAGGGAAGTAGTTTGGCTGCTGTCTATACCCTGTTGGGGTTTTACATAAACCACACTGATTTTTCTCTACATGGTTTCTTGACAATGTAGATATCAAAAAATGGTTAAAAAGAAATGGCAGCCCAAGATAGGTAAGGACACTTCGAGATAATACTAGGCTTCTTTACATGAACTCAGATCTTCTAGACTTGAAGAAAATCCAAAGTGACCCCATAACAGCCATTGTCACCCTTGAGGAGTGATAACTAAGGAGGCCTTGGAAAGTTAGCAGTGGGGAGATGAAGCCTTTTGTATCATTTTCAAAAAAGAGAAATAGGAAGATTCTGGGAAATCATTGACCAACCATGAGGCCCTGCCTTGCGCTGTTGTAGTGTTCCAGAACAGACCAGTCAGCAGCTGCCGAAAGTGACATCTGCTGGGAGAAAAGTTTTGCCAAACAGACCTGATTTTCCTTTTTTTTTTTTTTTTTTTTTTGTGGTACACGGGCCTCTCACTGTTGTGGCTTCTCCCATTGCAGAGCACAGTCTCTGGACGTGCAGGCTCAGCAGCCATAGCTCACAGGCCCAGCCGCTCCACGGCATGTGGGATCTTCCTGGACCGGGGCACGAACCCGTGTCCCCTGCATCAGCAGGCGGACTCTCAACCACTGCGCCACCAGGGAAGCCCCTGATTTTCCTTTTGATCTGATGAGAGGCTAGGTGTTGGCAAGAGCAGGTGGAGCATGATTGAGCAACCTCCCCAAAGACTGTGCCCGGAGGCTACGTCTCACTGTGAGCCCTCTCTTCTTGGATCCTAAAGCTCTCGCCATTCCCCAGTTTGAGTTAGTTCCCTGAACTACCCTGAGCCTTCCTCTCACTTCTGGTGACTCTGGGCCTTCACCCCTGTTTGTTCCTTCCCCTTGGAATAGTCATCCCCTCAATGGTTTCCCAGGCAACTCCCCATTCCTCTGACTCAGTTTAAACATCACGCATCCAGGGAGGCCTTGACTCTGCACATCTTCCTTCTTTTTTGTTAAGATTCAGCTCCCTGGCGAGGACTGGTTCCACGACCATCCCAACTGGAAGCTCGAGTGTCTGTTTCATATGTCACTCTGAGTGGAGGGCAGGTAGCAGGTGCATGTTGACTATCTGTGGAATCAATAAATGGAAGTCTTTAGAGCTTATGTTGGCCTGTGTCCTGAGAAGTGGTTGAAGGACCTGGAGATAGTTAACTGGAAAAGAGGAGGTGCAGGGGAAGTCTGCCATTTAGGAGACAGGCTCTATAGTTATAAATGATGTTACAAAGGGCAAACCAGGACCCACAGGTAGAAGTCAGAGGGAAGCAGGTTTTGCTTACTCTAAGTGAAACTGATTTGTGCCAGAGACTGCTGGTTGCCTACTCCTCCTTAGTAACAGAACACCAGTTTTACTCAGGTTATCCCGGTGTCATTAAAAGATCACATTTTCCAGTCTATCTTGCAGCTAGGTGTGACCATGTGACTAAATTTGTGACCAAATGGAAATTTTTGGGTGGGACTTTTGGGAAAGGTCTTAAATGAGGCTCAGACAGCTGGCACATGCCCTTGTTACCCTTTCCTGCCTTCCTTATTTGCACCTGGAGCACCAGCAGCCATTTTGGAGCATTAGAAAACCATGAGGATGCCATATACTAAGAAAAGTGGAGGAGAAAGATAGAATGATCTGAAGATATTAAGATCATTGCAGAACTACCACACCCACTCCAGCTCTTCCTGACTTACATGAGAAATAAACCTTTAAGTCACTGTTATTGGATCTTTCAATATATAGTCAAACCCAGTCTTAACTGACACATCAGATGTTTCCTTCCTCCCTTTGTGAAGATCTCCATCCTCTCGTGCATTTAGGGAAGAAGCCATTTGATCTCACTCATCTTGCCTCCCCTGTGCTGTGGCCTTAGACATCCCTACCACCACCTGTTCCTGACCCTCTTCTCTTGTCACCCTCTCTGCCCCACACTGGACACCAGTCTTCTGCCTTTATCCTCCCAAAGCACCCCTAGCACAAACTTCTTGTGTATAGCAGGTATTTCCTGAAGGTTGGGGGACAGCAGTGGGCAATTTCATCAAAGAGCAGGGACGAATTTCAAAATCAATGTCAGACATTACGTTTCTAGAAATGTCCTGGCCACACCCTACCAGCAGAGTTTTCTTGCTGGCAGTATCATTCCTGTGACTCCCAGTCAAAGAAACTGTTTCTCCTGTTTCTCTCTCGCCTCCCCCCAGCTGCTAGCCAATGGTCCCAAGTTCTAGTTTCTCCCTTTTGCAGAGCAGTGGGGGCCCTGAGCCTCCTCTGTACAGAGCCACTCTCTCCTGGTCTCCATCCATTACATGAAACTATACTTTATCTTTATCTTGGATCAAATTCTTAGATAGGGTGTATTCCCTCTGATCAAAGTGAACGCTGGGGCTGGAGGGTTGGGGGCTGCTTTTTTTCAGACTTACAGAATCAGCATCTCCCAGGTGGGGCCCAGGAATCCTTATTTTTTAATAAGCTCCGCAGGGCAGTAACTGAGGCCCAGAGAAGAGAAACAACTAGCTGAAGGTCACACAGCTGGCAACCAGCAAAACCTGAAGTAGATCTCAGGTCTGCCAGACCCTTAAACTACTCTGGGCCATAGCCTGGACCCCAGGTGAGATTCCAGCACGTCTGGGATCCACTTCCTCAAGGACCAAGGCCTTCTGACTGACTCTACAGCACGCACACAGCTTTTTGAATTTTAACCTGGGAGCATGAAAGAGAAACCCAGAAGCTCGTGTGGGTGCCCTCAGGGTGTGCAATCCACAGGCTCTTTGGGGGTGGAGGGTACGTGGAGGTCACCCCTTGCCCAGAGGATAAACTGAAGCACAGGGAGAGAAAGCGACTAGCTTTATCATCCTTTGCAATGTGCTTCATTTTGAAAGGCGGATGCTGCAGCTGTCTGTAAACTAAGCAGGAGGGAGGGTATATCCTGTTAGTGTTTCTGTTAATATGAAGGAAAAAAACCTGAAGGAAAGTTGAAGCTAACTGCACAAAGAAACTAATGGAAGTATACTTCCATTTTGTTCCAGCTTATCTCTGGTGGTAGAGGTACAGAGGTTTTGGTTTTTCTTTGTTTTCTGTATTACTAATAATAAGTTATATTTGAATTTAGAGTCAAGGGGAAAAAATCTTCTCCTGGGCCAACAGAGATACTGGGGGATTCGTGCTTCAGATATTTCCTGTGGCATCTCTGGCTTTGTGGTTAGGATTGGTGGCCACCCCTCTGCCCCTGGGGCAGGTGGGCCAGTCAGGTCCCTGTCTGTCTCCTGGAGAACCAAGGAGGCCCCGCCCCTTCAGGGACACTGGTACCTCCTGGCCCTCGGTGCTGACACTCAGGAATGGGGTTGTAGCGAGTTTGTATATTGGATTTGGGCACAGACCATCTGGACATTTGAATCTAAGCCTGCCCAGTGTGGACAGACACGTTTCTGATTATAGGCAGATACAAGGGGAGCTGGATCTGGCTCGGAAAAACCTGCAAGCGGTGGACTACCAACAGCTAGAGCAGGAGAGGGCTCCATCCCGCAGGTGTGTGTGGCCTTATGGTCACTCCTGCTTAAAGTCTTGGGCTAATTCTCTCCTCCCCATGCTTTCACAGGAGGAGTCAACATGGATATCCCTCTGTAGGTTAAAGGGTGGGGGGGCTGGGGTTCTGTTTGTGTCTGTGCAACTTTGGGAAAGCCACTTAACCTCTCTGGGCCTCAGATTCTTCACCCACAAAGCCATGGAGCAGAGGAAACTGACGGCTGAGTTTGCTTCCAGAGCTGACATCCTGGGATTCGACTGGCCTCGGGTGGGCTGTGTTCTTAGCTGGAGCCCCAGGGAAATGCGGGGGCGTTTCTGAGCGGAATCACGTCTATCCCGATGGATGGATGGGCCCTTGATGGGAGATGAGGGAGGGATGGGACCCCAGCTGTGATGACAGTCGAACCTTTTTATCACGGCTCTTTGGCGTGGCAGAGGGTGGGGATGGGGCAGGGCTCCGTGGATAAGCTCAGGCAGTTGTGATCCCCAGAATGCTGACTGTTTATAAAGACTGAATTTCAGAGCTCAGGATTGGGCACAGCATTGAATCCTACTCACAAGGCGTGACTGGGGGTATGAGCAAGTCACTTCCACTCTCTGGGTCTCACCCCTCTTCCATTCAAAGGGCTGAATCTTTAGGTCTCTTAAGGTCTCTCCAAGCTCTGCCATGCACGGGCCCTCCATGTGGCACTGACCAACCAACCACCGTAGCCTTCGTGGCTGCCATCTTCCAAGAAGGGGTGATGTGCCAGACACCTTGCACCTGCCTGGCCTCAGGGCCCATTTTCAGGGCTCAGAGAGGTGAAGTCACTCGCCAAGCATGCACAGCTAATTGGAGGCAGAGGTGGGACTCAAACCCTGGTCTCCTGTTCCCAGAGCCTGCGTTTTTACCTCTCTGCTGTCCCCTGCCCTCTGCTGTCACCTCCCACCCTCTGAACGCCCTCTTCTCTCCCTCCTCATTCCCTTTGCCCCCTCCCTCCTGCCTCTGTCTACACTACCAGGCCCCCACCCCCACCAGCCATCCAGCCTGGCGCTGCCAGAGTCGTAGTCCTCCGCTGGCTGGAAAGATGCTCTGGGCCACAGCGCTCGCTCTGCCTGTTCAGTGGCAGCCTTGTCCACCCCAGGGCCTTTCTGGCTTGCAACCAGTTGCTGCAGAGAAACCCTGAGCTCGATTTTTCTGACCACCCGATGGCCACCTTTCCCTCCACTTAATAAATTGCACAGGAGCAATGGGTGGTCGACGACAAAGGCCTGCACAGGCTGAGCTGGAAATTAAAAGTGGTGTCCGAGAGTCGTTCTGAACGCAGCAACAGGAACCATGAATATTTTACAAGAAACCGGAATTATTAATGTTTCAATAAAAACAAAACCCCAGTGTCCATGTGAAGATTACATGTGACTTAAAGCCTTCAGAAAACCACTGTGGTTCTCCTTCTCTCTCTCTTAAACCACTCAGCACGGCGGCGCTTAAACCGTCCCCATCTCACCAACCCTCAACCCACCGGCTCTAAATGGCGGTGGGCAGGGCTGCATCCGCCCGGCAGCCCTGATCATTAGTGCGGCCCCCACCTTCCTTCGGAGGACGGACGACCAGAGAAATATTTCTGGAAGACTATTTACGAACTTCCCCATAATCATCAATCATACAGTTAAGAAGGAATGGAGCAAGATTTCTTACCTCAAGGAGCCTCTAATGCAAAAAAGCTATTTACTGGGCACGGACGGGGCCTGCGATTCTGATGCCATTACTATAGAATACATAATAGCATCAATAATTAAGTATAAATTGGATTTAATATTTTATGCTGGCGACATGTAATTTACACTCTACCCGAGAAATCAAAGGTCATGTCTGAAATAAATGAGCGTGGGGTCGGGCCTCCAGTGGAATTAGCACACTTCCCCACTCCTGCCAGCTGGAGCCCATGGGGAGGGCGGCCTGGAGTGAGGGGAGAGTTGGGGTCTGGCAGCCTCGGGGAGACGCTGGTCTCCGGAGTGCGGAGTGCAGCTCTTTAAAAGAGGCCCCAGGCCTCCCTGGGGTGAGCGGATGCTTCTGGAGGCTCTGGGAGGGGGGAACTTGGAGAGGCCAAACCAGAGGCAAGTCCGCCTCTGAGACAGAAGGGCAAGGCGAGGTTGTGGTACTGAAGCGCTGGCAGGGTTCTCAGGGGACACTGGGGCCCAGGGAGAGGAAAGGATCTCCCAGAGTCACACAGGGACTCGGTGGCAGGTTCAGAAGAGGACCCAGGGCTCCCGACTCCAGCCTTGGTCAGCTCTGCTCTGACAGGTGGGGTGGGGGATTGTCACCCCAGACCTCGGGGTTGTCTGCTCGCCTGCTGGAGGGACTGCCCCTGGCCTGGGCTGGCGCCTGGCTCTGTCCTGTGTGCTTCTCAGAACAGTTCGGCCCTGGCTGGAGGGTGGGGGGAGGCTTGGTCTCCAACGGGGAGGTTTGGGCTCAGGCCAGCGTTGTGGTGAAGTGCTGGGGTCTGGATAGGCAAGGACGTGCCCTGCACATCCTGTTTGGCATTAACGAGCCGAGCGTGTGCGTTCACTCAGCCTTCCACAGCTCCCCACGCCCCCAGGAGAAAGCCTAGACTCCTCTTCTTGCTGTACAAAGCCCTTCACCATCCGGCCCGGCTCACCGCTTCCTCCCCATCTCCTGCCTCAGCCCCTCCTGCATGCACCCCAAGCTCCAGCTACACCAAAGCCAGCACCGCCCGCTGGGGCTGGGGACCATGCTCCGCTCACGCCAGGCCTTTGCCCGGGCCATTCCCCCTGCCTGGGACACCCTTGCCTAGATCCTCACATGGCTCCCACTCACTTCGCTCCGGTCTCTGCTCAGGGCTCTTCCCCCGGCAGCGCCTGCCCATCCTCCCCACCCCCTCGCCCCCATCCACCGTGCCCTGCTTCATCTCCTTTCCTGTGCTATCAACGCCTGCCGTTTTATCACCCTGCAGGGTCAATGAAGGTCTCCCCTCATTAGAATGTCAGCCTTGGGAACCTCATCCTGTCTGTTCACTGCAATTTCCACAGTGCCTAGAATAGAACTGGGCTCATAGTATGTGCTCAGTTAATACTTGTTGACTAAAAGAATAAAAGAAACTGGTTAACTCCAAGTCATCTTTTATGTCTTTGTGTAGCCATCACCTCCTCCAGGGAAGTCTGTCCCACTCTCCTGGTCCCCCACCCTACCAATCCCCCCACCCCACTATGCTGAGTCAGGAGCTTCCTCAGCACCCACAGGATCATATTCTAGCACTGATTTGGGGGTTACACCCATCTTTTATTTTGTCTGTCTCCCCTGCATGTCCTGGTCTCTGAGGCCTCCTCAGTGTCCAGTGCAGGGTCTGCATACAATAGGAGCTCAGTAAATGAATGCTGGGTAGATGCTGAATGTGCTGGGCCATAGTCCTGTGGGGTGATGGTGGGCATGGGAAGCAGACAGGGATGGGGAGGGATCTGGCCCAAGCCCTGAACTCTGGACTCTGGGGGCTTCTAGAAGCTGCTAAGACTGTCTCAGGAGGTGGCCCCAGCCAAGAGGCAGGGGTGGGGACCAGAAAGCAGAACACTCCTTCCTCCACCCACCACACCTCAAGTGCACAGTTTGTGCAGGGAGCTGGGAGGGGCCCAGGAGAGGGGCTCTGTTTCCTCATCTGTCCTGGCAGATTAGACTGGGTGGGCCATGCTATGGACGGAATGTTGCTTTCCCCCTCAAATTCATATGTTGAAATCCTAACCCAAAGATGATGGTGTTAGAAGGTGGGACTTTGGGACTGAAGTAGGAGGGTGGAGCCCTCATGAATGGGATTAGGGCTCTTACAAAAGAGGCTCCAGAGAGACCCCTAGTCCCTTCCACCACGTGAGGATGCAGCCAGCAGGCACCGCCATGAACCAGGAAGAGGTCCCGCTCCAGAACACAAGCATGCGTGTACCTTGACCTTGGACTTTCCAACCTCCAGAACTGTGAGAAATAAATTTCTGTTGTTTAGAAGCCACGCAGTCTGTGATATTTTGTTACAGCAGACCAAACAGACTAAGACAGACCCCAAAGCCTTTCCAGTGTGGAAATGCCTGGTTGTCTGTGACCTGGGGGTGGGAGTGGGTCTTAGGAACAACTGATGTTTGTTGGAATTAATATGGAATTTTTAAAGTATTATCTCATTTAATCCCCACACAGTCTCATGAGGCAGGCACTGTTATTCTCCCCCTTTACAGACAAGGAAACTGAGGCACAGAGAGCCTAGTGGCCTGCCCAAGCTCACATGCAGCCAGTCTGCAGTAGAGTCAGGACTTGAACTAGGTTGACTGGCTCTAGAGTCTAGACTCCAAACACCACTGTCCTACCTGATGGCTGATATTAGTCCTGGAATGTCAGCCTGGGGTTGCGATGGGGGTGGGTGTTTGGTCTGAGTCCTTGCTGAGGAGTATGGAGTGGCCGGGGAGGGGGCCCTTGAAATTCAGAGGGAGCCTGGACTAAGGGGAGCAGGTGGTCTTCAGCACACATCTTTCCTGTTGCCCCTTCACCCTCCCCACCCACAAACATAGACTAGACTGAGAACTAGCCACCTACTTGCTGTGTGAGCTTGGGCAGGTCACCTTCCCTCTCTGGGCCCTGGAAGCCTCATTTGAGGCAGTGAATATGAGCTCCAAGCCTCCTTCCAGCTTTATCAGCCTGAGATGCTGTGGGTCTGTCTCTGCTCTCTCTCTCTCCTTCCTCTCCCTGGCTCCTGCCAGGGACTCCCGGTAGCTGAGCCCAATGGGGAGCTACAGAGCTCAGGGGTGTGTTGACGTCACCCGTGCGGGTCAGCCTCGCAGGCCCAGAGCAGGGCAGAGAAGGCAGAAACAGGACCTGGAGGGTTGACCAGAAGAGACAGCACAGCTGGTGGCAAATGTCTGTCTAAGTGAATTAAGCAGAAGGAAGGCACGGGAGTTTCTTCTTCAGGAGCCTCCAACAGGTGTGTTCACTGGAGCCAGTTCAGCCAGGCGTGTGCTTCTGCCTGGTGGAGGCTTTGTGTGCCTGGGGAGAGGGCTCCATCCCAAGGGAATGGGGATGGATTGGTCGGGGGACAGGGGGGCTGAGTTTGCCACCCCATGGTCCCTGATCTTGTCTGAAGTCCAGACCGCTGGCCAGAACGTCAACAAGCGGTCAGGCTGGCCTTGGTCACTGAATGTCCTCCTTTGAAAGCAGACACCATCACATCTTCACTCCTGTTATCATCAAAGCACAGTACCTGTATTTTCTGTTCCACCCTACACCTGTAGCCCATTTCACAGATGAGGAATCTGAGGCTCAGAGAGGTAAAGAAAGCTGCCCAAAGAGACACAGCTAATGAGAGGCAGAATCAGGATGGGGCCTAGGCCTGGGTGCTCTTCATGGTCTATTCTGCTTCCCTCATCAGCCCACCCCAGGGGAGAGAGAGAGAGAGAGGAGGCAGCCAGGGGAAGGGTCGCCAGAGGGATCTGCCTCAAATCCTGGACCTCCCCACACTGGCTGTGCAGCATTGGGCAAATCATTCACCCCTCTGTGCTTCTGTTTCCTCATCTATAAAACATAACTCAAGATATCTAACTAGCAGGGATGTTTCGAGTGATATAGATAGGAGGGGACATCAGACCCAGGCAAGCGGTGGAGCTCAGGGCACGGGTTTCCTAATGTCTGAGCTGGTTGGTGTAGATCATTGTCACGCGACAGGGGCCTAGTTCTGCAGAGGACAGAAGAAAGAGAGGGACACTCTGGGGTGTGGCAGTCCCTTCTCACCCCTGCAAAGGTGGTTTGAAGGAAGCTACCTGCCACATGTTCTGGTTACCTATCACTGGTGATAAAATACCACCCCAAACCCAGTGATCTAAGGCAGTGGCATTTTTCAATGATCTCTCAATTCTGAGCGTTGCCGGGGCTCAGGGAGGTGGTTCTTGCTCAGGATTTCATGCAGTTGTGGCTGGGGCAGGAGCCATCCTGAAGGCTTCCTCAGTGTCAGGTCTCATGGCTGATGCCGGCGTCCTCTAGGACCGCAGCTGGGCCCGTTGGCTGGGCTGCCCCCACGTGCTCTCCCCATGTGCCCTGGGCTTCCTCAGAACATGGCGTCTGGGTTCCAAGAGGGAGCGTCCCAAGTGGGCAAGTGGAAGCCGTATTGCCTGTCATGACCTAGAAGTCACATGACACCACCAACACTATCCTCTCAGGCCCCCCCAGATCAAGGGAGGGAGAGGAGAGGATGGTTGTCACCATGTTAGAAGACCATGGGGATGGAGGGTGTCATGGTGGCCATATTTGGAAAATACATCTGTCACACTATGAGTTCTGTGGCCCCGGAAAGGAGCTTTGATGTCCCCTCTGCTTTCTTCTCTCACATCTGGGAGATCCACGTTTACCAAGTTGCTCTTCTCCTGTGAAGACTGTTGCAACCGGTGCTCCAGATCAGCCTGCAGTAAGATAACACGGCTTTGAGGAATGAGGGTAAGCTGAGGCTCCGGCACCAGGCATAGGATCGATGTAGAGAAGGTGCTTGATAAGCTTTGGCGGGTGGGATCTCAGAGCACTCTACGCAAATGGCCCAACGTTCCTAGGAGGGCAGGAGAAGCTGTGAGTCCATGCAGAGGGGACCCTCCAGCTCAGACCTGCAGCCACCAGCACAGAAAGATCAAAGGCCT
Source organism: Mesoplodon densirostris (assembly GCF_025265405.1). NCBI lineage: Eukaryota > Metazoa > Chordata > Mammalia > Artiodactyla > Ziphiidae > Mesoplodon > Mesoplodon densirostris. The sequence continues at coordinate 20,597,548 of NC_082662.1, read as the reverse complement.
TCCCTGGGTCGCATAGCAGACCATCAGGAAAAGCAGGAATAGAATCCAGGTCTCCTGTTGTCTCTCTTGGGGCTTCTGCCAGGACACTGGGTAGCCCATGAATCTGCAGAAGAAATTGCCCCGGGAGCGTGGGTTTAAGTGTTTGAGCTTCTGAGAAGTAGCTCTGTCAAGGGCAAGACCTTCCTTCCATGGCTAAATCCCTGCTCTATCGGAGTCGGGTGGGGTGGGGGATGGAGGGCACCCCACATGCTCTTCTTACCGTGTGACATTGGCCCTCCTTCCATGGAGAGGTGAGTCTGTGTTCCCTCCCTGTGACTCCAGCTTTTGGATCTACCTGTAATTGAAAGCCAGAGCCCCCTTACTCTCTTCACACACTTCGAACAGCCTCATAATCGGAGGTCCCACAGTTGGGGCTTGAGGAAGGAGAGGGACTCAGACCCTTAAAGTGTCATTTCCCAAAGAGTGTTTCCTGGAACACTAGGCCCTCAGCATATTAATGGGGATTCTGCCAGGATAAAGGGGAAGGTTCTATAATGAAATAAGTCCGAGAAATGGTTTGAATAAAATCAAACTCGGGCTTCCCTGGTGGCGCAGTGGTTGAGAGTCTGCCTGCTGATGCAGGGGACACGGGTTCGTGCCCGGGTCTGGGAAGATCCCACGTGCCGTGGAGCGGCTGGGCCCGTGAGCCATGGCTGCTGAGCCTGCGTGTCCGGAGCCTGTGCTCCGCAACGGGAGAGGCCACAACAGTGAGAGGCCCGTGTACCGCAAAAAAAAAAAAAAAAAAAAAAAAAATCAAACTCTACTGCAGGACTTCTCAGAGCATTTACTAGCCTTGTAACTCTCCAGGAGGGAACTGGCATTCATAGTGCTTCCCAAACTTACTTGATTACTGAATTCTCTCCCCTTTTAGTTTTCTATGAAGCATCTTGAGAGACTGGCGTATCCTGGGGCACATTTTGGGAGGCAGTGTCAGAGAGCAACTTGGATGTTAACAAGGGCAATTTTTAAATAGCAAAAGGAGAGCAGCTGTAGGGCCATGTCAAACATGATCCAGGGAACAGCGGGACCTCGGGGTGCTTCACTGATACCATCTCTGCCACTGCAGTAGAGCTCAGATGGGGAGTACTTGAGGGTATCTTAGGTCTTGAAGGGCCATATGCAAGGTTTGTCCTAGAGTGGGGCCCTGAGACCAGAAGGGGAAGATTTTTCCAAGGAGACCTCCTTCCTTGCTGCCTGTTGAGTGACACCAAGAATCCCTGGGGCCCTGGGCCTTGCGGGGCGGGAGAGGTAGGCCCCAGGCCTGGGCTCTGGCCGCTCCTCCCCTGCAGACCAGCCTGCGGGCTAATGTCGCCTTAATGCTGTGGTCAGGCGGCCACGTGGCTGGGCTCCCTGGGCTGGCAGGGCCGCATAATGGATGGCCCGGACCCGCCCGCTAACGGCTCCATTAAATGTGGTCGATTTTTTTTTTTTTTTTCCTGGTTCCCGGTGTTTTAAGCTGAGTATCTCTGGGCAGGCATTCAAAGCCCCGTTCCAGAGCTAATCTCAGAGGCAGGGACTGGCTGCATTAAATAGCTAAATCTGGTGCAGGGTGGGTGGAGCTCACTCGAGGAAAGAATAGCATCACTGTGGTCTTGGACATCGGTCAAGGGGCTGGCTGTGCTCCCTGTCCTTCAGGCTGTCAGAGGGGGTGGATGGGTGGTGGTAGGGGTGCTGGGGAGTGGTTCCAGGTGAAGACACTGAATATGGGAGCTCCGTGCCTTTGCTATGTGTCCTCCAGGCAATTGCTGACCCTCTCTGTACATTGGTTTTCATGCTAGGATTCACTACTTTGTAAGCCTCTCTACAGATGGAATCCAAGCGGTTTGGGGAGCTGGGTAGTTTCTGGGGATACCAGGATATTGGGGTTGAGAGGAGCTTGAAGTTTTCCAAAGCCTGAGGAGAAAGTCCAGGCCAGCTGGCGGAGCAGTGCGGCCAAAGGCTGGGGGTCTAGACATTCAGTGGTCATAGTAGGTCTGGGAGGAGGGTCGGAATGGCCCAGTGATGGGGAGCTGAGGGCGGGAGAGACACAGAAATGGGGCCAGATGCCTTTTTGCCTTGTGTAGTCTGAGCCCCCCTTCTCTCTCTGGGGTTAGGACCCTAGAGCAGGGCAGCCTGGAAACTCAACTGTGCTGGGAGGGGAGGGGCGAAGGCCAGGACAGGGTGGGAAAAAAACTCATTGCTGAGCCCTGGGTCGGGGCTGGGCAGAGTCTGGAGATGAGGTGAACTTGCTGAGAACCCATGAGGTTCCAGCTGGAGTGGGGGGCATGGGGAGTTGAGAGCAAGGCAGGCCTGATGGCAGATCACACCACACAAGAGGCGGAAAAACTCTTGGAGGTCAAGTTCCATCCCTTAATGGGGAACCTGAGGCTCAGAGAGGGAGAGGAACTTGCTGGAAGTCACAGGGTGGCAGAGCTGGGCCTAGAATCTGGGTCTCTGATTCCCAGAGAATGGATGTGATGGAGCTCTTGGGTAAGGAGATGCCTTGGTCCACTCCAAACCCCTCCCTGACCCTGCCTGCACTTGGTCCCCAGCCTCTGGCCTATCAGGAATCTGCCACTCCAGGTCCTTGGATGAGGGACATCTTTACCACCCAAGGTGGGGCAGGGCTGGCCGGAGGCACAGGAACAAGGAGTCAGTGATCTAATTTCTTATCCCGTCTTGGCCACAAGCTTACTTAGTGGTCTTGGTCATTTCCTCACTCTGGGTCTCGGCCTTTGCATGTACGAAATGGGAGCGATTGGCCTAGCTTGGGGGATCCCTCCAGCAGTGGGATTTGGGTCTGTGCCATGCCTCAGGGGCTGGCATTTGGGGCTCCTCCAGCCAGCATCCTGCCTCTCACCCCACCCCATAACCTCACCAGTTGTCCTCTCCTTTCCCTCTTCTTGGACTTTTCACCCCTGCATGCCACTGAACTACACCCTCTGAGTCATTATTGAATGCCTACTGTATGCCCCACCATCATTTGCTGGGCTCTTGCCCATAACGGAACCGACAGTTCAGCTGGGGAGACTGGGGATGCAGCACGTGTGCCCAAAGCAGTGAGGGGTTGTGTCACTTTCCTATTGCTGTTGTGACAAATTACCACAATCTTACTGGCTTTAAACAACACAGATCTATTCTCTTATAATTCTGTAGGTCAGAAGTTTCACTGGATTAAGGTCAAGGTGTCAGTCCGTTGTGGTCCCTCTGGAGGCTCTAGGGGAGAATATGTTTCATTGCTTTGTCCAGCTTCTAGAGGCCACTCATATGCCTTGGCTCGTGAACTCCTTCCTCCATATTTTATTTTTTTTTGCAATACGTGGGCCTCTCACTGTTGTGGCCTCTCCCGTTGCAGAGCACAGGCTCCGGACGCACAAGCTTAGCGGCCATGGCTCCCGGACCCAGCCGCTCCGTGACATGTGGGATCTTCCCGGACCAGGGCATGAACCCGTGTCCCCTGCATCAGCAGGCGGACTCTCAACCACTGCGCCACCGGGGAAGCCCTCCTCCATATTTAAAGCCATCAGCCACCATCTTCCAATCCTCTCTCCGACTCTGACACTCCTGCCAGATGGTCATCCAGGTGGTCCCAAAGGAGTCACAAGGGGTAACCAGGGATACTCCTCCTTAACTTAAGCACACCCTCCAAGTCCCTTTGCATATCACAGATTTCAGGGAGTAAGACATGGGCCTCTTTGAGGGCTATTATTCTGCCACTACAGGTGTCAAGACAGTCCCTGCTTCCAAAACTCTCAGGTGGCACGGAAGTCCTGCCCAGGCCTTGCTTGGAGCCAGTCTTGGGTTCAAATCCCAGCTCTTCTACCTGTGAGCTGCATGGCCATGGTCGGCAAATCTGCCAACTGCACTGAGCCTCAGTTTCCTCATCTGTAAATCAAGAATCATAATACCCACCTCACAGGCTCGCAATGAACACTCAAGATACTGCAGGTAGGGTGCAGACCACAGCACCCGGTCTAGAGTAACTGCTCAATAAATGGTTGCATCTGCTTTAATTTTTAGGTGGCATAAAACCTAAAAATTCTGGTTCTGGGGGGCACTGCAGAGGCTGGGCAAGGGCAGTGAGGAGGTGAGGCTTGGGCTCCACCCTGCCCACCCTGCCATGACACCCCAGGGATGTATTGTGGGGTTGGAAGGTTTCATGATACTTACATGCACTGGGCTTTCCGGGCCAGGCCTTGCCCTTTCTGTCGTGATCTGATTTTTTTATTCATGTCACTATCATTTGCTGAACTACTGAGTTAGAGGTACAGTGGTGAACAGGACCAACACATGGACTCCCAAGAGGCTTAGGTTCCAGAGTATGTGTGGAAGGAAGAGTCAGTGAGCAATAATACTATTATGTACACAAAATAATTCCAGCTTGCTAAGTGTTAAGAAGGATGTAAACAGGGTATTATTTGAGAGAGTCATGAAGTGGTTGAGGAAGTCTCTCTTCTGTGACATTTAAGCTGATCCCTGAAAAATAAGAAGAGCCACGCCTGGGAAGAGTTGAATTAAAGCATTGACCTGGGCCTAGGGAATGGCAAATGCAAAGGCCCTGGGGTAGGAAAGAGCCTGCACATTCAGAGGCCAGTGTGGATGAAGCAAATGTGCACACAGAAGAGTAATTGAAGATGAGGTGGGAGAGCGGCAGGGCCAGGCCCACCAGGAATTTGGATTTTGTTCTAAAGATGAAGGGTGGAGGGTTTGAAGAAGGGGACATGATGATTTGGTTTATGTTTGTAAAGATCACTCTATCTGCTTAATTGAAAATGGACTGGTGTAAAGTGGGGGGTAGTGTGCGGGGGTGTATTATATTATTGTCCTCAATTATTCATTTCTGTCTGGAGGATCATACATTCCTACCTCATTGACTTATAGTCTGGTCATGTGACTTGCTTTGGCCAATGAAATGGGAGTGGGAGTGGCATGTGCCATCTTGGGGCAGAAGCTTTAAGGCATTGTGTGATATGCAATGTCTCTTTTCCTTCCTCCGAAACAACTTGCAATGTTCTAGAAGGAGGCTGTTCCATCTACCCAGGTACAGAGTGAAGGTGACATGGATCAGAGCTGTATCTGACCAGCAATGACCAGGCAGTGTGACCAAAAAATAAATCTTTATTCCTGTAAGCCACTGAGACAAGGAGATAATTTGTTACTGTAGCACCACTTAATCTGGCCTGACTAATACAGAGGCTAAAAATGGAAGTGGAAAAACCAGAAAGAAGACTGTCTCTCTGGCTGAGGTGAGAGATGAGGTGGCCCGGTCCTGGGACCTGGTGGAGGAGTAGGGGGACCTGCGACCCAGCATTAAGTCTCTGTGATGTTTAGCCCTGGCTGGGAGTCAGAGGGACAAACTGAGAGTTTTCCTCTCTGCCTTAGAGTCCACAGGAACCACAGAGCCTGCTTCCTGGGGCATCTGGGCCTTGGTCTTCTGGCTGTTCTGGGTTCCCTCTGTCACCCAAAAGTGCTGGCTACTCAACTCCAAACTCCATGGCGTGCCTTACGTAAAAACACCAGTGTCTCTCTGTGAAATTAGGAATGGCTTGCATGTGGTATAAGGACTGAAACCACTTTTTTGTGTTGATGGCCAGAAGCCTGGATGGAGACACCAAAGTTTGGTACACTTTTTATCCTGGGAGGAGGCAGGCTGAAGACTCCAAGGATAAATGCTCCATAGGAAAAGTCAGGGGAGAAGACACAGGTCATGGTGAGAGAAGGATCTCCAGTGCTTTTTGCATCAGCCAGGGAAACCTGAATGTCTCCAAAAGGTCACCTGCTGGATGGACAGGGCAAGACTTACCATGCTGAGAAGGCCTTTTCCAGGAAAAAGGATTCTGCTTATTGTTGGTAATAACCCAATTCACCATTTATTGAATCATTATTATAAACCAGATACTGCACTAAGTGCTTTCTTACACTGCCTTGTTTAATCTTCATGACAATTCCAAAAGGTAAGATTTACTCATATTAAAAGTGACAAAAGCAATATTTGCCTGATGGGCGATTTCAACCATTGCGGAAATATATAAGGAAGATTGTGAACATCTCCATTCATATCGCTCACAGATATATTCATTTGTCCATTTTGTAGATGAGAAAACCGAGAGCCAGAGAATAATAATAATAATGACAGCTAATATTTCTTGAGCATTTAGGGTGTGCTAGACTCTGCTAAGCACTTTTCACACATTGTCTCATGTAATCCTCACAAGAATTCTTGGAGGGAGGTAGCTATTATCATCCCCATTTTACAGATGAACAGCTGAGCCTCAGAGGCCCAATTAAATGACCTGAAGTTACAAAGGAGGTAAGAGGTGGAGCTGGGATTTGAGCACAGAGCTGTCAGAAAACATTTCATTGAGTGTCTGCCGATTACTCCCTAGGTTCCAGGCCCTGTGTCAGGAGCTGGGAGACAGAAGTACAGAATGCAAACCCTGGCCCTGTGGCCACATTCTTGGGGAGAAGAAGACAACACAGTATTGATAAGGTCTTGTGTGTAAAGCAAAGGGTGTTTCTGTTTGTATTTAAGGGGAGAGGGAGGGAGGGGGATTCTGGGGAAGTTCTGGGAGCTGTTGGAAGCCTTGAGACTCCAAGGTGAACAGAAAGAACCCTGGAGAGGAGTTGCTGGCCCTGGCTCTTTTCCCTGCTCTGCCATCACAGGTATTCATCAACTACCTCTGAGCACCTTCTATTGCCACCAAGGTGACACAGAGCCCAGGTCCACTCTTGTGGTGCTCCCAGCCTTATAGGGAGCAAGTGCCTGAGCAGGTGTAAGGAATGTTGTGAAAGTGGAAATGAAGTTGTGTTCCTTATTGTGGCCCTCGAGGCCAATCTGACCTTTAACCACTCTGGCCACAGCTCCTATCTTGACCCCTCTCGTCTCTGTGCTCAGGCCTCAAGAGCCTTCTCTTAAATTCTTGAATGGTCCAGAGTTCCTACACCCACAGGACCTTTGCACATGCTCTCTCTGCTTTTTCTTCAGATCCCAGGTTTATTATCATTTCATCAAGGAAGCATTCTTGACCCTCATGACAAAGGCCCACCCATTAGATGCCCTTATGGCATTTATGGTTGTGCTGTGAGTAGAAACCTCAGTCCATAAACTCAGATGTGCAAGAAATGGAATCGCTTTATTTTTATGTTCCATTGGTCTATTTGTCTTTCTTTGCATTAATACTACATTATCTTAATTACCTTCACTTTATAATATCTTAATTTTCAGTGGTTTAAGTTCTTTAACTTTGTTCTTCAAGATCATCTTGGCTCTTATTTTTTTTTTTAATTAATTAATTTATTTATTTATTTATTTTTGGCTGTGTTGGGTCTTTGTTGCTGCGTGCAGGCTCTCTTTAGTTGTGGTGAGCAGGTGCTACTCTTCATTGCAGGACGTGGACTTCTTATTACGGTGACTTCTCTTGTTGCAGAGCATGGGCTCTACCCATGTGGGCTTCAGTAGTTGTGGCTTGTGGGTTCTAAAGTGCAGGCTCAGTAGTTGTGGTTCACGGGCTTATTTGCTCCAAGGCATGTGGGATATTCCCGGACCAGGGCTCGAATCCATGTCCTCTGCATTGGCAGGCGGGTTCTTAACCACTGCACCACCAGGGAAGCCTTTGACTATTCTTAACCTCTGCATTTTCATAAAAAAATTTAAAGTTAACTTATTAGTTTCAACCAAAAAAGCTTGCTGGAGTTTGGATTTGGATTACACTGAATCCAAACTTATGGATTCTCTCTAATTTATGGAGAATAGATAGATTTACAATATTGAGTATTCTAATCCATGAACATGGTATACTCTTCTATTGATTTTAAGTCTTTAATTTCTTTGAATAATGTTTTCTAGCTTTCTATGTAGAGGTCTTATACATTTCATTTTAGATTTATTATCAGTTATTTGATATTTTTGGTTCTATTATAAATTATATATTTTTACATTTCATTTTTTAATTATTATTACTAATATATAAATACAATTCAATTGTTTGCTAAATCTGTCAAATCATTTAAATTATTTGTAAATTATTTTAGATTTTCTGTGAACACAACCCCATTGTCTCCTGCTTCTTCCTTTATAATCTTTGTTTCTTTTCTTATCTTATTGTTCTGGCTAGGATCTTCAGCACAATGTTAATTAGAGGTGGTAATAGTAGATATAATTGTCTTATTAGCAACCTCAGAGGAAGGTTCTCAAAATTTTACTCTTGTGTATGATGTTTGCTGTGGTTTTATGTAGATACTTTTTGTCAGGTTAAGAGAATTTTCCTTTTAAATATTTGCTAAAAGTTTTAAAATTGTGAATGGTGTTAAATTTTATCAGATGAGTTTTTTTGCATGTATTGAGATGACTGTGTGATTTTTATCATTTATTTCCTTTATTCTATTAATATGGTCAATTACAATAATTGATTAAAAATTTTTTTGAGGTATAACTGATTTACAATGTTGTGTTAGTTTCTGGTGTACAGCAAAGTGATTCAGAATATATATTATTTTTCACATTCTTTTCCATTATGGTTTACTACAGGATATTGAATATAGTTACCTGTGCTATACAGTAGGACCTTGTTGTTTATCTATTTTATATATAATATTTTGTATCTGCTAGATAATTGATTTTTAAATGTTAAACTAAACCTCTCATTCCTGGGGAGAAAAATCCCAACTCGGTTGTGACCATAATAATCTCTATACACATGGATTTGGTCTGCTTGTATTTTGGTAAGGATTTTTCCATCTATCTAATTTAATCCTTACAAGAACTCTGCAAGGAAGGTAATTATTATCATCTCCACTTTACAAATAAACAACTGAGACTTAGAGTGATTAATTAATCATGAGAGATTGGCCTATAATTTTCTTTTCTTGCAATGTTTTGGTATCAAATTGTTTTAATATATTTTGGCCTCAAAATGTATTAAAAATATGATTTTAAAATACATTCTTTGAAATAGTTTGTGTAAGATTGTTATCATTTCCTCCTTATATGTTTGGAAGAATTCAACAGTGAAACAACCTGCACCTAAAATTTTCTTTGTGATACTTTTATTTTTTTAATGGGCATCTTTTCTTTAAAATATATAGGACTAACCAGATTTTCTATTTCTTCTTCTGTCAGTTTATGTTAGTTGAATTATTTGAGAAATTTGTCCAGTTCATCTAAATTATCATTCATTATTGTAAAACTCTACACAATATCTTTTTTATTAACTTTTATATCTTTTTAATATCTGTAAGCTTTGTAGTGTTGTTTCCTTTTTTTCATTTCAGATTTTGGTTATTTATGCCTTCTCCTACACAAAAGCAGCTTTAGGAAGTTCAATGAAGCTATCCAAGATCTTACCAGCCTAAATACAGCTCAGACTTTTTTACTCTGGATTCTTGCTGCCTCCCTGGGTTTTCCCTGGAAGTAAGATTTATAGATTTTTTTTCAGATTCTATGAAGCTTTCTGGTATTCTATTGTCCTCCTATAATATTTGACCTAGAGGAAGTATAGTGTAGGGTCCACCTTTATCAGAGAGCTATAATCTCTACACCACTCTTCACTACTTCTGTCTCTCCCCAAATCCCACATACCACCCTGCTACACACAGACACATTTACACTTAAATCAGCCCAGGAATCTTTACATAATCTGAGAGATAGGGGAGCTTGCTCTCACTCTTTACATAATCTCCAAAATGTCTCCATGACCTGAGGTTATGATTCTCCTTTTTGAAATTCAAGAGACTTCCATTTTCTTTTCCTGCTGTCTCATTGCTTCCTTGAACTCAGTCAGGTCAGAGCATCGAGAGATGGGGTGAGTGGTTAGAAATGAAGCCTGGAAAGCAGGCAAGTGAGCTTGAGAAAGTCACTTAACCCCTCAGAGCCTCAACTTTCCCAGTTGTAAAATGAAGGTAAAGACCCCTATCCTGCCTGCTCAGAGCGTAAATACAAAAGTCAAATGAATGCTCAAAAGCAAGGATGCTTAAAGATTGTTTATTTTATTGTGAACTATACCATCCACTCAAAAGTTTATATAAACATACATATACAGGGCTTCCCTGGTGGCACAGTGGTTGAGAGTCTGCCTGCCGATGCAGGGGACATGGGTTCGTGCCCCGGTCCAGGAAGATCCCACATGCAGCGGAGCAGCTGGGCCTGTGAGCCATGGCCGCGGAGCCTGCGCATCCGGAGCCTGTGCTCTGCAATGGGAGAGGCCACAACAGTGAGAGGCCCGCGTACCGCAAAAAACAAACAAACAAAAAACCATACACATACAGTTTAAGTAATAGTAATTATAAATAATAGAATACAGTATAATATAATTAATAATAATTATAAAATAGATACCTGTGTCCACATCACCCAGCTCAAGAAATAACTGTACCTTTGAGACTCCTTGTGGATCTCAACAGCTTCTTGCCTTTCTCCCAAGAAGTAACCAGTGTACTGAATTTTGTACTAATTATTCTCTTAATTCTTTTTTGTTTTACTCCTTAAAAAGATATCCCTTGAGTGGTTTTTTTTTAGCTTTGCCTATTTTTGAGCTTTATATAAATGAATTCCACTATATGTGTCTTTTTCTGTGACTTGCTCCATTCAGTCATCATTGTGCTGTGGAAGCCATCCATGTGTTTGTGTGTAGCTGTAATTCATTTTCACTGTTGTGTAATATTCCATGGTAGGAATATACCACAATGGATTTATCCATCTGCAATTGCTGGATGTTTGCATCATTTCTATTTGAGTTATTTCAAATAATGCTCTATGAACATTCTTGTAGATGTCTCCACACCACAGCTATGACCTAATTTTTTTAGGAGTAAAATTGCTGAATCTTAGGGTGTGTGTGTATTTCATTCAAAAACATTATTTATTATTATTTTTCCTATTGCTGCTGTAACAAATTACCACAAACTTAGTGGTTTAAAGAAACACATTTATTATCTTATAGTTCTGAAGATAGAAGTCCAAAATGAGTCTCAGGCTAAAATCAAGGTGTTGTCAGTGCAGTGTAACTTTTAGATGTTCTAGGGGAGAATCTATTTCTTTGTCTTTCCAAACTTCTAGAGGCTTGATTCATAACCCCTTCCTCTATCTTCAAAGCCAACAGTGTAGCATCTTCAAATCTCTCTCTGACTCTGAGGCTTCCCTCTCCCACTTATAAGGACCTTGTGATTACATTGTGCCCACTCATATCATCTAGGATAATCTTCCCATCTCAAGGTCAGCTGATTAGCAACATTAATTCCAGCTGCAATCTTAATTCCCCTTTGCCATGTAAGCTAACATATTCATAGGTTCTGGAGATTAGGATGTAGACATTTCTTGGTGGTGGTGGGGTGAATCATTCTGCTTATTATACTAGATAATGCAAATTGTTTTCTAAAGCTTTTGCCTAGTTATATTTCCACCAATGTAGGTCCATTCCTTTTGTTTTTAAAGACCGACTCTTTACATTTTTATTTATTACATTTTTATTATAATTTCTTATTTTGAAATAGTTTAAAATTCACAGGAAATTTCAGAGATAGTACAAAAGTGTAACATTCACTTGGCTTTTACATGCTCTTTTTTCTTTTTTTTTTTTTTACAACTTTATTGGAGTATAATTGCTTCACAATGGTGTATTCGTTTCTGCTTTATAACAAAGTGAATCAGTTATACATATACATCTGTTCCCATATCCCTTCCCTCTTGCGTCTCCCTCCCTCCCACCCTCCCTGTCCCACCCCTCTTTCTTTCTTTTTCTCTTTCTTTCTTTCTTTCTTTCTTTTTCTTTCTTCTTCCCTCCTTCCCTCCCACCCTCCCTCCCTCCTTCTCTTTCTTTCTTTCTTTTATTCTTTGGTATATTGTTCTGTGACATTTTACTACATGTGTACGTTTGAGCAACCATCACTACAATCAAGATAAAGACCCCTTTTAAACCCTAAGCATGGTACATATCTTCGAGATTATCATGAGAAGGCTGGCCCTGGAGGCCTCCTGTGGGTAAGAAGACTGGCTCAGAGCCAGGGAATGTTCTGGGGTGAGGCCCCGAGGGTGGTAGAGAGAGGGTCATGGCACTTGAGGTGCTGATCTGTTGGGGGGGGCAGCTCTGTCCACAGGCTTCCTAGTGAGGGTCACCTTGACCAAGTCCTTCCCAGCACACCTGAGTACACAGGCAGTAGAGAGAGCAATGACTTTAACTCTTCCAGATTAATCCTGCTAAGTTGCAACAATATTGATATGCTATTATTTTCCATCTTTATTCATCCCCTGGTGAAGAAAGAATGACTCCCCCCAGGCCATTCATAATTGAAAAATGCTTTTAAGGCCTTTTCGAGTTGAATACTAAATTTCGCGAGGTGCCTGCTTTATTGGGCCTCCAGTCACCGATGATACATTTGCTCCCTAATGTTCTTTAAGGAAAGGAGCTTGAGCGGCGTGATAGATGGGACCGATCAGGATCAATGCTCATTAGTGACTCTGGTGGCCAGGTGGGCCAGGGCTGATCACTTGGGTAGATAGACTAGGCAGGGGACAGACTCTCAGCAAGAGACAGGGGCAGGGCCTGTTGGCTGCCATTCACCTTGGACTGTGATTTATCATTCATTCATTCATTCATTCACTCACTCATCCACTCAATAGATTCTTACTTTGCCCACTGTGTGCCAGCCCTGATGCTGGACACAGAAATGGATCACACCCACCCCTGTCCTCAAGGAACTCCAAGGACACACACAAAAAATAAGGGCAATAGAGTGAGTGGTATGTGTCTAAAGCTGGGAGTGTGTTCAGGGCCTGGGGAGCATGAGGGGGAGGTTAGTTTTCCATGGGGAGTTGGCAGGCAGGAAAACTTGATATCAGAAGTGACATTTTAGTGGTGTCCAGTAAATGTTTGGAGTGTGAACAAAGATAATTGCGAGGGTGGGAAGGGTGTTCCTGGCACAGACACCAACATAGGCAAAGGCATGGAGGTGTGACCCACTTGGAGCAAGAAACTAAACCACTTGACTTCTTAGATGAGTCACCCTGGTGACTTCAGAAGTAGCCAAACCTGCAACCCTACTGATCCAACTTACAGAGTCCTGGAACTGACTAAAAAGACAGAATAAAAAGGATCCTCAAAAAACACCTGGCTCGAGCATGAGAGGCGGAGCCTTGGGCACTCCACGATCATGACGAATTGAGGCAGGGATGAGGAGGATGGGGGCATTGGGTGCTTCTGCCAGATGCTAGGGTATGCAGCTGAACCTGGATCCAAAGCAGGCTCACCATATAGACAGGCCCAGAGGACAACACCCGGCTGCAGGATCGAGCGGAGAGCAGGCCGGCCACCCTGTGCCTTTGGATTGGAGAATTTAACCCATTTACATGTAAGTCACGTGGCTGACAAGGTCTTGGTGCTCCAGCTGGGTGTCAGGCCTGAGCCTCTGAGGTGGGAGAGCTGAGTTCAGGACATTGGATTACCAGAGACCTCCCGGTCCCACGTAATATCAATTGGCGTGTGCTCTCCCAGAGATCTCCATCTCAATGATAAGACCCAGCTCCACTCAACTACCAGCAAGCTCCAGAGCTGGACACCCCATGCCAAACAACTAGCAAGACAGGAACACAACCCCACCCAAAAGCAGAGAGGCTGCCTAAAATCATACTAAGTTCACAGACACCTCAAAACATACCACTGGACATGGCCCTGCCCACCAGAAAGACAAGATCCAGCCTCATCCACCAGAATACAGGCACCAGTTCCCTCCACCAGGAAGCCTACACAACCCACTGAACCAACCTTACCCACTGGGGGCAGACACCAAAAACAATGGGAACTATGAACCTGCAGCCTGTGAAAAGGTGACCCCAAACACAGTAAGTTAAGCAAAATGAGGAGGCAGAGAAATAAGCAGCAGATGAAGGAGCAAAGTAAAAACCCACCAGACCAAACAAATGAAGAGGAAATAGGCAACCTACCTGAAAAAGAATTCAGAGTAATGATAGTAAAAATGATCCAAAATCTTGGAAATAGAATGGAGAAAATACAAGAAACATTTAACAAGGAACTAGAAGAACTAAAGAGCAAACAAACAATGATGAACAACACAATAAATGAAATTAAAATATCTCTAGAAGGAATCAATTGCAGAATAACTGAGGAAGAAGAACAGGTAAGTGACCTGGAAGATAAAATAGTAGAAATAACTACTGCAGAGCAGAATAAAGAAAAAAGAATGAAAAGAATTGAGGACAGTTCCAGAGACCTCTGGGACAACATTAAGCACACCAACATTCAAATTATAGGGGTCCCAGAAGAAGAAGAGAAAAAGAAAGGGACTGAGAAACTATTTGAAGAGATTATAGGTGAAAACTTCCCTAATATGGGAAGGGAAATAGTCAATCAAATCCAGGAAGCGCAGAGAGTCCCATACAGGATATATCCAAGGAGAAACATGCCCAGACACATATTAATCAAACTATCAAAAATTAAATACAAAGAAAAATATTAAAAGCAGCAAAGGAAAAGCAACAAATAACATACAAGGGAATCCCCATAAGGTTAACAGCTGATCTTTCAGCAAAAACTGTGCAAGCCAGAAGGGAGTGGCAAGAAATATTTAAGTGATGAAAGGGAAAAACCTACAACCAAGATTACTCTACCCAGCAAGGATCTCATTCAGATTTGATGAAAGGGCAAAACCTACAACAAAGATTACTCTACCCAGCAAGGATCTCATTCAGATTCGATGGAGAAATTAAAACCTTTACAGACAAGCAAAAGCTAAGAGAATTCAGCACCACCAAACCAGCTTTACAATAAATGCTAAAAGAACTTCTCTAGGCAGGAAACACAAGAGAAGGAAAAGATTTACAGTAACAAACCCAAAACAATTAAGAAAATGGTAATAAGAACATACATATTGATAATTACCTTAAATGTAGATGGATTAAAAGCTCCAGCCAAAAGACACACATCGGCTGAATGGATACAAAAACAGGACACGTATATATACTTTCTACAAGAGACCCACTTCAGACCTAAGGACATATACAGACTGAAAGTGAGGGGATGGAAAAAGGTATTCCATGCAAATAGAAATCAAAAGAAAGCTGGAGTAGCAATTCTCATACCAGACAAAATATACTTTAAAATAAAGACTATTACAAGAGACAAAGGACACTACATAATGATCAAAGGATCAATGCAAGAAGAAGATATAACAATTGTAAATATGCACCTCAAAGGGGAGCACCTCAATACATAAGGCAAATGCTAACAACCATAAAAGGGGAAATGACAGTAACACAACAATAGTGGGGGATTTTAACTCCCCACTTTCACCAATGGACAGATCATCCAAAATGAAAATAAATAAGGAAACACAAGCTTTAAATGACACATTAAACAAGATGGACTTAATTGATATTTACAGGATATTCCATCTAAAAACAACAGAATACACTTTCTTCTCAAGTGCTCATGGAACATTCTCTAGGATAGATCAAATCTTGGGTCACAAAACAAGCCTTGGTATATTTAAGAAAATTGAAATCGTATCAAGTATCTTTTCCGACCACAACGCTATGAGACTACATATCAATTACATGAAAAAAACTGTAAAAAATACAAACACATGGGCTTCCCTGGTGGCGCAGTGGTTGGGAGTCCGCCTGCCGATGCAGGGGACATGGGTTCGTGCCCCGGTCCAGGAAGATCCCACATGCCGCGGAGCGGCTGGGCCCATGAGCCATGGCCGCGGAGCCTGCGCGTCCGGAGCCTGTGCTCCGCAACGGGAGAGGCCACAACAGTGAGAGGCCCACGTACAGCAAAAAAAAAAAAAAAAACAAACACATGGAGGCTAAACAATACACTACTAAATAACCAAGAGATCACTGAAGAAATCAAAGAAGAATTAAAAAAAAACCTAGAAACAAATGACAATGAAAACACGATGACCCAAAACCTATGGGATACAGCAAAAGCAGTTCTAAGAGGGAAGTTTATAGCAATACGACCCTACCTCAACAAGCAGAAAAATCTCAAAACAACAACCTAAACTTACACCTAAAGCAATTAGAGAAAGAAGAACAAAAAACCCCAAAGTTAGTAGAAGGAAAGAAATCATAAAGATCAGATCAGAAATAAATGAAAAAGAAATGAAGGAAACAATAGCAAAGATCAATAAAACTAAAAGCTGGTTCTTTGAGAACATAAACAAAATTGATAAACCATTAGCCAGACTCATCAAGAAAAAAAAGGAGAAGACTCAAAGCAACAGAATTAGAAATAAAAAAGAAGTAACAACTGACACTGCAGAAATACAAAGGATCAGAGAGATTACTACAAGAAACTATATGCCAATAAAATGGACAACCTGGAAGAAATGGACAAATTCTTAGAAAAACACAATCTTCCAAGACTGAACCAGGAAGAAATACTAAATATAAACAGACCAATCACAAGCACTAAAATTGAAATTGTGATTTAAAATCTTCCAACAAACAAAAGCCAAGAACCAGATGGCTTCACAGGCGAATTCTATCAAACATTTAGAGAAGAGCTAACACCTATCCTTCTCAAGCTCTTCCAAAGTATAGCAGAAGGAGGAACACTCCCAAACTCATTCTACCAGGCCACCATCACCCTGATAACAAAACCAGAAAAAGATGTCACAAAAAAAAGAAAACTACAGGCCAATATCACTGATGAACATAGATGCAAAAATTCTCAACAAAATACTAGTAAACAGAATCCAACAGCACATTAAAAGGATCATACACCATGATCAAGTGGGGTTTATCCAGGAATGCAAGGATTCTTTAATATATGCAAATCAATCAATGTGATATGCCATATTAACAAATTGAAAAATAAAAACCATATGACTGTCTCAATTGATGCAGAAAAAGCTTTCAGCAAAATTCAACACCCATTTATGATAAAACCCTCCAGAAAGTAGGCATAAAGGGAACTTAACTCAACATAATAAAGGCCATATATGACAACTCACAGCCATTATCGTTCTCAGTGGTGAAAACTGAAACCATTTCCACTAAGATCAAGAACAAGACAAGGTTGCCCACTCTCACCACTATTATTCAACATAGTTTTGGAAGTTTTAGCCACAGCAATCAGAGAAGAAAAAGAAATAAAAGGAATCCAAATCGGAAAAGAAGAAATAAAACTGTCACTGTTTGCAGATGACATGACACTATACATAGAGAATCCTAAGGATGCTACCAGAAAACTACTAGAGCTAATCAATGAATCTGGTAAAGTAGCTGGATACAAAATTAATGCACAGAAATCTCTTGCATTCCTATACACTAATGATGAAAAACCTGAAAGAGAAATTAAGGAAACACTCCCATTTACCATTGCAACAAAAAGAATAAAATACCTAGGAATAAACCTCCTTAAGGAGACAAAAGACCTGTATGCAGAAAGCTATAAGACACTGATGAAAGAAATAAAAGATGATACCAACAGAGGGAGAGATACACCATGCTCTTGGATTGGAAGAATCAGCATTGTGAAAATGACTCTACTACCCAAAGCAATCTACAGATTCAAGGCAATCCCTATCAAACTACCAATGACATTTTTCACAAAAATAGAACAAAAAATTTCACAATTTGTATGGAAACACAAAAGACCCCAAATAGCCAAAGCAATCTTGAGAACAAAAAATGGAGCTGGAGGCATCAGGCTCCCTGACTTCAGACTATACTACAAAGCTACAGTAATCAAGACAGTATGGTACTGGCACAAAAACAGAAATATAGATCAATGGAACACGATAGAAAGCCCAGAGATAAACCCATGCACATATATATGGTCACCTTATCTTTGATAAAGGAGGCAAGAATATAAAATGGAGAAAAGACAGCCTCTTCAATAAGTGGTGCTGGGAAAACTGGACAGCTACATGTAAAAGAATGAAATTAGAAAAATCCCTAACACCATACACAAAAATAAACTCAAAATGGATTAAAGACCTAAATTTAAGGACAGACACTATCAAACTCTTAGAGGAAAACATAGGCAGAATGCTCTATGACATAAATCACAGCAAGATCCTTTTTGACCCACCTCCTAGAGAAATGGAAATAAAAACAAAAATAAACAAATGGGACCCAATGAAACTTCAAAGCTTTTGCACAGCAAAAGAAACCATAAACAAGACCAAAAGACAACCCTCAGAATGGGAGAAAATATTTGCAAAAGAAGCAAGTGACAAAGGATTAACCTCCAAAATATACAAGCAGCTCATGCAGCTCAATATCAAAGAAGCAAACAACCCAATCCGAAAATGGGCAGAAGACCTAAATAGACATTTCTCCAAAGAAGATATACAGATTGCCAACAAACACAGGAAAGGATGCTCAACATCACTAATCATTAGAGAAATGCAAGTCAAAACTACAGTGAGGTATCACCTCACACTGGTCAGAATGGCCATCATCACAAAATCTACAAACAATAAATGCTGGAGAAAGTGTGGAGAAAAGGGAACCCTCTTGCACTGTTGGTGGTAATGTAAATTGATACAGCCACTATGGAGAACAGTATGGAGGTTCCTTAAAAAACTACAAATAGAACTACCATACTACCCAGCAATCCCACTACTGGGCATATATATACCCTGAGAGAACCATAATTCAAAAAGAGTCATGTACCACAATGTTCTTTGAAGCTCTATTTACAATAGCCAGGACATGGAATCAACCTAAATGTCCATTGAGAGATGAATGGATAAAGAAGATGTGGCACATATATACAATGGAATATTACTCAGCCATAAAAAGAAACGAAATTGAGTTATTTGTAGTGAGGTGGATGGACCTAGAGTCTGTCATACAGAGTGAAGTAAGTCAGAAAAAGAAAAACAAATACCGTATGCTAACACATATATATGGAATCTAAAAAAAAAAAAAAAGGCTCTAAAGAACCTAGGGACAGGACAGAAATAAAGACACAGACATAGAGAATGGACTTGAGGACATGGGAGGGGGAAGGGTAAGCTGGGATGAAGTGAGAGAGTGGCATGGACATATATACACTACCAAACGTAAAATAGATAGCTAGTGGGAAGCAGGCACATAGCACAGGGAGATTAGCTCGGTGCTTTGTGACCACCCAGAGGGGCGGGATAGGGAAGGTGGGAGGGAGATGCAAGAGGGAGGGGATATGGGGATATATGTATACGTATAACTGGTTCACTTTGTGATACAGGAGAAACTAACACACCATTGTAAAGCAATTGTACTCCAATAAAGATGTTTTAAAAAAAGAAAAACACACCTGGCTCAGCCCCTTGTGATTTGGCAACCGCTGGGCAACCATCCCTGAGAAAGGAAGGGACTTGCTCAGGTCTCACAGCTGGATAATGGGGAGGAGGTCCAGCACCCTGGGGGAGCCCCAGGCTGAGATTCCAACAATACATCTGTGGCCTCATGGAGACCAAATTTCCACTTTGGCATTGACCTTGGGCCTTGGTTTGTCATGACACACAAACATGGGTTCATTACATGAAACTTGAAATCCCTCCAGCTACCAAACTCTATGAAGCCCAGAGAGAGTAGAAGTCTTATGTTAGATCACACACACCTAAGTAGTGACACAGGTAGATGGGGAGTGGGGGCATAAAAATAAATTTAAGAGAGAAAAAGTGGGTGGTGGGAGAAGCCCACTCATAAAACTTGATGAGCGCCCAGGGCAATGGGCTCTTTATTTGCATTTTCTCCTTTAATCTCTAAGCAGCCTTGCTGGTACACCATGCACCCCCATTTTGCAAGGGAAACTGAGGACTCAGAGGTGAGGTGACTTGCCCAAGGTCACACAAGGTGGACCAGGATTTGAACCCAGGTTTTGTAATAAAATTTCAAAGCCCATGTGCTTTCCATTGTCCTGGGCTGTCCCCTCAGGGGCCTCAGAGAGAAATGGAGGCAGTCACAGGACAACTGCCCCTTCTGTGGTCCCTCTGGGGGCCTCGGGGCTGGCTCAGCCCAGGTGTCTAACCACCACATATGAATGTCAAAGACTGTGTCAAGTCATAAAGTGACCAGGTCAGTCCTGTCCTTTGTTCTCCCCCAAGGAGGCTGTTGCTCAGTCTCTGTCCAAAGACAGGGGCAGAGGCTTAGGAGGGGGATGGAACCTGGGAGAGGGCAGCCAGAATGGGCAGAAGGGGAGGGTCCAGGGCCTCAGCTCTGGATCTCTCGTTCCTCCCTGGGCAGGCCTCTCTCCCCAGGGCCTGCTGAGGACCCAAGAGGCCTTGGTCTGGCCCAGTCCTGATACAGGGAAGAGGCAGTCAGGCCTCTCACCCCTGCAGTTCGTCCCAGGCCTCGTGCCTGAGCTGTGTGGCCTTAGGATCAAGTCCCTGCCCCGTGAGTGACACCATCCTGGTGGCCCATGAAGACGCTGGAGCCAGCAGAGCTATGTGCTGCCACTTCTCGCCTCCTCCTCAGGCCCGGAGAGGCAGCCAGAAGCAGCACAGCTCCTGGCACAGTCGCAGGGCCCAGCTGCATCTTGGGGACATGCTGCCTTCGTTCAGTGGACCTCACCCTGGCAGCCTCACCCAGCGTGATGGCCCACAGACCCCTTCTCTTCCTGCCTCCTTGAGCCATCCAGCTCTGAATCAAGATCCCTCCAGCACTAACAGGACCTGGCAGGACCCACTGCCCAGTGGGAACAGTGGTTGGTTGGGGTGCCCCACCCGAGAGACAGGTGGTCTGAGGCTTTCATCCCTCCCCAGTCTCTGCCCCTCCAAGCTGCTCTTCCTCTTCCTCAAAGTGCTGCATAATTTCTCACCCTGGCACCTTTCCCCAGATCTTGGAGGGACCAGCTCTTGGACACTCAGGTGTAGCCCAAGCATCACCTCCTCAGAGAGGAGCCCCAAACAGAAGATGTGCTCCCCCCCACCTCATCCCCTTTAAGGCACTTACCTCTCTGAAATCACCTTGTTTACATATCTGTTTAATTTATGTTTTAACCATCTCCCCCCACCCAGGCCATCTCATTTATTATCGATTAAATGAATGAATGAATGTGTGAGTGAATGAGTGGATGAATGAATGGTCACCTGCCTCTCACTCAGCACTTTGAAGGGGCACTGTGGCTTAGTGGTTAGAGACAAACTGGAGCTGGGTTTAAATCCCTGTTCTGCCACTTACCAGTTGAGGATGCTAAACAAGCGATCTCAATTCTCTGGGTCTCTGTTTTCTCATCTGGAAAGTGGGACTAATAACAATGTTCTCCAGGATATTTGAGTGGCGTAAACAAGAGCGCAGAGGTGAGCGTCTCACACAGTAAGAGCTCCCGGCAAGGTAGCTGATGTATCTCTGGGCCAAAGATTTCCTCCGGGTGAGTGGGGCCGGGTCAAGGCAGGCTGGGTGTAGGTGAGCTCTGGACCTCAGTTCCTGCATCTGAGACATGAGCAGACTCATTTTGTATGAAGATACAGGAGAGAGCATTTGGGGAAATGCTTCACACACTGAGGAGTCAGACAGGCCTGGGTTTGTACCATGACTTGGAGAATCACCAGCTGTGTGATCTTGGCAAAAACATCAACCTCGCTGAAGCTGGGTCCACATGCAGAAATGGGGCCAGTACTGAGGATCCTGGCTTGGAGGGCTACCCTTGGGGTGCTCACCAAAGATGCTGCATGGAGACAGGTGATGAAGGAAGAATTACAGCCCAGTATAGAGAGTGCACTCATACAGGGTGTCCGGGGGTGCTGTGGGAACCAGCAGAGGGTCCTAACCCAGACTCTGGGTTAAAGAGAGCTTCCTGGTAGGGATGGCATTGAAGCCAAGACCAGGAAGAATAGCATATACAAAGGCCCAGAGATGAGCAAGAGCCTGTCCTCCATAGCCCCCTCACACTGGCTTTAAAGACATCCCTCCCTTCAGGGCCCTCCATGCCTTCCCAGGAAGGGATGTTTAAAACCCAGGATTTTAAAATATCCCAACATAATATGGAGCCTGTGGATCTCTGAACTCAGGCAATCGGCCATCCGCATCTGTATAAGTTAGCTTGGGCTGCTATAACAAAATATCGCAGACATTTATTTCTCACAATTCTGGAGGCTGGGAAATCCAAGATCACGGTGCTGGCTGATGAGATCCCTGGTGAGGGCTGTCTTCCTGGCTTGCAGACTGCCACCTTCTCGCTGAGTCCTCACATGGTGGTGAGAGTGAGAGAGTGAGTGATCTTTCTCTCTCTTCCTCTTCTTATAAAACCATTAGTCCCATCATGAGGGCTCCACCCACATGACTTCATCTAACCCTAATTACCTCCCCAAGGCCCTATCACTGTAGGGTATTAGGGCTTCAACATATGAATTTGTGGGGACACAATTCAATACACATCAGCATCTGCCAGTGGGCTGAGGGCAGAACAGGAGCACATGGGAGCTGGAAGGACCCTCAGTGGTTTTATTCTAGAAGTTCAGCCTTGTGAAGGCAGTTGCTGTGTCTGTCTGGTGCCCAGAAAACTGTGTGGTACCTAGTAGGTGCTGGAGCCATACTCGTTAAATGGAAGAAGGAATCCAGCATACTTCCATCAGAGGGAGAAGCTGAGGCTGAGCCAGGACAGAGGACATGTCCGGCATCACAATGAAGGCTAATGACCAGTCTGGGACCAGACTGACCCTCAGACCAGGCTAACCCAATCTGGCACAGGATGAGGTCTCAGGTGACAGGGAAGTCACCTGACAAGGTCAGGTTCCGGAGACAGGGAAGACCCAGAGTGTGCCAGCACTGCTCTCTCTTCCTTCAGCTTCATCTTCATCCTTGCAGTCAGCAATTACTTATTAAGTACCTACTATGTGCCAGGGACCATTCTTGTGCTGGGGATGCAGCAGTGAAAAAAACTGACACAGTGTCTGATTTCATGGAGTCTATACTACTGGGGAGAGGCAGAAAAGATGAATAATTAAAATAGATAGGATGGGAAAACTGGACAGCTACATGTAAAAGAATGAAATTAGAACAATCCCTGACACCATACAAAAAAAATAAACTCAAAATGGATTAAAGACCTAAATGTAAGGACAGACACTATCAAACTCTTAGAGGAAAACATAGGCAGAACGCTCTATGACATAAATCACAGCAAGATCCTTTTTGACCCACCTCCTAGAGAAATGGAAATAAAAACAAAAATAAACAAATGGGACCTAATGAAACTTAGAAGCTTTTGCACAGCAAAGGAAACCATAAACAAGACGAAAAGACAACCCTCAGAATGGGAGAAAATATTTGCAAGCAAAGCAACTGACAAAGGATTAATCTCCAAAATATACAAGCAGGTCATGCAGCTCAATATCAAAAAAACAAACAACCCAATCCAAAAATGAGCAGAAGACAGACATTTCTCCAAAGAAGATATACAGGTTGCCAACAAACACAGGAAAAGATGCTCAACATCACTAATCATTAGGGAAATGCAAATCAAAACTACTATGAGGTATTACCTCACACTGGTCAGAATGGCCATCATCACAAAATCTACAAACAATAAATGCTGGAGAAGGTGTGGAGAAAAGGGAACCTTCTTGCACTGTTGGTGGGAATGTAAATTGATACAGCCACTATGGAGAACAGTATGGAGGTTCCTTAAAAAACTACAAATAGAACTACCATATGACCCAGCAATCCCACTACTGGGCATATACCCTGAGAGAACCATAATTCAAAAAGGGTCATGTACCACAATGTTCACTGAAGCTCTATTTACAATAGCCAGGACATGGAATCAACCTAAATGTCCATCGACAGAGGAATGGATAAAGAAGATGTGGCACATATATACAATGGAATATTACTCAGCCATAAAAAGAAACGAAATTGAGCTATTTGTAGTGAGGTGGATGGACCTAGAGTCTGTCATACAGAGTGAAGTAAGTCAGAAAGAGAAAAACAAATACCGTATGCTAACACATATATATATGGTATCTAAAAAAAAAAAAGGTTCTGAAGAACCTAGGGACAGGACAGGAATAAAGACGAAGACATAGAGAATGGACTTGAGGACACGGGGAGGAGGAAGGGTAAGCTGGGACAAAGTGAGAGAGTGGCATGGACATATATACACTACCAAAAGTAAAATAGATAGCTAGTAGGAGCTGCATAGCACAGGGAGATAGCTCGGTGCTTTGTGACCACCTAGAGGGGTGGGATAGGAGGGTGGGAGGGAGACACAAGAAGGAAGAGATATGGGGATATATGTATAGGTATAGCTGATTCACTTTGTTATATAGCAGAAACTAACACACCATTGTAAAGCAATTATACTCCAATAAAGATGTTAAAAAAATAGGATATCATGTGATGGCAAATGCCATGGAGAAAAACAAAAATATGCAGAGCAAGAGGGGCAAGAGAGAACAAGAAGCTGGGAATTCTTACAGACAGATGTGTCAGGGAAAGCATCTCTGATAAGGTGACATTTGAGTGAGATCTGAGAGAAGATGCGGGGGCTTTAAAATATGTCCACAAATTCTCTGGTATTCTTCCCTTCAAGAGATAGAGCTTAATTGTCCTCTCTTTGAGTGTGGACTGGACTTGGTGACTCACTTTTAACACGTGGAATGTACCAGAAATGATAGCATATGACTTCCAGGTACGTTACAAGATACACTGCAGTTTCCAGCTTGCTCTCAGATCACCTGCTCCAGGGAAAGCAGCTGCCACATCGTGAGAACACTCAAGCAGCTCTGTGGCGAGGCCCACCTAGTGAGGACCTGACCCCTCCTGCCAACAGCTAGAGTGAGCCATCTGGAAAGTGAGCCCTTCAGGCCCGGTCAAGCCTTCAGATGACTGCAGCCTCCTCAGAGAGCCTGAGCTAGAACCAGCCACTCCTGAATTCTTGACCCAGAGGAACTGTGTGATAATAAATGTTTGTCATTTTAAGCCACCAAATCTGTGGGTAATTTGTTATGCAGCAATAAATAACAAATACAGAAGAGGAGGGGCCAACCCCATGGATACCTGGTGGGGAGTGTGATCCAAGCAGAGGGGCAGCAGGTGCAAAGGCCCTGAGCCTCCATGAGAGGAAGGCAGAGACTCCACCAGTGGCTCAGCCCTTGCCTGTTTGGTTTTACGTTTCTTCATTTGTCAAAGGCAGGAAACGGTACCAATTTTGCCTATCTCAAAGGACATTATTCAATGAGAAATTCGACTGCACACCTAGGAAGGCTCAGAGAGGGCTGGGTCTCACTCAGCCACACAGCCAGATAGGGCCAGCCTGAGATGCAGGCCGTGCCTGCTGACCATGATTTCTGACCCCTTCCTAGACCTCCTGGATGAGACTCCCCAGAGAGGATCCTGGGAGCCTTTTTTTTTTTTTTTTCAGCACGCAGGCCTCTCACTGTTGTGGCCTCTCCCGTTGCGGAGCACAGGCTCCAGAAGCGCAGGCTCAGCGGCCATGGCTCACGGGCCCAGCCACTCCACGGCATGTGGGATCTTCCCGGACCAGGGCACGAACCCGTGTCCCCTGCATCGGCAGGCGGACTCTCAACCACTGCGCCACCAGGGAAGCCCCGAGGGAGCCATATTTTTATTTATCTCCTGGGTGATTTGGATCCATACACATGTTTGCGAGCCCCTGCCCTGCAGTCCTCAGTTTCCTCAAGCTCTCTGCACTTCCTGATCTCCCTCAGTCCAACTGGCCAAGACCTTCTCATCCTCAAAACCTACCCCAGGCTTCACCTCCTCTGGGGAGCCCTCCCCTTACTCTCCTCCAACCCCTAGATTCGGACATTTCTGCCACTGGCTCACCTCTGAGCCTTGCTTTGGCTTCTCTGGCACAGACATGTTCTTGATTGCTCATGCTGTGGCTCTTGAACATTGTGTTGTAATTATTTGTTTAGATTCTGAGTCTCTGAAGTTGACGAACATGTATGATATACATCGATATAAGACCAGAAGTCAGTAAAGGTCAGTACATTCTCTTCTGCAGCCTATTGTCTAGTAAGCCCTCAGCAAAATGTTCTGGCTGATAGAAGGGTGAAAAGATGGAAAGAAAATTGGAAGAAAGGTTAGGAAGGAGGATGGGAAGAAGATGGCGGAGAGGGATGGGAAGACGACTTGGAAGAAGGATGAGAGGAAGGATGGGAGAAGGGGTGGGAGGAGGGATGAAAGGAGGAACCAGGAGGAGGGATGGGAGGAAAATGAAAGGAAGGCTTGCAGGAGGTGTGAAGAGGGATTACAGGACAGTGAGGGGACGTGTGGGAGGAGGGGTGGGGGAGGGGTGGGAGAAAGAGTGATGAGAGGAGGAGGGAGGAAGACTGGGAGGATGGATGGGAGGATGGATGAGTGGATGAATGAATGGATGAGTGGATGAATGAACGAATGAATGAATACAAGAGTGGGTGAACACAGCCTCTCCAACCACTGTACCTCCATCCACCCAGACCAGAGCTGCAGCTCATGATAACTCCAGTGGGCTCACTCAGTTAACCAGGCCCCTGTTTTACTAACGGTCTCTTCTGCAGCAGAGGCAATTAGAGTCAACGGCTGGAAGCTTCTCCCCAGGCAGCCCCACCTGCCTTGTCCTGTCCCATTAACTTCCAATTCAACAGCCATCCCCGACCTGCAATGTATAATGAAAGACATTCAAAATATATCCAAATGGCATGAGTATTGATTTATTAATGCTGGGGAATGTTGCTCTAATTGAATTGAGATCCAGGAAGTAAGTTAATGTAGCTGACGGTGCTACAGGAATTGAATTACCCCAGGGCCCAGAATTATTACCTTTTCACTCTCTTTGTTGTCAGTGGGATAAATAACAAATCAATTGACGATTCACCCTGGTGGCCAAAAGAAAAAAAAAAAAGAAAAAAAGAAAAGAAAAGAGAAGAAAGAGTCCACAGAGCCCTGAATAGAGACTGAGGAATGGGTGTGGGTGAGGGGTGGGGAGTTTCCCGGAGGAGGTGGAGTGAGAAGGTGAGCAGAGGAGGGTCTGTCTCCAAGCCCAGGGCCCTTCCTTCTCTAGTCTAGCAGCCAGAGTTCCCTAAAACACTAGCTGCACAGACAGAAAGGGCCGTCATTGCTGGCTGTGAGCTGAGGGCCAGAGATGGGGAAGGACTCAGGTCAAGTCACACAGCGAGTCTCCCCATAATTCTCACCACCTCCCTGGCCTCAGCTGTTTGCACGTCCCTGGTTGAAAGCTTTTCTCCTAAAGCCTCTTCAGATGTCTGCTCTGGTCTTTCCTGCTCCCTCCTTCTCCAGGTTTCTCTTCCCCTGAGGGTCCTCTGTGGTACCAGGTGTCCACTGGACAGAGGCCTTTGAGGACTGAATGCTGAGGGCTGAATGTTCCCTCACCTGGCCACTGAGAGATTCATGCTAGGATTCTGGAAACTTCTCAGAGGATGAAAGACTCTGGTCTGCTCCATCGTGGGGAAGAACCTCAGGAGTGAAGCCAGGAGACTCTGATTTCAACTAGCATCTCCCTCCCTTCGTCCTGTTCCTCTTTATCATCCCTATGTGTCTTCCAGCCTTTTCCTTCCTCTCCTTCAGTGGGGGACCTTTTGCAGGAATAAACTGTCTCTCTGAAATAGAGGACCATGGAAATAGACAAAGTTCTCTTACAAGCCCAGCTTGGCTTTGTGGCCCCAGGTAATCGGGTTCACATCTCTGAGCCTTAGTTTCCCCACCTGTCAAATGGGAACGAAACCCCTTGGAGCCTCGTGAGATAGTGGCTCAGAAGTGCTTCAGAAAACATGGAGCGGATGACGGCCAGGGCTGGCGAGTGTCTGCCAGGGACCACACACTCTCCCGCCAGACGCCTCTGGCCGTTGGCTGTCCAGATGGGTGTCTGCAAAGCAGCCCGGCTGGCCTTGTTCTGGTCAAGGAAGAGAAAGGCTGAGTTAATTAAATCAGCAGCTAACAGTGCAGGTTACCCACAAAAGTGAACTTTAGTGCCCCTAAAACCACTGACCAAAGGAGAGCTGGGAAAAAAATGAAACCACAGTTGGAGTAAAATGGAAAAAGAAATCATCAGCTCTGCATCACTTCAGCCGGCCACAGGTATCAGAACATTAATTGGTCTTTGACTTGATTTGGCTGTGGGAGTCAGGGCTTCAGGGAGTCCAACCCAGCACCATGGGGCTGGCCGCAGGGGATGCTGGGAGGCGGCTGGCCGCAGGGACGGGAGGAGGGGAGGAGGGGGGAGGGGGAGGGGAGGAGGGGGTGCAGGGCGGGCTGGGAGGGAGGGAGGGAGGGGCGGGTGTGCGGGAGTGTGGAAATGGGTGTAAGCGTGGGG
This sequence comes from Mesoplodon densirostris, assembly GCF_025265405.1. Taxonomy (NCBI): domain Eukaryota; kingdom Metazoa; phylum Chordata; class Mammalia; order Artiodactyla; family Ziphiidae; genus Mesoplodon; species Mesoplodon densirostris. Next base: position 20,569,304 of record NC_082662.1, on the reverse strand, counting down.
GGCACCGGAGCGTGGTGGGTGGACCCTGTCATGCCCAGTGTCTCATGAGAAAAGCTCAAACAGCTTGGTACCTCCAATGCTCTCGACACCAATTTGTTGTTACTATTTTTCACAGTCACTCTAGCAAGAGGGGGGTGATTCCACGAAGGAGGGGGAGGCTCACAGATGTGCTCCTAGCAGGTCGCTAGGGAAGGCACCAACCACAGTGGCAGCAGTAACTGCGAAGACGATGGTGATGTTTGTTCCTATTTAGAAAGTGGCCGCTTGGACGTAGAGCGCAGTGCCAGGCACAGAGGAGGCGTGCGAAGAATTTGGGTTGAGATGAATTTTCCTAGACTCAGAATTGACTCCCTGGACAGCCAGCCACCTCTTGTGCCTGGCCCAGACCCTGCCCTCCCCCCTGCCCCACCTCACCCCCCGCCAATGGCTTCTCAGGGGCTGACTTGAAGGAGGCTGGGTTGGGGGCAACCCAGCCCCTCCATAGCTTCCCGCATGTTCAAGCCAGCTTCGGGTATTAAAGTTTACTCTGGCGAGTGGCTTTTCTTCTGCTGTAGCTGCTGCTCTGACACTGATAGCCCGTGGCAGCAGAGACCACGGCCAACTCCTCCACCTGCCACCGGCCTGCTGGACATGCTCGTGGAACCCCGGGCACGGAGAGCCATGGATCTGAGGGCGGGTCCTCCCCTGCTGGGGGAATGTTCAGTGGAGCCCACGGCCTGAGCACCTGGAAGCAGCTTTGGAGTGTCAGGAGTGAGTGAGCTCCTCGCAGCCGTGTCCTACGTCTCACCCAGTGCTCTGAGCCAAGGAAGGCCTGCTTGGCTCCCCAGGCCTCTTTATCAAGCCCGGGACACTGTGGGCAAGAAGGGCTCTTAGATCATCTGTCTGCCCCTCAGTTCATATAGGAAGCAACTGAGGCACAGAGAAGGGGAGGGATTTGCTTGAGGTCACACAGCAAGTCAAAACCCAGCTCTCCAGGGCTCCAGTTGAAGGTATTTTCCTCTGAAACTTCCAGGCTTCCAGGGGTCATGTATGTGGCATTAAAACCACAGCTCGGGCTTCCCTGGTGGCGCAGTGGTTGAGAGCCCGCCTGCCGATGCAAGGGACATGGGTTCGTGCCCCGGTCCGGGAAGATCCCACACGCCGCGGAGCGGCTGGGCCCGTGAGCCATGGCTGCTGAGCCTGCGCGTCCGGAGCCTGCGCTCCGCAACGGGAGAGGCCACAACAGTGAGAGGCCCGCGTACTGCAAAACAAACAAACAAACAAACAAACAAAAACAGCTCAAGCTGCAAAGTAGGAAGCTGACATTGGCTTCAGTGTCAGGGAAGCAGAGGGAGTGCTGGAGACTGTGACAACCTGGAGAGCCCATGCCTGGTCCCCAGAGGCAGCCGGCACTCAGCCCGTACCGTGCAGGAAGGTGCGCCTCATTTTGTCAGAACGTCTGCTTTCTCAAGTGAAGCTAAAAATTTGAGCTTTTATGTGAAGTTCTACAATTGTGAAATGTTGGCAAAACTCAAAAAATTTAACAGCATGGTGACATGCAAAGCAAAATGACACGTTTGCTGCCTGTGGGCCGCAGGTGGTGACTTTGGGGCTTTCTCGGGACTTGGTGGCTGGGATTGCAGGAAGAGGTGAAAGGCTGGGTCCTGTAAGAGGATGTGAGCTTTGAGACTCTGTCGTTGGCTTACTGCAGTCATTCATTCACTCCTTGTGGTCTGGGCATTACTGTCTATCTGCTTTGTCCCAGGGCAGAATGAACCTGTCTGAGCTTCCCAACATCCCAGCGGCAAGGATGGGGGCAAGGAAGGATTTCGGAGAACGTAGGAGCCTCCTGCTGCCTCTCCCCCCATCTTCCTGGGCAAGGGGCAAGGCTTCCTTGGTGTGGCAGAAGGTTGAACTGAGCTGCAGACCCTCCATCAGACACCCAGCCCTTAGTCCTGGTCCCACTCCTACGCTGGGGATTAAAATCCTGGATCAGACAGACCTGGGTTCAAATTCTGACTCTGCCACTGACAAGCTGTGTGACCTTGAGCAAGTGGTTACCCTCTCTGAGCCTCTGTAAAGAAGACATTGCAGATGCCTGGCTGTGTCCCCCTGGCACTCATTTCTTCACACTCAGGGCTGCTTACTGCAAACTCCACGACTCTTTCTGAGGGCCTTCCCTGGCTGTTGAGCAAGATAGGTGCTCACGGGCCAGGCTGTGAGTCCTGGAGCAAGAATGCCCGTGAAGCCCCCCTCAGGCAATGAAACACAGGGCATCCGAGGACAAATATCCAAGCTCCTTCACCCTTCGGTTGGGATAATTCTGAGGCATATTTTGCACCATCTCCCAAGTTCCCCAAGGGGATCACCTCCAGTTGCTGCAGCGGTAATTTGCTGGATGACTCACCCTTCAGGGCTTTCTGCCCTCCCCTGCCTTATCTCCCCTCTTCCTTACCAGTGTTCCCTGGTGTCACCTCCTAAATACACTACTCACGGTAAGCTCTTGTCTCGAGGTCTGCTTGTAGAGGAAACTAAACAAAGAACCTCAGTTTACTCAGCTGTCAAATGGGTGCGGTTAATATCTCTGGAAGTGCCATGAGGGCAAACAATTTCCCCCACACATAATATGCCCAGGAGCCATCAGCCTGAAAACCTTCCCTCGATAGGAGGTGGCTTTTGTTATTACTGATGATATCATTGTGATATTGGGGCTGACCCCCAGTCCCAAGGCCACGACCTTTAGGGCAGCTTGGAGGTGGAAGCCCGGCTGCCCCAGGAGGGCCTCCGGGATGGACGGAGGGCTCAGGGTGGAAGGGCAGGGAAGACTGTGGCCTCCACGGTGGGGAGGGTGGAGTCTGTGTAGCAAAGAGGGTTGGGCCCCGGGGGAGCCCATCTGCCCGCCCCCCCCCCCCGCCACCCCAGGCCTCGGAGTGGTTAGTGAAAATGGTGCTAATGGGGCCAGGCCCAGCTGTGACCATCACCATCAAGGGGGAGGGGGCGGGGTGAGGCTCAAGGGAGGGGCAGGTGTAGGGTGGGTGAGGGAGGTCCTGCAGCCTGGCCTGCCCAGCACCCACTCACCCAGTGCTCCGGAGAGGCCGGGTCTGCTTCCCTCAGCTCAGGAGGCTTCCGGGGGGGTGGCGGAGGAGGCTGGGATGCCCTAAGCTGTCTCCTTGGAAGATCAAATACAAGTCTTCAACCTGCCCAGATTCTGGTAGGTTCTTGAGCCAGGACCTTGGGCAAGACGCTTCCCAGCTCTGAACCTGTTTCCTCGTCTTTAAAAATGGAGCTAATGATAATATGACTTCCTAGGGTTGTTTTGAAGGGTCAGTAAAAGTAAAGTTGGGCCGGAGAAGGAGAAGAGTGAGCAAGCTTCCTGCCTAAGAAAGGGCATATGGCCTCCTCCCACTGCCGGGACCTCTGCTTGCCCCTCTCTCGCTGCCCCTGCTGTGGTCTGGAGCTGGGGGTGGAGCCCCAGCACCATCTCTGACTTCCCTGCCTTTCGCCTCAAACCTCACACAAAGCCCCAGGGGCTATGGTGGCTGCAGGGTCTTTATGAGCAAAGGGATGCTGCTCCCCTAAAGATAAAGGGGTTAGGGTGCTCCCCAAAGTCTTAAGGAGTGAGGTTCCAAGTGAATCTCTTTTGCCCTCACTCAGGGGCACACATCCTGTATCCCACGCACACATCCCCGGGGCATCCTCTCTGAATCACGCACCTACCTCCAGGGATAGTTTTCCTGAATTGGGGTTTCCGAGTTACCACAGCCAGAATCACACTCTCCTGCTTCACACCCAGCTTGCTCGATAATCCTAAACCCAGCACTTGAGAGTTTGCAAAGCCCTTTGTACTCTCAACTCTCTCTCACTGGCTGATCTGAGTCAGCCCCTGAGGTTCTAGGCTGCAGTTAGGACTCCCATTTTGCAGATAAGAAAACTGAGCAGGGCCAGGACTAGGGTGAGGTTGGCAAGGTGCCCCAGATGTAGGAGGCCGTCACTGTTTGGCATCAACCTGACACTTACAGAAAGTGGAGAGTCAGCATCCCTGTGGCCCTGGCTTGGCCCACCCTGGTGCCGGCCCTAAAACCAGGCTGGAGGGGCTACCGGCCCTGCCCTCATCTCTCAGCGGGGAGGGCAGAGTTTGTCACCGAGGTCAGTCTCCCGTGACCTCTGGGCCAGGGGTTTTTTCCTTTACATCGCGGCAAGAGAGCCTTTTGTTTTTTTTCTTGTGGTACGCGGGCCTCTCACTGTTGTGGCCTCTCCCGTTGCGGAGCACAGGCTCAGGACGCGCAGGCTCAGCGGCCATGGCTCACAGGCCCAGCCGCTCCACAGCATGTGGGATCCTCCCGGACCGGGGCACAAACCCACGTCCCCTGCATCGGCAGGCGGACGCTCAACCACTGCGCCACCAGGGAAGCCCCAAGAGAGCCTTTTTAAATGGAGGGCTTGTTAGTAGGAAAATGGTCCTAGAAGATGGAAGACGGGGGTCTGTGGTTAAAGGTTAAATGCAGGGCCTAGAAGTACACGGGAGTCTGCAGCTCTGCCCAGAGAATGGGGAGCTTAAACTGCAGCATGAGGCCCAGTGAAGGGGGGTGCAATTCTAATGATTAACCTTCCAGAAAGCAGGGACTGCCCTACGTGGGGGTTACTGGTGTCTGGGGGGAACTAGTATCCTTGCGGCTGTGAGAGCAGGAGGCCCCCAGGGGCAGTCCTCTTTGGCAAAACCTGGTAAAACTGCAAAATGCACAAACCCTGAGACCCAGCCATCCCACTCCTAGAAATAATAAGAATAGCCAGTGGCGTTCTCTCTGTGCCAGGCAGTTTTAAGTGCTTTATGTGTATGAACTCACTGAATTCTGACAAGGACCTCTGAGGTAGGTGCACTGTTCTTATCCCCATTTTCCAGATGAGGAAACTGAGCCTCAGAGAGACTACCCTGTCCAAGGTTACCCAGCTGCTAAGTGACAGAGCCAGCAACTGTGTCTGCGCTCATAACCACTATGACATTCTGCCTCTACCTTTGGGAACATTATCCTGAGGGTGATGAGACGTATTGGAAAATTCACAGAAGCTTTGCTTGTAAGAGCAGCACAACCAGAAGGGGTCATGTCACTGCCCATCGATGGAGCAGCCGCCACTCCAGAACAATCCAACAAGACCTCCGGCAGCTGAACAGAATGAGGTCAGACTGTATGCTGTAACTGCATGCTTCGTATTGAAATTATATAGTAACTGAAAAAAGTAATTTGCCACTGTGTGCCTGAGCCCATTTTTATAATAGAGAAAAAACCAAATTCCACTCCTCATGAAGTATTGAAAGGGCTGGAGGATTCCAGATCAAACCGCTGCCTGCAGCTAAGGTTGCTTCTCAGAGGAAGGATGGGAGGTGGGATGGAGAACCAGCTTGGCCAAGAGTAGGAAACTGTTACAACGAGCATGTGTTATTTTTGTAATTAAACAGGAAACACGTTTTTTAAAAGAAAAGATATTAAGGAACCTTCAAAAGGTGTCCTGAGGGCCTCTCCCCAGGTTTTGGCTCCCAGACTCTTATAAGGGACATCTCTGCCTTGACAGACTGGCTGACTCAGGTCTGTCCCTACCGAGAGGGCAAGGCAAAAGTGTCGCAAGGAAAAATCTCTGCTTTTGGTCCTGCTCTGAGCACCCTTCAGGCTGCTGCAGCCGAGGGGTTGGGGTCATGGTGCCCCATCTTTTGCTTCTGGCCTGTGGAGGCAAGGGGCAGTGGGTCAGGCCCCTCTTGTACAACCCTGACCACGTGTGTGAGTTTTGGGCTACTGCTTTTCTCCGGCCTCAGTTTTCTCACCAGCAAAATGGGGAAAATATCCTTCTCCAGCTTGGTCTAGGTTTGAAATAAAATGTACTTGAGAACTGTCAAGAGGGGAAAGATTTGAGGGATAGTTATTTTTCTTTACTAGTAACCTTTTGGATTGAAGAGATCTGGATTTGAATTCTAGTTCCCCCACTGACCAGCTGTGGACAAGTGGGTGAACTCCTCTGACCTCAGTTTCTTCATCTGCAAAATAGAAAGGAAAGTATACTCTTCACAGGGTTGCATAGAAATTCAAGGAGCTAATTCAGGAAAGCATTCAACCTGGTCCCTGGCCCACAGCGAGGGCACCTTAAAGGGTTGTCGTGATGAGGAAGAAGGGCCAAGGAGCTTCCTGTGGTGCTGGGCTCATAGGGTGTTTGGGGAACAAAGGCCCAGGAGGAGGGCGAACGCTCAGGAAGTTGGGCCTTCTTTCTGCCGTGACTTCCAGAAGGGGAACCAGGCTTGGGGTTTGGCATGGGGAGTGTGGCCCCTATGGTGAGTCCCACAGCCCAGCCTGGTAGCCGCTCTCCCACCGGCCGTGAATAGAGAAGTAAGAGGCGTCTCCCGGGACGGGCCAGACAGGCTCAGCCCAAGGTGGAAAATCCCTCTGGTCAGCAAGGCCCTGGGGGTGGGAAGTGAAGACCCCAGGCCTGGCCACCCGAGCCCCGACAGCCCTGGGCCTCTGGCTTTTCCGGCCCGGATCCGCGGGTCAACAGAAGCCAAGTTAACCTTCCTGAGGCCCAGCGCCACCAGCCACTCTGCCGGCCTGGCCTTTCCATGGCTCCCTCCTGTCCACAGAATGAGGCTTCATCCAGCTCCTCATCCGGACCTTCCAGGCCTGCCTCGGTCCGACCTCCACTTGCCCTCAGCCTTCACGGTGTGGCCTGATGGGCAGTGTGAGGCTGGCCTGGCCCTGAAGTTCTCCCAGGCTGGTGATGGGGCCATCCTCCCCACCCCAGCCCTGCCCCAAACTCTCACTGTCAGATTCTCCCCTGGGCTGGGTCTACACTGGCTCCTGCGACATAATCAGCACACTTCCCAGTTTACACGGCAACTCAGCCAGAGTCCCACAGCACAGCCGGGTGGGGACTGGGCCCCCGCTGCGGGGACCGTGGAGATGTATCCCCCAGCTCTCCTTCAGGAGGGCCTACAACACGGAGCACAGCGGCTGAGGACCCAGCTGCCACCTCTCTGGATCCACCGCCGTGTTGGTACTCAGGCCAGCTCCCCTGGCCCCCCTACACGATACCTGAGCACAGCGGAGGTGTCAGGCCTGTGCCCTGCTCTGGGGGCCCTTCCTGCCCACTGCTCCCTCTCCCTGTTAGGCTTCCCAGCTGTTTCCCCCAGTGAATCTCTTGCATATCTAATCCCACCCTGGCTTCTGCTTATCATAGGGCCAAGCTAACATGCTCATTTTTCAGATGAGAAAACTGAGGCTTAGAAGTGGGAAGTGACCTACCCAAAGGCACACAGAAAATTACAGCCAGAACCGGTTCCAGAACACAGACTTCTGCCTTCCATCGCTTCCTCCCTTTGCTTCACCCCCTTGATTCAACCTCGAGGTCAAACGCCAGGACAGCCTCCCTCCCAAGAAGCGATGCTGACTCTGGAGGTGTTTGACCCAGAAGAGATCCTTAAGCCACATCTGGAGAGACCTGGCCTGGGGACTGGGGCAGGCTGAGAGGCCTCCTGCCCGCCGTGGTGCAGGGATGGGGCCCTGCTGCCCTGGACAGGGTTTTCTCCAGGGATCACGAGGGCAGGATTGCCGTGCTGGCTTTTAAAGCAACACAACGTCATTAAATCTGTGACGGAGTCCAGGCCCTAATGGCTTACCAAGACTCTCTGTCGCCATTCCCCACTTCTGGGGAGGGCGGGTCAGGGGCTGGCAATGGCTGGGGTGGAAGCACTCTGGGGACCCTGATCTTGGACTTGGCGAGGAGGCCTTTTGTCAGGGGGCTCTGTCTGACCAGCTTCACGGTTCACTGTCAAGGCATAAAGCTTTGACTGGCGAGGTCCTTGTGGAGCCCCTTCCACCATCCACAGAGGGAAACCGAGGCTCAGAAGGGCAACGGGACTTTGTCAAGGCCACAAGCCGAACCAACACTAGAATCTTCCGGACTGCTTTCTCCTTTCAGTGATGCCTCCCCCACCCCTCCCCCACCCCTTCTCAGCCTCTGATTTCCTCCCATGCCTTCACCAAACCCAGACAAACTGTCTTCATTATCCCCCAAAGGAGGCAAGGTCTCTGCTTTTCCCAGGAAGAAAGCGATCTAGGAGACTCATTCCCACCAGCACGGTTCTGCCAGTCTAGATTCCGCGTTTCAACAGGGGCTTTATACTTACCACTAGAGCACACACCTTGTTACACGTCATGTAACGATATCATTTTAGCCTCTGCTCTCTGGATAAACCACAGCCTTCCAGGCCCTGCGAGGTTGGCCCTACCTACATCTCTGACCTCCCTCTCTGCAGCCACTCTGCCCTGGATCTCTGTGCTCTGTGCCCCGGGCCCGAGCTCCTCAGTCCTCCAGCTCAAAAAGCATCTTCTCAGCACAGGGCTGGCTGCCACCCTCTGCTCCCTGTGCCTTACCCACACATTTCTACATACCCCTCAGACCTCAGCTCCAGGGCTGTGCCTCTGGGAAAGCCTTCCCCAAACCCTGACGCTGTGAAGCCCCTGGCAGGTGGTCCTGCCACCTGATCCTGCTAATCTTATTATGCTTATATAATTATGTTTGGGATTCTTCATTTCATGTGTTTATCCTCCCTGGTCCAGAGCTGACTCCAAGGGCAGGGACCTAGCACACAATGAGGAAGGAAGGGAAGAAAGAAAGAAGGGAGGGAGGGAGGGAGTAGGGAGGGAGGGTGGGAGGGAGCGAGGGAGGGAGGAGGGAGGGAGGGAGGGAAAGGCAGAAACAGAGAGCTGGGAAATAGGAACATAGAAACAGAAATAGACAGTCAAACTCACAGAGAAGGGCAAGATAGTTGCTCAGGTTGAGTTCCAAATTTGACTTTGAGCTTCTCAGAAGCCAAGGCAAAAACTAAGATGTGGTCAGTTACATCAGCATTGGTGTCAGAAAGGAGGAAACCCACCAGTTCCTCAGGGGCTGTCTGGGGGAGGGGCGCTCAGTGATGGGCGGCTGGTGTCCTCAGCATCCCTGCCCGCGTGCACTAAAGGAGTTCCCAAGGCAGTTTTTCATGCCACGTGTGGGTGAAAGCCGAGAAAGGGACATTGGAAAGCAGCTGGGAGATGATGCTTCTGCAGAGAGCCTAGGGGTGGGCCGGGGCTCGCCCGGAGGAGGGGGTGGCAGGGCGTCCCCACCCGCCTATGCTGACACTGCAAAGTGCTCAGTCCATTGGATCAGTGTTCTCACCCACCCTGGGGGCCCGGTTCCTCACCTGGCTCCCGGCAAAGCTTGGCTCTCGGAATATCCTAGGCAGTACTCCACGCAGACACCTTGAGCGTGCTCTGGCCTGGGAAAGCGGCTGCAGGGTGGGATAAGGTGGTGGAGTGTGGGCTCTGGAGTCAGCCTCCCCTGCACACCTATCCCAGCTCTGCCACTTTCCACCAGTCACCTCACCTCGCTGAGCCTACAGTCCTTCCTCCTTCACCCCCGGGGATCGTCCCAGTACCACCCTCAGAAGGATGTTGGCAGGATTGAACACGGCAGTGTATGTCAAGGGATGCACACAGTAGAGTCAAGTAGCCATCAGCACTTGTCAGCATTGCTAGGTTTCAAGGTGCCCAGAGCCAAAGCCAGAGGTTTTCACCAAGGACAGAGACCCCGTGGAGGACAGCTGTGTGTGGAGTGGAAAGGCCCGGGGCGCGTTTCTCGCGGTGGAATCTGAGGTGTTTTTGTTCTTCAGCACCTGCTGTGCACCTTGCCCTCCTGCACTTGGTTTCCTGGGAAGGGAGTAAATTGAGGCACAGCCCAGCCCGGGCATACTTAGAATGTTGTGTGTGTGTGTGCACGCGCGTGTGTGCATGCGTGTGTGTGTGGGTGTGGGTGTGGGTGCACACATGGTGTATGTCAGGGAGAGACAGGAGGTACCCATCTAGGAAGAGAGAAATCCCAGGCCCTTCAGGCCAAGGGCTCAGGCTCCGATGCAAATAGTAGGTGGGGACCTCAAGTTGTTCTGTGGAGAGATGGACAGGGCGGGAGGCCAGTTAGGGGCCCCAGTGATGGGCTAAGAAGGAGGGGAGGCTTGGGGTCCCAGGAGGAGTGGAGAGTGTGTCCAGGGGACGCATGGGCACACGCACTGGTGTCATGCCCATCCAGGCCGAGTGCTGTTACGCACCTGACAGTCAATGCGTGCAGTCCGCACGGCTGTCCTGTGGAGTCAGCAACCAATCTCCACTCTACCTTTGAGGAAGCGGAGGCACAGGGAGGCTGAGAAACTTACCCAAGGTCACAAAGCGAGTGTCTTAGTCTGCTCCGGCTGCTCTAACAGATTTATTTCTCACAGCCCTGGAGGCTGGGAAGTCCAAGATCATGGGGCTGGCGAGGTGGGTTTCATTCTAAGGCCTCTTGTCTTGGCTTGCAGGCCTCTGCCATCTTGTGTGTGTTCACGCGGCCTCTTCTTTGTGGGTCTATGGGGAGGGGGTGGGGAGAGAGGAAGGGAAAGAGAGAGAAAGAAAGAGAAAAGGAGGAGAGAACGAGCCCTCTGGTGTCTTTCCTCATAAGGACACTAATCCTATAGGACAGTGAGACCTTATGACCTCAATTAACCTTCATTACTTCCTTAGCTGTCCCCTCTCCAAATACAGCCGTATTAGGGGTTAGGGCTTCAACATATGAATTTTGGCGGGCGGGGGACACAAACATTAGGTCCATAACAGCTAGGAAGTGGCCAAGATTTGAACCCAGACCACCTGTCCAGTCCACAGTCCTGGCCCTGAAACACACCTGTCAGAGCGGGAGAGGCTTGGGTTCAGGGTCTGCAGATGAGGTCTAGCAAGAGACAGGAGTGCACAGGGCAGGCAGCAGCAGTTACGGTAGAGGCAGGAGTGGAGGAGGGAACTTCCTGGGAAGGTCAGGGATGGACGCAGAGTCGGGGAAGCTGGTCTGGGCAAGGCGAGGGGCTCATTAGCAGGAGGTCCAGCTGGCCAGCTGCTCCAGACCGTGAACTTGGCAAAGGGCAGCCACCCAAGGGCAGAGGGCAGCGGGTCCACATAGAAAGGGCTCCCAAGGGGGCCCTGGCCAGATCAATGAGGGCAGCCGGGTCGATGAGAACACAGCAGGCCCTGGGGTCTTGACCTTGGCCCCCAGACAGGGTGACAACAGCACCGCCACAGTGTGAGACCGTGTGCTAAGCACTTCCCTGCCACGGGTGCTAACTGAGGAGGCACTCAGTCAAGTCCATTGCCCTATGCTGCCCTCAAAACCACCCTGGAAAGCTGCTCCTATAATCCCCATTTGACAGATAAAGAAACTGAGGCTCAGAGAAGTTGAAAGAATTTGCCCCCTGTGGGGCAGTGATTCAAGCCCAGAGAGCCTGACTCCAAATCCCAGGCTCTTGATAATGCATTTTTCCAGATTCGTCTCTCCTTGGTCATGTCCTAGATTCCTCCTTGTCCGGCTAGCTTGGTGGACAGACGGGCAGGTGGTCCTTGTCCCTCTCCTTTGTCCGTCTCTGGTTTGGTTTCCTGAGTGAACGGCAGGTGGAGGTGGGGGTGAGGAGGGGCAGGAAAGCAGAACTGAGCTCCACAGGGCAGCTGAGCACAGGTTGCTGGACTGAGACCCAGCAAGGAAGCCGGGGCGGAGGAGCTGGGGCAACTGTCACTCAGGCATGTGCATCAGCTGCCAGCTCCCCATCCCCATGACCAAGTCGATGAGGTCAGCATGGGACAGTGAGTCCTCTCTCCCAGGCTGCCCCTAAGACTTTGCCCCTTCAAGGCACTGAAACCTGGTGCCCCACATAGGAGGGGACAGGTACCAGCCCGTGTAGATTGCTGTGAACCTACCATGTGCCAGGCAGAGTGCTAGATGCAAGGGATTCAGTAGCAAGTCAAGCCAGGGCAATCCCTACTTGCATGGGATTCACAGTCAGACAGGGTAGTCCCGCATTCACCACCCAATCACACACAACAAGGTGAGATTACAGCTGGGACCAGCACTGTGGAGAGGCCACAAGACTGTACGATGGTGGTGATGTGTGTGGGGGGGAGGCTGTGAACTAACAAAGATGGTCAGGGAGGGTCTTCCTAAGGAAGTGGCCATTGAGCTTTGTTTTCAGAATGAGCAGGTTAAGAAGGAAAAGGAGGGCTTCCCTGGTGGCGCAGTGGTTGAGAGTCCGCCTGCCTATGCAGGGGACGTGGGTTCGTGCCCCGGTCCAGGAAGATCCCACATGCCGTGGAGCGGCTGGGCCCGTGAGCCATGGCCACTGAGCCTGCGCGTCCGGAGCCTGTGCTCCGCAACGGGAGAGACCACAACAGTGAGAGGCCCGCGTACCGCAAAAAAAAAAAAAAAGAAGGAAAAGGAAGAGTGTACAGCCTGTGCAAAGGCCCTCTGGTAGGAGGGAACAAGGAGGATACAAGGGCCTGAAAGAAGGTGTCTCACATGAGGGACGGAAGAACAGAGAAGGGGAGAATTTGAGGGGGAGTTTGTTGGAGATGTGGGTGGGGCCAGAGTACCTGGGGCCTTAAGGGTCACCTGGGAGAGGTCAGAACGCTTCCCTAAGAGTTGTAAAATGTCACTGAAGGGCGTGACCACCATACCACTATTTTGTGGATTCTAGAATTCACATCTCGGAAGTTGAGATGCATTTTATAATCCACAGTTTGTCTTTGTTTAACTGGCAATGCTTTTCTTCGAGGGACATAAAACCATGGTGTGTCTTACGGTCAACTGAAGATGTCATCCGCCCAGGGGAATGCATAAGAAAAGGAGAAAGACGGCACCCCTTTTGAAGAGCTAAGGAGCCTGGAGTTCCACCCGCTCAGGCCCCTCACCCCTGAAGGAACCCTGGGTCCCTCTGCCGCTCCCAAGACTCCAGAGGACACAGCTGTGTTGGAAAGTAAGGGTTTTGAGTTTGGAAACTTTTTTACAATACATGTGCTCAGGCCCCACCCCAGACATGCCCTGCCCCAGACATGACAAATCAGAGTCTCCAGGGTGACTCAGGAACCCATATTTCTCCGAGCCAGCCTGGTTGCTGCCAGTCTGTTTACTCTCCAAGGCCCTGGCCCTGACTACCCCGGATTCTGTTTCTGAAACATGAGTTTTAACATGCACAGGACATTATACACTTTAAAGAACACCCCGGGCCCTGCACATAGTAGGCTGGTTGCTGGAACTGCAGATATGGCCCAAAAGTGGCCTGAGGTCGTTTCCCGAAGACCCATGGAAACGGAGGTCCCAGAGGTTCCCACGGCTGCCCTCCTCCCACTGCTTTTTTCCTGCCAAACTTTTTTCTGCAAAGTTTTCTGGGGGCAAAGGAAAGGTCCCCTTGTCCCCCACCTGGGCCCGGTCTTCACCTTCATCTCCTTCTCTCCCCCTATTACAAACACTCTTTGTTTTTAGGGCCACTGCTATTGGCTGGGTTGTGGCTAACAGGGGTCACAGAAGTCACACAGCAATGAGAATCAATAGCGGATCCAATTTTCCTGCTTCGGTTTTAGAGCGTTTTAGCTTTGCAGCAGTTTGGCGCGATTGGACAGAAAAGCAGCTGAACAGCTACCCAGACTCCAGAGACCGTGCCTGGGAGCGCCCCCCGCCCTTGTCAGATTGGCCTCTAAGGCCTAGCCAGGGCTATTCAGAAGGGCTGTGGTCCCCCCTCCCACTCCAGGTGACCACATTGCTGGAGGAAGGATGGTGAGGGGCAGCTGGGCAAGGGGATGCCAGGGGAGGGACACAGAAGCTGCTTCTGCCGCCCCCAAACCAGGGCTGTTGTCACCGTGGGCCATGCAGGTCTGTAACATGCTTGCTAAATGCGGACCAAGGAGCTCGCCTGTTTATCTGTAGACTCCGGAGTCTTGCTGAGTCCCCACCGGCTGAGGAGGCGGGGTTGTGGGTGTGTGTGCTATGGGAAATGCGGCCTTAGGTCCTGACCATCCCCCGCCACCAAATCATCCCCAGCTGCTCAGACTTCAGACCTCAGAAGGAGGACACAGAGACAACATATATGGAAGGCTATTCATTTCAGCAATAACAAAGGCTTGGAACTAACTGAAGTGCCCATCAGAGTGGGAATAGTGGGTATGACATGGTATATCCATACAATGGAGTAATATTCAGCAGTTGAACAGGATCAAGTAACATCAAAATATATGAATCTGGAGAAACCTGAAAGACACACTGCTAAATAGAAAAGCTAATCACAGGGCAATTGGAGCAGCATGGTTCTGACATGTAAGGAAGTGCTTGTGTATGTCTGACAGGGCAGATACCTCCTATACAGCAGAGACTCCATAATCTTAGGAAAAGGATACCAAAGGCACAGCATATTTGGGGGCTTTTACTTCTTAATTTATGTACTTAAGAAAAAAGCTATGGCATATGGATGCTTTTGCTTTTCTGTTTTGTCTTGTTTTCAGCATAAAATCTGCAGCAGCTAATCATGATGGTGACCGATCTGTAGACACAAATATGCAAAGGTATCCACGTGACTTCAGAAAAAGGCAAGTCAGAGAAAACTATGTATGGTATGTGAAGAGCTAAATAATATGTACATAGGTTTTATAATTGCACAGCAAAGGGTCCGTAGAGTAGATGCCGAGCTGTTCATGGGGGTCACCTCCAAGGAGGAGAAAAAGGACTTGTAGGGAGGGTATGAAGGGGGCTGTTACTCTTAACTCCCAAGGCTTGGGGTGCCTTCACAACATAGGGACCTTGAGAGTGGGTGGTGAGTGGCAAATGAAAACAGCAAGGGCAGCAAGGAGGGGTGTGGATGCCCATGGGCCTCGGTGATGGTCATGGTCATGGGGGGAGGGGTGCTTGTGGCTGACCGTTCATATTTGAACTTCACATCTTGGGTGAAGGTCAAGATCAAGAAGGACACCTTGGGTTCTTCTGCCACCCATCCTGCTGCCTCCATGTCTCAGGGGCCAGGAAAGGAGGGGTGTGGGAGACTATGTGTAGGTGGGGGTTTCTCCAGAGGGCTGGTCCTGCCTATCCCTGGGGTTTCTGGGTAACTAGGGGACCCCCAAGGGGCTTACCTACCCCCAGTTTCTCCTCCTCCTCTCCCAGCCTTTTCTGGTGACCAGGGGCTGATGCCAGGGCAGGTAGATGTGGCTTTGGACACTGGCTCCTGCCCCAGGACTGACCACAGCAGCCGCGTGCAGCCCAAGGCCTCCACAGTGCTGACCTTTCCAGAGACCTGATGAGGCATTAATGGGAACAGAGAGGCTGGGCCTGGCCCTTGGCCAATCCATTCACTCCCGAGTCCCTAGGGCCTCCTGACTGCCCCTAAACCCACTGAATAAATGAATCATAGGAATGAGATGAGTAATAGATCTGCTGGTGGCCTGGGAATTGGGAGCAAACAGAATCCCGAGGGCACCTTGGGATGGACAGCCCAGCTCTGAATGGTAGCATGGAAGCTGGGGATGTGAGGGTGAAGAGGGGACCCAGATAGTGCTCCTCTAGGAGCGGGGAGCCCTGGTCTGAGCAGGGCAAGGGGAGGAAGGAAGGTCTTGCAGGGCTGGGTGGAGGGGTGACAGCACTCCCCCCCCCCACACACACACTCTGGCTGTGTGTGCAGCCCAGTGCTGTCGCTGCTGCTCAGGACAGGTCTCCAGGGGTAGGATGAGATGCGTCCAGGGAGAAATCAGAGGGGGGCAGCAGGGGGCGGGGGGCACTTGGCTCTGCCTGGAGGGGCCAATGTCTTGTAGTAAATGGATTCTAATCCTGGCCACTCCACTTTCTAGCTGGATGATGTTGGGTAAGTTACTTAACCTTTCTGAGCCTCAGTTTCCATCATCTGTAAAATGGGATTAATAGCAGCACCTCTCTCATAGGCTTGTTTGGGATTAAAATGAGATGATGCATTTAAAGTGCTTAGTGTAGCAGTGATATTTACTAAGGGTTGGAGCCTCTCCCACCCCAACTCCCTAACCATGTTAGTATTATGGGTTCAGTGTCTCAGATGATCACACAGAGGGCTAGGCTCGGGTGACAGTGTTTCATGCTGAGCAGGGACTGGATGGGGACTTTGAAAGTGTCCTCTAAAGAGCTGGTGCTCAGGAAATGCTGCCTTCCCAGGAAGCTGCGCTGCTGTGGGTTTGGGTCTGGGCCCCGCCAGCCTCACCCTGGACGAGGTTTGGTGGTGTGTGCAGCAGTGGGACTGCAGGAAGTAGCTGGATGGGGGTTGGGATGAGGGCCAGCCTTGCTCAGGGACCAAGGCTGTGATGTCGAACCTCCTGCTCCAGCCCTGGAGTCAGCAGGCTCTACAGTCCCTTCCCCAAAGAATGTGCTGGGGTCAAGCCTTTGCCAAGATGCGGCTGCTCTGAGGGATACCCAAACTGGGCAAGGGTCTCTATAAACACCCCCCTGATACCATGGGAGGTGGGTGGGCAGATCAGAGCAGAGCTGTGGCTGCTGCAGCAGAGGTGGGCTGAGAGTGGGAGCCAGCCTTCTCCAGGAAGCATCCTGGATTGCCCCTCTGGTGTCAGTTGTGAAAAACAGGAAGTAGAAAAAAAGTAGCCCCACATTGATTTCCAGGTAAAGAAAGGGGCTTGGGCAGGGCAAAGTCTTTGCTGAGGTTGGCCTAAGAGGAAAATAATTTCTTCCTAAAACTGGGAACTGGCCTCCTCCAGGGAGCCTGTAGGCCAGGCTGATCACTTTCCCAAGCCTTCTGAAATGAGCTTCATGGTGAAACTGACCTCCCCAAAGAGAAAGCTCTTAGGAACATCTTAGCCTCACTCTCCTCATCTGCAAACTGGGCTGTCATGAGACAGTACATGTAAAGCACGTATCACAGGGCCCAGCTCTCAGCACCAGACAGAACCCCGATCCTTTTCTCTTATAATAGTGCTTGAGGCAGAGGCGCCTGGGCTTGCCGCCACTCCCATTCCCTCCATTTTACAAAAGGAAAGGAGGCACAGAGAGAAGTGGTCTGGCAAAGATCACCCAGCAAGGCATTGGTGCAGCTGAGACTGGTCATGGGACCTGTGCCCTCTGCCTGCCCCCATCCCTGACCCGTCTCTACCCTCACCCCTGGGGGTGAGGGCTGGTGTCAGCAGAGCAAAGTCTGCTCTGGACCCACAGCAATGGCCCTGGGGTACCTGGGAACCCGGCTCACACTCTCCCCCCACTGTCACCTCCACCGGCTCCCAGCCCCAGCTGGACCTGTGGTCGAGACCCCAAAGCCACAATCAGCTGGGCATATTGATTGAGGACAGTGCCTGAGCCCCTTGGGTGGGCAGGGCTCTGAGATGGGGTGGGAGGGGCTGGGCCAGCCCTCTGGGAAAGCAGTCGGTCTCCACTGAGCCCTGCTGTCGGGTGGGCAGGGGCCTGGGGCTTTGGAAGGACAAGAGGAAGTAACGGGCCAGGTGCCCTGTGCTGGTGGTTAGCAGTGACAATGGCCAGCACCCATCAGGCCCACACACTGCTCTCAGCATTTTACCCGGGTTCACTTATTGAATCCTCACAATTCTTGGACTAGGTAATACCATTCTCCCTTCTTTACAGGTGAAGAAACTGAGGCATGGATTGAGGTCTCTGCCCAAGGACACACAGAGAAGCAACAGCAGAGCCAGGATTTGAACCCAGGCTGCCAGTCTCCAGAGCCTGAGCTATTCGTGCCTACTGTAAAGGGGAAATGAGGGCCCACTAGAGGCCTGTGTGTGGTGAGCAGAGGCAGCTTCTTGACCAGAGAGAATCAGAAGCCACCAGGAGCCACCCGAGACCGATGTGGACTAGTCCCCACTGAAGGCCTGCCTCTCTGAAGGTGGCAGCCTGAGCTGAGCTCCCAGGGACCCCACGCCAGGCAGTCCATGTGATGGTCGAAGAGCTGGGCTTTGGGGCCAAATTGTGTGGGGCTGGACTGTGGTTCTGCCCCTCTGCTGAGTGAGCTGGGCTATGTGCCCTACCCTCCATTTGCTTAGAAACAAAATGAGAAGAACACGAACGCTTACGTGTATGGAGCATGTGCTACCTGCCAGGCACTGCTGGAGTTGAGCACAGACTAAAATCCCTGTCCTCGAGGAAACCGAGACAAAGCAGGAGGGAAGAGCTTGCTAAGGGGACGCGACTGCTTCATGAGACATCCAGGACACAAATCCAGGTGCTCTGATCACTTTTCTGTTCTAGAAAGGTGAAGGCAGGATATGACTTCCCCAGCAGTTTAGGGGCCAAAACTCCAGTAGACCTGTCCAGGGGGCTCTGCTGGCCCCTCTGACTTATGGCGGTCACGCCCCACCCTAGGCCTGTTAGATCTGACTCTTCCCTCCTTCATTTCCCCATCCCTCCTTCCCCTTCCCTACCTCTCCTCCCTCCCCTCTTCCCTCTTCCCTTCTTTCCTTCCTCCCTCCCTCTCCCTTCTTTCTTTCTTTCCTTCTCTTTCTTTTTCTTCCTCCCTCCCTCCCTCTTTCCTTCTTTCTTTCTCCCTTTCTTCCTTCCTTCCTTTCTCTCTCTCTCTCTCTCTCTCTCTCTCTCTCTCTCTTTCTTTCTCTCTGCAGTTGTGAACCATCATCACAAACAAGATATGGACTATTTCTATCACCCCACAAAGTTACCTCCCACCCTTTGTTACCAATCAAATCCCTCCTCCCCTTCCCCCACCACTGGCAATCATTGATCTGCTTTTTGTCACTATAACTTTGTCCTTTCTAGAATTTCATATATGTTGAATCATACACTATGTACTCTTTTGCACCTGCTTTTTTACTTAGCAATGCTTCTTTAGGTCTATAATTCATTTTGAGGTTATTTTTACATATGGTGTGAAGTAAGGTTCGAAGTTTTTATGGTTGTCTTCTTGTTGTTTCGCATATGGAGGGCAGAACTGCAAACCATAGGTTTTTCCCAGGCCCTGACACCTAGTGGAGTTTGCCTCACTGGATTTCAAAATTGCTAGAGACTGGTGATCCTTTATTCCCTTCCATTTTCTCCCATTTTGAATGGGAACGTCTATAACCTGAATCTTATGCCTGTACCACCTTTGTATTTTGGAAGCAGAGGATTTCTTTTCTAGTTTTACAGATGGAGGGAATTTTGCCCCAGGAGGGATCCTGTCCAGGGTCTCATCCATACCTGAGACTCTGCAGATGTGATTAGGGATCTCGAGGTGGGGAGATTATTCCAGATTATCCTTACAAGAGGGACACAGGAGGAGTCAAATTAGAGGAAAAGGTGATGTGATGACAGAAGCAGAAATTGGAGTGATGCACTTTGAAGATGGAGAAAGGGGCCACAAGCCAAGGAATACAGGTGGTCATTAGAACCTGAAAAATGCAAGAGATCGGATTCTCCCTCAGAGCCTCCAAAACGGAATGCAGTCCTGTTGACACCTTGCCTTTAGCCCAGTTAAACTGATTTCAGACTTCTGACCTCCAGGACTGTAAGAGAAGAAATTTGTGTTGTTTGAGACACTACATTTGTGGTAATTTGTTACATCAGCAATAGGAAACTACTGTACCAACACAATTTTGAAGAATAAAGAAGGACTTGTTTTTTTAGATACCATGACTTAGTATAAAGCTATAGTAATTAAAGAAGGAGGATTAAACAATGGAAGAGGGAGCCTATAAATACATCCACTTACAAATGGGACTTAGCAGATTGCAGAAATCAGCCTTTATGGAGCAAGCTATTTAATAAGGAAATGGTGTTAGGTCAACTGGCTATTCACATAGAAAAGGTAAAGTGAGATCCCTACCCCATGCCAAACAGAAACATAAATTTCAAATGATTTAAAGCCCTAAATATGAAAGAACAAAATTTGAAATTTTTAGAAGAAGATGTTTATTCATGACATTGGGTAAAGGTTTTCAAAACAACATACAAAAGCTCAAATCGTAAGATAAAAGATTAATTGTTAAGAACACATCTGTGTTGAGCATATACTATGCATCGAGCACTAGCCCCTTCATAATGCCACCAGAGCCACCCATCTAACCAGATCATGTTCCTGATTCAAGCCTCTGCTGGTCCTCTGGTGCCTTCTGAGCACAGTGGCACCCAGTTCACCACCTGTCGTGCAGGTCCCCACCCTGCAGCAAAGGTTCCTACCACTCCCCTGAATGCATCGCATTGCACACAGCCCTGTTGCTTTTTGGCATTCTCTAAACGTGACATCCTCCTCCGTGCCTCTGAGCCTTTGTGCATCCTTTTCCTTCTGCGTGGAGTGCATTCTCTTTTATCACCCTCTAGAAAACTCCTATGCATCCTTCAACATCCAGCTCAAGTCTCATGCCCCCAGTGAAGCGTTCTCAGCTTGCTGAGGGACCATTACCGGTATGACCACACTGTTACCAGCACTTACCTCCATCTATACTGAGTCCTTGCTTCTCCTTCCACTATTAGGGAGGTCCCTGCGTAACACTGGAATTGAGTGTTGGCTCTGGAGACAGACAGTCCTGGGGAGGAATCCCAGATCTGCCATTTATTTGCTTAAACTTTCCAAGCCTTGGTTTCTGTAGAATGGGGCAGTGAGACTGACCTCTCCGTGTAAGTGATGTACTCGCGCCTTATGCTGGGCTGATCCAGAGTGGGCTCTAAAACTAGGACGTGAGGTGCAGGTGGTTCCCGTGAGCCATGACCCAGGGAGATATTGCAGGGGAGTCAGGAAGTGAGAGCGAGGGATTGTCACCAAGGAAGGCATCATCCAGAAAGTTACTGGTGTGGGTGACGGGACCCAGCCTGCTGGGGAGTGTGGGGACAGTGCATGACAAGCCTTAGATTCACCCCACCGGGAGGCAGGAGCTGGCTTTGCCAATCATCGATTGAGAACAACTCCCAGGGGAGTGCTAACTGCCAGGCACTCTGGCTTGCCCCACACTTGTGACCCGGGGAAAGCTGTCAGGTGGGGACTTCCAGACTATCAGGTTGGCGTGCAGAGAGTGGGGAAACGGATGAGGCACTGATGGTACCTGCCACAACTTCTACACCGTGTGCTCAGTAACTATGTGTCGCCCACCTGTTTTCTCATGTGATTCCCACAACAGTCCTGGAAAGGGCATTCTGCCCATTTTACAGATGAGGAAATGGAGGTCCAGGGAAGTTCTCTGCAGTTTTTTATTTGTTGAATAAGCCAATCAATGAACAAGCAAATAAACAGATCTCTCTGAAATCACAGACTAAGTCAATCTATAAGAAGAGAACCCGAAGAGCTAACACCTATCCTTCTCAAACTCTTCCAAAATATATCAGAGGGAGGAACACTCCCAAAATCATTCTATGAGGCCACCATCACCCTGATACCAAAACCAGACAAAGATGTCACAAAGAAAGAAAACTACAGGCCAATATCACTGATGAACATAGATGCAAAAATCCTCAACAAAATACTAGTAAAGAGAATCCAACAGCACATTAAAAGGATCATACACCATGATCAAGTAGGGTTTATTCCAGGAATACAAGGATTCTTCAATATATGCAAATCAATCAACGTGATACACGATATTAACAAATTGAAGGAGAAAAACCATATGATCATCTCCATAGATGCAGATAAAGCTTTCAGCAAAATTCAACACCCATTTATGATAAAAACCCTGCAGAAAGTAGGCATAGAGGGAACTTTCCTCAACATAATAAAGGCCAGATATGACAAACCCACAGCCAACATCGTCCTCAAGGGTGAAAAACTGAAACCATTCCTACAAAGATCAGGAACAAGACAAGGTTGCCCACTCTCACCACTATTATTCAACATAGTTTTGGAAGTTTTAGCCACAGCAATCGGAGAATAAAAAGAAATAAAAGGAATCCAAATCAGAAAAGAAGAAGTAAAGTTGTCACTGTCTGCAGATGACATGATACTATACATAGAGAATCCTAAGGATGCTACCAGAAAACTACTAGAGCTAATCAATGAATTTGGTAATGTAGCAGGATACAAAATTAATGCACAGAAATCTCTGGCATTCTTATACACTAGTGATGAAAAATCTGAAAGTGAAATTAAGAAAACACTCCCATTTACCATTGCAACAAAAAGAATAAAATATCTAGGAATAAACCTACCTAAGGAGACAAAAGACCTGTATGCAGAAAATTATAAGACATTGATGAAAGAAATTAAAGATGATACAAATAGATGGAGAGATATACCATGTTCTTGGATTTGAAGAATCAACATTGTGAAAATGACTCTACTACCCAAAGCAATCTACAGATTCAATGCAATCCCTATCAAACTACCAATGGCATTTTTCACAGAACTAGAACAAAAAATTTCACAATTTGTATGGAAACACAAAAGACCCTGAATAGCCAAAGCAATCTTGAGAAAGAAAAATGGAGCTGGAGGCATCAGGCTCCCTGACTTCAGACTATACTACAAAGCTACAGTAATCAAGACAGTATGGTACTGGCACAAAAACAGAAATATAGATCAATGGAACACAATAGAAATCCCAGAGATAAACCCACGCACATATGGTCACCTTATCTTTGATAAAGGAGGCAAGAATATACAGTGGAGAAAAGATAGCCTCTTCAATAAGTGGTGCTGGGAAAAGTGGACAGGTACATATAAAAGTATGAAATTAGAACACTCCTTAACACCATACCAAAAATAAACTCAAAATGGATTAAAGACCTAAATGTAAGGACAGACACTATCAAACTCTTAGAGGAAAACATAGGCAGAACACTCTATGACATAAATCACAGCAAGATCCTTTTCGACCCACCTCCCAGAGAAATGGAAATAAAAACAAAAATTAAAAAATGGGATCTAATGAAACTTCAAAGCTTTTGCACAGCAAAGGAAACCATAAACAAGACGAAAAGACAACCCTCAGAATGGGAGAAAATATTTGCAAATGAAGCAACTGACAAAGGATTAATCTCCACAATTTACAAGTAGCACATGCAGCTCAATAACAAAAAAACAAATAACCCAATCCAAAAATGGGCAGAAGACCTAAACAGACATTTCTCCAAAGAAGATATACAGATTGCCAACAAACACATGAAAGAATGCTCAACATCATTAATCATTAGAGAAATGCAAATCAAAACTACAATGAGATATCATCTCACACTGGTCAGAATGGCCATCATCACAAAATCTAGAAACAATAAATGTTGGAGAGGGTGTGGAGAAAAGGGAACTCTCTTGCACTGTTGGTGGGAGTGTAAATTGATACAGCCACTATGGAGAACAGTATGGAGGTTCCTTAAAAAACTACAAATAGAACTACCATACGACCCTGCAATCCCACTACTGGGCATATACCCTGAGAGAACCATAATTCAAAAAGAGTCATGTACCAAAATGTTCATTGCTGCTCTATTTACAATAGCCAGGAGATGGAAGCAACCTAAGTGTCCATCAACAGATGAATGGATAAAGAAGATGTGGCACATATATACAATAGAATATTACTCAGCCATAAAAAGAAACGAAATTGAGTTATTTGTAGTGAGGTGGATGGACCTAGAGTCTGTCATACAGAGTGAAGTAAGTCAGAAAGAGAAAAACAAATACCGTATGCTAACACATATATATGGAATCTAAGAAAAAAAAAGGTCATGAAGAACCTAGGGGTAAGACGGGAATAAGGACACAGACCTACTAGAGCATGGACTTGAGGATATGGGGAAGGGGAAGGGTAAGCTGTGACAAAGTGAGAGAGTGGCATGGACATATATACACTACCAAACGTAAAATAGATAGCTAGTGGGAAGCACCTGCATAGCACAGGGAGATCAGCTAGGTGGTTTGCGACCACCTAGAGGGGTGGGATAGGGAGGGTGGGAGGGAGGGAGATGCAAGAGGGAAGAGATATGGGAACAGATGTATATGTATAACTGATTCATTTTGTTATATAGCAGAAACTAACACACCATTGTAAAGCAATTATACTCCAATAAAGATGTTAAAGAAAAAAAAAAAGAAAAAGAAGAGAACCCAAGAGCCCCTGATTCCTAGATGTGGCTTTTGCTTTCCCCTTTTCTGCCCAGATGCCTCTCCACAGGGCCTGTGCAGTGACTCAAATCTCCCTCCCCCAAGCAGTGACTGCGCAGGTGGTGACCCTGTCTCAGGTTCAGATGAGGAAAGCCCAGGGATGTCAGGAATGTCAGGTTCTGGTCCTTGCTGTACCCTCATCCTCAGAATGACTTTGGACAGACCCTGGCTCTCTGGGCTTCATTTCTTCATCTGTTGGGTGGGGGTGGGTGGGTGTGAGATCAGTCAAGTCCCTCAAGTTGTTGGAAAAGGGGGAGGATTTGGGCTAGACTGCTCAGACTTGCTAAGGCTGACATGGGGGATGGAGGGGACTGATTTGTCCCTTCTGTCCAGCACTCTACTTGACAGGGCTGGGGTTCAGTGGTTAGAGCACCTGATGATTTGTCCCCGCCTGGCTCTGAGGTCAGACTTTGGCCCAGTGCAGCTCAGTTGGCAGCCTTTGTTCCACAGACCTACACTCCAAGCTCTGGCCATGACTGAACCCTGACCTTGGCCCATCTGGTCTTTGATCTTGGTGATGAATGGAGTCCTGATTTGAACACAGACTGACGCTGTCCCTGTCACAGTCTGATCCCTGAGCCAAACCATATACTGACTCTTGACCTGGCCACAGACTGACTTTTGATCTCAGCCACAACCTGACCCCAGCTATAGACTGACCCCTGATCCAACCACAAACCTCAGACCCAGGCTGACCTCTGATCCCAACCACAGACTGACCTCGGGTTTCTGGGCAGTGGCTGGTCAGGCTAAGATTAGTCACTGATATTCCTCAGCTACCCTCCCTGCCAAGTGGGTTTGAGGTACAACCCCATTCAAGTAGGAGAGCCTCTCCTTGGGGTGGAGAAACACTGGAAAGGGTGGCGGGGAGGCTGGGCCTGTCTGACCCTAGGTCCCAGTATGGCTGATCATGGCCACCAACTCCAGCTCTGCATCCATCAGGCTGGGATCCAGCTCCTACCCTTGGTTGATTAGCCCCTCCAGAGCCTGCATCCTGCCCTTGCTCTTTGGGGGCTGTGATCTCTGGGGGTGCTGGATGTGATGTATCCCTAGAGACCCTCTAAAGAGCCTTGGTATGGCAGGCAGAAGACAGGGTTTGGATCCCAGCTCTGACACTGACTCACTATGTGATGTTGGGCATGACCTTCCTGGCCTCAGTTGCTCCATCTGTCCTGCCTCTTCCCTACCAGACTTGGAAAGTGTTCCCTAACCATGAAACGGGAACAGTGGTGGTTTATAACTCAAGGTTGATTGAGATGAATCAACGAGACAGTTGCCTCAGAGCCTTTGCACTCTGTTCCCTCTGCCTGGACACCCTTCCCTCAGACACCCCCATGGCTCACTTCCTCCTCTCCTTCAGCTTTCTGCTCGAATGTCATCTTGGGGGATTCCACCTCCCTCCCAAAATGCTCTCTATCCTTCTTCCCTACTTAATTCTTCTCCAGAAGTTATCACCACCTGCCACACTATATATTTTAATTATATATATTATAATGATTTATAATATATCTTTCTCCCTTGTCTGGAATACAAGTTTCACAAGGGCAGGAATTTCTCTGTGCTTTGTTCACTGTTGTGATCCTGGTACCTAAAACATAGAAGCATAGAAGATGTTTGATCAATATTTAAGTGAATGAATGAATGAATAACTGATTCATGGAAAGCACTTAAACCACAGCACCCAGCACTAAATACTTAATTGATGATATTTTCTGTCATGGTGATTTTCATCATTATCGATGGGTGATGTAGCCATAAGGAATTGGGTCTGGCCTTTGGGATGGCGGACCTCGCCTCCTCACAGGAGTCTTCCAAGACCACTCCAGTCCAAGCTGACCGCACTTGCTCAGAACTGCCATGGTTATCACGTGGGGGAAGTTGAATACTCCCTAGACTTGGAAACTGCGTTTGGGCTTCACTTCCCAGCTCCTCTATTCCTGGCTGTGTGGCTTCATACACAGTTATGTCCTGTCTCTGAGCCTCAGTTTCCTAACAGTCAATGGGAGACTATGAGTAGTTACCCTATGGGATGAGTGGGCCTCAAAGGGATGGAGCATCCACGGTGCTGGGTGCACAGGTGGCCATGGCTGTGATCCCTGGGACTCAGGCACACATGCTCTCTGCTCTGTTCCATGGGCCATCCTGCCTCATTTGTTGGACTGTAAGTCCCCGAAGGGACTAGACCCTGATCCTCTTGGTCTCTTGTCTTCCCAACAGCCTGAGGCCAGGCCGAGGGCCAGTAAGGTGGAGATGCATCCTATTGGCTGATGGATTGACAAAATCGTGACTGTGCTTCTGGGTACATGACAGTTACAGCCACCAGGGGGCGGCCTGGCTATATGCACAAAGAGCTGCCCCTGGTTGGTAACTTTTAACATCTGCTATTCTCCTGACAGACAAGGGGAGGCCTGGTCCATACCCCAACCTGTCAGCTATTTCTACCATTCTAGTGGAGAAAGAGCCAGGAGACCTGGATTTCAAGGTCTGCTGCTCACATGCTGTGTGATCTTGGGCAAGAAGCTCTCCCTCTCTGGACCTCAGCTTCCTCAGCTGTCAAATTAAGAACACCAGCCGTGGCATCCTATCATGTTGTGGGACCCAGGGTTTGTCTCAACTTGTTTTTAATCAATAAGTGTGTTCCTGCCGGCCACAAAGTATTTCTTCCTTTTCCTCCTAATTCCTTCTTCCTGACACTTGGAAGAGGGTCTTGCCTTATTGTACATGCTGCCCTCTGTTTGCTGGGAAAAGAACTACAGCTTCAGGGACAGCCCTCAAGCGTGGTTCAGAGGAGGAAGAAGCAGAAGCTGGGGAAGGCTTGGGAGGCCAGTACTGTCAATTGATTCACTTAGCCAACATTTACTGAGCTCCTTCTGTATACCAGGCCTAGTGTCAGACCCTGAGAACACAGCAGTGAAAACAATATGGCCCATGCCTTCAAAGAGATCACAGTCATTTGCAGGGGTTAAACATCCGGGGTTCCCTTTGGCCTGCTCTGTACTTCTCTGATCTGATACTGTAGTGTAGTGGCTAAGAGCATGAACTCCGGTGTGTGAGGATGCTTGGGTTCAAATCTTGGCCTTGCCATTTACTAGGTGTCTGACCTTGGACTTCTTCAGTGCCTTTGTTTCCCCAGCTACAAGATAGGGATAATACTACCCACCTCATAGGGTTGCTGAAAGGGTTGAAATAATTCATACATCTAAAGTACTTAGACGGGCTTCCCTGGTAGCGCAGTGGTTAAGAATCCGCCTGTCAATGCAGGGGACACGGGTTCGATCCCCGGTCCGGGAAGATCCCACATGCCGCGGAGCAGCTAGGCTCGTGAGCTGTGGCCGCTGAGCCTGCGCGTCCGGAGCCTGTGCTCCGCAACGGGAGAGGTCACAACAGTGAGAGGCCCGCGTACCGCAAAAAAATAATAATAATACTGATGATGGTGCTGATGGCGGTGATTCTGATGATGGTGCTGATGGTGATATTGGTGGTGGTGCTACTGGTGGTGGTGCTGGCGGGAGCTCGGGGGCTTGGCACAGGGGACCTGACCTAACTTTCCTCTCTCCCAATCTCCTCAAGCCTCAGCCACCCTCAAAGTCCTGGGACAAGGGAACGGGATACAGATTCCCTCTGAACTTCCTAGGAATTATTTTTGAGTCAGGAAAAGGAGGTCATAATCAAAGCACCAAGGACCCCACCTCATCCTGCTTATAAAGGCTGTGAGACACTTCATGTCTCTGCTTCAGTTTCTTCTTCTGTGAAATGGGAAAGGGGAGAAAGCACATTGGTCCTGACCTTTAAAAGATTGCTTTGAAAATTTAATGAAATCTGGACCCCCCCCTCAGGAAATGCAAACACATACACAACCACACACACACGCAACCAAAGCTCCACACACACGTACACACAACCACACACACGCTCAACCACACACATGTCATCACACACACGCATACACACACAACCGCCCACATAACCACAAGTCTCTGTGTGATCTGGGGGTTTCCAGCTCTTCTTCAGGTCCATGGACCCCACTTCTGTCCCCTGGATAGGCTAATCTCTAACCCTTCTGCCAGCCCCGTCATCCAGGACTCCCTGGTCTGAGGCCTTCTCTCCTGAAGCCCAAGCCAGGCCTGGGTGGCCTGTGCTAGGCAGAACCAGGGGGCTGCCCGTGTCTGATCCAGCCTGCCCATTCCTCTGGCCCCCACCACAGAATCTGCTTGGGCTCAGGGTCCTAGGAGGGCCCTACAGGAAAGGAGGAGTTGGTGGGTAGAAGCCACGAGCTAAGGGGTGGGTGTTGGTGGTAACAGCACCTCTGGCTACTGATGTGGGCAAAGTGAGGTCTTCACACCTGGCCCCTCCCGGAGCACGGCCTCCAGTGACTCAGTGGAATCAGGGAAAGAGATTAGCTACCTATACCCAAGTGAGGGGAGAAAAAGGAAAGAAGTCCTCTCCCCAGGCAGCTTCCTGGGGCCCAGACCGCACTCCCTGTACATGGAGCCTCGAGCAGGGGGCAGCAAAGAGCAGGAAACATGAGATATAGGTTCCAGTCTGATTCCACCTTAGTTAAAATTCTGTTCACAGTCACAGGGCATTATATTTTGCAAAGCATCCCCTCATGCATCATTATAGGTGAGCCCCACCAGAACCCTGGGAAGTAAGGCTAGCTCCCTCACTGCAGAAAAAGGCTCAGAAAAGCTGATTGACTTGAGCAAGGTCCCACCGCAAGGAAGGGGCTGAGTGAAGCCTTGGACCTAGTCCTGGCTCCCAATCCAGTGCTCTTTCCAAAACCTCAGAAACCCCTGCTACTACCTGGCTGTGGGAACAGGATCAATCCCCTGCCCTCTCCAGCCTCAGCCTCCTCATCCGTGAAAAGATATTGGACCAGAGGAGCCCTGGGGGACTTTCCAGCCCTGACCTTTCAGGACTGTCCATGTTTATTCTCCGAGGCAGCAGGTGGGGGAT
Source organism: Mesoplodon densirostris (assembly GCF_025265405.1). Classification (NCBI taxonomy): domain Eukaryota; kingdom Metazoa; phylum Chordata; class Mammalia; order Artiodactyla; family Ziphiidae; genus Mesoplodon; species Mesoplodon densirostris. Next base: position 20,540,467 of record NC_082662.1, on the reverse strand, counting down.
TATCACCCCATTTCACAGATGGGGAACAGGTCCAGACAGGGAAGCAACTTGGCCAAGGCCTCAGCGCAAGGAAGTGGCAGAGCTGGGACGAGAAGCCATGTCTGCAGACCCCCGGCCACAGAGTCAGTGGCCCCAGGCCGAGCTGGGTTTCTAAGAATAAAGCCGGCCCCCAGAACAGACCAGAGAACAGGGACTTTTGGGCCCAGCTGTTTCCCAAGTGTGAGCTCAGGCAGGACCGGCTTGGGGTGGAGGGTGGGAAGGGGTGACCACTTCCTGTTCGGGCTGGTGCGGTCCCCGTGGGGTGGTCATCAGAGGCCGACCACTTCCCGGTCTGGGCCGCCTTCCCCTTTCTGAGCCTGGGATGGGCGGCCCAGTGAGGCACCCCTCGCGTGCTGCGGCCTGGACGGCGTCTGGCCTCTTTTCATTTCCCCTGCTCACCGCGTCCCTCTCCACAGCTACCAACGGTCGGAAGTTGCGCAGGGCTGCCTGCCCGGTCCCCTGTCCACAGCTGAGCACCTCCTGGCCCTGCTGTGTGCTGGGCCCTCGGGGGTGCTGCCCACGGAGGGTCTGCCGCGAGGCCTTCTCCCTCCCACTGAGGCTCAGAGAGGTTGTCGGTGGCCGAGGGTCACACAGCTAGTAAGTGGCAGAACGAGAATTAGAACTCAGATGTGTCTGACTCCAAATCTGCCTCCTTTGCACATTTAACATCCACAGTGGCCCCCAGAGGAAGTCTGAGCCAGAGGAGGCTTGGACATGGGAGGCATTGGAATGATCCCGCCAGACACTGAGCTCTGAGGGCAGCGATGGCGGCTGCTTCTCCTCCCTGTTATATCCCAGGACCAGCCCCGCGCCTGCCCCAGAGCAGGTCCTCGGGACGCACCAAAAGACAAGCGCACCCTAACTGCTCCCAGCCAACTGCACAGATAGGCCTGAGCCCTGGGCTTGGGGACATGGACCTGAGGGAGACATGGCGCCTTACTCCTTATCCCCTGACTCTTATACAGGCACGGTGCTCGAGATTTTTAAATACACCTCAAATCCCACGTGGGATATCACAACACCCTTTAATCCTTCTAGCGGGGAAGCCAGAGGCTCACAGGGCCTCAGAGTGTTAAAGAGGCAGCAGAATGTAGGGATGAAGGACATGGAGCCAGAGAGGCCCAAGTTCAAACGCTAGCTCTGCCAAGCCTAGGGTGGCCTCAGGGAAATGACTTCATGCACCTGTTTCCTCACCTGTAAAATGGGAACAAAACAGTTTAGACTGCCTTAACTGGCCTCCATTCAACAAATTCTCTGGATTTATAAACATTCTCCTTTCCTTTGAAAGGCAGACTAATGGGTGTCACAGTGTTCCGAATGTTCCCAGGCTGGCCGGCTACTGCCCAGTGCCATCAAGGTCCTCCTGCTGGCTCGGTGAGGCCTGTCCCCAAACCCGTAGCTGCCAGTTGTAATTGCTAAACCAGTGCGACAAGAGTGAGAGTGGGACAGAGAGTTGGTGTGTCTCTGAAAGCTAAGAAAGGGCCTTGGAAAGATCCAATAAAGGAGAGCTGTCCTAAAAAGAAAAAAATGCTCAGTTAGGTGTGGGCAAGACAACCATAAAAGACTGGAGAAAACAATAGTTAAAAATCCACTGGAAACATGTTAAAACTTGGTGGGGGGTGCTTTTAAAAATCCAGAAGGATTCTGTTTACAGATTGCTTGACAAGCATCTCTAAGTCTCCCTCCACTTGAAAGAAACCCAAATGGGGACCATCAACTCTACTGCACAGGTTTGTTTTATGCAAGAAAAATAAGGTAGGACTTTGGCCAGAGGCCCAGGTCTCAAAGAGCCTTGGCCCTTCAGCCAAAGATCATCTAATAAATATAACTTGTACACAAGTTATGCTCAATATAATGCCTATTTTATGTATCATAAGATGTCCCACTTTAAATATTTTTCTTCTAGTAACAGACCACTGGTTTTGCTCTCATCGATAAGAGATTTCTTCTATTAAAACTACTTACCTCATGGGGCGGATGTAAGAACTGAACAAGGTAACGCATGCAATGAATTTGGTGCAATGCCTGGTACACAGCAAATGTTCTGCAAATACAGCTAATTTAATTATCTTCAAATGCAGTCCTCCACTTGGCAGATGAGAAAACTGAGGCTCAGGAGACAAGTGACTTGCACACAGTCACAAAGTAAGAGGGCTACAGATCAAGGCCTACAAATGGATCCTTGAATCCAAATGTGATTTCTGAATTCCAAGGGGCCTCTCTCTGGTCCGGAATTTTATAGGGGTAACGCTTCCCAGAAGAACAGTGGAATGCTGGCGGCAGGAAGGAAGATCACAGGCTGAGGGTGGGGCCTTCAGCATCCCTCAGGATCACACCATGCCCTGGCCTTCCACCACCCACCCCACTCTGGGGGATACATGAGTCCTCCCTCTAGTTAAATTTACGTAAAACGCTAAGTTTCTCATCTCAGTGGCCCCTCTGTGTTCGCTCACAGACCCCGTGTATTTTTATCTCAAAGAGTTTCATTATGTCTTTAATTACTTGTTTCCATGAATGTCTCCTCTAGCAGCCTGGGAGTCCCCAGGGAGCGGGCACCCGGTCTGATTCATCTCTCACTCCCGAGCCCAGCCCAGTACCTGGCACCGAGTGGGCACTTCGGAGATGTTTGTTGGACAAATGAGCACCTGAACAAATGTCAAATAACAGGGCGCCCTGGATTTCTTGCTGTCTCCACGCTAGACTTGGCGGGTGGGGCTGCAGTGGACAGAGATCTGGAAGACGTGGCGCCCTCCCGTTCCTTGTCTCCTCCTCTATCCCTCCAGCCTCCTCTTCCCAGGGAGCCCGAGAGACACAGGCAGGGCAGGGCAGGGCAGATGCTGGGAAACCCAGCCCGGGGGCGAAGCTCCTCTCTTCAGGGATGGCTGGGGTGTGGTGTGGGGCTTTGCCTCCGCTGAGTCACCTCCGTGGTGCAGGGGCTCTGACTCAGAAGGAGAGCGAGAAGGAGAACTTTGTCAGTCCTCCCGGCTTCCACGGGCCTCGGGCCGGGCCGGGCTGGAGGAGGGGAGGGGCCCGTCGCAGGGAAGATGTCAGGACGCACAGAATGGATCTCAGGTCTCCTGGAGCACCAGAGCCCCACACTAGCTGCACGGGGAACTGAGGCTTGGAAGAGGCAGCTGGGTGTGGTGAGGGAGGGGAGTCCATCCTGTCTTTACCTCCTCGCCTCCCTAAACCTCAGATTCTTCACCTTTAGCAAGAGGGTTAGACCCTACTCCCCTCCAGCCAACTCCCAGCTGGGTGCCAGAGCTTTCCCCAAAAAGCTGCTCAGGCCTGGAAGAAAAGACCCACGACCAAGAGCTGCCAGTGTTTGAGTGCCTACTATGTGCCAGGGACTGGCAGACCGTCTGTTTACAGATCTCATTTAGTCCTTATGCCAGCCCTCCGGAGCCTCATTTTGCAGATGAGGAAACTGAGGCTCACAGAGGCAATGACTTGCCCCAGCTAAAGCCCTGAGCCAAAGGGAAAGCTGCACCCAGGGTCTGCCTGCCCCAACGTCCTCCTCCTTGCCCACTAGCCCCCAAAACTATTATGTGTCCCCCACCTCCCCACACCCCAAGATGCTCATGCTGGGGAGGCCGGCCGCTGGTCCTTGTCCCCTCTTGGGTGTGACGCCAAATGGCCACCTCACTGGTGAGCCTGTCTGGCCAACTGCAGCCATCACAGACCACCCCTCCCCAAAATCCCCGAGCCCCAAGTCGGTTGGACAGCTCTGGGGTAGGCATCCGATTTCCCTTTTATCGTTTTTTTTCCAACGTCTTGCAGCAAAATTGGAGAATACAGATTTACGCAGAAAAGAAAAAGGAAATTCATCCTTTATCCCCTCCAATACTAACATTCGGGTACATTTTATTCCAGTATCTATTTTATGCGCATGTACCCACAGTTTTGTTTTTACATAAACAGGATCGTTGGTCAACAGACGTTTCCTAAACCCTCACTGAGGGCAGGGGTTGTGTGGTTTTCCTGGTCCACGGGCTCCTCTTCTGGTCTTGCTACCAGGTCCTGCTCGGCCGGGCAATACTCCTGAGGCATTGCAGGTGCGGGACAAGGTGGGCTCTAGGAGCCTGGGACTCTGTGGCTTAGCAGCTCTGAGCTTGAGCTTTGGATGGGGCAGATCTGGGTCACTGGCTGTATGGCCATGGCTACGTCACTTGACATCTCTGAGGCTTGGCTTCCCCGTCTATAAAGTGATAATCACAGCACCTGTCACGGCACAGGTTTGAGAACTGAACAGGCAAACGCACGTTTGGCACAAAGTCAGTGCTTGACGAATGTTCTGTCACGTTCTCTGTTGGTGGCGGGGCCTCTGAGCCGGGGTATTTCTCTTCCTGATGTTCTCAGGTTACAAAGCTGGATCCAGGTAGTGGGAGACACTTAATGACAGTTCAGTGATTAAAATCTTGCCTGTTCAGCTTGAGGTCAGGGCCTGGAAAACCTTTCACCGCCCTGTGGTGTTTCCAAAGAACACAGAATCTGGCCCCAGTCGTCTTCCTTCCCCGTGGGTTGTGAATGTGGGTGCGATTCTCAACCGAAAAACCAAAGCTGACTTCACAGCTGAAGACCACCAGCCAGTCTCCCTGTTGGTGACAACCACGACCCCTCTGAGTTTCACCCCAGCTCCCCCCACCCCCCGGGCTCAGGTGGGGCATGCTCCCATGGGTGACAGGCTGGGATTCAGGTGGGCTCACAGGTGCCAGCAGCACATGGCAGCCAGCAGGTGCTCAGTAAATGAGCAAACCAGCCAGATGAGGGGGTGGGTACTGGGAACAATTGGGGGAAAAGAAATCTTTATCTTTTCTGCCCAAATTTCAAACCCCAGTGCTCACCCCAGAGCCTAGGGGTGCCTGAAGGACCCGGCAGGCTGGTGAGGTGCAGACCTCAGAGCGCCCTCAGTGACCCCTCCCTGGGCGCCCAGACTGCCTCAGTCCTCACAGGACACCCCCCCATTCCCTCCTTTTTTTAAAGATTTTTTTGATGTGGACCATTTTTAAAGTCTTTATTGAATCTGTTACAATATTGCTTCTGTTTTATGTTTGGTTTTTTTGGCGGGGAGGCATGTGGGATCCTAGCTCCCCGACCAGGGATCAAACCTGCACCCCCTGCATTGGAAGGCGAAGTCAGGGAAGTCCCTTCATTCCCTCTTAAGTATCCCAGCTACCCCCTTTCCTGGGAGAATTTACTAGTGCACCCCGGATATATATGCTTTGACCCCAAAGGATGGCTGGCTAGTGATGGACTTTTTGGAATCAAGGGAAGGTAGAGAATCTCTTGTAGGCAACCAGCTGCTCCACCTACAGATAAAGCCCACCTCCGGAGAGTGTCAAAGCAACAGTTCTGCTCAGCAGTCCCCAGCACCCCAGCTACCCAGCGTCTGGAGGTGGCTGACATGGAAGGTGCAGTAGGATTGGGGCTGGTGGCTCCACATGCTGAGAGCCACTGTGTGGTCCTGGGCATGTGGCTGAGTCAAATGCCTTCAGGAGGCCCTCCCAGCCCCCCACCCAGTGACGGGCACGGCCATGAGGACCCGGGGGACAGAGAGGGCAGAGGGAGTGTCCCAGATCAAGGCAGGTGGGCACCCCACAGAGAAGCAGTGGGAGGTCATTTGGACTTAGGAATGGCATTGGCATTAACCAGGGAACGTGGGGCAAGATGAAGAAAAGTAATAAGAATATGATGATGATAATTTTCACAGGTTAAGGACAACAAGTGAGGAAATTTGCTCAGATTATCTTATCTAATCTTCACAATGACCCCTCTTGTGTGGCAGGCATTAAAGACCATGGAATCTGGAGTCAAATAGTTGGAGTTCAGATCCTGGCCCACCAAGCCTCGTTCCCTCATCGCCCACAAGATTTAAAAAGAGCCCCTACCTTCTGGGTGGTTGGGCAGTGTCTGTGAGCGATCACTTGGCACCGTGGCAGAGAGGAAAAGCTCAAATCATGTGATAATTAGTACGATGGATGCAGAGATGGAGGCTCAGAGATACCAAGTCACTTGCCCAAGACCACCCAGCAAGTGAGTGACAGAGTCAGAATTTGATCTTAGATGTCTGTGACTCAAAGCCCCACTCCTCCCCAGTGCCCCCTGCCTCAGTCTCTCTTGTGCCCCTTCTGTTCCTTCAGGAGAGTAAAGTACTCAAAACCACAGGTGCCCTAAAATGACATTCATTTTAGAGGACCAGAGAGGAGTGGAATTTGCTGGAAGTCACAGCGAGTCTGTGGTCTGGCCAGAACTGGACCCTCAGTTGGCAGACTCTCATGTCAGTGCCCCACACATGTCTCTGTACAGCCTGACGGTGGGGTCACCCCCTTTCCGGACCCATGCCCGACCCCGCCCTCACCTCCCTTGGGGCACAGGAAATGATGGCCATGATCCATTCTAAACCACAGGGGAAATTTTTGTCTGGGCTGGACTAGAATCCGGCCAGAGCCCCAGGTCAGACGTTTCCAGTCATATGCAAAGGGCGGGGGGTATGTAAGCGGGGTAGGAGGGTGCGCGTTACACTCCCACAACTGTCTGGCCTTGGGATTTCCCTCGCCTGGTGCGGGTGGCTCTGAATCAGGAGAGCTTACGAGCTGCGGACAGAGGCTCCTGACCTCACCTGCACGGACCATCTTGGGGTCATGCACAAGCCGGGCCTGGTCAGCTCAGCTCCAGCCTCAGATCAGAGCCAGTGCTGCGTCGGGGACAACAGACAGACTTCCCCTGCTGGCTCAGCCCAAACTTTCTGTGCGACCCAGGACGGCTGACTTGTCCCCACCGACCTCCAGCTCCTCGCTGTCTCAAAATCTTTCCTAAACTCCTCTTCAGGGATTCACAGGGAACTCTCTTTCAAGCATTTCTGCCTTTCTTACAAGACCCAGCCTGCTGCACCCAGCACCAAGAGAAGAGCTGGGGGTAACTGTGGCTTTTCAGCTAAGCAGGTGCCTCTAGCTTCTCATCTGTTCACTCTCTGGGCTGGCATGAGGCAGTGAGCTCTCGAAGGAGCAATCCTGGCTCTGCAAACTGCAAAGGGCTGGGAAAGAACTGCAGATGGCTCATCCTTAGGTTGATCCAGAGGGCAGCTCTTGGCCCTGCCAAGGCCTAACAGAGCGCTGGCGCTCAGCTCTGGCCTGGTCTCTCCAGGGCTTTCCTAGGGGCTGCTTGGGTGGTAGCGGGCAGTGCCTGGGGCTGGCAGGGCTAAACCCTAAGGCAGGGGTGGAATTGAAGCAGGAATCAGGTCTGGCTGGAGACAGACCTGAGCAGCTCCAGGCAGACTAGAGCTGACTTCTAGGGACCTCGATAAATCCTTTTTTTTTTTTGGTGGTGGGGTGGGACACCAGGGCAGGGAACCACGAGTTAGGACACCTGGATTCTGGACCCTGCTCTGGCCTGACCTCCTCAGGCGGCAGGCACCTGGGATGAGTCCTTTGCCCTTGCTGGGCCTCAGCCTTCTTCTCTGTACAATGGGGAGATAGCTATGATCCTGAAGACAGGGCAGGGAGTTGGGAATGCACAGAGCGAGGGCCTGAGTTTTCACTGAATTTGTGTCTTTCTGCATGAGGTGGGCTGCTGGTGGCCTCAGGGAAGTCGGCTCTTCCTGTGTCTGAGCATTTCAGCAATAAGGCAGGCTGGGGGCGGGGCGGCTCAATTGCACAGTCTTCCGTCCATTTTCATGGTGCCTGGGTCCCCAGCACACACACCCCCACCCCAGTCAAGTGAAGCTCCCCTCTCCCACCTTCCTGAGTTGCTGTGTGACCTTGCCTCAGTCACTCCACATCTCTGGCCTCCATTTGGGTAATGGAGCTGCAAAGTCCTCAGCGAGTAGCAGCCTGTTCTGGCCACATGCCGCCCCTCCTGTGAGACCAACCAGCTAGGAGAGCCCTGGCGGATGGTGGAGGCCGGGTGTCTAGTTTCACAGATGCAGGAAACTGAGGCCCCAAGGGGGAGAGGCCAGCCATACCCACTCCTCATGCCCCGTTTTGCTCCCCATCCGCCCTTCCTCCCTCCCCTTCCAAGAGCATCTGAGTAATGGGGTAGATCTCACCCAAGTGGAGAGGCCTGCAGCTGGGGCTTTGGGCCCCGCGCCCCAGCTTTCAAGTTCCCAGATGTCCCTGAGCCCCCATGTTCTCATGTGTGCTCTGGGCAGAGTGAAGGTGAGGGGCGGGGAGAAGGCTGACACCAATGTCCAAGATGGCCTCACTCTCTCTGGGGCCTGACCAGTGGCCCAGGCCTCTCTCCTGCCATCCTCCAGCTTCCTGCCTGCGGTGTCCCTCCTATCAGCTCTCCTGGTGTCTCCACAGGCTCGTGCTGCCCCTCACAAGGCCCCCAAGGCAGCCGGGAAAGCCAGGGAAGGAGGCGGCAGAGATGGCAGGCAGTGGGCACCCAAGCCCCAAGCATCTGCAGAGGTATTCAGAGCATTTGGTGTCAAAGGGAATATTTGCGTCCGTGGTCAGCTGCACTGCTCTTGCTGGCGAGGCCCCTCCGGTCCTCTAAACCATTCCTACCTGGTGGGTGGTGGCGTGACCTCTTCCATGGTCATCTGTCCTTTCTTCCCCTGCTCCCTGCTGGCATGGCTACACCCCCTGATCACTGCGTTGCTCCTGTCGGTGTGCCAGCTATGGCGGTGGCTCCTTCCACGAGCAGAAAGAGGGCCCCTTTGCTGGCACAGCTACTCCTGTGGTCAGGTAAGCTGCCCCCACCCCCACTGGCATGGCCGCTGGATCTGGGCGTGAGGCCACGGCTTTCTGCATTCATGGCAGTACTCAAAACACCTGCCAGACATCAGCAGACAGGAACTGCTGCTCCTTCAACGAGGGCAGGACAGCCTTGCCTTCAGGTCCATCCCCCAGGGGGCCTCAGCTCCCCCATGCCCTGGGGACCCAAGATTGTGTGCTCCCCTCTGCCCTGGAACCTCTCTCTGTCCCCAACGCCACCCTGTGATGAGCACCGTCCGCCCTGGCCCTGGCGACCTGTGGGCCCCCAACGACAGAGCTGAATGCCCCTCTCTCTTGGGACCTCAGCCACTGCCAGAATGGCAGGGAGTGGGGGGCACAGGACATGCTCCCTCTCTCTTACTTCCCCAAAGCTCCACTGCCGTAAGCAAATAGCCAGGGATTCCCACGTCCATGGAGGGCTAGCCACCTGCTGTCCTGGGAAAGTTGTCCTCTGCACGGCCCCTCTGGGACCCTCCTGTCAACCCTAAACCCTCAGTGAGCAGCAGGTCCCAGGGCCTGCCTTTCCCAGAGGTCACCAAAGGGAAGAAAGGAAGTTCCTGGAAACCTTTCCGGGCAAATGCTGCTCTGTGCTTTTCTCAGCCTCTGGCTGCCTTGGTGGCACGTATTCAGTCCACAGCCTTGGAAACCTACTGTGTGCCAGGTACTGTGCTCGCCTGGGGATGCAGCCATGAGGGGCCAGACCCATCCCTATCCCGGGGACAGTCACAGTCTGGGCAGGGACCCAGGCAGAAAACTGCACAATTCATGATTTAAGCAGTTATGATTAGCATGCAGAGAGGGGCTGTGTGCCGTGAGGGCACATAACAGAGCCAATCCTGGAAGGTTCCAGGAGGAAGTGACCTTCCAGCTGAGGTCTCAAGCTTGAGAAGGATATGGTCAGGCAAATGGGGGAAAAGTCAGTGCTTAGGCAGAGGAAACAGCACGTGCAAAGGCTCTGAGCAGAAGGGGCGTCCTCTTCATAGCTCCTGTAGTCCAGATCTTCATCAGCCACCGTCCGCTGAGCTCCTGGGACAGGCTGGCGCAGCACTTAATGGCTCGGGCTCTGGTGCCACATCACATGGGTTTGAATCTCACTTTGCACTTACTGGCTGTGTGATAATGTGGAAGTAACTTGACTCCCTGTGCCTCAGTTTCCTTATCTGTAAAATGGGAATAATACTAGTAAGCACTTCCTGGAGTTGTTAGGAAAATTAAATGTGATCATTCATGTAAAATAAGCACCCAACAAACATTAGCAACTCTCATTAATTATAAACCCCATCCATGGAGCACCTACTGTGTGTCAGGGACTGTGCTACACATTCTGCAGTTAATTTTCCCACAGATCTGCAAGCTTGGACTCACTGACCCTTTTCAGAGATGAGAAGACTGAGGGCAGAGGACCGAGTCACTAAGGTGGAGATTGGTGGAGGTTCTGGAGGACTCAGGGGCGGCTTCTTGGAGGAGGTGGTGGCTGTGATGAGTTTTGAGGACGGCACCCTCCCAGCCAGGCAGCCCCCCACCCCCCGACCGCAGCAGAACGTTTCAGCCCTTGGGCTTCCTGGGTCTGGTGACAGGACAAAGGGGCCCCTCCAGGCACTTCCAAGGCCTTCCAGGAGTCCCAGCAAGGGAGGGCCCCATCAAACCAGGTTCTCAGACCGTAGAGCCTCGAGCGAGCACCAAACAAAAAGGCTTTTCTCACTCTGGATGACTCACCAGACCGAGTGAGCAGACGCCCGGTCTCTGTGCTGGAGAACACGAAACCACACATCTAAAGAAGTTTCCCACGGCCACCACTTGCTTTAAATAGCTGTAGAGAAGTGGGGGAGGGCGGGTTGGGAGGCAGGGTTCTCCCCTCCCAGGCCCTGGCTGGGGTCTCCACCCCACCGCCCGCACAGGACCCTGAGCTGAAGCCCCCTTGGAGGCTGGTCATTGCTGGGAACGCAGACCTCACGGGCACCAGGGGAACTCAGCAGAGGTCCAGAGCCCGTGGTGGGCCGGGGGACAGCGGACAGACAGACAGACAGCTGGAGAGACATCCCACCAGGCAGCAGGCGTGGGGTACAGGCCCGGGAAGGGGGAAGTTGACCTCACCCTGCACCCCGGTGCAGCCTCCAGGCCCACAGCCAAGCTGCCTCGCAGGTCACCTGACTCCCCCCTCGCGCTCTGGCTGCCCCGCCTGCCCGCCCGGTTCGTGACTGAGCCCTGGGCGGCGTTTCCGGAGGCAGGCCGGAGCCGGGGCTGCTGACGCACTCGCCGCCCCCCGGCAGGGCCGGGTGAGAAGAGCGAGCCCCCCATCCCCCTTTCCCGTAAATGAGCTCACCCACCCGGGCCTCGCAGGGATTCTAAGAAGTGAAAGCTTCTGCACCTGCTCGCCCACCATCTCGGCTTCCCCGTGGTGGGGGGAGGGGCCGGGGGTCCTCACGTCTCTCCACCTGAGCCCTCAGGCGCAGGGGCTCCGGGGCTGGCAAAGTTTTCTCCCCTTAGGTGTGCAAGAACGCGGATATCAGTTTAGCTCAGGGTGCCCCCACGGCTTGGGCCCATTTTTCAGAGGGTCAATGGGGGAAATCCAAAGATGCCTGGACAGTTAGTCTGGTTCCCTCCCAGGCTGGGAGTAACAGCTCCTCCCAGGGGGTGTTTGAGCAGCCCTTGGGGGCCAGTGGTGGCTCACTAAGTGTCAGCCCTTAGAGACCATCAGAGCTAAGGCCCAGAGAGGGCAGTGACTTGCTCAAGGTCACACAGCAGACCCGTGGAGCTCCAGGTGCACCCCTCCATGGGCCCACAACCCTGGGCAGCCCACCGGGATCACCATCACACATTTATTGCGCGTCCTTCAGAGGGACCCGGGATGAAATAAGATGACATCCCGCTAGAGTCCAAAACATAACAACTAGCAGTCACCAGGGCCCTAGGCCAGGGGTTCTCAGTGCTGGCTTCTCGGACAGAGCCCTACGCTTTGCAGAAATACTGATTCTAGGACGCCAGCTCTGAGACTATGATTCAGCAGATTGGGAACAGGCCCAGGAATCTGCATTTTATAAGATTCCTCAAATTGATCAGATGACTGAGAGGCTCTGGGACAGACTGTGAGTGGCTCCAGGGCAGGTGCCACTCCTCCAGGAGGGTGATTTGCAAGGGCTTCTAAAGGGAGGCTCACCCTGCGGCCTTCCCCTCCCACACCAACCTCAGCCTGCACACAAAGCCCGGCCCAAAGGGGCCCCAGAAATGATGCATCACTGAGGGAGGAGCTGAATGAATGATGCCCCCCACACCTCCCTGCTGCACGGGAAGGTGGGGGCCAGTGCCTCAGCCTCAAATGTCTGCTCACTCTTGTCCTGGTGCTCAAGGAGCTTGGTTTTCTCAGGCCTGGTAGCACTTGGTGGCGTCTCTCTAGGTAATTTGGGAAGCAACGAGAAGCTCACAGGCTGGGCTGCCTGGTGGTTAGGGGCTGGCCAGACCCCTGGAGTGGGCTGAGGTCTGCCCCTCATCCCACCGCTGTGCCCGGCACTATGTCCAGCCAGGGTCAGGGAGGACTCCTTGACTGACTGGGGGGTCTGGGGCAGCTGGAGCCCTCGGGTGAGCAGGAGTTGCTCCCCTCTCTGATCCAATGGCCTTAAGGGCCTTGGTCCTGCACGGAGTGCCCGGCTCTGCCACCTCCTAAGGCCACCTGTCCTCTCAGAGACTGTGTCCTCTTTGTTCAATGGGCAGAATCATTTCTTCCAGCAGGTGCAGACAGCATGGGAAGAGTGGCTGGTCCAGCCCCCCAGCTGCGCTAACAACAGCAGCCAGGCCCCTCTGCAGGCCCAGATGCCCCCCAGATGGGGTGTGTCCTCAGAGCCTCTCTGGTCTGTGTGTAGGTCACCGTGAGGAAGCAGAGGGCCCTGTCCCAACCTCCCCAAGGGAGACTGTTGCTCACAAGCTCCGGGACCTTAGGCAGGCCACGCCCCATCCAGTCGGGCAGATACCCCAACTCTAGAAGGTCGTTGTGAGGATTAAATGAACAAAATCACCGTTGTGAAGAGCAATCATTACTTCAACAAGCACTACTGATTTTTTTTCTCACTAAGTGTGAGTTCCAGGAGTGGGGACTATGTCTCTGTGTCCAGGGCCGGACACAGTCCCTGCTACATGGTGGATGCCCTGCCTGTGTTTGTGAAGGGAATAAAGGCTTAGAGAGAGAGCCCCCCCTCTCACAGCACATGTATGTGCATGCATGCACGCTCAGTATGCAGGTGTGAGCCAGCATGGAAGTGTGTGTCTGTGCATGGGCCTGTCTGGGTCTAAGTTTTGCATATGGGTCTAGTGTGTGTGTATTTGCATGTATGTCTTAGGCTGTGTGCCTGGACACATGGACCTATGTGTATGAGTGTGCTCACCCCACAGGTGTTCAGGCCTTATGTGGTTAATTCTTTGTGTTCAGGCCTATACGTTAATTCTTCGTGGGGCGTGGGGTGGGAGGGTGCCCCTTGCTCTCCTGACCTCGCCCTTCCCCAGAGACTCCAAGTTATAGGCCCACCTGCGAGAGCCAGACTATGCAAAACAGAGGCCAGGCTTGGGGAAGCCCCTGGAGAGCGGCCCCTGGGGACTGGCTGGCCCTCCTCCCCTACTTAGGTTCCCCCTCCCCCCACACGCTCCCCATCCCCACCACCCTCACTACCCGCAGTAGAGCAGCCTGCCCCTTCCAGAGTCCTGTGACCTTCCGCTCCAGGGCCTTCACCCCGTCAGGAGCCGGGTGCCTAGATTTCCCTGCCTCCCTGGCCCTACCCATCCTGCTCTCTGCCTCTGTTGATACTATGCCTGGCATCTCCTTCCTTCCTCTGCGAGACTCCCTTTCACTTCTGCACCTCCCTGAACTACTTTTGCGAGCTTCACCGTGCAGCAGGTACTTGGCGCTTTACCAACAGAGAGGTCTGGCAAGCGCCCCATTTTACCAATGAGGAAATGGAAGCTCAGAGAAGTTAAGAAGCTTGTCCAGGGTCACACAGCAAGTGACTGAGAGTCAGACACGAACCAGAGTCCACATCCAGATGTCTTACCCACTAGGCCACACTGCCGTCACGTTTCAACTCACCTGAATGGCCAAGCCTTGCGGGGTTGACCTTGCGAACCTACCTCCACCTCCAAAAGGGGCCTCAGGGGCCTGGGCACCATCTCATATGCCCACAGCCTAGGAGATGGAGACCCCGGACTCAGGAAAGAGCTCTTGTCCTCTCAATGGTGGAACTGTGGCCCATCCCTAGCTCTCGGTCTGAGCCACGTTTGGACCTAGAAACTTCTGAGCCCATCCCAGTCAGGCCGACATGAAGCCCCCCAAGTCTTCCCATTGCCTGGTGGTCCCCACGGAGAGATCAGAATCCCCTTCAACAGGGTCGTTATTGTTTCCCCAGAACACGCTTCCATTTGGCAAGGGGGTGTGTATCAGGGGAGCCATGTGGCTTTGATTTAAATTTCACCCTGGAAAGACAATGGTTTGGATTAAGGGAAGAAACAGTTGGTGACAAGTCATGAAAAGAAAGAAGGGGAGAAGGGGGGCCCTTGTAGTAAAAATGAGCCCCAAACTTTCAAACCGGCGTTCCAGAGGTTTCTCAAGGCCTGCCATCCAGCCATAACCACCCACCCCAGCATGCTCCTGTCCCCTTCAGTGGTTGGGCGGGCAAAGCTGTGGGAGTGGAAGGTAGGGGGGTCCCACTGGTCCCTCTCCCTCCTCTTACAGAGGAGGACACTGAGGCTCAGGGGGGTTGATGATGGATTCTGGTGGCTTCCACGGAGGGCAGATGAAAGGTGGGGTAGGGGGAACATGAGCCTCTGCTGCTCCCACTCTGTTGGCAAGGAGCTTGCCCTCTCTAGGGCTCCAATACCCCACTGAGAAAGGGAAGAAAAGGGTGTTACGGTATCTTATCACCACTGGAGCTGAGTAAAGCCCAGGAAGCCCAGGCAAGGGTGATCTGCTTGGCTCTGACCTACTGGTCCTTTTCTCATGCCAGGCTCTGCACTGAAAGCTTTCCACACATCGCCTGCGTGAGTCTTCCCAACACCTGAAATCCCCATTTCACAGACGAACAGACTGAGGCTTCAAGAGGCCAAGAAACTTGCGGAGGTTCCCCAGCTAAGATGTGGTGATTGGGTCTTGAGGCCAGCTCTGGGTGGCCCCAAGGGCTGTTTCTAACCACTGGGCTGTGAGACTGAGGCCAGGAAGGCAGAGTGGGGGGCGGGGGGAGTCAGCCTAGGGAAGTGAGAGCTGGGAAAAGTCTGGAAACATGCCCACAAGAGCATTTCGTGTCTCCTGAATCGCCAACCATCAGAGCTGGGAAAGCCCTCAAAGATTATCCATTCCTCCCTTGTAGGGAAAAGGGGAAACTGAGGCCAAGGAGGGTAGAACGTGTCCAGGGTCACACGGGGTGGGGGTGCCAGGCACAGTTACAACCATGTCTCCCGAGGACCAGCTGGGGGCTTTGTGGTGCATGTCTACATTGTCCTGGAGTCGCGTGGATGGGCTTCACCTTCGGGGATGACAACCCTGGCCCAGTAGGCCAGCCTCAGGAATTGAGTGGCCTGGGCTGGTCCAGAGCCCACATCTATGTCTCTGACATGGCTACTTGGGGTCAGGACCCTGTGGCTGTGGCTATGGGTTCATCTGAGGCCAAGGTCAGGGCATGTTGTGTGGCCAGCGCTGTGTGTCAGGAGTCAGACCTTGGTCTGTGGCTGGGGTCAAGGCTGAGGAGTCCAAGGCAATGAACTGACTGTGAAAGACCAAAGGACTTCAAGCCCCAAAGACCAGGGCTGCTAATGGTGGAGTTGCAGGGGCTGTGATGGGCTGGGACAGAGGTGGGAAGCTGGGCTCTGGAGTCTCTGGGGGCAGGAGATGGGGGCTCTCCACCCCATGCAGTTCCCCTTCACACCCACCACTGCCTGGCTCCCGGTGTGTGCAGATGGCGGGCACACCTGGCTACCCCACCCCCACCCTCCCCCAGACAATGTCACCCTTTCCTCTGGAGAGAAGCAGCTGGCAGTCAGGCCCCTTCTCTCTCCTGATTTGCCTCCTATCGGACCAGAAGAGCCACTGCCCCTTAGTTCTGTGGTCACCTGTGCTCAGAGCCCAATCTCACCCCCTGTGATGGGAGAAGAACCGTCTGGAGGCCAGAAGGGCAGTTCTGCAGGGCTGGGTGTGGGGATGCTGAGCAATGGACTGGGGAAGGCGTCGTTCCAATTCAAGACGCTTCTGATCCCTAAACCCACCCCTGCCCCTGAACTATTCCTGTTACTGGGCACTTACCACCAAGCCAAGCCATATGAGGTTGAGGCAAATACCCCCATTTTATGGGTGGGTAAGTGGAGGCTCAGACAGGTGCTTTCACTTGCTCAAGGTCACCAGCCGGCAGGGATGGGGCGGGGTTTGCCAGGCCCGCCAGCTCTGAGACTGGGCCATACCCACTCCTCACACGACCTCCCTCAGCTCCTCTGCCCATCCTGGGCCCAAGGGGAGCGCTCCCGGGCTGAACGGGACACGGTGAGGCGAGCACACCCAGCCATGGAAATGCCAGATCTGCCTTCTCAGAATTTCAGGAGAAATGGTTTTCCCTGGCGGTGGGGAGCAAACCTCGGCTGATATGATCTGCTGATCTACCTCCCTTGGGTTTCTGTGCCCGGTGTCACCCCACCAATGCAATGATAATAATAATGGCCAGCACTTCTTGAGGGCTTTGTATGTACCAGGTACTATTCAAAGTAATTTCCATGCATTCACTCATTTTATCCTTCCAACTACCCCATGAAGTAGGAACTATTATTAATCCTACTTTAAAAAATAAGCTTTAGTTTTTTAGAACAGTTTCAGATTTACAGAAAAATTGAGAAGCTAATGCAGTGTTCCCGTATACCCTATACATATATCCCGTTTCCCTGTTATTCACATCTGACATTAGTCTGGTGCCTTTGTTACAATGAACAAATTGATATTATTAACTAATGTTCATACTTGATTCAGATTTCCATCCTTTTTACCTGATGTCCTTTTTCTGTTGCAGGATCCCACCCGGGAAACCATGTCTCCTTAGGCTCCTCTTGGTTCTGACAGATTCTCAGGCTTGCCTTTTTTTTTTTTTAATGATCTTGACAGTTTCAAGAAGTGCTGGTGCTGGTCAGGTATTTCGTAGAATGTCCCTCTGCTGGAATCTCTCTGATGTTTTGTCATGATTAGACTGGAGTTATAGGATTTGGGGAGAAAGGCCATACAGGTAAAGTGCCATATCCATCACATCATATAAAGGGTACATACTATCCATATGACCTATTACTCTTGTTGTTGACCTTGAACACTGGCTGAGGTAGAATTTGTCAGGCTTCTCTACTGTAAGGTTACTCTCCCCACTCTCAAACCTCTCCCTTTCCATAGTGTTCTCCTTGGAAGTAAGTCATTAACCCATTCTACAGGTGCAAAAACTGGGGCCCAGAGAGGTTAAGTAACTTGCCCCAGGTCACACAGCAAAGCACAGAGCCAAGATTTGAACCCTGGCAGTTTGACTCCTTAGCCCATGCTTCCAATCAAATGCCATAAACTTCCAAGAGCCTAGTGAGGCATTTATAAAAGGTCACGTGCACACTATTTTAGCAAAGCAGGGCAGTGTGGGGCAAAGGGCAGAAACTCAGGGCCACATGGGCCTGAGTGTCAGGCTCCATCCTGCCATCGAGACTTTGAGCAAGTCACCTCACATCATGGGGCCTGACATGTAGTAAGTGGTCAACAAACAGGAGTCTTACGACTCTCAGCACCAGGCTCCAGGTCAGGGAGATACTGCATAGCAGGGGAAGGAGAAGCCGGCCTGAGCCTCCAACCTGTGTCCCAAGGGAAGCTGCCCCCTCCAGCCTTTCCTGCATGGGGGCAGTCAGCACCGCTGGCCTGGGCTTTGCCAAAAGGATCAGGGTAAGATTCCGGATGTTGCTCTCGACCACATCTACTCCTGACTACCACATCTCTGAAGACAGTGAGAAAACAATCCCCAAGAACTGGGTAGGAAGGGACCCTACATATCACCCTCTCCCCATTTTACAGAGCAGAAAATTGAGGCTTCAGGTTAGGAAGGGACTTGGCCAGGGTTGTACAGTGAGGTGCAAGCACATGCCTGGCCCGATAGGTCCCTCATGATAACAACGAGGCTATGCTTGCCTGCGGGCAGCCCTACCCCTCGTCCCCTGCACGTCCAGTCTCAACTAATCCTGTCAGGGCCATACGACCACCAGCCCCATCTTGTTGGGGGGTGTCCACTGGTGGGGCACAGTTTAAGGCTACACTCACTCAACCAGCAAATGAAAAAAGGTGAGATTTGAGCCTGGCTGCCAGGCACCAAGCCATGTGTCCCCTCTGTGCCGCCAGCCTCACTCCCAGCAGCCCAGGCCAGGGGATGCCCAGGGTGTGGCAGCCTCATGCCCAGCCCTCCTCGCCCCCGCATCTTTGCGGAAGTCTGGGCCCTCTGCGTTCCACAAGGAACACTGTTCTCTTTACCCTCCAGCCTGTCTCACGAGAGGTGAGAGGAAGACAAACCCACAGACACAGGCAAAGTGACCCCACACCCGCCATCATTTCCCCTGGTGGATTTTTTCTCTGCCGCTGAATTCAGAGGAACCAGCCAACCTGGAGAAGAAATCAGGCTCGGGGCGAGGCAGCTGTGGTCAGGGGTGGGCGTGGGTAGAGGGGGCTGGGCAGTACATTGACCAACCAAATGCAATTAGTTCATTTAGCATTAACCTTGAACAGCGTCAGAGTCCTGCTGGGTTGAGGGATACCAAGGCCCGGTTCTAGTGCCACTGATTTGCTGTGTGACCTTAGACAAGTGCCTTGGCCTCTCTGAGGCTTTGTCGTCCCCACCTATAAAGCAAGGGGCTTGAGTTCATCAGCTCGACTCCGGCTGCACTGGGGATCTTTTAGAACATGCACTTTGTTAAGGTTCTGGGGTGGTCACCATTTAAGCCCACCCCAGGTGATTCAACCGAACAGCCAGGGTTGAGGGCCCCTCGCCAGGTCGTGTGTGAGGGGCCCTCTGGCTCTGACATTCCACCAGAGCATAGGGTTTGGTGTCCAGCTCTGCCACGCACCACTGTGTGTGCCTGGGCCTCTTCTCTGCTCTATGCCTCAGTTTCTCCATTGGGGGCTCGTCCTAGCCTTTCCTACGCGAGGTTGTTGGAAGATTAAATAACCTGGTTGTGTAAAGTTCTGCCACGTGCAGAGGAAGGACTGGGTAAGCTGGTGTGGAAAGAGCAGGGTGACAGTTCTGAGCAGAGGGCCTCAGCTGGCACGCGTCCCTGGGGTGCAGGGGAGGATGCAGGGGGCTTTCCCGGAGCGGATGCTTTTCTACCCGTCTGCCTAAGCCCCTCCGGCCGTGTTCTTGTGTGACCCCCTGAGCCAGTGCCTCCCCTGGGTGCAGCGGGGGCCTCAGGAGGCGGCGAGCTCCCTATTGGTAGGGATGCAAGCAGGGGCTGGAGGACCCATGGTCGATGGGGAGCAAGCTGGTTCGGGCCTATTCAAAGAGGGTTGGACATAGCTGGGCATCTGACCATCTCAAGAACGTCTGCTTCTCCTGTTCCAGTATCTGGGGAGTCTAGAACCTGTCTGGCCCACCTGGGCCTCTCCCTCTTGCAGCTGCAGCCTCTGGCTCCCCACACCCTCCCCACTGCCCCCAGTGTCCCCGTGGGCCGGGTGTTCTAGCCGTGGCAGGAGGTGCCTGGTGTGAGGAGAGGATGGGGGCTCGAGGCGGGACCTGTCCCGGGGCGTGGAGGAGGTTGCTGCTCCGGGGTCAGGGCTGGTGCTGGGGCCCCCTCAGAGCCAGAAGCTCTGGGGTCCTCCTTGAGCTCGCTGAATGCCAGAAATAGGGCTCTGGACAAATCACTGCCTTTGATAAGCCTCAGTTTCCCCACCTGCAAACGGTAGCTGATAAGTCCTAACCTGTGAAGCTGTGGCGAGGAGAAAATGAGGCCACGCTTACAGCGGACATCTCGGAGGTCACAAGGCGGGCGTCGGGTCCTGCATGGGGGAGCGGCATCTCAGCTCATCCTGAGCTCCATCAGTGTGCGCACTGTCCCCGTTCACAGAAGAGAAATGAGGCCTGTTTCGTTCACTGAAGGCCTGCTCTGTACTTGCCCCGTTCCTGCATGCCTCCGCCCCGAGCCAAGGCTCAGAATGGTAAAACCACTTGCTCCAAGTTCAGCAACAAGAAGCGCCAAGCCTGGATTTGAGCTCAGGACCAGCAGGCTCCCCAGCTCTGAACCAGTCGACTGAAATGTGCAGAGAGGCCCTAGCAGGGCTCCTTGCTGGAGGTGGGTGCCACACGCTGACAGCTGTCGTATTGTTGCGTGGTACCCCTGGGCTCAGGCCTGGGCTGTCAGGAAAGTGAAGGAGGTGGGGCTTCCCTGCCTGTGCTAGACCAAGGCTTGTGGCAGGAGAGCTGGAAGTGTGCATCCTTGTGGCCAGAGAACATCTCAGGTCTGGTGTGGGTGACAGTGATGATATCAACATGGCCTGAGCACGTACTGTGTGCCAAGCCCTGCTCCAAGCACTTTCCACCCACTAACTCACAGCCATCCCGAAAGTAGAACCACCATGGGCCCCGTTTCACAAAGAAGAAACTGAGGCACAGAGAGGTTGAGTAAGGTGCCCAAGGTCACCGAGTTAGAAAGAAGCAGAGTTGAGGCTCAGGTCCAGACTCCATACGTGAACAGCTATGCCTTAAGACCTCAGTGTAGACACCTGTATAAATTCAAGAGGTCTCTGGATCAAGCACCCAGACTCTCCAGCCTGCCGCCTGGAATCAAATCCCAGCTCTGCCACTTACTGGCTGTGTGACTTAGGGCAACTTACTCAACTTCTCTGTGTGTTTCAGTTTCCCATCAATGAAATGGGGATGGAAACCAAGTACCCGCCTTTTGGGGCTACTGTGACAATTTATAAATCGGCCTGGTGCAGAGTCAGCCCCATGTACGCTGTGATCATTACGATTATTTTACCCGTGTAGATGGTATGCACTTAGCTGTTAGCAGGGGTTACTTCTGAGAGTGGGATGGCAGGATTTCCACTTCGTACTCACCACACTTCAGTAGCATTTTACTTTTTTTTCAATGAACATTTAACCTCTATTTTGATATACACACCTTTTTTAAATAAAGAAAAACCTCGGGCTCAGCTGAGGTGTGAGTAGGCGTCAAAAGGTCTCTTGTGGCTAGTACATTGCTCTCTTTAGATAAAAAAAGAGGGAGCATTTGATTGTACTTCATAGAACCTGAGTCACGGCTCGTGGGTGTGCAAGAGGCCAAGGCATTCCCATCGAGTTTAACAAGAAACAGTTTCACCCCCACTGCACACTCAGGGCTGCAGAAGGAGCACTGGACCGCGAGCCCAGTGATTTAGGGTTAGCCTGGCATTCTGCCACCACGTATGATGAGACCTTTACTTATTTGCTCAGCAAATTCTCCCTAGTGCCTCCTCAGTGCCAGGCGCAGGGCCCCATGGGCTCTGAGGGTCCACTGCTCACCAGTCCTGGCATTAGTCCTGGGGGACAAAATATAGGACAAGGCGGAGGTGGTCCCCCTCCTTCTGTAATCGGCAGTTGAGCAGCGGAGGCCGGCACTATCAGATCATCCCACAAGCAAATGTCCAATGGCCACCTGATGCACGCTGGGGGAGGGGCGGGGCACAGGTGCTCTGAGAGCCTCTGTGGGGGCAGGGAATGGTCAAGGCAAGGAGAAGATAAAGGATGTATTGCAGGGAGAGAGGACAGCATAAGCAAAGGCCAGGTAGTGTAAAGGATCATAGTGAGCCTAAGAGAGTGAAAGTGTGCCTGGAATGAAGGGGTTCAAGTGGAGCTTGGTATGAATAAGAGGGAAGTGGGGGCAGGGCCGGGCCATGCGGGGGGGTCATGGTGGGGATTTGGCCTTCACCCCTGAAAGCCACAAGGCCATGAAAGAAAACCAGGGGAGAGGGGGGAAGGTCTTACCTAGTGAGATCCCTCCAAAGCCTGGGGAGAAGAGATTAGGTAGAGGGTCAGAGTGGACCCCTGCCCATCTCCAGTTCCTCTAGCTGCATAGGTATGGGCACAGAGCAGCATCAGTAAATGGCTCTTCCCCCATATCCTTCTCCATCAACTCACAGTAGCAAAATTTAGATCTCACTCTTTTTTATTTAATAACTTCTTTTCCTGATTACAAAATATGCACTCTACAGTGCAGAACAATGGGAAATTAGCAAATATAAAGGGCTGCCATGGGAATTAGGGGCTCAGCTTACTTCCTGACGTTCTCATCAAATGGAAAACCAGGTCTATAGGATGTAGCTATAAGGATAAGGAAGAGTTCCTAAGCCTGTTCTAGGAACTATTCTAAGATTCCTGGGTTCCTTGATGGGTAGTGAGTTCCCCATTCCTGGTGGTATGTAAGCTGTCAGAGTTTAATCTTAAAAAAGAAGTATGACTCATTCAAATATAGATTGAACATACGTCAAAAATTTGTTTAAATCATGAATGAGAGAACCAGTAAGATGGTAATGTTGATTCAAAGGAGAACAAGAGGAACAGAGTTACAAGACATTAGAGAAAGAACATTGGAATAAAATGGTTCAGTTAAATACAAAACTGATTAATGTCCTAAAGGGCCAAAAATCCATAACCTTTTGGGGTTTTCTACTAGAGAGAAATCTATCAGTTAACATATAACTTCTAAAGTCAGGTCTTTTGATAACACATACCAAGTCAAATGTAAAATCCTCCAGATAATTAAATACCCTTGGTGGGCCAGTTAAACAGTGCTCCAATATGAAGTTGAAAAAACATGTTGCCGCCTCTTTGTCTATTTTCAAGTTTTGGATAATTTTTCTTACAAAGCTGTGCAAATGGCTCCAGTGAAAGGCTGCAGGAGAGTTCTGGTGGCAAGGGGTTGGCTGGTATATTATCTTTTGTGGTATAAAATATTACCCAAAACTTAGTGGCTTAAAACAATTGGCTTTTAGTATGTTGCAATTTCTATGAGCCAGGAATGGGAGAGCAGCTTAGCTGGCATTTCTGGCTCAGGATCTCTCATGAGTTTGCGATCATATGTCAGCTTGGGCTGCACTGACCTGAAGGCTTGACTGGGGCTGCAGGATCCCCTCCCAAGGTGACTCATGACTGGCCAATTGGTGCAGGCTGTTGGCAGGGCTTGTCATGTAGGCCTCTCCATGGTTGCTTGAGTGCCCTCACAATATGGCGTCCAACTTCCCTCAGTGATCCCAGAGGGTAAGGCAGAAGTAGCAATGTCTTTTATGACCTAGGTTCAGAAATCATACTCCAACATTTCTCCAGCAGGCTACTGGCTACACAAGTCAGCCCTGCCTGCTGTGGGTGGGGACTTCACAAGGGGGTAAATACCAGAAGGTGAGGATCATTGTGGCCATCTTGGAAACTGGATCCACAGCTGGACACCTTTAGGGTCCTTTCAGCCAGAGGTTGCGGTTGGTGCAAGTAGCAAGCAGAAGTTGCCTTCAGCTGTCCGACTGCCCAGGACCCTTCCTATTCAGCTCCTTAAAGCTGCTACACAGCAAAGGTCATGGGGCAGGTGGCTCTGCATCAGAGTCTGTCATTGTAGCACCTAGTTGTGTCTTGAGAGCAAAAGCTGCTCTTCCCATCCCAGAATCTCAGCCCAGGACCTCTCTGGGAGCCTCTCTGGGAGAGCTAGGCTGGTCAGTCAGACACACCTTTGTATGAATTAGTAGAAGGAGATTTGGGTTGGGAGCTGGTGGGAAGCGAGTCAAGGTTGTAGGGAAGGTAAGCCAAGGGCACTTGGAGGGGTTCTCTGGCAGGGAGCAGCCTTTCTGGGGAGGGCCAGATGGGACCATCTTGGGGGAAGCCTTAGAAGGGGGACACCTCATGCAGCACATGGGTGGGGCCCCTGAAGGGGGTCAGTGAGGGAAGAACTTGGGATGGGAGCTGGTGCCCACTGCTCAGGGTCATCTGGGGATCAACAAGTGCCCAGGTGAGGGCATCAGGAGAGGGCAGAAGGCATGCAAGGGGAAATGGCACAGCAAAGAGAAGCTTCTGGCCCAGATGGGTGGACCCTGGCTGGCGGTTAGGATGTGATTGGCTGGCTGCCTGCCAGTGTGTCTGACTGAGGGGTGGGCCACAGCCCACTATTGACCAGCAGAGGCAGACACTGCAGCTGGGCCACCCCAGGCCCCTTGGAAGGCTCCCTTGAGGACGTGGAGCAGGAAGGAGAATCTGTACCTTGCCCAATGGGCTGGCAAGGACCCGGGGTGGAAGGAGACCAACCAAGAGGCTGCATTCTCAGGAGTCCTGCCAGGCATCAGGCCCATCAGTAGAGGCCCAGCCAAAGCTTCCAGGTGAGGCAGTTGGGACAAAGAGTCCAGGGTCCAGGGTCCAGTCTGATCTCTGTCTTCCGCTGCATCGTGCTGAGACCTCCGGCAGACTCCTTCCCCTGTCTGGTGCTCAGTTCCCTTCTGTGGGAATAGCCAGGGCACCATGATGGTGGAGCCAGCTCAGGGAGCTGCCACCAAGGCTTTGCCTCTTCCTTGGCCAGGCCTGGGGCACAACAAGGCTCCCTTCTCCTTCCTCTCCTCCCAGGCCAGTCCTCACTGAAAGAGGAGGTAGGCAACCAGGACGGAGGGCAATGACCCCTGTGGGCTCCATGCCCAGCTGATGCCCAGGATCTGATCTGAGGTGGGCAACTTCTGGGGGAGGTGAGGGGCAGATCCAGCTGGGATCTGAGGTCTGTGAAACTGTCCTAGAGGCGTTTATGCAAGGAGGGAGGGGGAGGGAGTCTGCCAGTTTAGGGGGTAATTATTTTGCAAAACTTTACTTCGGAAAATCTTGTTTCCTCCTTCACTGAAACCATTGTTTTTCAAGGGAAATTGAATTAGAAGGTGGTGGCTGCTGGAGGGGGCTGGAGAGGGAAGAGTAAGCCACATGTTTTTCTAACTAACTGGGCAACTGTCCTGTGCCAGCAATTCCAGAAGCTCCTCATACTTTGCCTCTAGGACCACCAGGGCTGTGGCCGGGGCTGGGAGAGAGCTCCCAGCAGCTCTGGGGACAGTCGCAAGACTGGAGGTGCCCCTAAATCAGCCCCCTTCATCTGGGCCGGGAAGACAGTAGGATTGGGCCTCCCTGGTGGCGCAAGTGGTTGAGAGTCCGCCTGCCGATGCAGGGGATACGGGTTCGTGCCCCGGTCTGGGAGGATCCCATATGCCGCGGAGCGGCTGGGCCCGTGAGCCATGGCCGCTGACCCTGCGCGTCCGGAGCCTGCGCGTCCGGAGCCTGCGCGTCCGGAGCCTGTGCTCCGCAACGGGGGAGGCCACAACAGTGAGAGGCCCGCATACCGCAAAAAAAAAAAAAAAAAAAAAGACAGTAGGATTTAGCTGAGAAGGGGGGTCAAGCCCTTGGTGCTGGGACGGAAGCCTGGGAGAGGCTTTTGCAGAAACCTGGGTGGCCTTGTGCAAAGCCTCCCTGTCTCTCTGCAGCCAGTAAGAGTAATCAGAAAGCATGATGGGACAAAAGCTCTTCTGCACGGTGAAAAGTGCTGTGGTCTTCATTGCAGTTAGCATCACCATCATCACCTTGTTGAGAGATAGTCAACCAGTGCATCCTTTAGGCCAATTCCATGTGATCACAGAGACTGGCTGGGGCACTACGGAGCTGAAACTGAGCTCAATGGGAGAAAGTGCAGGGACTGACGATTGATGCCTGTTACGGATGCAGATAGGGAAGTAATGTTGTGTGTGCCAGGTATTTACCATCTCTAAACTAGTCCAGTTCCCTCAATCTACTGATGAAGAAGCTGAGCTCTAAAGAAGAAAAGGGGCATTTCAAAAGGTGACTCTTGGGCTTCCCTGGTGGCGCAGTGGTTGAGAGTCCGCCTGCCGATGCAGGGGACACGGGTTCGTGTCCCGGTCTGGGAGGATCCCACGTGCCGCAGAGCGGCTGGGCCCGTGAGCCATGGCCGCCGAGCCTGCGCATCCGGAGCCTGTGCTCCTCAACGGGAGAGGCCACAACAGTGAGAGGCCCGCGTACCACACACACACAAAAAAGGTGACTCTTCCTGCTTCACAGGCTTATCGCCATGTCCTCGCTCAAAACCCTTCACTGGCTCCTGCTGCTTAAAGAATAAAGTCCAAAATCTTTAGTTGGTCATTCAAGACCCACTCCAAGGACACTTTCCAAATGTCATTTCCCTCCCTAGGACAGTGTTCCAGCTGAGCAAGACCACGCACGACCTCATATTCTCCACTGCCAGGCCTTTGTCCCTGTGGTGCCTGTACCTGGGATGCTCTTCGCATGTCTTGCCTGGTCAGCTTTCTCTCCCACCCCAAGCCCTACAGCCCTCCTCTATTTTCCCTCCTGGTCCTGGTCAGACTTTATATTTTACTGATATTCCCATATGTTCTCTTCCCTGCTGAGCTGTGAGCTCCTGTAACTGAGAAGGCTGGCCACAGTTTTTTCCTCTCCCCTTTCCTAGCATGGGGCCAGGCACACAGATCCTCAGCAAACACTCAGCAGGTAAGTGAAGTGAATGTTCAAGCTCACAGTGGAAACAGTGGCCTCTTCGCGCTGGACCCTGGGCCCCTGACTCCCTGTCCAGTGCTCTTCTGGAGCCTCAGACGTCTTTCTGGGAGTCTAGCTCTCCAACATCGGTTCTCTAGTGGCTTCCCCAGGCCAGATAAGCCTCCCTTTTCTCTCTGCCTCCCGCCCACCCATCCTCCTCAGAGGTATAAGGAAGACCCCATTCAAGGCTGGCCTGATCGGGACCAATGCCTCGTGGTGTGAACCCCCAAATGAAGAAAGCCGGGTAGCCCAGCCTGAAACCCTACCGTTATCTCCCTGGCGCCTAGGCTCAGCACATGTCTCTCTCCTCCAATGACCCTTTATCCCTAGGCATGAAGGAACCCCCAGTGCAGAGAAAGAGCCCTGGGTTAGAAGGTCTAAGTCACATGCTCTGACGGTGCGACCTTGGACAAGTCCCTCCCCCTCCTTGGGCCTCACCTGCACAGGAAATCAGAGGACCCCTCCAGCTCTAACAGGTGAGGCTCATTGGTGCCTCACAGCAGAGCGGGGGGTGGGGGTGGGGACTGGGACTGCGGGGGTGGAGAAGGGACCCCACTATGCCCTGTCCTGAGCGCCTGGCCTCCTGGCCCCAGTGCTTGGGCCCTCTCCTCCAGGGCCGCGTGTCTCAGGCTGCCAGGAAGGCTGTCATTCATAAGGCCGACAGTCGCAAAGCCTTCCTGGGCCAAAGTGATCGTGAACTGGAAACCACAGACGGCTCCAGCTTCTCTATACCTTTGGCAAACTGAAATACCTCCTTTGCTGGGGGGTGGGAACGGGTGAGGGGCAACTTTGATTAAAGACACTAACATTGGTTTAAAAAAAAGTTTTACGTGTATTTTATATATATATATATATATATATAATATATATATACTTATTTACATTGAGAAAATACATTTCTGCAAAGAAAGGGAGCCTCCAGGAGAGTGAGAGAGTGAGAGAGAGAGAAATGGGAGGGGGAGGAGGGGTATGGGGAGAGGGGAACCAGACTCTGATGATTCGGGCATCTCTGCACACATGACAGCCACATGCAGGCGTCCTGACTGGGCATTCAAGCCCTGTTCCACCTCCCTCTTCTCCTCTTCGCCTTCCCCAGGCTCCAGGAAGCAGAGTCCAGCCTCCGAGCCTTTTGCTCCTGCAGTTTCCCCATCTGGAGTGTCCTCTCTACTGGCTCAGCCTTGCTGTCCCTTGGGCGGGCAGGACGGGGTGGTGGATTTGGTCTCTGGGCTCCGAAAAGCCTAGGCTCCGGCCCTTCTTCTGACACCTTCCTGCAAGTTACCTCACCTCTCTGAGCCTCAATTCCCCATCTGAAAAGAGAGGTAATAGTAACAGCATCTGGCGGCTTTGAGGCGACTTCAACACTCTCAAATACTTAGAATGGTGTCTGGTATATATTAAGTGCTTAAGTCGTTAGCTATTAAATAATGATAAGGTCCATTAATGTCCCGCTGACAGCCTGCCTTTGCTGACTACTCAGCAGGCAGCAGGTTCTCGGCGAATGTCTATCACTGGTGAGGCTGTGGGTGAAGAGGGCAGTGGAGAAGCTGTGCTGCCTCTCATCAAAGCCCCCGCCTCTGCGCAGGCCTCATCCACAGCTGATCCCAGACAGTCCTGTAGTTTTTGAGTTTGGAGCCACAAGAATGTGTCACTAATTGTTCCAGTTGCTACTGCTGCATAACAAATTACCTAAAATGCAACAGCTTAAAGCAGCAATTTTATTTTGCTCGTGATGCTGTGGTCAGGAAGGGCTGGGCCGGGCCAGGCATCTCTCGCTTGGGGTCTCTGATGCAGCTGCAGTCAGGTGCCAGCTGGGGTTGCATTCATCTGAGGGCTTGACTGGGCTGGACGTCCAAGCGGGCTGCCTCTCACAGCTGGCTGCCCGTGCTGGCTGTCGACCCGGAGCTCAGCTGTGCCGCGGCCACTGGAGCATCTACGTGGGGCCTCTCCAACACGGTGGCTGCAGGGTAGTCAGATGCCTTCCACGAAAGTTGGCTTCTCAAGCAACAGGGTCCCAAGAGAACCAGGCAGAAGCTGCAAGGCCTTTTACCACCTAACACTGCAGTCACATCCCATCACTTTCATCATATTCTATTGATGGAAGCAGACACAGGCCTACCCAGATTCACGGGGAGGGGACATAAAGCCCACTTCTTGATGATACGAATGTCAAAGAATTTCGGCTACTTTTTAATCTGCCACACTGATTTTTTAAATTGAATTAATTTAATTTTAAATTATATCTTATATCTCCACACTAAATAAAAACCAACATCAAGTAACTGCAAAAATAAATATAAGGAAAGCAAAAACATTGTATTACTTTCCTGTTGCTGTTTAATAAATATATCGGCTTAACTTAACTGCAATTTGTCATCTCACAGTTCCTGTAGGTCAGGAGTCCAGGCACAGCTTAGCTGGATCCTCTGCTCAGGGTGTTGGCAGAACTAAAATCCCACTGGGGCCCAGGCTCCGCTTCCAAACCCACTGGTTGTGGCGGAATTCAGTTCATCGTAGCTGTGGGGCTGTCTGCTTTATTTTTCTTATTTTTATTTTTTTTCTGGTACGCAAGCCTCTCACTGTTGTGGCCTCTCCCATTGCGAAGCACAGGCTCCAGACGCGCAGGCTCAGCGGCCATGGCTCACGGGCCCAGCCGCTCCGCGGCATGTGGGATCCTCCCAGACCGGGGCACAAACCCGTGTCCCCTGCATCGGCAGGCGGACTCTCAACCACTGCGCCACCAGGGAAGCCCCTGTCTGCTTTCTTGCTAGCAGACAGCCCTCAGCTCCTAGAGGCTGCCGGCAGTTCCTCACTGTGTGGCCTCCCATGTGCTGTCTCCCAGGCCAGCAGAAGTCACTTCTTGACATTTCACCTTCTTTGAACGTTTCCTCTGATTAGGTCAGGCCCACCCAACATAAACGTCCTTTGATTAAGTCACATTCACAGGTTCTGCTCTCACTCAAGGAGACTGGATTACACAGGGCATGTACAGGACTCTTGGGGGCCATCTGAGAAAGCTGCCTACCACAAACGTTCTGAAACTCCAGCTGGATACTACAGTCTGCTGAAGCCTCTGACTCTGAGACTCTCTGCCTAGATGGGAGTCTGGCAAGAACAAGATTGTTAAAGACCCTCCAGCACCTAACTGATGGGAATCAGAGGTATCAACATGAAGAGAAAAGGGCACTCCAGGCTCACTCTGGAGTCCGTGCCCATCGATAGCCACCTAAAACACCTCAGAGACCAGACAGCCCTTGGGCCTTTCCAGCAATAACATTCTATGACTTTGACCATCAATCTCAGTCCCATCCTTTTCGGTCACATGGCCTTAGGCTGCTCACAGTGAGTCTAGGACTTGAGAATGGGCTTTGCCAACTGTAAAGTGCTGTGCTAATACAGGGGGTTATTATTATTCGTCCTGCTTCCTGAACTAAGCCAGGCTGGGCTTTGTAACTGTTCCGGGTACTCACAGCGGCTGGGCAGAATGGAGTTTGGCTTCCAATCAATTCTCATGACATTGAGTAGCTTTCAGTGTTCCTGGTGCTGGGGGTGGCCCAGAAGGGGCTGGGCTGTGCCATCTCAGGGGTCTGATAAGAGATGGGCTCGGGGATCCTCCATAGGGATAAGCATCCTAATTGCTCTCCGAGGACTGTGTTATAGATGGTGCACCAACCAGTATGTGCTATTTTCGTGGTTATTTCATGTATTTTAGGGTGGAAAGTCTCTAGTCAATCAAACCTGTGATTCCACAGATAAGATTTCTCAGGATGAGGCTAAATTTAATTAAGTAAGAACAGTGAATACATTTTTTAAAACATATGGAGTAAGGAGTATTATGTGCAATATGAATTGAGAGTAAGAAATATCTTGAAGTTGTTACTGGAATGACTGAAGTTTGGAAAAAAAAGCATGTTTGGGAGGACAGTTCACCACAGAGCGGGGTGTGGCTCTGTTTCTTCCTGAGTCATCAAGCCAAAAGTCAGGGAGTTTAAGTCGGGTCCCTGCCACCAAGCCAAGTTAAGATGCTCTTCTCTAACAATGGCAGAAGCAGAGAAGCAGAGAGCATATCTTAGTGGATTGAGTTGCCTGGCTGGACCTGGCAGGACAATGGCTCTGCTACTTTCTGTAAAGCTGACTGATGTGTAGTCTGTGGCCGTCCTAACCGAGACCAAAGTGTGACCTGGGCTGAGCCAGCTGCCCGTGGGTACCAACTTCCTGCTAAGGAAGAACCTGAGGGGCCCTGGAGGCTCCTGAGTCTGGTTTCCGGTGGCCAGGGAGAGGACCTGGAAGGAGAGCTCGTGGCAAGTGTGGAGAGGGTCCAGGGTGGGGCGGCCAGCAGACATACTAGGCAGGGAAAACCCAGGCAGGAAACATGGTCAACCAGCAGGACTTCACTTCGGGGACAGAGAAACCAGCATCGGCAAAGAGTAAATAAACCCACCCTGCCCCGTCCGAGCCTGTGCAGAGAGGCTGGCCTTGTCTCCTGGTGGGCACGGCAGTCAGCGGCCATCGCGGGGTGTGGGGAGGGAGAAGCAGGGCAGATGTCCTGGATGTCCTCGGCGGCCTCTTCAAGGTGCCGGAAGACACGCCTATAGCCCCATCCTGATCCAGGGACCACGAGGGCTGAGCCGGGGCTCTGCTGGGATGCAGGAGGCTCCCTCTGTTGTTACGGAAAGCTTGGGGCGACGGGCAGGATGGAAAAGGAAAGGTTGGCACCCTGCCCTCAGAATTGTAAGAACAGAGTGGTGACACCCACTGGGCACTGACTGCATATGGGCCCTTTGCAGCGTTAGCTCATTGGAGCCTCCCGACTCCCCAGGGAGGGAGACACTCTCGTAGCCCATTTTACAGATATGGAAACTGAGGCCCAGAGAACTTTAAAAGCTTCCGTAAGTTTACACAGCAGATAAGTGGCCAGGCCCTGCCAATGTCACCTCTGCCCTCAAGAGCCAAAGCACTTTTTTTTTTTTTTTTTTGTGGTATGCGGGCCTCTCACTGTTGTGGCCTCTCCCGTTGCACAGCACAGGCTCCGGATGCGCAGTCTCAGCGGCCATGGCTCACGGCCCTAGCCGCGGAGCGGCATGTGGGATCTTCCCGGACCGGGGCACGAACCTGTGTCCCCTGCATCGGCAGGCGGACTCTCAACCACTGCGCCACCAGGGAAGCCCCACAGTGCATTTTTACATCAAGAAAACATGTCCTTCATATGAATGTAATTTACCAGGATGAGTTCACACCCACATACTGCTCTGTAATCAGCCTTTTCACTCGGTGTACTGAGAACCTCTTACCACATGATGACCTCAATCCTGACATTTCTCAAGCCTGAGAGAACCCAGGTCTGGGCCGGGCCTCTGCTGTGTCCCAGTCCCTTGCTCGGTGTCACGGGGAAAGGGGTGACAGGGAGAGAAGAGTATCCAGGACTTGCAGACGGTGGAGCCTGGCACCTGGTGGAATGTCTCCAGCAGACATTTGTCCCCTCTGTGCCAGGTCCTGAGCTGGACGTGGGGCGCAGACACATACCCGACACAGCCCTGCACGGTGGGGAGCGCTCTGTACTTGGGTTGTGAGCAGGTAATCAGTTAGTTCCAGGGCAATGAGTTGAGTTACCTGGACAGAAGAAAGACCCTTGACCCTCAGGACACCTGACAACTAACCTGATGTGCGGTGTTCTGCTGCAAGGGACAGACAGTGAGGTGGCGGGAAGCCTGAGGAGGGAGGGTTCTCTATGGAGGGACCCGTCCGAGAGGCTTCCTGAGGGAGCTGAGCCTGGGCACCTTGGGAGGACGGGCCGGGTATAGAGCGCATTAATGCTGGAGCAAAGACCCGCAGGAGGAAGGAGCCTGGTAAGCAAACCGGGACAGTTGGTCACCATAGAACGGAGCTGCTCGACGTCAGCACTAATTACATTTGGGACCAGCTGCTTCTCTTGGTGAGGGGCTGTCCTGTGCTCTAGAGAATGTCTGTAAGCGTCCCTGGCCTCTGCCTGCTAGTTGTGACCCTCCAGGTGTGACGACCAAAAATGTCTCTAGACATTTCCAAATGTTCCCCTGAGGGGCAAAATCCCCCAGGGTTGAGAACCATCACCCTAGAGGAAAGAGAGGCTGAGAGACAAAGACACTTATCCAAGGCCGCACAGCGGTAAACAGCAAGCCTAGGGCTGTTGGAATCGCAAACACGTGGACTTTCCACTGAGCCATGTGGCTGCTCCTGGCGTGGGGAATCAGGACATCTGGACGGGGGCCTTCGTTCTGCCTCTGATGTGCTGTGTGTGCCAGGCAATGCTCTCCCTGACTCTGGGCCCCAATTTCCTCATCTCTAGATTTGACAGCCTCTGCGGCCCCTTGGGTTTAGATGCTCTACCTTCGGCTCAGCTGGCATGGGTGGGAAGGTGAGGTGCGGTGCAAGAGCACGGGCAGGGAAGCTGGGGGGCAGGGGTGGTTACCGGGCAGTGAGTGCCAAGCCCTGCTGTCTGGGCTTGGCCACCATCGTGTGTCTGTCTGCCCACAGGCGTATCTCATCGGGGCACAGGAGGGCTCTGAGGTGCTCGCAGTGGGTGCCTTCAAAGGAGAACAGAGGGGGCTGAGCAGAGGGGGTAAGAGAACAGGGGTCAGCGGGGTGACCCAGCCGTTCAGGAAGCCTAAGTCTGTCTTCGTAGCCATCACCCACCCTCCTTCCTTTGACTCCTGCCTGCCAGGTCTTTGCACCTAGTGCTCAAGAAATAGTTTTTTGAATGAATGAATGTATGAATGAATGAATTCCAGCCCAACTCCCACCACGGCTGTGCAGGAACCAGTCCCAGGCACCCCTGAGATCTCCCAGGCCTGTAGTTTAACCATCACCCCACTTTGACTCCTACCTCCCTGCGGTCCTTCTTGGTCTCACCCTCCCCTGCCAGGCCTGACACACACTGTGCGGGCCCCCTGTAGGGAGGGGATGCTGCCCACCATGGGGTCAATCTCCGTCTCCCTGGCAGAGAGCAGCTGGCGTGTGAGCTGGGGGATGCCTGGCAAGGAGGGCTCGGAGCCCCCATGCTCCCCACCTCTCCCGCCCCCCACACTGCGGTTTGCTCACAGAGGAAGCAGCAGCTGGGTCTGAACACGAAGCCTAGAGGTGTGCTCGTTGGGCCGTGTGGAAAGTTACAGCCGACACCACTGAGGTCTTTGAAGACCAAACTGTTTGTGTTCCCCACAGCTATTTGTGGCCAAGGCGCCCACCCACCCCCATCCCGCGCTGGCTCAGAACTGGAGACGGCGCAGAGCTCACAGCACTGTGGCTATACCCCAGCCAGCTGGAACCCAGGCCAGCCTACAACCCAGCCCACCACGCCAACCTATCCCAAGCCAGACAAGCCAACCAACCCAATCTGTCTAAGGCAGCCCAGTCCTAGACACCCAAGTAACCTATCCCATCCCACTCGCTCTACCCAGCTAACCTTGCCCACACCAACCCAAAGCAATCACCCAACCGACTAACCCAACCCAAGTAATGAGCTCAACCCATGTAAACAAGCCTCAGTCAACCAGACCACCTCAAGTAGCCCTGCTCCACCCACATAATCCACCTTACTCAACAGGTGAGCCCAACTCAGCTGACCCATCCCCAGTCAACCCACCCAACTTGCTATGGACCGAATGTTTGTGCCCCCCCTGAATTCATAGTTTGATGCCTAAATCCCCAATGTGGTGGTATTTGGAGGTGGGGCCTTCCAGGGAAAATTAGGTCGTGAAGGTGGAGCCCTCATGATGAGATTAGTGCCCTTATTAAGGGATGAGGGGAGGAGAGCTCACTCTCTACACTGTGAGGCTATAAAGAGAAAACGGCCGTCTGTAGACCAGGAAGAGGGCCTTCACCAAGAATCTAACCATGCTGGCACCTTGATCTTGGGCTTCCAGCCTCAGACCTGTGAGAAATAAATATTTGTTGTTTAAGCCACCCAGTCTGCGGCATTCTGTTATAGCAGCGCCAACTAAGATTCAACTCAGCAGCCCAACACAGCTAGCCTAGTTGAATCCAACGAACCAGCCAAATCCAATTAAATCAACCCAAATCAACACAACTCACCCAACCCAAATGAACTAACCCAAACAAAGCCAACACCCCAGCTCTCCCAATCCAAGTAATCCAACACAATTCAACTAAACAGGCCATTTTCCCAAACCAATCCAGTCTAACAAAACCAATCCCACTCTACTAACTGGCCCAATCCAATTAACTCAGTTTAATCCAACTGAGCCAAAATAACCCAGCTTCACCCAGCCTGGGTAGCCCATCTAACTCAACTTAAATCCACCTGGTTTAGGATAAATCCTCCCAATCCAGCTCATTCTGTTTAAGCAGTCCAGGTCCAAACAGACTACCCATGCTCTCCCTCCAAAGGGCACCCCAGCCCAGTTCCATGCAACATGTTGGTATTAAGAAGCTACTTTTCTTCGGTATTAAACAAGCCCCTGAGGACGGGGCTGAGAAGACGTAGGTCCTGTCTTCAGGGTCCTCACAGTCTCCCAGAATTTGGGAGGTAGCCTCCATGGCATAGAAGGATCCCCTGTTG
The DNA here is from genome assembly GCF_025265405.1 of Mesoplodon densirostris. Lineage (NCBI taxonomy): Eukaryota > Metazoa > Chordata > Mammalia > Artiodactyla > Ziphiidae > Mesoplodon > Mesoplodon densirostris. The sequence goes on along the minus strand of NC_082662.1, from coordinate 20,505,599 downwards.
TGGGAGCCACCTCAAATCTGAGCCAGGCCTGCAGGGTGGTAGAGGTTGTAGCCAGGGCATGGGAGCTCTAAACACCAGGAACCACGGCTGATGTGACCTAGGTACGGGTCCTGAAGAACGGTGGGCTTTGACAGAAGGAAAAGGGAGGGAAGGGCAAGAGCAAAGCCTCGGAGGTGGGGAAGCTCTGGTCTTACTTGACAAGCAGGAGCAGTGTGCTATGGCTGGAGAGGTGGGGGCACGGTGGGGAGAGGGGGATGAGAACAGAAGGGAGGGCTGGGAGGAGAGCACAGAGCGCCCTGAGCGGACTTCTATGTCTTGGGCAACAAGGAACCAGGGAGGTTGCTGAGCAGGGTCTGATCAGACATGTGCTTTTGAAGGTTCACCTTAAAGGACAGAGTGGAACGGGGGAAAGAGGAGGCCATGAGGATGCTGCAGGTGGGGTGCAGGAGAAGCGGAGGGGCAGCAGGGAGGGGAGAAAGGGGGGAAGGGAGGAGAGTCAAGAAAATGTGGAGAGAACAGAGAGCGACAGCAGCACGTGAGATCAGACTGGAGGGGCCTCAGAGCTGCCCCAGCTCAGGGCACCCCTTTTGCAGATGTGGGTACCGAGGGCCAGAAACCAGGGGGTATCCAGGGCTTAGACCATCAGCCTAGTGTTCCTTGACAGGCAAATACTGAAGCCCAGCTCTGGAAGCCATCATAAAGACCCTGTCTGCAGGCCCAGCTCCTGAGGTTCCCTTCCTGGGGGCCAGCTCTACCCACATAGAGAAACAAAAACCCAGGGCCCACTACCTGACCGCAGGGGAAGCTACGGCCACCTTGGGAGACAGTGACAGGGGTGGGGCAGGAGGTGGGGGTGAGTATCATGAGGGCTTTTGAAGGGAACTTGCCAGGATAGGGTAGGAGTGGGTGGAGAGGGAACAGTCATTGACACTCCGTCCGGTATGGCAGGGGCCAGGGTGTGAAGGGAGCCAGTTATGCCCTTACAAGGACCATGCCCACTCCATGAGCCCTCCCTGGTCAGTGCAACATTTCCAGACAGCAAGGAATATCGTCACCACCCTCAGCGAGATCAGAGCTGGACTGTCCTTACTGATCATTCGTCTGACCTCCTCCTTTGACCCCTGGGAAACTGAGGCCCAGAGAGGGACAGAAACCTGCCCAAGGCTACACAGCAGGTCAATGTCAGAGCAGGGGCTAGAACCAGATCGATGACTCCAGACCAGAGCTGTCAAACACGCACCACCAGGTTATTCTTCAGGTTCAAAGTCTAGGGCTAAAGGGAAATGGCAATGAATTGAAGCACCAGAAAGTATCGAGGTTAACCCTGAGCCTGGAAGGAGGTACCCCATGGGTTCGGCCTTTTCCTCCCCACAGGCTGGGGCTTCCCAGCATGCTCTGCAGTCCTGCCCATGCCAGCTGACCCTCCAAGCAAAGTGTTTCCGAAACTCAAGAACTATTTCCTGGCTCCAAACCCTCTGCCCCCATCGATTTCAGATTTGGAGGAAAACAGCTGCTTTCCCTGTGCTGACAGCACAGATCAATAGAAACAGCCCTGCACTTGCCAGGCCAGACAGGCTTGTGTGGCTGGTGGGCAGTGGATCTATACCAACCCAGGACCTTTGAATCCCACCTGCCCCAGCTGTCTGTCTCCCCCTGTTAGGGGAGGGAGGCCAGGAGATATATATTTACAACCCACTGTTTCTAAGAGTGAGTTCCCAGAGGACGAACAGGGTTTGGGGATGGGAGGAATGGGCCGCATGGGACAGAGGTGGGAGGCAGAGAGGTGCTCAGAGCCCAGCCATTCCCAGAAGGTGGAAAGAGCGTGGAGCATCTTCTTTGAGATCACACCTCATTGACAGAGGAAAAGTGAGGCTCAGAGAGGAGCCAAGACCCCATTGTCACAGGTGAGTGAGGTCAGAGCTGGGAGTCCCAGATCAGGGACATAGCCCATTCTGCCTCCTTGAAACCAGAACCAAACAGGAAACTGGAGAGAGGGTCCAAGAGCCATTACCCTTGTTCCATGAAGAACTGACAACTCCCCCTGGCTCAGCACAAGTGGTACAATTAGTAGTTTAAGGGCATGGACCGTGAATCAGACTCCTGGGCTCAAACTGCAGCTCTCCCACGAATCGCCTATGTGAGCTGTTGGTGCCTCAGTTTTCCTACCTCTAAAATGGGAATAATAGCATTTCTCTCAGCTGTAAAGCATTTAGACTAGCACTGGGAGCATAACAAGGGTTCAGTAAAAGTTAGCAGTTTTATTTCCCAGCACTTGACACTTAACTGTTGAGTAAATAAATGAGAGGACCTCCCCAAAGATCACACAGCGCGTCAGGCTTTTTGACTCCTGTTTCCATCTGTAAAATGAGTAGAGAAATGCTGAGAAGGGTCAACGAAAGCACGCACAAACTTGCTTGGGACAGTGCTGGGCACGCGACAAAGGCCATCGGGATGGTTGGGATTCCTCTGCCTGGACTGAGGGTTGGGCTCTCATTGGCCCATCTTGGGTCACATGCCCAACCACAAACCAATCAGGGAAACCCTGGGTGGCCAGGTGAGTCACGTGTCAGCCCTGGAGATGGGGGCGTGGCCACCAGCACACCAGGAACTGGACCACAGGGTGGTGATGCCGCACAGAGAGGCAATGCCCTCACGTCCAGAGCACGTGGAATCCAAGCCACCAGGAAGAGAAAGAGTCATACTCACCGCCATCAGTTCCCAACACTGCCCATCCGGTGTGCACACCCGGCCTATCAGGTGGGGACGGTTATCACCTCATGTAGCATGTGAGGACGCTGGGGCAGCACAGAGACTTTAAGAGCCTCTGAATGATGCTGCCTGGGAGGAAAATTACGGAGACTGTCCCGATCAGAGGCCTCCTTAAATTTAACGGAGAAATGTCACAGTGTTCTCCTGTCAAATGGCTGTTAGGAATGTGTAAATGAACAACAATAATAACAGCTGACTCTAATTAAGCACTTACTATATGCCAGGCATTGCTTTAGGCACTTTTCATGTGTTAACTCATCTAACCCATGTAATACTCCTATGTGGTAGGTCTTATCATAAACTCCACTTTACAGATTAGGAAACTGAGGCATGAATAGGTTAAGTAACCTTCCTAGGGTGCCAGTTATTGGAAGTTTCAAGAGAATTTCAATTAACCATGGTTTTACCATATGCAGGGTAGAGATTTCAGTTAGCATCTATATAGAACACCTCCTCCCTTCCGCTTCCTCCCCACTGGACAGATAACTAATGTTACCTCAGCACCACCTACTTGCCAGACATTCTTCTGGGTGTATTACCTACATTTAGTCTCTCACTGCCAAGACCCCAAAGCTGGCCTCATCATCCCCATTTTACAGATGAGGACACTGAGGCTCTGAGAGGCACAATGACGTGCCCGGGGTCACACCCACATCAGGAAGTGCTGAAGCAGGGTCTGGACTGGCCAGGGCCCCTTCTTGCCCTGTGGTGAGGGCCTGGATGAATGGGGCGCAACGGCGGTGTGCAGTGGAATGTTCTGTGCCTGTCCCAGCGCATGTCTGGAAAATCTGTATCCGGAGAGGGTGGAAGTGGCCTGGGTACCCCCTGGGCTGCTCTGTCTGAGGCTTGATTCCAGGTAACCTTGGCATCGGCTCCTCCAGGACCACAGCCTGACCCTTGTTTTGCTCAGAAACCCCACACATCATTTCACACAGGAAATTCAACCTGGCCTTCTCACGTCCTGTTCTCAAGAACAGGGGAAAAAAACCTGTAAAGTGAGTCGCTGTGTTGTTTTTTAAGCCGACTTTGAAAAGTTTCCTGAGAGGGAGGGAGAGTCAAGAGAAGGAGAGAGAGAGAAACCTGCAGGTAGAAATGGGAGGGAAAATGTGTCAGAAGGACCAAGAATCAGAAAGGAAGAGAGATGGAGCAGAGAGGGCGTCTGGGAGGGACCCCAGTGTGGAAAAGCACCAGGAGGCACCTGCAGGTGATGGAGGAAGGGAGAGGAGAGGGAGGGAGAGTGGGCCAAGGGAGCCAGCGAGGCCCACAGAAGCACAGGGGAAATTTGAGCCTGGGGAGGATCCCTAACCCCACCTCAGGGCCACCCTCACCCTCATGTCAGCTCCAGCAGCCTGTCCTCCCACCACCGCCCATCCAGGGCAGCGGGAGGGGGGCCTCACCTGGGGGTCAGACAGACCTTCAGTGGTGTGCTGGAGCCTGCTGGTGCTGGCTGCTGTGAGCTTGCAGGAGGCAATGGTGAAACATTTGGGAATTTTGCAGGCCAGTTGTTGGTAACTTGAAATTGGCCTTGGTGGGAGTATTTACACCATAGAAATTGGCCAGCACTACAAATCAGGGCTTTTTTTTTTTTTTTTTTTTTTTTTGAGGGCTGGTTTACACCGGAACAACCAGTGCCTGGAGTCCAATTCTAGCCATGTTATTATTTTTATTTTTTTTGCAGTACGCGGGCCTCTCACTGCTGTGGCCTCTCCCGTTGCGGAGCACAGGCTCAGCGGCCACAGCTCACGGGCCCAGCCACTCCGCGGCATGTGGGATCTTCCCGGACCGGGGTACGAACCCACGTCCCCTGCATCAGCAGGCAGACCCCCAACCACTGCGCCACCAGGGAAGCCCCTAGCCGTGTCTCTTAACAGATGTGTAACTGTGGTCTTGTCACTCTCTGATCCTGTTTCTCTTCCTATGCAATTAGAAGACTCATACCCACCTCCCAGGGCTGCTGGGGAAATAAACTCGGAGTCTGTGTGAAGCACCTGCATACAGCAGGCACCCAGCATATACCCCCTTCTTCCCTTGAAGAACCTGGAACACTGTTTTCCTTCACCTTCTTGACTTCCCCTTTATGTCTGAGGTTCCCCTGCTAGAGAAAGATGGATTTAAGCCTTACCCTCTTTCAGTAGAAACATACTCATCTTCCTGGTAGGGGAGGACCCTGGTATGTTTCTCAGGCCTTTAGTCATTTTAATTCAGTAGTTATTAAGCCCTTTGTATGCCCCACATGCCAAGGAGGGTGTGGGAAGGGGACAGGGAGGCAAGAGGAAAAGATAGAGATTAAGACATATTTCCTGGAATCACAAGGAGAAATGAGGTGGCATATCCCGAAATGACTGATGCTAAGAAATAAATGATGTGTGGCTTTGAAACATGGAAATCAGGGGAAGCTCCCAAGGAAGGTCTCATTTGAACAGCGTTGTCCTCCCTCCCTCCCTTCCCTCCTTCCTTCCTCCCTCCCTCCCTCCCTCCCCCCTCCCTTTCTTCCTTCCTACCTTTCTTCCTTCTCTCCTTCCTTCCTCCCTCCATCCCTCACCCCTCCCTTTCATCATTCAATTATAATTTATTTGTTCATCCTTCATTATTCAACCAGCATTTTCTGCCTACCTGCCCAGCTGAGGTGATGAGGACGCGGGGACACATTCCCCCCGCCCTCCTGGGGCTTGCAGGCAAGTCAGGGAGACAGGCCCACATGCAGCCCATTTCAGTGAGCTGTGGTCCCCTTTGCAGGCTGGCAGGATTGCAACATGTGGAGATGGTAAGGACGACATTCCAGGAAGAGGAAATGGCACGAGCAGAGGCCCAGAGGCTGGACTGGGTGGACATGCTCAGAAGCCGTGAGAAGCCTGAGTGGCTGGACAGGTGGGCAGGAGAGCTGGAAAGAGAAGTCAGTCCCCTGAGTGCCTGAGACAGGACCATTTTGCATCACCTGGCAGGACTGTTTCCAAGGACTGGGAGCATAAAGAGAGGAGGAGGGTGGAGGAGTGTCCCCAGAGACCACGGTCCCTTCCACCAGCGCTGCCTTCCAGACAGCCCCTGTCCTACAGGCCAGCCCTCCTCTGCAGAGCTGGGCAGCTGCAATGGACACCTTGTTTTGGGGCCCCCCCAGCATCTGTCCTCTCTTCCTTTGAGAACAATATCTGGATTTTCCTGTGAGGAACCACCCGTCCTCCATGCTCCCTCCTTGTGGTTCTGCATCACCTGATCACAAGTCAGATCAGGCCTCTCCTCTGCTCAAGATCCTTCCGTGGCTCCCACCGCCATGGAAAGACAAGGTAAAATCCTCCCAATGGGCTTCAGGCCCTACAGGTCTGGCCTGTGTTACCTTCCGACTCCTCCTCTCACACCCTCCCCCTCACTCACCTGCTCCAGTCACACTGGTCTCTTCACTTTCAAGCCTGCTACCACCTCAGGGCCTTTGCACTTGCTGTTGCTCTGCCTGGAATACTCTTCCTCCACATAAGGGTGCAGCTCGCTCACTCATTTCATTCAGGCCTCTGCTCAAATATCCCCTCATCAGAGAGGCCTTTCCTGACACCCACGTAGCTTTCAGTCCTCTTACCTTGCATACTGTTTCCTTCTTAATGCTCTTTGCCATCTGACATATGCCATTTTTGATTGTGCTTTATTATCTCTCTCTGACTCCCCCGCTAGAGTGTTGTCTGTAAGGGCAGGGATCTTTGTTCATTCTGTTTGGCTGTGTCCCCAGTGCCTAGAACATTGTCTGATGTAGTCATCAGATCAGGGTTAGCCAGAGGGGAGAGGGGTTACTGCTGGGAGAGTCAGCACTGGGTGGCTGTAAAGAGCCCAGAATCAATCACGGCTTCAAATCCCAGCTGAGCCGCTTGCTAGCATGTGACCTTGGGCATATCCCTCAACTTCCCTGAGCCTCAGTTTCCTCATCAGTTAAATGGGGTGTAATAACACCCACCCTGCAGAGCTGCTGTAAAGACTGAAATAAGATGACACATGTAAAACCCTCAGTGTGATGCTTGGCACATAATAAATGCTCAGTATGAGTTTGCCATGATTGTTACTGGAAGCCATTTGGAATAGAGCTCCAGCCTTGTCTCTCTGTATGGGTTCAAATCGTAGCTCTGCATGCTCTGGCTGTGTGACCTTAGGTAAGTTGCATGACCCTTCTGAGCCCCTGTGCTCTGCATCTGACAAATAAGAAATTAGTACTGCCTCATGGGGCTCTTGAGGAGATGGAAGATTAAGCAAAATGATGGGTGTGGAGTATGTGGCCTATTATCAGCACATGGTAGTTGCTGATATTCAACTGTGACGTGTGATCCAACAGGGAGGGACCAGGCTTACAGATACCGAAGTGGCAGGACTGGGGGCTGGCAAAGGTGTCTCAGCTGGCCGGAGCCACAGGCTGATCTCATTCATTCATTTCAACAAACATTCATCGAGTGTCTACACGGACCAGGCCCTGTCCCAGGTGCTGGGAACACAACAGAGAAGAAGACAGGCAAAGGCCCCAGCCTCTGTGGAGCTTTCATTCGAGTGTCACAAGACAGTCAGAGGGATACATGTAAAAGTGCTGGACTTGGGTCCAAAATACAGCAGGAAGAAGCTGGCCTGAGCCACAGTGTGGGGGTGGGGACTTAGCACTTGGAGATGCATTGACTGGGTGACCTGGCTGCTGAAATTGATGCTGGGATTCTCGGCTGCATTAATGAAGGAAGGGCACCCAGAGGAAGGAGGTGAGTCACCTTCTCCCCCGTAAGGTTCACACGTCCCTCACAAGTCCCCAGCAATATGGAAGGTTTGGCTCATGAGTGGACATCTGTGCCTGTGCCTGCTGCCCTCGCTTCTTATTTCTTCTTTAAGCAGCATCTTTATTCTCCTCCGAGGAACTCCCCTCACCACCTCCCCGCCCCCAAACACACACATAATTTCAGTCCATATGGTTTGGGTGGAAATGATACTATTCCCCAGCGCCAGAGATTAGTATGTTGCTCAGGCCTAGCCAGTCAGATCACTGGATCCTGCAGCTAGCCCTCGGTTTGAGGGAGGGCACATGATCCAAGCCAGGCCTATAAGAATCAGTCCTGGAACTTTGCCTAGATCTGTGGAAAGGGGAGCTCTTTCCCCTGGGATTGCTAAACAGATAAAATATAAAATTTTGGTTGGTGAAGGCCACTAAAGGGAAAAGGAGGCCTGAAAATCAGGCCAAGACAGAGGATAGCATTATGGAGAGCTGCAGAAGGAGAGTAAGGGAGCCTGAGTCCTGATCATGTTGTTTGAGCTTCTGGATCCAGCCACGCCTGAAGCGATACCACCTTGGAATTTTCAGGTGTATGAACCAATAATTAAACCAGTTTAAGAGAGATTTCCATAATATGGAACGACAAGAGTCCTTACCAGTACAGTTCAGTCCTGGCCACCCCAATTTGAGAAGCTTTTATCTACTGGACAATGATCAGAAGTAAGCTTCAAGGATAGCGGGGGTTTCTTGAAACCATATCATTTGAGGAACAATTGAAGGCAGCATAGCCTGTGGCAAAGAACACGGGCTTTGGAGCAGAACAGGCCTCCTGCTCTGCCCTGTATGACTTGGGTGACCTTAAGAAACCTGTTCACGTCTCAAGGCTCACAGTGAGAGTGCCCACCTTAGAGACAAGGGCATGAGATAAAGTGGGTAATGTGCACAGCTCAGCATCTGGAGAACAGCTGATAGGAGTGTTGACTTAGAGGCCTGGAGGCTGTGGTGTGAATGAGGGATTAGCATAGTGCTGGGCTGGAGCAGGAAGGGACAAAGGGGTGGGAGATGGGGTGGGAGAGGGCAAAACTGGGGCTGATGAGTGGGGGGACAGGGGCAGACTCCAGCTCGCCATAAAGGGGAGGTTTCGCCCAGTCAGAAGTAGTCAAAAATGGCAGGGGCTGCCTTAAGGAAATGAGCTCCCTGTCACTGGAGGCATACAATCACTTGCAAATGCTGTAGAACTGGCTCAAGCATTGGGCACAGGCAGGAACTAAAGACTCCTGAGCTCCATGGAGGGTAGAGAGGAATCAGGAGCCCATTCCCTGGAGATTTCAGTTTCAGCTAAACTGTTCCCCAAGGGAATGTTTAAAGCCTGGTTCCATCCCCAAAGCTGTTCAAATGAATCCCTAGGCTTCACCACATTAGTGTGCTTTTTCTTCAAATCTGCAGTTCCCAGGTCCCATCCATTTCCTGGATGTGCCTCAAGGCAGAAAGCACACAAATATGTAGGAATCATCGTCAGACTACAGAAAGGAGGGTTACCTGGCCCCCTGGCCAGTCAGAGTCTCAGCAGTTGGCTCAGGAATAGTCACGTGGCCTAAGCAGGCCAGTGAGAACTTTTGCTGGAATTATTTAAAAAGCAGCCCTCCCGGGCTTCCCTGGTGGTGCAGTGGTTGAGAGTTCACCTGCCGATGCAGGAGACACAGGTTCGTGCCCTGGTCTGGCAAGATCCCACATGCCATGGAGGGGCTGGGCCCGTGAGCCATGGCTGCTGAGCCTGCGCATCCAGAGCCTGTGCTCCGCAACGGGAGAGGCCACAACAGTGAGAGGCCCGTGTACCGAAAAAAAAAAAAAAAAGCAGCCCTCCCTTTCTTTGCTTTGCTAAGCTTACACAATAAGTTAGAACTTTGGGCAGGTTTCTTTGTACCTTGTGAGGAGAGCCTGCTCAAGAATGAAGCCAACACAGGGGAAAGCAGAACAGAGAGAGAGAGAGACATTTTAAGGAATGGGCTCACTCTGTTGAGGAGACCAGCAGGTGCACAATCTGCAGAGAGGCCAGCAGCTGGACATCTATGGGAGAACTGGTGTGGCAGCTCCAGTCTGAAGGCCCATCTGCTGGCAGAAGTCCTTTTTCCTTGGGGAAGGTCAGTCTTTTTTCTCTGAAGGCCCTCAACTGATTGGACGAGGCCCACCCACATTAGGGAGGACAATCTGCTTTACTCAAAGATTATGGATGTAAGTGTTAATCTCATCTAAAAATACCTTCCCGAAAACATGCATTAATGAAGAACTTGTCAAAGAAAAGGATGTGGGCCTGGGTCTTACAAAGGCAGGTAAACAAGAGAGTCACCCAAGAATCTGATGGAAGTCATGAGGGAGGATGGAAAGGATGGAAGCTGTCTTATGTGGGAACATGCAAGGGCAGAGTGTTCTTTGCCATCAGGCTTAGTCCAGAACACGGGGTAGGAAGATTTTTAATTGTTTCTGCTTTCTGCGACGACAGAGCTTAGGTAAAGTTCAGCAATGCGCATAGTGATGACAAAATAATGTTGAAAATGACTGAATCCTCATTCTGAAATGAGGTACTTAAAACCTACTAGGCACATGGCTTGTACGATGGATTGTAAATATATAAAATGCATACTGTGCTTCAGTTCCTCCTCGTTAGTGAACATGCTGCCTTAATGTCTATGCCTGTGCATTCTCATGGTGGCTTGTGTTCCACTACGTGCTGCTTCTGAAGTTTGCATCCGGAATCCAAAGCTACACAGAGCAGAGGCAACCAGCCTTCAGTTTACAGGTATAACAATAACTGTTTGCTGTTGTGAATCACTAAGGTTATTTACTGAAACAAATAAAAACTCTTCTCGGGCTTCCCTGGTGGTGCAGTGGTTGAGAGTCCGCCTGCGGATGCAGGGGACACGGGTTCGTGCCCTGGTCCAGGAATATCCCACATGCCGCGGAGCAGCTGGGCCCATGAGCCATGGCTGCTGAGCCTGCGCGTCCAGAGCCTGTGCTCCGCAATGGGAGAGGCCACAACAGTGAGAGGCCCGCGTACCGCAAAAAAACAAAAAACAAACAAACAAAACTCTTCTCTTTTCCATCAAAAATAAATAAATAAATAAAAATACCTTCCTGGCAACATCTAGACTGGTGTTTGACCAAATATCTGAATACTAGCACTTAACCAAGTTGACACATAATATTAACCCATCACAGTTGGGTTTCTGTCATTTGTTATGATCAAATGAGTCCTGACCGGAGGCAGGGGAATGGTCCAGGTGACCTTTCTGTCTTTTTCTGGCTCAGGGACTCCACCTGGAACAGAGGCAATAGAGTGTCTTAGAAAGAGCACTGGATTTAAGAGTCAGACCTGAACACAAATACCTTTTGTTATAAGGAAAAACATAATAAAGAAGAAAGAGAAGGTTGAAATAAATGTCAATGTGAAAAGAGCAGGTCACTCCTCTCTGCTTCCTCCAAAACCCCACCTGATGGAAAATGTTCCAGATGGAAAGATAAAGCATGGAGTAGAAACACCCAGACTGTGAACTCAGGAAGGCCCCAGTGCAACCCCAACTCTGATACTTCCTGGCTGTGTGACTATGGGGTGTTCCTTAGCCTCTCTGAGCCTCAGTTTCCTGACATGGAAATGGAGGAGGTAGTACCAATATCACCACACCATTAAGTAAATTTAAGGAGGCTGAGTTTGTGAAATTTAAGGCCTGCGTGTAGTAGGTGCTTAATATATGTGAGCTACACCTGAACAGGGTAGAAAATCCAGTGAATGCAATCACCGATGCCCATGCCGCATACCACACTGTGCCAGGCACTAAGGGAGCCAACAGAAGCATAAGCTGACATCTTGGCTACAAAAAACACAGAAGAACAGAAGCATGAGGTTGGCAGCTGGGAACTTCCTGGAGGAGGGGCACGAAAGCCGGGTCGTGAAGCGGGGGCAGGATTTAGACAGTGGCAGAAGGAAGGGAGGGACTTCCAGGAAGAAGAATCCCTGTGGACAGTGATCTGGACTTTTTTTTTTAAGTGCAAAGTATACCCTATCCTGGCTAGTGCAAGATGCATGATTAGAAGCAGAAAGAAGTTTACCTCGAAGGCCTCAAACTCCAGGCTGAGGAGTGTAGAGGTGCTGCTGCGGGTCCCAGGGAACCACGGGAGGTTGTAGACAGGGACAGGACCAGGCATTTTGCATCCCCTGGGGCTGCCACGGGGCGGAGGAATCTACCCCAGCCCAGGCTCCAGGAGTGAGCGGCCTCTGCCCACACCCTCCCTACGCTTCCCGGAGGCCCATCTGAACAGTTAGAACCACCGAGGGAAGCAGACAGCAGCCAGCCCGTCTGACACCTCGACCACATACAAGACAAGAGGCTTATCTGATGTGCCTTAATGTGCAGAGTTGACAGAGCAGGCAAGGGAAGTGTCTTGATTTCTCTCTTGCTTCTGGTTGCTCTGCCTTGGAAATACTATTGTAGCTTCAGTAGGAGCTGGGGGTAGAGGGCTTGTGAGTCCTGGGCTGTCCTTATTGGGCCACCAGGAGTGGCAGGGCCCAGAATTACATTGAGGCCAGGCCCCTAGTGCCAGTGTAGTTACTGGCCCGGTGATGCTGGGAAGAGATTTCTCTCTCTTCTGCATCCCACTGCCTGAAATGCCACCATCTCAGCTGCCTCCCCGCCGGCCTAGTGCCTGCTCTATCCACTTACCAGAATGCAGGGGAGGGGGAGCTAGGAAGGTGGCTCAGTGGTCCAGGCCTCAGAGGGAAGGCATTTTGGTTGTTTTCTGGGAGTGGATTCTGATGCGGGGAGGATGGAAAGCACAGGGATTCTGGAGGTTGGCAGGGGCAGGAAGGATCAGGCAGGATAAGGGACAGATGGGGGTCCTGGGACTTCTGAAGCCCATCTCTGCCTTCTCTGGCCCAGAGCTCCTATGCTGGTCACTTGTGCTTTCTATGCCTCTACATCCTCTCCCCACCACACCGAACCTTGCCATGGAGCCCCGGGGTCCCCCAGGACATGGTTCACTTTAGGGAGTTTCTTTTCACCTCCCACCTGCCCAGAACCTGGCTCTTTCCAAAGTATGCCGCCTCTGGGCTTCCCTGGTGGCGCAGTGGTTGAGAGTCCACCTGCCGATGCAGGGGACACGGGTTCGTGCCCCGGTCTGGGAAGATCCCGCATGCCGCGGGGTGGCTGGGCCCGTAAGCCATGGACGCTGGACCTGTGCTCCGCAACAGGAGAGGCCACAACAGTGAGACACCCGCGTACCGCAAAAAAAAACAAAAAAAAAAAACCCAAAGTATGCCACCTCCCTGCAGCCCTCCCTGAGAGGCTGCCCCTCCATCTTCTCCCCGCTGTCAAGGGGGATGCACCTCCCCGCTGCTTCCAGATGCCACCCCAGAGAGTCCCCCCATCATCTCCCACGGAACCCTCTGGTCCTCTGGACCCTTTTTGTCCCACCCTGCCCAGTCCCCTGGCCACAGCCCTCAGCCCTTCCAGCCCTAGGACCCCGGAAGACCATTTTCTTCTTTGCCCCAAGCCTGAAACAGTGAATGAATTGATGAATGGATGAGCGAATCAATGAACATGGTCTGACTTCTGCTGCCCCCCCAACCCCGACCCCGCTCACCTGAAATTGCACCTGATTAATCACCAGCAACATCCTGCTCACCAAATCTGTGGTCACGTCTTAGGTTCTCTCTGCAGCATTCACTCCCATCAATGACACCTTCCTTCCAAACCCTCACCTGAACCCGCTCTACCTCCCCAGTCACCTTTCTGAGCTCACCTCGCCCTCCCGATCCCTCAGACTTGTGTGTCCAAGCTCCCAGCCCTCTGTCTGGATCTCTTCACACCCACTCTTCCATGGCCATGTGTGAGCAGGTGATGCCCAAATTCCTTTTGGGCTCCAGAGCTGTACCTCTACCTGCCTGCTGGACACCTCCTCCAGGAGGCCTCCTCAGATGTGGCAGGACCCACCTGGAGCCCTCCCAACTCTGGACCTCACAAGCTCCGCCCCGTGTTCCTAAAGGCTCCACCCCATGGCCCCCACCAAACAGGTTCCAGCCTGGTGTTCCTCACCACCATCCACCCAGCCTCCAGGCCACAAACCCAGAGTCATTCTCAGCTCATTCTAGCCAGCTTCCGAAATGCCACTTGCATCCATCTCACACCATTCTTCTGGACATGACTCCCGAGCTCCCCAAAGCTAAGGGCACCTCAGAAACCAGAGGGCACTTTTCAAACATTTTGAAGCACAGGCAGGTGGAAGTGGAGGACTCTTTGGAGGGTTGTCGCATGAGACTGGGTGGAAGCGGCTGCAGGCCTGGGAATCTGTACTTTGACAAACCCCAGGTGCACGTAGGCCATAGACTTCTCCCCACAAACACCCGTGTAATCGAGCTCCTTCCCGCAGAGATAGCTCTGCCACTGTGGAGCCCATGGAGAGGGGCAGCCAGCCCCCAGGGCACCCAAATGGCTATAGCCTTTGCCAGTCACAGCTCCCGCCTGTGACCTGGGCCAGCGGGCAGAAGAGGGGGTCTTAACCTTTATTTGGGCCCTGGCTTCCTTTGGGAATTTTATGAAAGCTAGGGACCCTCTCACCAGAAACTACATATTTTACGTGACTTTGTGTGTGGTTTTCTCCACACAAAGAGGGGCCCCCAGACTCTCCCAAGCTTGTTGTACTCAGGGGAAGAATGCCCACTGTGGAACATTATCTATCCAGGTGGGGAAAGGTTCATGAAAATTCAGGTATGGTGATGACGTCTTGGGAGGAGAAAGAAAAAGACAGACACTGACTCAAGAGAAAGATACACACCAAAAAAAAAATTTTTTTTTTTTTTTGCGGTACACGGGCCTCTCACTGTTGTGGCCTCTCCCGTTGTGGAGCACAGGCTCCGGACGCACAGGCTCAGCGGCCATGGCTCACGGGCCCAGCCGCTCCTAGGCATGTGGGATCTTCCCCGACCAGGGCATGAACCCATGTCCCCTGCATCGGCAGGCGGACTCTCAACCACTGCGCCACCAGGGAAGCCCCCCCCCAAAAATTTTTAACATCTGTATTGGAGTATAATTGCTTTACAATGGTGTGTTAGTTTCTGCTGTATAACAAAGTGAATCAGCTATACATATACATGTATCCCCTCCCTCTTGCGTCTCTCTCCCTCCCACCCTCCCTATTCCACCCCTCTAGGTGGTCACAAACCACCGAGCTGATCTCCCTGTGCTATGGGGCTGCTTCCCGCTAGCTATCTGTTTTACATTTGGTAGTGTATATTAGTCCACACACCAAAATATTGACAGAGTTTAATTCTAAGTAAGAGGTGTGGGGTAATTATTAAATTTTTTTCTTTGGTCTTTTCAAGTGTTCAGCATTGAACGTGTGTTGCTTTTGTAATTAGAGAGGGAGATGAACGTAACTACAGGCAGGGGAGAAAGGCAGGAGGAGGAGGGGTCCAGCCCCCATCCCAGGCAGGGCAGGCAGGCCTGGAGGGGCCCCCCGAGGGGCAGAGGCCGGCTCCACTCAGAGCTGTCAGGGACTTGCCTGGCCTGAGCCTGTTTCCCACCCTTCAAATGAGGACAGAGGGTGACCTTGGTCAGCAGGTGAGGGTGAAGACGAGGGGTAGCGTGTAAAAGGTGAAGTGCAGGGCACAGCAGAGATGAACCCCCAGTCAGCTCTCCCCTCCTGCCCGCCCCCCATCCTGAGGCAACTTCAGGCTCTTTGATCTGTTTCCTTGAAAGAGGGAACTCAAACATCTACGCATGAGGGGCAGGGGTGGGGTGGGAGCTGGGGATGGGGGTGGGCAACTTCCTCTCGGCCCCTCAAGAAACCTGGAGGGCCTGTTCCCCCCTCCCCAGGGACAGGACCATTTCTGAGGGTCCTTGGCCCTGTGAGGGGCCACAGGCCAAGGAGGGGCCTCCTGGGGTGGGCTGATGGGCAAATCTGAGCCTGTGGGGCTGACCCTGGGGCCAAGGGGACCCGCGGAAACTGCCTGCCAATTGGTTGCCCCAGTCCAGTTCCCTGATGCCTTCTTGACCCTCAACCGGTAGTAAAAGTTCAGAGAGGTTGAGGCGCTGGCCCTGGGTGCACAGCAGCATGTGGTAGAGCTGCAGGTTTAACCTGGGTCCTTTCCACTCTGCCTTGATGGCTGCTGTCGTCGCCCCCATTTACAGACACAAGAGTTGTGTCTCGTGCCATGAAGCAACTGGCAGAAGGGGATTTGAACCCAGCTTGGCCTGGTTGGCAAGTCCATGCCTTTCCACGTGCAAAATTCACTTCGGTTCAGTTGAGGACTGTTTTGGGGCACAAAACAACGTGTGGCAAGCCCCAGCTGGGCATTCTGGACACACTGGCCCAGTCACGCCTCACGCGTGAGACCTGTGCTATTGGACCCTTGGACAGTGCATCAAGCCGCCAGTCCAGGATTCCAGGCAGCGAGGGGGTCTCAGCTGCATGTTAGTTTTCTAGGTCTGCAGAAACACACAATCACGCTGGGCAGCTTGAAACAACAGAAGCGTATTCTCCCACAGTTCTGAGGCCCAGGAGTCCCAGATCAGGGTGTGGGCAGGGCCGGGCTCCCTCTGAAGCCTCTAGAGGACAGTCCCTTCTTGGTCTCTTCCCGCTTCCAGTGGGTCCAACATTCCTTGACTTGTGGCTGCATCACTTCGGTCCCTGCCTCCTCTTTTCCACGTGGCCTCCCTTTGCCTCTAAGACACATGAGATGGCACTTGGGGCCAACCTGGATAACCCCAGATAACCTCCTCATCTCAAAATCCTTAATTTAAGCACACCTGTCACCATATAAGGTAATATTCACTCTTTTGCCATATAAAGTAACATTCACAGGTTCCAGGATGTGGACATAATCTTCTGGGGATTCACCACTCAACTCATGACAGCCAGGCAGGCCAAGGGTGGGGTGTTGGGAGAGGCTGTCCCTTTCTCCAAAAATGTGGGGTTGCTGGGGAGACCCTCATGAAGGGTATTGGAGGGGGCAGGTTCAGAGCAGGCAGGCTTATCTCAGGGAGGTTGGGACAGGGGCCCCAGGGCTAACCTTAACAGGAAGCCACCGCAGACAGCGTGGGGAGGGAAGGAGGGCGGGGGTCACCCTGCCCTTCTGCCCTTGGTGCCAGGGGTTGCAGCCTGTGTGTGTGTATAGGATGCCCCTGACCACAGCCTCAGTCCCCCTCCAGCTAGTTCTCTAGAGAAAACTTAGAACATGCAAACTGGATCATGTTACACCCCCAAGACTCACCGACACTATCCTCACCTCTGGTCACCTTTAGATTCTTCCAGAGCTGGCCCCTGTGCACCTGTTCAACCTCCCCTCTCCCCGGGCCCATGGCCTTCTCCTGCAGCTCCCAAACCAGGCCAGCCTCCTGTCCTCCTCCGGTCACTGCCCATGCTGTGCCCTCCACCAGGCCCACTCCTCACAGATCTCACCCCCACCTATGGGTCACAACGGCTCCTGACTCTGTAAAATGTCACTTCATCCATGACTAAAATTCAGTAATTATTTGTGAACTTACTTGTCAAATGTCGATTTCCTCCATCAGACTCTAAGTCCCACAACAGGAGAGGTCACGCCTGTTGTGTTAACCGCTGTGTCCTCAGCACCAAGCATAGGATGTGACACGTAGTAAGTGCACAATGCACAGCTGTTGAGTAAATGAAATGAAATTCGAGCCCAACTGCCCAAGCCCCCTCTTTTTCAGTATTTCAGAAAAGGAGGGGCATTCATTCAGTTCCTCATTTGGTCATTCGATCATGGATTCATTCAACAAACATTCATGAGTGCTTCTTCCGGTATCTGGAGACACACTTCCTATTTTTGAAAAGTCACAGAAGGTGGAGGGGACCAGACATAGGAATGACAGCAGCTAGAAATATGGAGAAGGTGAGGAGCCTGTTTCACAGAGAAGTGAGTTGTCCGTGGACAGGAAGCAGGGGCAGGGAGCTGGCAGGCCTCTCGGGAGAGATTACAGCAGGGGCAAAGTCACAGACTTGTGAAGACACCACACCTGGCCTGGGAGGCTGGAACTGGGAGGAACAGGTGGAGGGAAAGACCAGGGTTTTCGTGTAGAAAATGGGACGTTGTTGAAAGTGTAGGCAGGGTACTGACTGATTCTCCACCTACCTGGCTGATAGGTGGAGGGTGAGCTGTCATCCCACTGGGCAAGAAGCAGCATGGGGATTATTTTGCAGGTAAATTCAACAGTAAATGCAGAGAGGAGAGTGATCCAGGATCCAGCTTGGGGACAGGGCGGATGACCGTGCCATTCACGGAACAAGGAGAAGGGGGTTCTGATGACGTCACTTTGGGAGCTGTGGCATTTGCCTTGTCTGTGGGACCTTTGAGTGGACTACCCGGGAGATGGTTGGTTATTTCCATTTGTATTGGTTTTTCTCCATTCCCCACGCTCAGATCTGCTTGTCACCTTTCTCTGCACTGTTCTGTGTACCTGGAGGCTACCATCTATGGCCTACCTCACCTGGTCTCCATGCCCTCTGGCACTGTAGGAGGTGCTCCTTCCCTGCCTGGCCGGCCATGGTTTGAGCAGTGTCTGCATTCCTTCTGTGAGTCACCTCCTGTCCCAGAGCTGTTGACTTCCCGAACCATCTCCCCCGCCTTGTCCCTACAGGCTGGGGTGATGGTTTCCCATTGCTGCTAGAATCTGGGAGCATAGGCATCCTTTGCTGGCTCCCTTGATCCTGCCCATACCTCCATAAAGAGCTGCTTCCTTAATGCTCCTTAGTCAAGGCTTTGAGGGTAACATCTGTTTCCTGCCGGATCCTGACTGATGCACCCTTATAGGGGCATAGGTTTCTGGGTTCTTTATTCTATTTCACTGGCCTAATCATGTCATTTCATGCCAGTACCTCTCTGACTTCATGACTGTAATGTATCGTAGATCCTGCTATTGGGCAGGGTGACCCTTCTAGCTCCCCTCTTACAGAATTGCCTTGGCTTTTCTTGGCCATTCTTCTTCCACATGAGCTTTAGAAATAGTTTGTCAAGTTTTACTGAAAAATCCCGTTGGAGTTTTTACTGGAATTGCTAATATAATTTATAAGTGAATTTGGAGGAGAACTCACATCTTTTAAAGTTGAGTCTTCCCAAACACAAACAAGATATATCTGGAATTCTTATTTCAATAAAAATCTTCCCCACACTCTAGAAAACAGAAAGGAGTGGATTGAAGACATGAGTTTACCTCTGCTTCCTATCTGTAGAGTGTTGTTGTCGGCTAGGTGGTTGGTGGTGTGTTTTTTGGTTTGGGAGTTATTTTAGGTTATTTGACTACAAGGTCAGAGAGAACAGAGAAAAGATAACAGCAGCAAAGTGTAGGAACCTGTAAAGCATCTGTGGGAGAAGCCACTGACTTGGCAGACCTGAGTGACCTAAATCCCCACAGACATGCAGTGGGAAAGCAGAAAGCAGCTCAGCTTCTTACAAAACTGCCAAAGACTCAGGGATTGGGCACAAGAGATATATCCAGAAATGCAGGTGGGGAAGGGACTGAGAAGAGGAGGAATGTTTGAAAGTCTGTAGGAAGCAGTTAGACCCCCAGATTCTCTCTCCCACCTCAGTAGGATATTTGAGGTTTATTTTTTGGAGAGAAAAAAAAGCAGAGGGTCTCTGGACAGGAGGGGACCAGCCACATAAAAGACAGAGGTTATGTATGGCATGAAGGATCATGAAGGATCAGGAGAATGTTACATTTGTGCATTTATAACCCTCTTGGCCCAGAACATTGGCAGCCAGTCCAATACCCTCTAAAGACATCAAGAGAGTCTGCCCCAAGGAATCTGAGCAGACCAAGGGGAAAGATCTAAAGATACTGACCAAGGAAATGACCTAGTCAGACCCCTCTATGAAGTCCAGAGTCAGGCTGGACTCAATTACACAGAGCTTCCAATCAGAGTTTAGTACCCCTCTATTGGGCAGACAGCCAAGGATCATCAGCCATATGAAGAAAGTCTCCACCAGGAAAGACAAGACAAAATAAAATGGAAAAAATAAAGTAACTGAAAAGAAACACCCTAGGCAGGGAGATGAAATCTTTTTTTGAAAGTCTATCGTTCATATCTTCAGAGGGATAAGGAGAAGGTACTGCATCTATGCAATAAGAAAAGAGATGGAATGTAATAATTAGAAAATCAAAAAGTATGAATTTAAATTATTATAACAAAAATTAGAAACTTAATAGAGACATGGAAAGAAAAAGATGATGATATCTCCCCCAAAAGACTACAAAAACACAACACAAAGAAACAGAAGAGAGGATAAGAATTTTAGAAATTATGAGAATCTTAAATTATTTAGAACTTTAGAAGCCCCAACAGAAAGATAGAACAGTGAAAAGGGAGGGGGAAAAATAATCAAATAAATAATTCTTGAAAACTAGCCAGGATCGATCACCATAAAAGTCCAAGTCATAGGATTAATGGAATGTCCAGAACAATGGGTGAAAATAGAACTACACAAAGGCATATAATTGTGGAATTTTAGGACACTTGGGACAAAGCATATCTTCAGAGCTTTCAGAGAGAAAAAATATATAAGCTATTTTTCAGAGATTAAGAATCAGAATGTCTTCAGACTTATCAGTAGCAGCACAAAAAGCAAGAAAACAATGGAGAAATACCTTTGAAGAGGGAAAATTATTTTAACTATGATTTTTTTGCCCAGCCAAACTACTCATGAAGTATGACTAAAGACGTCATCAAATGCTCATCAATAAATCTACCTCGCATGCATCCTTTCTTGGGAAGCTACTGGAAGATGTGCGCCATCAAAACAAGGAAATAAACCGAGAAAGAGAACGGATCCAGAAAACAGAGCCTCTGGTGTAAGAGGGGGCAAAGAGAACCCCAGGATATCAGTGTAGAGAGATCACAGGTTAATAGCTGAGTAGCAGACCTGGAGAACAACCAGTCTAGACTGGAGCAGGTTAGGGTATTCCAGGAGAAAGGACTCCATAAAAGAATCGATGCCATTGAATTTCATAATAGGAGATTTGGACAACTAGTGGAGAGTTTGGGAATAAATTTGTGGTAAGCACACAGAAAATTATGCATATGAAAAGCTAAACAAACTATAACTCCAGGGAAAACAAAAGGCTATGCAAGCAAGGAAATGTGATCAGAGCATACTATATGACCCAGCTGGGAAAGCATTTACCCAGTTGAAAAAAGGAAATGCTAACAGCTCATCTAACCAAAATAACTACTATCCTAGGAGGATAGAAATGGTACATGGTTAAGGAGAAGGCCAGGTAAAAGGAGCTAAATCCTCTTTCATATGGAAAGTCAATAGATAATATCTAAAACTGAAAAATCACAATGAATTTGGTAAACATATTATTTATTTAGAGAAGTGGAGTAAATACTAAAAGAAACAGTTAGAGGTGTTGAACATGGTCTTGTCTGAGGAGTGGGAAGGAGTGCCTTATAGAAGTATTTGACTGTTTAAATCACGAGCATGCATAACTTTGAGGGAATAATAAAAAAAAATTTTAATTAAAAGACAAAGCAGACTTCTTTGGCCAAAGTGATGGAGGACAGAGTCCCTCTCCCTCCATTCAGCCTACTCCCTGGTACCTCCCTCCTTGAGGGTACGCTGAGACACTGACCCCGAGGGGTTTCAACAAACACTATTTAAAAACCAATGTCCAACATGCTGAAGCATGGATAGGGGAAGCTCAGGCTCTGGGACAGGCAGTGAGGGTATGACTTTGTACCTCATCTACTGTGCTAACACATTACTTCCCTGATGTCATGACAGCTCAGAAGCATTGATAGGAAGGATACTGAGGAAGATGCCTATGAAATAAGAAATCCTTATCTATCAGAGCCAAGACACGCCTTAGAAATCATACACCCACCCCAAACAGACAGTTCCCCTAAAGAACAGGTTGGCCTGAGGACATTTTCTGGTCTTGAGTGAGCTTTGCCCAAGGGGAGCAGCAAGAATTGTAGGAGAGTCATTACTCTTAGAATAACCCTCAACTAATGAGAGAGGGTGGATACACTCCCCAGCTTGGTGGATACACTCCCCAGCTCCCTGGCCCTTGGGGGACCAGTTCTGTGTGGGTTCCACCCACTTCCTCAGAGGGGTCCCAGGGGGGTAGATTTCCAGGTGCCAGAGCAGCAAGCTGCCACTCCTGCACCCTGTATGGGCTACCTTCCCTTCCCTGTGCCACTTCCCCCCTCCTTCACCCCTGTTTCCTGGGATCATTTCCCAAATAAACTGCTTACACTTATTCCTTAGGCTCAAGGTTTGTCTTTGGAGGAACCCAAACTAAGACAATGACCTCACCCTGTCCTTTTACATATAAGGAAAAACGACCCAGAGAGGGAAAAAGAACTTGTCTGATTTCACACAGCAAATTATTTGCAGAGCCTGGCATCATGGAAAGGACATCAGGCCACAAGTCGGGTGGTGTAGATTTTGGCATGAGCTGTGTGGCCTAGGGCAAGTTCCTGCCCCTCTCTGAGCCTCGCCCCGTAGCCTCACTGGCCAGGACTTTCTCCTTACCTCAGGCAGCCCCTCTTCCTACAATGCTGCCACTTACGTGCAGATGCTCAGAGCATCCTATTTAAAGTCAAGAAAATGCACACACACAGTGAGGAGGAAGCCACAGCCCTGGATGGTAGCTAATTCTTTAATTTCCTTGAGGGCTGCAGAAATTCCTGGGATACTAGATCGGTGGCATACGAAATGCCTCACCATTTCCCAACCACATAATGACACCACCCCCCTTCCTTTTGCCTGGGTCAGCAAATTTGCTGGCCAGCACACCCTTGCAAACGGGGTCATTATGATTGAAGCAGAGAGAAAGGGATGGAGATGGGTGGGGGGGACATTAAGGCCAAATCATTTTTTTAAACTTACAACCCTATCCAGGCTCCTCCTGGGGCCCAGGCTCCTCCTGGGGCCCAGCCTCCTCAGAGAAAGCAGCAGGGATTGGGGAATGGGTGGGGGTGGGGATTGAGACTGGCAGCTTCTAGCAAAGGCTTCAGGAATTCCAACAGATGAGGTTCAAATCCCGACTCCACCACTTCCTAGCTCTGCAAACTCAGGTGGGTCCCTTTTCTTGTCGGAGCCTCAGTTTCCTCAGGAAAATGGGAAGCGGGGAGAATAATAGTACCCACCACACACACACACACACACACACACACACACACACACACACACACACACTCACACACATAAACACACACACACACACACACACACAAACACCATTTGTTGGGAGAATGAACCGAGGCCGTAGGTGCCATGCCCTGGAAGCCCTGTCGTGAATCCTGGCCTCATTGTTTGCTGTCCAGGTGATTTTGAGCACATTTATTCCTTTCTCTGAGGCTCTGTTTCCTCAGCTGGAACATGAGAGTAACTAATGATAAAATAGACTGTCTGGGTTCAAATCCTGGCTCCATCCGTCCTGAGCCAAACTTGGGTAGGTCAGTTAACCTCTCTGAGACTCAGTCTCCTTGTCTGTTAAGTGATTGGATTCTTGTGAGAATTGACTTAATTTACCTAAAGCTCTTGGAAGAGTCCTTGGCGTGCGGGGAGTGCTAGTTTATGATTATTGTTATGATTATTAGTATTGCGTTTGCGGGCAGAAAGCACTGAGAGAAAATGGGGGCGGGGGGGCGCTCCCTGAGCAGGAAAGGAAGGAGCCCTGAGCCTGCGTCTGCCGCGTGGGGCCCTGGGGGTCGGGGTGGGGTGGGCTGGGGACACCCTTCCTTGCTGCCCTCCTTCCCCACCCCACCCCGCTGAGGAGTGCCCACCTCCGGCAGGGTTTGTGGTCACACCAAGCCTGTCCCTCAGCAGGTCTAAGCCCCGGCAGCGCTCTTTGACGCTAAAAATAGATTATTCCACCGAAAAACCCAGAGAGAGCTCGTTTTAGGAGCCCAAAGGGGCTACAGCTTGGGGTTTTCTTGCTTCCTCTGAGGGGCCTGGGACTCTGAGGGAGCTAGCATGTCAGGAGCCAGTCTTTCCAGGTCTCAGAGGAGCACAGGAGAGGCCTCTGAGCTGACCGGCGGCTCGGGAGGGATGCACTCTGGCCGGGGTGACCAGTCCTGCAGCCTGGGACTCGGGTTCGGGTGGCCCTCGACTGGGATCGGCCTTCCGAACCCAGAAGAGGCAGCGTTGCTGGAAGCAGGGCCTCGGTGGGACTGGGTGGGAGGGCAGGAAGCTGCTGGGGGCACCAAGGACCCTGGGAAAGTTGTGAGTCAGCCACACGCCCCCTCCTACCACCAGCTCTGCCCTCCATACACGACACCCTCACCCCTTACACGCTGCCGCCCGGGCTCTCAGACCGTCAGCCACAAAACAGCAACAGAAGAAGAGCTCACCCCAGCCAGCTGCCTACCTGTGTTCTTCCCAGGGGTTCCCGCCTCACCTGCCCACCCTGGGAGAAGAGAGGGGCTTTTGATCTTTCCCATCTTACAGGTGAGGGCAGCGAGGTGGGGACAGGACCAGCTGACATCGCACAGCCAGGAAGAGCCAAAACTGGGACCTGAGGGCGCTCTCCCGACTCCAAGGCCCCAGCATGTCAATATCCCTAGAGGGGACTTGAGGGAGAAAAGGGAAGTCAAGGGGTGCCCTGGGGACGGCTGGGTGTGGCGGCAGCAGACCTGCAGTTGACTCCC
Source organism: Mesoplodon densirostris (assembly GCF_025265405.1). Lineage (NCBI taxonomy): Eukaryota > Metazoa > Chordata > Mammalia > Artiodactyla > Ziphiidae > Mesoplodon > Mesoplodon densirostris. The sequence continues at coordinate 20,481,439 of NC_082662.1, read as the reverse complement.
TCTTACCACACCTGAGACTGCATGTGAGGCCCTTTGTCTCTGCGAGCCTCAGTTTCCCCAGCTGTAAAAATGGAGAGAACCATCTCTGCTCTGTCTGCCTGGGATGTTTGTGTGCAGGTGGCAGTGGGATGGGGGAGCATGTGGATCATTATTTTAAGCAGCGGGGAAACTCTGGCCAGAGAGAGAGGCAACAAGTCCATTTGGAAGGCAGCTGGGTAGAACCCAGCCTGTGCTCTTCCCCTGCGGGGGGCTCTGTTTACTCCTCTACCCACTTCTATCTGCCTTTTTGACAGAGGGCTTATGGCTGAAATGTATCCAAATCCAAACGTGTACTAATGGTGGAATTTCAGGCAGGAAGAAAGGCCGTGAGCGGAGCTATCAGGGTCCCTGGTAAAGCAGATGCTGAGAGTAAAGATTGTTGCAAGATTGTCCTCAATGCCACCAAGCCTATGGCAGCTATACAGAGATGGCAGCGTGGGGTCCAGTAAAGGGAGGGCCTGGAGAAGGGGGCTGAGGCAGGAAGGGGGAGGAGACGGAGGGGCTTGTTTCTGAAGGGGGCACCGTGAGCAGTTTTTTGAAACAAACAGCAGGAAAGAGAGAGGCGGGGGGCAGGGAGGGGAGAAAACCTAAAAGCAGGCGGAGGGCAGGCTGGGTTTGATCCTGCTTCCTCCATCCACAAACAGGGTACCCTTGGGCAGGTCTCCTCACCTCTCTGACTGCCCCTGGAAATGGCAGGAAGACCAGTATGCATGGTTGGCTGTCCTGAGAACCCACCATTGGAGACCCTGTGCATACAGCTCTTGGCATGTACATCTCACCTGGTACCTTCTGAGCTAATGATCCTTGGCTTGGCCTGTGTATCCTGGGCCCTGGGTGGGCTGTGTGCTTGCAGGCCTCATCCTCTGCCCTGAGCTCCCGATAGAGCAGGGGGTGGATCTGGCTGGGGGGATAAGGGGAGATGGGGGAAGAGACATCTTATCTTGATGTCTCTGTGCTGAGCTCTGAAGGTAGAGCCCCCCACCCTGCCTCCCTGCCCCATTCCCCCTGACCCCCCCCCCCCCGCCGGGGAAGCTTGCAGTAGATATCAAATATCATTCCAGTACCTTCCTTGGACCCAGTGCTGTGACTGGCTGGTTGAAAGCCAGGATGTGAACTCTAAGACCAGTCCCCACCTCAAATCCGCTGCCTGTTTTGTCCAAGATGGCTGTGCTGACTCCTAGAAGCTAAAACTCGGGATCAATTCCTGGGATTAGTCTTTTCCTCATCAGAAAAGTGAAGAGAGACACACCTATCCCACAGGTTGTTGGGAGGGTCCAGTGGGTTCAGGAGTGTGCCATCTTTGTAAACTACAAAGTTCATCGACAGGCCCAGCAGCCAATGCTCATAATTCCCCAATCACAGTCACCCAAGGTTGTAGTGAAAATATCAGCTCTGCACACAGGTTAAGAAAACGGATTTCATCACCATTCACAGTAGGTGTTTTCTTAACTGACCCCAGTGTAAATGGCCCATGGGGTTCACTGGCACTTCTGGTGTATTATGCCAGTGGGTGCCCTTGGCCAGCAGATCCCTCGCTGGTATCCACGTCTTCTGGTCCCACCAGCCCACTGAGCTGTCGACTTGCCAAACATCTGTTGGGTTTGTTCCCAAACCCGTTCATTCCAGCTGGGTTTCCATAGTTACAGAACTCCATTGAATACCATGCCAGTGTTGGGCCACTTTGCCCTCAGACCCATCTACTCCCTCCCTTCTTTGGCTCTATAATGCAGAGGTCTGATTCCACTACGTCAGCCGGCTCCAGCTCCATTCGACCGGTGGAAGGCACCAGAAGGAGATGGAAGGACGGCAGGAAAAGAGGCTGCTTTATTCTTTGTCTCAGGGGCCCTCCATGGCAGCTGAGTCTCCTCTGCGGCTCCAGCAAATGCAAGACTGGCCATCATGCTCCTGCTTCCACTGGGGACCCTAGCGACACCACTCCTCCTTGTGTCCCTCTTGCCGAATGGTGGCAGTGGCTTCCTGCTGTGGCTACTCTTGGGGCTCCTCCCCACCTCTGTTTGGCTTCTCAGCTCTTCCGTCACCTGGGTTGCCAATAATCCCTGAACTAACTTCCTTCCCTCGGTTTCCATCACTCAAAGTGGCTTCTGTTTTCCTAATTGGACCCTCACTGGTGGCGATGTGATGCTGTTTGTGGTATGATGCAAAACGGGGGTGTCTGTCTCTATGAAAACTTTCCAAGGTTGAACACCTTGGAAAGACTCAGTGAAGGCAAGTTGCTAAAAAATAAACGGAATTAGGTATGGGTGAAACGTAAAAGATTGGGCGAAAGAGTCAGGTCTAGATGCTACGGGGTGCTAATTGCTTTGTAAGCATCTTACATTTGCATTCCACTTTAAAGAGGACAAATCTGGAAATTGTAGGGGACGCCTCCTGGGCTGGTTTGAGACAGAAGAACAAGAGGGAGGCCATTTATAAGTTTAAAGGTAAAATAAAGGAAATTACTATTTTTTTAAAATGATTTCCTTCTTCAACCAAAATTTTGGATTAACCTGATCTAATGATTCAGAGGCTTCTAAGGTATCGGATTTTTCTTTTTTCCAGTGGAGAGCAAGAGGACACCTGACTGCCCACAGCATGCCGAGAGGGTGCATGCTCAGAAGTGGCAGGAAAGGGAATCTCAGGAACTGGGCACCTACAATGTGCCAGGCACACCCACAATATTTGTTTTCATTTAATCCTCTTGGCAATTTTGAGAAGTGGGTCCTGCTGTTGGCCCCATCTCACAGGCGAGGAAGCAGTCTCAGAAGAAAAAAGCCTTTTGCCCACAACCTCACAGCTCAGAGGAAAGAACCTTCGGGAAGGTTCTTTCTGCTTCCCCAGGCAGCCTCCAGGAGTTCGAGCAAAGTCTGGCACATGCCTCTGAAGAGACACATGAAGATTATAAGCCTCTTGAGGGAAAAACCAAACTTGTCACCCAGTAAGCATTTGCCACACGGTCCCAGGAAAGCAGTAAACCACCTGCTGCACAGAAGTGCCCCTGGGCCCCCTTCCTGGGCCTGAACTCAGCTTCCCAGGGAGGGGGAGTCCCTCAGAGTGACCAAATTATAGGTGTTATGGGGGGCCCACTCTTAAGTGTGGAAAAAACAGCCGAGTGCGTAGGGTGGTACGTTAGAAACTAGAGGTGGTGTCAGCAGAGTGGAAACAACTCCTGGGCTGGGAAGCAGGGGCCCGGGTTCCACTGACTCACGGGTGAGGTAGGGTGAGTCTCTGCCCCTCTGGGGGCCTCAGTTTCCACTTCTATTAAAGGGGGTCTTTCCAGTTGTGTTCATCTCTGATCTATTTCATAACGTGGCAGACTCCAAAACGCTCCAAATTTAGTCAGGAGGCCAAGGCCCCTTGGCAGGCTCTACTTGTGTCGCTGACCGCCCCTCCTTCCCCCCCCCCACCCCCCCGCCCCGGCCCTACTCAGGCCAGGCCAGCTGATGAGTTTCCAGCAGGGGCAGTCTATCCTCCTATGTGACTGTGATGGTTCTTTTCCTGCACTTACTCATAACAGAGCCCAAATTACATCACCGAGCCTCAGACAAGGAAACCAACCTTCATGGTGCCCTCACCCAGTTGCCTGTCTCTTCGAGAAATGTGTTGTCCCCATTCTACAGGAAAGGAAACTGAGGCCCAGAGAAGGCAAGTGACTTGGCCCATAGTCTTACAGCTGGGATCCAGCAGAGCTGGACTGGTACTTGAATCTGAAGTTCTACAGTAAAGGAAACTGAGGCCCAGAGAAGGCAAGTGACTTGGCCCATAGTCTTGCAGCTGGGATCCAGTAGAGCTGGACTGGAACTTGAATCTGACTCCAGAGCCCTGTGGCTTTCATTGTAAACCTGCTTCCTCTCTGGACAAATTAGAACCTCCACCCCCATCCCCTGCCCCCACCAACCTGCCAGTCAGGAAGAGGAGACTGAGCCTTCATGAGGATCCAGATGAGGCACAGACAACAAATTTCCTAGGGCATCCCGCTCCCAGGTGACCCAGTGAGGCTGGGGGCAGAAGCAAGTCTACCTGGGACCTTGGACGAGCCCCTCGTCCCCCGGGTGCCCCTTCTGCTCCGTGTTAGCTTACAGAGACGACCGTGAGTCTGAGGCTGGTGCCAGGGCCTGGCCCCAAGCTTGGGCTCCCTGGGAGAGGCCAGGTGGTGGTGCCCAGTCTGCAGAGGACTCTTGGAAACCTTGGGATTTAGCTTAGAGGCTGCTTCAGAGCACTGTGGTGTCATGGCTGAGGCCCAGGCTGCTGAGCCAGAGGCTGACATTCTAATTCCACTCAGAATACTGTGTGGCCTTGCACAAGTTGACTTCAGTATTCTGGGCCTCAGTGGTCTGGCCCATGAAATGGGAGAGTAGAACTTAGGAGGGATATGGTAAAACCGCCACCCTCCCCCACAACGTCTGACCTGGTTTCTGGGAACACGGAAGTGTGGCGTTGAATCATCCTCCATGTCTTTCCTACTTTGGAGTCTCCCTGGGAATGGAAGCATTCAAAAAGGGGCTGACACAGGGCACTGGGAGCCGGGCATGGGGGAGCAGGGAGCGGGAGAGCAAGAGGAAAGACCCAGAGCAGGAAAGCCCAGGCACATTAGGCTGGAACAGAGAACCCTACGGAGATGCACAGGTGGGCAAAATGACCAAAGGGCCTTGAATGACTGGCGCAGGCCTCAGAAGCCGAGCTCTGCACAGGGCCCCTTGGCAAGGCCATGCCACCAGCTTTCCCTAGGAGGGCCTTTCTGAAGGCAGACAGGCCTCGGCGTGAGCGCCAGTGGCACCCCTCCATGTGTTTCCCTTTGTACTTAATCCCAACTCCCCTCAAATCCCCCTGAAGTGCTACCCAGCCACACATGTAGACGCCTCTCCCCAGCTGCAGTGGTGGACGATGACAGCGTGAGAGCCACACGCAGCCCAGGGTGGGGGGCCTGGAGGGGATCCGGGCTGCCCGGGCCAACACTGGCCTTAATTAAAAAGGGGTCTCCCACAGGATCCAAACCGCCACCCCCCCACACCACGCCACTCCCTCTCCAGCCGCTTCCAGTTCTGCTTCTGGGCCGCGTGCTGAGGCCAGCTCCACAAATAAAAGCCATCCCTTTTTGTTCTCTCTTTCTCTTTCTTTCTTCTTCTGCTTTTTTTTTTCTAAAAAGAGAGAGAGGCAGCCACAGGATCTTCTAAGAGGCTGTGACATCACGGCCCAGGTGACCGCCGCCCAGCCAATGGGCCAAGGCCGCGAGCTGACTTCTTGCATCCTGTGAGCTGAGGTCGGGTTGACACCGTGAAGGCCTGGTCCCTCAACCACAGAACCACAAGGCCAGGCCCTCAGCCGCCTTCAGGGCCCTGAGCCGGAGCTGGTTGGCTCCCGGTCCTCCCACCCCCGGGCCGCCCTCGCACCCACTGAGCTGAGCTCTGCCGGGGGCGAGCCTCATTCATTCATTCCCGTGGCGCTTGATACTGGGCTGGCTCTGCTCTCACTGCCCTGCGACTCCTGCCCTGGCTGCCGAAGGCCCCTTCCCGCCATCTAATGATACACTCTGCATACGCTTCTGTTGAAAATTTGTGGCGAGACATTCCTGTGGGACCTGGAATCCAAATTCTTGGGTACAAACAGAAACTTACTTTCCTTGGGGATTTTTTTTCTCTCTCGCTCACACACACACTCTCGCGTTCTTTGCTTTTTTCTTTTTCATAGCACTAGGGGGAAAAAAGGGACAAAACGAAAAAAACAAACAAAAAGCAGCAGCCCTCCACCCCCACCCCCCCGCTTATTTTCAAAAGTAGCTAGGAAAAAATAAAACAACAGCCACCCAAGTCCATCCCAACCCAACCCCCTGAAGGGCTGAAACCTCGCCTTCCTCAGAGCGGGGCATGGCATCGAACAGCATCTTCGATTCCTTCCCGACCTACTCGCCGACCTTCATCCGCGGTGAGTAATGATCCCCCTTTTGGGTGGGGAGCTGTGGCCAGGTCCCGGACCGCGACCCTCCACCGCCAGCCCTGGCTGCTTTCAAGTGCCCGGGCTGACTACCTAAATCCGCTGGCTTCTGAAAGCCTGAGGTGGGAAGAGGGCTTGGTGGCCTCCGTGGTCTCCTGGAGTGGAGCATCCTTGTGGACTTTCATCCTCAGCTGGTGGGACTGTTTGTGGTGGGCGCAATGGATACCACAAGACCTCAAGACCTCAAAGGCCAGACCTCGGAGGGTCGTGGGGTGGAGAGGACATGGGGGTGTCCCTGTGACCCGAGGCTTCCTGCCTCACCATCAGGGCCCCTGAGCCCAGTTGTCCCAGCCCCTGGCCCACCCAGAGAGCTCAGACCCTCCACCTGTGCTTAAGCAGACGCTCAGATACTCCGATCCCCCAGAGCCCAGCCAGCTTCTGACCAGAGCTGTGGAGCAGGCAGGGGGCAAGTCTACACCTTAGGATCTAGAGACCTTCCCGAGGACTTCTCCTGCATTGCATTTTCCGAGTAATCCCTGGGGTGAGGGAAGCAGAAGGAGGAAGGGGCTACAGGCTTTTGCTGGAACTCGTGCAGCTCTGCGTGGCCTCGAAACTGGATCGGAGTTGAGGGACAGGCCTCGGGAAGGCTTATGGACTTGGTCCTGGGTAGAAATAAATGTTTCTGGGTGGCTTCCGCCTCTATTCGTTGCCTGGAGGAACCTAGAGGTCAGAGTAATGTACCTCAAAAAGGATAGGGTCCCGGGATTCCCCACTTGAAACCTCTGATTGAGGCTAGAACTCGGGGGGAGACTGTTCCTGCCTCTGTCTGGCCCCCCTGCTGCCTTCCTCCCCACTAGCAGGAGCCCAGAGGGGGCTGTGGCACCTGAAACTGGAGGTCAAGAGGCCCTGAGTCTGAGTCCCAGCTCAGTGGCAACCTTGCTGAGCGGCCTTAGACAAGTTACTTAACCTCTCTGTGCCCCACATGGAGGCCCCTCTGGCTGTGACATTCTGATTGCCTGAGGCTGGGAACGGACTGTGTATGAGGGCAGTGCCTCTGGGTTATACACGGGGATGAGTTCTCCTCCAGGATAGAAGGACTGAGTGGCATCCAGAGCTCCAGGGTCTGGGGGCCTGGCGCTGCCTTTTCTCAGCTGAGGTGATCGGCTGAGACACAGAAGTCGGTCTGACTGTCCATCTGCCCTTCTGCCCATCTGCCTGTCCTGCTGTGGGCTAACAGAGTGACTCTGAGCCAGTCCTTGGGCAGCCAGCTCTGGGCAGGGACTGAGGCACAATTGGGTGATTATTGTCCAGAGGTTTCTGCGAGGGCTTGTCTGAGGGCTGGACCCATTCCTCCTCCCTGGAGAGAAGCTGAGGCAGGCTGTGTGGCCGCACGTGGGGGCTGAGTGGGGAGAGGCAGGGGCGCTCCCGTCAGACCTGCTTGTGGCTGGTGGCCAGCAACAGCCCGAGGTCTGGGAGCCGAGCGCCATGGGCTCCTTCCTTCAAGCGGCTCCTATTATAACGCTGTTCCCTTTGTAGTCCTCAGAGCTAATTAAAGGCAGTTCTGTGGCAAGAAAATAAGAGTTTATAAAAACCATTTGCTGGGTCTTTGTAATCTGTATCTCTCCCTCCGTGAGCAAGATGGAGAAATGTCGAGTTTAAAACAAAGGAAACTTGGGAGACAGGACTAAAGGGCCACCCACCTAGGGTGGGCTCCTGATGCCATGGGGCCTGAGAGGTGGTAAATGGTGACACAGAGGGAGAAGAAAAGGAGAGCTGGTGGCTTTGGGCCGGCTGTGCACAGGGCGGGCTGATCCCTGGTGGGCAGGGATGCAGATGTGTCTTGTAAGCCTCAGGGGAGGCCTCAGGGTCTGGGGTCTGAGGCTTTCCCTGCAGCTCTGTGTTCTGTCCCCATTGTCTGGCCCCCTCTCTCCTGCCCAGTTCTGTCCCCCACATTCTGCTCACTTCAGGGGATCTGTCTACCAAATTCTGTCTCTGGAGGCTCACAGGGCTGCAGCTGCCAATTCTGTCCCCAAAGCGATCCAGCCTCTGGGTCCTGCAGTGCTCGGCTACATGCTGTCCCATGTAGGGTCCTTAACCTGCCCTGAACCACAGACCTTTCTGGAGTCTCAGGAAGCCTACAGACTCCTCAGAATCGAATTTTTAAACGCATAAAACAAAATACAAAGAACTATGAAGAAACCCCAAATCTATGGAAATAGTTATCCAACTATAAAAAAGCAAGTCTGTGACTCTGTGACCATGGGCCTCTCAGTGGAGATCGTAATGGCCATAATGCAGCAGGAATGGGCATACATGGTATTTCAAGAGAATCCGTGACAGCCCTGATGAGACTGGAGGGTATCTGTGATTTCCATGGGTGACAAAATCACTGTGGCAAAAGATGCTAAATTTTAGTTAGAGGTCAGTGAAAGGAAAGCTGTCACGTGTTTCCCGCCTAAGTTCATGGACCCCCCTGAATGCAGGCCTACGGTCCCAGCTCCTCAGCCGGAGGCAGTGGAGCCAGCGGGTCTCACGACATCACTGCCCCTCGAGAGCTTTTAAGGTTGGGTTCCTGATTCCAGAACTGCTCTCAGTTCCCTGTGACAGAGAGGTCTGGGGAGAGCGTGAAGAGGCGTTTGATCCCCACACGAAGTAGAGGGTGAGGAAGAGACACGAAGAGGGCGATGCTTACCCCACAGAGCTGGCAGGCTGATGGCAGAATTCCAGGCACTGAGAGGGCAAAGGGGGCTCCTGGGGTGCCCTGTGCCCTGAGCAATTCACCACCTTCTCCCATCTCTTCTCCGGGACTCTCCCAGGTAGGAGAAGGGGTATGAATATTCTCTTTGACAAATGCGGAAGCTGAGGCCTAATGGTACACTGTGTGACTATGGGCGAGTCCCTTCCGGTCTCTGGGCCTCAGTTTCCCCACCTGACAAATGTGGGCAACGGCCTTGATGCTGCCCAAGGGCCCGTCCGCAACCCATGGAGGGCCAGCTCCTTTATTCTGGATCTGCCTCACAAGGCCCTTCTCTGAGCCCCCTGGGGGCGTCCCCCTTGCAGCAGGTCCCTCTCACAGCACCCTCAAACTGCATCCCCATGGGCAAAAGCACTCTCCCCAGGACACTGAGGGAGGGCACCCCTCCAGGGAGGGAACTGGAGGAAATGGGTCTAAGCTGCCACGTGCAAGGAATTGGGAGACTCAGGGAGATAAAGATTTTCCTTTATTCAGTAATTCCACAAAAGCTTATCAAGGAGTAGATACTGAGATTCAAGCTGGGCTCTGGAATCAGACTCTCCAGGCTCAAGTCCTGACCCTGCCTTTCACTAACTTTGTAGCCCGGGGCGAGCCACTTCACCTCTCTGTGCGTCTGTTTCCCCATCTGTAAAATGGGAATGATGATTACACCAAGTTCATGGGCTCTGGAGAGAATTAAATGAGCAGGGTGCCTGGCATAGAGTAAGGGCTCAATAAATGCCTTCATTTTTAAAATTATCAGGAGCCTGGCCTTGTGCTGGGAGCTCAGGTACAAGGGTGACTAGGTCAGGCTCTCCACCCTTGAAGAGGTCACAGTCTGGTGTGGAAAGAGACGGATAAACTGAAAATTGCACTGGGGTGTGATAAATTTACAGGCACAAAGAACAGGGGGCTGGGGGATCAGAGGGGGGGCACTGGTCAGCCTGGGGGAGGAGAGGACAGTCCTCCTGGAGCTGGGCCTTGCAGGGTGAGGGGGTGACAGACGGGGAAAGGATGTCCCAGGCAGAGGGAATGGCCTGGGTGGGCAAAGATGCAGAGGCAGGAGAGGATGAGATGACTGTGGGCACCTCCTGGGATGGCTGGGGGTACCATGCGCGGTGAGGTGCTGGAAGGGGACCGGGACGGGCCTGTCTGGCCAGAGTTCTCTGAGCAGCGGTGGGCAGCTGCACGGCTGAAGACACCTGGAAGGAATGGCAAACGGCCTCTCAGGTGTGAGGCAGGCCTCACAGAATGGCCCTGGGCAGGTCTAGTGGGGAGAGTCTGACTCAGAAGTCACTGGATGGTGGGACAGCTGCCGCGACCAGAGAGGTCACTCACCGTGTCCTGTGCTCAGCTCTGGGCAGTGGCTAAACAACAGGGGACTCTCCCGAGTCCCGGGCACCCCAGGATGGTTGGTCACCCTGGGTAGAGCGCCCTTGGCCGCCTCCCCTCCCCCGTGACCCTGGGAGATGAAGGGGCTGACCGCCAGCCACCCACAGCCACTCTGGGGCTTGCCTGGCGCCACCTCTGCCGGGGCCCTTTGACGGCGGCTCCTGAGGCCGCCCTGCACACGCCCATCTCCCCAGACCACCCTGCCAGTCCACAGTGCCCCCCAGGCGGGAAGGGCATTCCTGGGAGTCCCGCACTGGCCACAGGGTCTGGGTGGGCATGAGCCGGCCCCACACAGTGGGACTGTGTGTCCAGGCCTCACCCGTGCCCACGACGGCGGCCGGCGGCCCCCAGCGGCCCCACTGGTCACATAGAGAGCCCATTGACGCCTCAGTCTTGAGGTGGCTGTATCAAAGCTGAGGCCCGCTCGGCTACCTGAGAGGGTGGAGGAGCTCGAGTAGGGGAGAGGGGCCAGGAGTCAGATGCCCCTGAGCAACAGGGCCTGCAAACCTGACCTTCGAGAAGCCTCCTAGGGAAGGCAGGCAGAAGCACCCCCTGACCCCAGCCTCGCCTCTGAGCCAGTCCAGACTCCTCCAAAGGCGGGGAACCTGGGCTCTGGGCTCAGGCTTCGGTGGGGCGGCCGCAACACCAGCTCCTACTTCCGTCTCCTGGGGATGCCTCATCTGCAGACCCTTCCTCAAATCCACCAAGCCGGGGGGTACCCAGCTGGCAGTTGAGGAGTCTCACCCAATCTTCAAGACTGAGCTCAAACATCCCTCTGCCAGGGGTCTTCCCTGGGACTACTTGTGACCACCAGGGAGCCTTGGCCTCCTGGGAGCTTCCGGGCCCAGGCCGACCTGGGGGATCAGCCAGTCACTCCCGCCTTGGTGCCCAGTAGCCTGCTTTACGTGCTGGAAGGGGACGGAGGGAGGTAGGAAGGGAGGGCTTTATCCCTCAGTGGATTTGGAACATGAGCCCTCCATCACCCACCTTGAAACAGCACTTCCCGGAGGGGCACAGCTGGGCTGGGAATTGTGGCTCTGAGGCTAGGAGCGAGACTCGTCACACCTGGAGACTCTCCAAGAAGCAGGAACAGTGAGTGAATCCAGGAGAATGTTGGAGCTGGCAGGCAGAGGGCCTCCGCCTCGGTTTATAGATGGGGAAACTGAGGTCCAAAGAGTTGTGTGGTCTTGTGTGAAGTCGAATTCCGTAGCAGGAACACCAACTTTTCTCAGCTACTCAGGGACCAGGCTCGCATACAGTTTAAGAGTCAAGCCAGGTTTAAGCTGTTAGGTAGCTGGGTGACCCAACATGTTAATTCACCTCTTTGAATCTCTTTCCTCCTCTGTAAGATGGGACTAAAGTGGTTGCAAGGGAGAATGTGACCCTGCCCTGAAGCCCTGCGCACGGCCCTGGTCTATAGCAAGTGCTCACTCAGCATGGCCACCTCTTTGAGCCCCTTGGCCCCACCGCCTCCCCACATTTGTTCACTTGTCACCCGGCAGATGTTCCCACGTATCACCCCATTGCTCCATCTCCAGCACGAACCGCCTGGGGTTCTCAGTGCTGGAGAGAGGTAAGCATGGGGGAGACTGTAGCGGGACTGTCAGGCCCCTTGTCAATGGCTCCCAGAGATGGAGATGGAGAAGAGGGCATCCTCTGGGGAAGAGGCCACATGAAATGCAGTTAGTTACAAGCCCAGGCTGCAGCCAGGCCCCGTCATTTCCTCACTCTGTGGCCTCGGACAAAGTGCCTCGCCTCTCTGAACTCAGTTTTCTCATCTGTACAATCGGGAGAACAAACGGTAGCCATCTCAAGATGTGTTGGGTGGGTTAATGAGATCGTGTATATTACATACTTAATATAGGGCTTGGTGCAGAGGGAAGACCTCCATAATTATGGAAATTATGACTGTTTCATGTTCCCGCTCCTCCTGGGCAAAAGAGTCTGACTCTGAACAGGATGGGGAAGGTGAGAAACCTGCCTCTCTCCTCTCAAGACCCAGCCTAACATATATACAATGGAATATTACTCAGCCATAAAAAGAAACGAAATTGAGTTATTTGTAGTGAGGTGGATGGACCTAGAGTCTGTCATACAGAGTGAAGTAAGAAGAGAAAAACAAATACCGTATGCTAACACATATATATGGAATATAAAAAACAAACAAAAAAATGATCATGAAGAACCTAAGGGCAGGACGGGAATAAAGACGCAGACCTGCTAGAGAATGGACTTGAGGATATGGGGAGTGGGGGAAGGGTAAGCTAGGACAAAGTGAGAGAGTGGCATGGACATATATACACTACCAAAGGCAAAATAGCTAGTGGGAAGCAGCTGCATAGCACAGGGAGATCAGCTTGGTGCTTTGTGACCACCTAGAGGGGTGGGATAGGGAGGGTGTGAGGGAGGGAGGGAAACTCAAGAGGGAAGAGATATGGGGATATATGTATATGTATAACTGATTCACTTTGTTATAAAGCAGAAACTAACACACCATTGTAAAGCAATTATACTCCAGTAAAGATGTTAAAAAAAAAAAAAATCCAGCCTAAAGGCCGCCCCTTCTGGGGAGCCTTCCTGGGTTCCCCCCTTCTCCCCTTCAGGCCTCGGGAGAGCCCTGCCCCCACCTCACTCCCCCCACCCCCTCCTGTCGGGTGGGGTGCTCCTGGGAGCAGGTCAGGCTCAGCAGCTTCTTGCTAAGAGGAGGGAGGAGACAGAGGGTGAGAGGACCAATGAATAGATGGACCAACACTGACCTCCAGGGAGGCTTCCAGCCTCTCCCCTCACTTCCCCTTTGCCGTCTGGCTCGTTCTTTGAAACGCTTGCTGGTGGGTGCCTGAGCTCTCACATCCAATTGCTGCAGCCGTGTGAAGGGTTAGGTTCCTCTTTGGGGTTTTCTTTCGCGTCTGGGAAAAGTGTTTTTGGCAAAAGGTTCAGACTTACGTGTGGGCGGAAAGGGCGGATGCCATAACTTACGATTCACAGGGGTAACCGAAGTCAGCCCCCCAGAACATCCTTCACTGTGTGACACTGAAAGTGGACACTGGTGGACTTAAATTCCACCATGGCACTCGGCCCCTCTGGGGTGAAGCATTGCCGGCTGGGCTTTTTTTTAGAACGCAGGGTCCAGTGCCAGTGATTCACTGATCTGCTCACCTTTGTTAAGAGAACAGCGGCTGGGTATACAGCACGTAGAAGGTGTTAAGGGAAGGAAAACTTGGGGTGCTCAAATGAAAGGGGCTGAAAAGAAAGAGCATGGGGAGGAGAAGGGAGGTCCATTTTGGTCATGCCCCTGCCCCAGACTCAACTCGCCCGGGTGCCCAGTGGCTAAAGGCCAACACTGCATGGCCCCAAGAAGGGCCCCCACCTTGAGGACTTCCATGCCGTCCTCCCTCACTGAACCCGAGTTCTGCCCCCCCCCGTTACCCCCCATGGAGGAAGCCCTGCTGAGGCCTCATCCACAGCTCTGGGCTCCCTCATCTCTTAGGAAGATGCATCAGGGCCAGCATGGTTGGAGCCCCATGTTAGGGGTGGGAGGGGCTCATGGCATGGGTCCTGGCTCTCCCCTGTACAGCAGGCATATCCCTTTCCGGGCAGGCAGAGGAAGCTGCCTCTGGGAACAAGGCCACCTTAGAAAAAAGACTGGAAGGACAACACAAAAATGTTGTAGTTAGTGCTACATGAAGCAGTGATGGTGGGGAGCCTTTATTTCTAATTCTCTTGGTGATTTTTGTAGGTTTTCCAAACTGCTAAACACTGAACATGTATTACATGTAAATTTAGGGGAAACTTTTTTTTCAAAACAAGGAAGAGGAAGAGGCAGCCCCACACTCCCAGGAGCAGGTGAGCTGGGCCTCCCATCAGCAAGGGGTCAGCCTGCTCCTGCCCAGCCAGGGCCCCACCGGCCGCCCCTCGTCTCTCTTCCTCTTCCCAAATTGCTGTGTCAGTCATCTTCCTCCCCGGCGCTCCCTATCTGGCTGTGGAGCAAGGGTCTGCCCTGGGCTGGGCAGAGCTGTGCATACAGCAGGTGCTTGGGAAATGCTTGTGGCCTGTGTTGTGGTCCCAACCTGAAGACAGTTTTCCCTGGAAAGGGCTGGTTTTCCTGGATTCTCCCATTCCCAGTGCCCATGACTTGGGGTGTGATGTGGGCCAACTGGTGCTGCTGATCATTCAATGGACATTTATTGAGCATCACCTGCATGCCAAACACTGTCCTGGGCACTGAGGATTCAGGAGCAGACAAGACAGACAAAGGTGCCTGACCTCCTGGAGCTGACATCCTCGTGATGTGCGGAAAGCTTGCCTCAGTTAAATGCCCCAGGGAGAAAGGCCAGCAACCCTTTGGCTTATGCCCTTCCTATCGATGTAGAACCTCAGGCTCCTGGGACTTCTGTAACTTCCCATTACCCCATAGAACCCTCATCACAGCTCCGTGTGCTGGACACCACTACCTCCATTGCAGAGATGAATAAACAGACAAACCCAGAGCTATGGGCGATGGACACTAACATTTCACAGAAGGAAGACACTGAGGAAGGGAGAGGGGAATCATGTTTGTTGATGACTTGCTGTGTGCCAGGCACTGTGGTGGTTCTAATTTCAGTTAATCAGTTAATCTCTAATCCATGTAGTAGGTGTTATCAATAGTATCCCCATTTTACAGATGAGGAAACTGAGGCTCAACAAAGGAAGTAACTCACCCAATGTCATGTAGCTAGTAACTGGTGAAGCCCAAATTCATGTCAGAATCTGTCTGATATCAAAGCCAGCCTGACAAAACTCTCCTTTTTCTACCTGGCAGACATCTCTTCTTAAAGGCCCAGGCTCACCACCTCCTTGGAGCCCTCCCTGATTCCTCCAGTCAAGGTGATTCATATTTTCTTCTATGCAATTAGAGTACCTTCAGGCCCTTCTCAAATAATTCCAGAAGGCCTCCCAGAAAGTGTAGAATCTGAGACAGGTAGATCTGGGAAGGAAGGAACACTGGGGAGTCCAAGCAGAATTAATAGCATGGACAAAGGTATGGAAGAAGGACCACGTAGAGAGGATTGCTTAGAAATGGGAGGGCCTGTGGGTCCTGTGGTGACGTTGAGGGAGAAGAGACTGGAAGGAAGTTGAGCCAGGCCTAGAGGTTGGTCATGGCCTTCAGGCAGTGGGGGTCCAGGCAGGATCCAAGCTGAGCAGTGATGTGGGCAGAGAATCCTGTGATGCACCAGGCCGCTCTCTGAAATAGGCCAGTGTAGATGTGCGCCTTGAGTGCACGTAAGTGTGTGAACACAGACCACAGGGGCCCCCCCGCACCTGCTTGCGAGCCCTATTTTTATCACTCTCTAGACACACACCTCAGCAACGAAAGCAAACTTTTTCTCAGGCACAGAGAGTGCACCATGGATGGGATCGTCTGTGGTCTGACGAGAACAAGTCAGAGCAGCCAAAACGAGACCCATCCCCGGGAGAACCCGGGACTAGTGCCAGCGACACAATTTGCAGGGCACGGTGCAAAAGGAAAATGCAGAGCCCCTTGGTCAAAAATCATTAAGAATTTCAAGATGGCAACTGCGGAGCATGAAACCAAGCGTGGGACTCTTCTAAGCAAGGGAGCCTGTGTGACTGCTTGGCCTGCAGGCCCGTGAAGCCAGCCCTGCCTAAAACAGCCCTAGGCTGGAGGGGCCCTGGCCTGAAAATGAACCTCTGTCTGCCTTTCCTTCTTTTGTGCTTCATTCCTTTGACTTGTGCAGGTCTCCATTCTTCATGAGTCCACAATTTTAAAAACAATGATAATAAATTAAGCCTTGGGCAAGAGCATAACTTGAAGCTTTTAGAACCAGCAAGAACATTAGGGAAAACATAAATCCACCCGACATCCCCACCCCACCGGCATTTTAGGTTGTAGATCACCTGAAGGACCTAGGAAATTTAAAAATAAACTCTGTAATCTCAACACCCAGAGAAAACCACTAACATTCAGTGTATTTCTGTCTAGACTGTTTTTCCCTGTGTCTGGTTTTTGCCTCTAGAGGGTCTCTTCCCTTTATGGGTGAGGCCATACGGAGACTTATGATATATCCAGGAACTTCACCAAAAATATTAACAATCATTATGCATATATGTCGGGATATGTCTTGGGAGCGTCTGGAGCAATGTTGTCCAATAGAACTTTCTGTGACAATGAAAATGTTCCGTCTCTACTGCCCGATACTGTAGCCACTCACTGCGTGTGAACACTGAGTACTTGAAATGTGCCCACCCAGGTCCACAACGAGTGTGACTGAGAGACTGAATTTTTAATATTATTTTATTTTAATTATTTTAATTTAAATAGCACATGTTGGACCATCCAGATCTAGAAGAGTGTATGTCCCACTGTTAACCCAGGTTATCTCTTGAGGTGAGGTTATGGAGTTTTTCATCTTCCAACTCAAAATGTTCGAAAAGTTTTATACCCAACCATCATGGATTGCTTTTGTAAGCAGAAGAAAGCTGCTGAAGATTTAAGTTTGTAATATATTCCATGCTATAGGGGGAAAAAAGGCTTTAGATATTTAAAAGCATATCAACCAGGGAAGATTGATCCTGGCAGAATGAGATCTATTTTTATTGTTCTTATCAACGTACAGAAGAAAGAATGTGGGGTTTAGAATCAGAAGTTGTGGGTTTGCCTCCTTTATCTGCCACTTACTGGCTGTGTGGCCACTTAACCTCGTGACCTCAGTTTCCTCACCTGTGAGATGGGGATATTGACGCTACTGACCTCACCAGGATGCTGTGGGGACTGAATCAGACAGTGATAATGAGAACGCAGGGAACCAGCTGAGCAATGGAAGCAAGTTACTGGAGATGATTTCTGTAGAGGTGGAGCCACTTGTCTCTGTGAGGGGCACTGCTCACAGCTCTGTCATTTCCTAGAAACCAGGAAATGAGTGGGGCATCTCCCAACGTGTGTTCAGCAGATGTTATCAGGTGTTGAGCAGAGATAAAGGGGGCTCATAAAAAAGAATGAAATAATGCCATTTGCAGCGACACGGATAGACCTAGAGATTGTCATATAGAGTGAAGTAGTCAGAAAGAGAGAGAGACAAATATCGTATAATATCACTTATATGTGGAATCTAGAAAAATGGAACAGA
Organism: Mesoplodon densirostris; assembly: GCF_025265405.1. NCBI lineage: Eukaryota > Metazoa > Chordata > Mammalia > Artiodactyla > Ziphiidae > Mesoplodon > Mesoplodon densirostris. Next base: position 20,464,219 of record NC_082662.1, on the reverse strand, counting down.
TGAACTTATTTGCAAAGCAGAAATAGAGTCACAGATGTAGAAAACAAACTTATGGTTACCAAGCGGGGAAGGGAAAGTGGAATGAATTGGGAGATTGGGATTGACATATACACACTACTATATATAAAATGGATAACTAATGAGAATCTACTGTATAGCACAGAGAACTCTACTCAGTGCTCTGTGGTGTGACCTAAATGGGAAGGGAACCTAAAAAACAGTGGATATATGTATATGTATAACTGATTCACTTTGCTGCACAGCAGAAACTAACACAACACTGTAAAGTAGCTATACTCCAATAAAAATTAATTTGAAAAAAAGAAATAAAGGGGGCTTTGTGACCAAATAAGGTCAGGAATGACTGTATCAAGCAGTGTTCCACAGAGGGTTTTACTGCAGGACTTTTCAGAGCCTTTGATATGCTAACGAACACTGGCTTCTTGAAGGAGCTGGTGTGTTGAGAGCCCACTTTGGGAAAATCTACTCTAGGGAAAGCTATTAAATCCACCATAGCTGCAGGCCTGGGGGAGCAGAAATTGTATGAAACTTGAAAGGGAAATTTGCTAGATCCTAAATGCAAAAGGAAAAGTACAAAATTGGAACTAATAAATGCATAATTATCTAGAAAATATAAATTATGACAATTCAACTCTTAAATAGTCACATTGGCAGTCAACACTTACATGGCTCTTACTGTATGCCAGGCACTAAGTGCTTTACAGATCTTTGCTCACTCGATCCTCACAACCCTACAAAATAAGTGCTATTATTAAGCCTGCTTTATCCATGAGAAAACTAAAGCCCAGAGAGGTTAAACCACCTGCCCAGGATCACCCACCTGAGGTTCAAACCTGCATCCGGAGCCTGTGCAGCTCACCGCAGCACATTAGCTCTGAGTTAATTGAGGTTTTCCCAGATAAAGGAACATCCCTTGGCTTCCACTGGCCTCCTTCCTGGGAAGGGCTGGTGGCACTTCCACGAGCCTGCCCAATCAGGATCAGCTCTGCTGCTTTCTTGCTGGGTGAGTCATTGTCATTTCTGGGCTTCAGTTTCCTCCTCTGAGAAATGGGCCAGTAATCATTTGAAGACCAAGAGAGGGAGGTTTGTAAAACACAGTGCACGGTCTACTTAGAAAGCACTTGATGTATGGTGGTCCTCTCCTTCCTCAGTGCACAGTTGGGGAAACTGAGGCATGGAGCAGTGGGAACGGGGAGGGGCATGGTGGGGGGGGGGGAAGTTGAGCCAAAGTTGAGCTCAGAGAGTACTCCAAGGAACTAAGCCCAAATCCCATAGTTGGCCCAGTCCACGCATGGCACAAGCAAAGGGCTCCTTCCTCATTTGGCAGGGAGGGTCCCCTGCTATCTCTCTCATAACAGCACTTTGAGCACTTTGGTGGGGACCTCTCCCTCTGGGCTCCTCTCCCTGGGACGCCCAGCTTTCCCAGGGGTCCCTCCCACCTAGTGTAGGTTCTGTGTGATCCAGCACCATGCCCCAAGCCTACTGCCTGGGCATCCTGCAGCAGTCCTCTGGAATTCCCCTCTTGGGTCCTCCAGGAGTGAGGGGCACACACAGACATGCCTCTGCCCCTATTCCTGGACACCCCTGCTTACCGGGGGGTATATTCCTCTGCCCTGGGTCACCTATGAAATTGACTTGTGCCAGTACTGGGCTCAGCACTTAATATAATCACTACTAACTCTGACAAACCCAAGCAGTTGGTACTTTTGTCCCCATTTTGCAGAGGAGGAAAGTGAGGCCCAGAGAGGTGAAGTCACTTGCCTAAGTTCCCAAAGTTTGTAGGTGATGGAGCTGGGGTTCAATCCCAGGCTCTGCTCAACACTGCCACGGTGTCCCCCATGGGCACAGCCTAGTGCACAAAAGGCAGCTCCTGAGTACACATGCTGGGCACACACACACCCACACTCCCCCTGCACCCCTGCATGTCAGGGGCTTTGTTGCTGGGGTGGAAGTTGGGTGACTGACCCTCCCATCTGAGCTGGGTCCCTCCCTCAGGCAGGGCCAGCTTCGTGAGCTGTAACCCATGGGGTGCTGCAGGGCTCCAAGCTCAGAAGGTCCCCACACTTGCGTTTAATGCTCTGCGGTTGCCTCTCAACATTCTTAATACCTTTATCTTTGGCTAAAAAGGGGCTGCAGCGGGGTGCACACCAGCTCAGACTCCGGGGTGGCCCCATGCTCTGAGTGGAGGCTTGCCCTTTGGCCAAGGCAAGAGGGGAGCTGGGCTTCTCTGCCCACTGCCCGGGCAGGCCCCAGGCCAGCACACAGCCCCCTGCCCCAAGGAGGCTTGGCCTAGTGTGGTGGACCTGGGGTGGTGAGTGGGCTCCTGATGGCCTCCTTGCCCAAGCAGACAATGGACTGGTGAGGCAGGCACCCGCCTTGGCTTTTGAACACATCGTGGCCCATGAAAAGCTTGTAAAGGCCCCTGCTGACTGGGGGAGGCGGGACTACAGCTCGTAGGGGGTCAAGCTGTGGTCAGGGTTGGGGCTCAGTCTGTGACCATTTGGGGGCTCCGATCAGGGCCTGTCTGTCTTGTTCAAGGCCAAGTCCCCAGTGCTGAGCTAGATCTGATTCCTCGGAGTGCTCAGAAAATACCGCTGGAGGAATGAATGAATTAACACAGTTTTCCCGGGGGAGCTGAGCCCTGGACCCCGGGAGGATCTGCACTTGCAAATTAGCCAGACCTGGGTTCGAATCTTAGCTCCACCACTTACTCCCCGAGGGTCATATTTAAGCTCCCTTTCCCTCAGTTTCCTCATCTGTACAAGGGAGAGAACAACAGTTCAGACAATTAACTAAGACAGTATTTCAAGCGCTTAGCTCCACCCCCGGCCCCAGTGAAATGCTCAGGGTGTGAGAATTAAGATGATTTATATCAAGAGGCTCTAGAGACACCTTCCTCCTCAAAGATGCATGGTATTCACTCTGGCTCTAAGGTTTCAGGCTTCAACATTTTTTAGGTGTTTTTCTGTATTTGTACAAGTGTTTTCATTGTGCTTATTCTACTTGTATCACTGGGCCAGGGGTGTGTTATGTGAGACCCTCAATTAATGTTATTTATTAACAGTGTTGTTTTAAACAGACTAAATAAAAAGGAGGCAAGTCAGAGTCAGCTCCCGTCAGGCCTTCACTGGGGTCCCAGCTCCTGGAGGCCCCGACAGTATCGGGGCGCTGGGCCCAGCGTGCCCCCCACCACATGATCCCCTCCCCCACATGCAAACCTCCCCCACATATACCCCCTCGTCACATGTGCCCCTCCCCCCCGTACGCCTGCCCTGCATGCACCCCTCCCCCACGTGCATTCCACCTTCAGGTTAGACCAGCCCCAGCAAAGGGGTTCTGGGTGGGACCTGTGGTTGTGGTAGGGCCTGACACAAGCTGCCCCTGTTCAGCAACCAAAGTCTGGTCCCCCCAGGCCCGGGTGCCCACTGGCCCCCATGTTCCTCCCACCCCCACCATGTTCGTGTGAACACACATACACTCACAGAGGCAAACACACATCAGCGGCCACACCCACTGTGGCAGACACCCGACTTTTCAGGAACCCCTGTCTGTGGGGACCAGGGACACCTGGTGGTGTGGTCTGAGGGAGGCCACAAGGGAAGCGGCTTTGCCCCTACCCAGGCTGGTCCCCGCTTCTCCAGCCAGGAATTTCCTCCTCTTCCTGGGGGGCCCCCAGACACCTGCCACTGGCCCCTGTCCACAGGGCTGATGCTTCTTGAGCCTCACGGGAAACCCAGGACTGAGGGACACAGTGGAGGCCCCAGCTCAGAAGGAGGTTCTCCAGCTGGGAGACGCTTCAGAGATGCCCAGAGGGGACTCATGATCTGACAAGTGGGAAAACTGAGGCCGAGACAGGAGGGTCTTGCTTGCCCTGGGTCACCCTAGGAAGGTGGAGGCAGAGGAGGTGGAAACACACAGCAGAGGGGGCGGTGAGGAAGGCAGGCCTGGTCCAACCTCTCTGGGCCTCGGTTTCCCTGCCTATCACACGGGGACCACTCAGGGACCTTCCAGCTCCAACAGTCTGATCTGCTGGGAGTTCTGGAAGGCTCCAGGGAGCTCCAGGTGAAGTCCACTCAGCTCCCTGGCTGGTTGGGGAAAGAGGATGCAAATAGGAGGGGCCCCCAGGGACCTGGGTTAACCCCCTGAACTCATTTCTGGCCTCTTCTTCCTGTGGGGTTGGTTAAAAAATAGCCTCCCATCTGCCGGGGCTGGGGGTGTGTGGTGGGTAGGCTTCATCTGGGGCTGTCAGGTCTAGGACTGAGACTTGCCCACTCCAACCCCGCAAGACCCAGGCTTGGCTGCCTCTGATGACGTGGCCCGTCTGACAAGAGTTCTCTCTTCCTTTGACTCAGCGGTGAGTATCACCACGGCTGTGCTCAGAGAAGCTGCATGCCCAGGAGGCTGTCATCTGAGTCCCTGCTCTCCCGTTTTACAGATGGAGAGAGTGAGGGCACACACAGCATCAGGACAACAGACAGAATCTGGCCCACCCAGCTTGTAGGCCAAAGCTCTCTCCTTACTTCCCAGTGATGCTGGGACTCTGCCCCGTCAGGTAGCAGGCAGCAGGGGCAGGGGGGCTAGGTCTTTGCACCCCCAGATTACAAGGCTCACAGCTCTTCAGGGTAGAATCAGTGGTCTACACAGGTGCAGCCCCTGGAGGGCAGAAGACTCAGCTTTACACTGAGTCGGGCAAACCTAGGGTGAGTCCCAGATGTCCTATTTCCCTGCTCTGTGAGCTCGGCCAAGCAACTTCGTTCTCAGACCCTCAGTGTTCTCATCTGTAAGATGGAAGATAGTCATCCCTACTTCCAAGGGTGATTGTGGGGATGCACAGAGATGCACAGGGCCTGGTATGAGGTAAGTTCAGTCATTGAATTATTAACACACATGATGTCTATGCAGGCCTGAGGTCGTGAGCACCCTCAGAGATGTCTGAAGCTGTTTCAGTTGGAACCAAGTGTTTGAGGTGGAAATCATGAGCCTTAGACCATAAAGTGGACAAATGGCTAAATAAATGGGTATCTTCAGCCTGGATGGAACCAGTGAGGCCTTGGATGTAGAGGGGGTTTCTCTTCCGAGTAGGTCAAATAACTCCCACAATTTCCTGCCAAGCCCAGAAAGCCAAGGCGAATGGTAGGAGTGGGACTGGGGAGCAGCAGGCAGGTGGTGTCGAGAGCCCGAGTGTCCACACGGGGCTCCCCATCCTGGAACACGTTCCAAGGGAGGAGCCAGGGACGAGGCTAAGACGTCCACACTGGGGTGTTCTAGCAGTGCCTTCATAACTGAGATCCAGAAACACCCCAAAGGACTCACCACGAGGGAATACCACGGTGGTCCAGCTGGAACTGGGGGGGTCTCTCCACACACTTACCCCCACCATGCCCGATCAGTGTAGTTTTGTCGCCTGCCGTCAGGGAGAGGATTAATATCAAGGGGAAATGCACACTGTATGTTGGTGAGTTTCCAAAGCAGGTTCAAAACATGGACTACAGGTTCCCACTGTTAGAAAAGAAAAGAAGGAAAGACAGAGGGAGGGGGGAGGGAGAGAAGAAAAAAATCTATACATAGTAAGAACACCAGAAGGCTGAAAACCAAAATATTAACAATTGTTCTGGGTGGCAGGATTATGGGTGGTTTTAATTTTCTTCTGCATAATTTTATTATTTTCCAATTTTTCTTTAATGAATGCGTATTATTCTCATTATCAGCAAAAAATGTGTTTTGTTTCAAGAGATGAGGGGGTAGGGATTAGAGATTGTTCTTCCCCTTTCATAGACTCTAAAACTGAGGCCCAGAGTGGGAAAGATGTTTGTTCATTCCCTCGTTCATTCATTCATTGGTCCTTAAATGCTTCTGGAAAGCCCCTTAGAGCCATGCTCAGTTCTAAGTTCCTCGGCCAAAGAGCTGAAAATGACTCAGTTCTGTCGTCAGGGAGGTCACAGTCTGGGGGAGTAAAGGACAAAACAACCAGTCCTTACATACAGTGCATTCAGACAAGGGGCCAAGTCCTCCTGGGAGCATCAGAGACAGTCTCACAATGAAGGGGAATTAGGACATGGCTTTGATGTATGAGCAGGAGTTTTGCAGTCAGAGAAAAGGGGGAAGCCACCCCTCAGAGAGGCACCATGGTCTATTAGAGAGAAAGAATCCACTATGTGTAGGGAAGTGAATTAGGAGATAAAGCTAGAATGTTCTGTGAGCCAGGGTCTTCGAGGGCCCTGCACTGCCTGGCTCTGCCACTCGTGGGCCTCAGTTTCCTCGTCTGGGCCTCAGTTTCCTCATCTGTAAAGTGGGTTAATGACCCCATTCGGTTACTGCAAGAACTGAGTAAGTTAGTAATTGTAATGCACTCAGAATGGTACCTGGTATATAGGAAGGGCCATGAAACTGTTTGCTTTCATTTTTTGCTGTTATTTATCCTGTAGGAATTCTGGAAGCCAAAAGGATTTTTAAGCTAGAATTTAATGTTCATTCATTCATTTATTTATTTCATTCATTCAACAGATATTTATTGAGATCCTAGTATGATCCCAAGCACTTTTTTAGGCACTGGGAATAGAGTTGCCAGACAAAATACAGGACACCCAAATTAGTTGAATTTCAGATAAACAATGAATGACTGCAATCGTTGGGACAACTTTACACTAAAACAGTATTTGTTGTTTATCTGAAATTCACTTTAACTTGGTGTTCTGTATTTTTATTTGCTAAATATGGCAACTCTAACTGGGACTGTGAAACCAAATGAAAAAAAAAATACCCTTCCCTCCTGGAGTTGGCATTCTGGTGCTGGGGGAGGGAAAAGACAAATCGTAAGTGAAAGTGTAATTTATCAGGCAATGATAACTGTGCTAAATAAGTATAAATCAGGGAAGAAGGATGTATTAGTTTCCTATTGCCGCTGTAACAAATCACCACAAATGCAGTAGCTTAAAGCAACATACATTTATTATCTTACAGATCTGGGGGGTCAGAAGGCCTACGTGAGTCTCACTAAGAGCAAGGTGCTGGCAGGGCTGTGTTTCTTTCTGGAGGCTACTGGAGAATCCATTTCCTTGTCTTGTCCGGCTTCTAAAGGCCATCTGCTTTCCTCGGTTAGGGGCCCCTTCCTCTGTCTTCACAACCAGCAACACTGGGCCAAGTCCTTCTCATGCTGCCATCTCTCTGGCTCCCCAATCAGTTTTCCATCTCACGTCTCCCTCTGACTGTCCTCTTCTGCCTCCCTCTACCACTTGTAAGGACCCTTGTGATGTATTAGGTCCACCCAGGTAATCCAGAGTAATCTCCCCATCTCAAAGTCCTTAACCTTCATCATATCTGCAAAGTCCCTTTTGCCATGTGAGGTGACATATTCAGTTTCAGTGGTTGGGATGTGGGCATTTTGGGAGCCATTACTCTGCCTATTGTTGGGGCTCCAAGAGGGCCTCTCACAGGGGTGTCAGGGACCTGACTGAGGTGGGGAGTTGAGCCATGCAGACTGAATGTAAAGACTTTCCAGGCAGAGGGAACAGCATGTGCAAAGGCACTGTGGTGGGGGTATAACTGTGTGTTTGAGGACCAGCGAGGAGGCCAGTGTGGCTGGAGTGGGATGAGGGAAGGAACGAGTGGAAAGAGATGAGGACAGACGGAAGAGTGGGGGGCCGTCGTACAGAACCCCATAGGGCTGATTGGAAGGGGAGAATCAGTGATGCCCCTTCCTACTCCTGGCCCTCAACTGCCCTCAACCCCTGCCCCCAGTACCATCCTGTTCTGCTAAGCTGACACCCACGCACATCAAAGGCCAAACTCCCCTCAGAAGTATTGCAAGATGAGAAGGAAAAGGGATTCAAGGGAGTTGGACTCAAGGATCTTCAAGGTCTTCCCAATATCAACCAGCTGTGATTTCCACACTCCAAGACCCTCTGATTCTAGGGATCTTATATTCTAGGACAAAAGCCTCATAACTGTGTGACCTTAGGTAGGTTACTTAACTCTGATGAGACTCAGTCTCCCCACCTGTAAGTGGGGGGATCATAGAACCCAGGATGCATGGAGTTAAACCGTATAACGTGCTCAGCACTGTGCCTGGCACACAGTGAACACTCAGTAAATGTGAGCTCCGATGACAAAGATTCCACCATTCTCGCAGTGTCTCAGAGCCTGGAGTCTGTGACCCTGTCTCCGGGAGCCTGACATTGGCCGGCTGTGGGGTTCCAAGTCTCCGGAAGGCCCCTACACTGCCAGCGTGCCCCCGATGCCCTGGCCTCCCCCACGTGCTGGGTGGCATGCTTACCCCACAGCCACATGAAAGGCCATTCCCCCAGGGTGTTCCCACACCTGGGAAAACCGGCAGCCTGCCCGGTGCTGGCCCCGCCCGGTGGCTAGAACACCAGGCAAGATCAGTGAAGCCCGGCTGGGCTCCCAGGCCCGCCACCTTGTTCCAATCAGGGCCGGGCGCACAGCCCCCAGCGCCGTCCCTCCCAGGCCCTGCCCAGCGGCCCACGTTTCTAGCCCCGTGACCCCTGAGGAGCGGTGCCCATGGCCTGACTCCACTCTGGCTGCCGCCTGCCTGGACTTGGAGGTTGAAGAACATGCTGGACAGTGGGGCCGGCCTGAGGAGCACCAGGCCGGGTATGGGGCCTGGTGGGGTCCTGGCATTGGGGCACAAAGGAATGCAGTACAAGCCCCTCTCATCTCCAGCCTCAGTGTCCTCATCTCTAGGTCAGGCTACTTCAATTCGCCCCATCTGGTTCTCAGGGCTATTGTGGGAGAAGCAAAAAGGGATAAAAGGGGAAACAAGTTTTAGATTCATGGACATGCCCGGTGCAGAGGAGGTGGGAGAAGGCAGGTGGGAGAAGCTGCTTCCTGCCGTGCTGTGGGCCCTCCCACCATCTCCCCTCTCCCTTCCTCCACCTGAATCTCCTCAACCTTCAGGTCTCGGCGCGATGTCACCTCCTCCGAGAGACCTTCACTGACCCGCCTGTCTAAGGAATGAGTGTCCACCCACTGTCTATCTTCATGTTTATGTATTTGCCTCCTTGTTTATCTTGTGCCTTCCCTGCTGGAGTCAAAGCTATCGTGTCCATTGCTGTATCCTCAGCACCTAAAATAACCCCTGGCACATAGTAGGTGCTCAAAAAATGTTTGTTGACTGAATGAATCTAGCTAGAGCCTCCTCCTTCCTTTGCTTATTTCTCCTTTTCCTTTCCATCCCAGCTCTTCCCCCATCAAGTGCAGGGCTCCCCGAGGATAGGACTGGGAACATTTCCCCCTGCGCTTCTAGGATGGGACCAGGCCTCTGTGAGCTAAGGACTTTCAGAGCATCAAGCCCACCCCTGATTTGACTGAGGTTCAGAGATGGGGCAGTAAGAGGGTGCAGCCCCCACCCAGGGTCTGAGCACATTTTATGATCCCATTCCAGAAGTCACTCAGGGGCACCCAGAGATGCACAGGTGATGAACATCACATTCTTGCCAGGGACAAACTCATGCCAGCAGCAAATGACAAAGAGTGCCTGGTGTCTGAGCCTGTGGCCCAGACACGCCAGGCAGGGATTTATGAGCTTGCTCTGGCCTTTGTTTGTCTCTGCCCACATTCTCAGCACCTCCCCAAGGGCCACAGGCCTGTTAGGCGAAGAGGGACAGGCACAGCTCATTGCATAGGGCTGGTGTCACTCTGGGAGCAGATCTCCCTACTGCGTGCCCCAACCCCAGCCATCCATTCCTGCTGGCCTTTGGTTCCTGGGGGTCATCTGTAGACCCCGGGCCACAGCTCTGTCTTGTGTCCATGATGTCTGTACTCCCCATGGGCCTGGCAGGGCAGCACAGGCTGCCTAGGTTCAAAGCTCACCTCTGACATTCACCCGAGGTGTGAACCGGGGCAACTTATTAAGCTTTCTGTGCCTCAGTTTTCCTAGTGCTATATTGGAAGTAATAATAAGGGTACTTAACACATAAGGTGGCTGTGAGGATAAATGAAGTAATACACGTGAAGTGTGGATATCATTAGTTATTATATTGAAGGGCCTGGCCCCTGGGGTGAGGCTGCTGCGTACAACAGGGCACAATTTCAGCATCAATAGATCTTGATTCAAATCCCAGCTCTGTCCCTTCCTAGCTGGGTCCAGGAGACTTACTCAATGAACTTCAGTCCCTCGCCTGTAAAGCAGGCCCGATGACATGTACCTAGAAAGCTGTTGGTAAGATTTAAGGAGCTCAGTAGGGAGCATGCTCAGTAGGGGCTGGGTACCCCAAAATGCTCCACATTGGGGGGGCTGCCATGATGAGGATGGCTTCAAGGCCACCAGGTGATTCAGCTGAGTGAGCTGGTGGACGGGACAATCTGGTCGAAACAGTGATTTGGCCAAGAATACCCACTCTCCAACTTTGATGCACCATGGGCAGTTTTGCAACTCTATGCAAATTTCAGCATTTTTGTCAATCATTTTTTCAGAGGTTTCGGGGAGGGATGGCTTTTTCGGGGAGGGAGGGCTTTTTTACCTTTTGCTTTTCTCCTAAAATACTTTATTGTAAAATATAGTAACAGGGAGTGTATATAAATATTGTTTAAATGATAATAATAAAACAGACATCCATAAACCCACCACCTAGCTTTTAAAAAACCCCACTAAGTGAGGTGGATGGACCTAGAGTCTGTTATACAGAGTGAAGTAAGCCAGATAGAGAAAAACAAATACCGTATGCTAACACATATATATGGAATCTAAAAAAAATGGTTCTGATGAACCTAGGGGCAGGACAGGAATAAAGACACAGATGTAGAGAATGGACCTGAGGACACAGGGAGGGGGAAGGGTAAGCTGGGACGAAGTGAGAAGATAGCATTGACATATATACACTGCCAAATGTAAAACAGATAGCTAGTGGGAAGCAGCTGCATTGCAACCACCTAGAGGGGTGGGATAAGGAGGGTGGGAGGGAGACACAAGAGGGAGGGGATATGGGGATATATGTATGCATATGGCTGATTCGCTTTGTTGCACTGCAGAAACTAACACAACACTGTGAAGCAGTTATACTCCAATAAAGATGTTAAAAAAAACCAAAAACCCACTAAGTGGACCTTAGGGCTCCCACCAGTGTCCCCTTCCCAATCACATCCCTCCTTCTCCCTCTCCCTGCCACGGCAGGGCAGGGGAACCACTCTCCTGGTCTTTGTGTTAACCATCATCTTGCTTGTCTGTATGCTTTCTGCTTTCAGTGTCATTTTCTATTTATAAGAGCAGTCATTTTGGAATGAACTGAAAGGCAGCAATAAAAGATGTGAGCTATTGAACTACTAAAGTTTACTTGGAGGGAAGAGCATGGAAGGTGGTCAATTCTCCCCATTTTACAGATGAGGAGACTGAGGCTTGAGGAGGCCCAAGGTCACACACTAGCAGGTAAAGATGCCAGGGTGAGAACTCAGAGCTGGTAGACCCTGCATCACAGACTGTCAGGTCACAGATGGAACTTTGGTTTCACTCTATCATTTGTTCAATAAATGTTTACTGCAAGCCAAACCTAGGCTAGACACTGGTACCTGGTCCAGCCTCCAGCCCCATCCAATATTTAAATTCCCTCTACAATATCCGGGCCTCAACTTGAATACCTCCCATGACGGGGAGCTCTCTACCTCTAGAGGAATGTCTCATTCTGTCTCTGCTTCTTTTCCTCATATGGAGCCCAACAGCCACTGGCCATAGTTCCATCCCCAGCATTCGCATGGTCCCCTGCCACGCATGGGCTCTTCAGAGATCTGAAAGCAGAGTTCTCAGCCCCAGGCCTGCTCTTCCCCAGGACAAAGTTCCCAGTTGCTTTAACAGTTCATCAAATGACATGGCTTCAATACTCTTCCCCATGCTGAGGTCCCTGGGGGTGTCACCTAGGCCCTAAAAGAGGGGGCTCAGGGTGACTCACCCTCCAGGGGTGGTCAGGCTGTGGCAGCTGCTGTTTCTGAGTTTGCATGTGAGCCAGAAGCCCCTTCACGACCCGCTTTGAGCAGCAGTAATTGCCCCGTTTTACAGGTGAAGTGGCTGAAGCTCAGGAAGGTGATGTGTCATGTCCAGGGCCTCTCAACCTGAACCTGACCCCAGGGCTTTGGGGCCCCAGGCTCATGCTCTGCCCTCCAGCCCAGGCTGCCTCAGGGACCCTCCCTGCAACCCTCATATAACAGCTACCTTTTTCTGGACCAAGAGGGCAGGCTCCCCTCACCTCCATGGAACATTTGGGAAGGAAGGAGTTAACAGTTAGGTACTGGGGAAGTGAAAGCCCTGGGCTCACAAACCACCTAGAGAGTCAATGCCCCTGAACTAAGAAGAAGCAGAAACTTCCACAGCCAGGGTTCAACTCCTCCCAGAGCTGAGCTAGAGAACAAATTCAAGCTCTGAGCCCTTACTCTACACCTGCCTCAAAGTTTGCATGTAGCTCTGTCCACAGCATGGTCTGTGTCTACATGCACTTGACGTGTGCCTATGGAGGCCTATCTGCGTCTACACTAATGGGTCTGTGAGTGTTGACACAGACAGATGTGTCTTCTTGTGAGCGTCTTTGCACACACATACACTTAACTGTTTACATGTGTGGCTGTGACCTAGCAGTGTTGGCCTCCATGAGGACTTGTCCACATAGATGTGTGAGTGTGAGCTGCCAGTGAGTGTGTGTGAGAGTGTGCCCCTGAGCATGTGTGCTGTGAGTGTGCCCATGAGAAGAGGTGTGTGTGTGTGTGTGTGCACACACGTACCCTGTGTGCCTTGGGTCCAGTAAGATCTTTCTTCTCCTGGCTTTCCAGAGCTCTATTCCTCACCTGCCCCTTGGGTCCTAGAGTTTGACCCTTCCTCCCCATTTTCTAGCCAAATTATAACACCTGGAATAGAGGTCTTTATTATGGAAACAATGACACAACCTAAATGTGAGTGGGAAAAAAAGGACATTACCATCACCAGGCACGTTTTTTCCTAAAGAGGACCCTTAGCTGAGGCTTCCAGACCTGGGCACTTAAGGTGCCTGACAGGCCATGGTGGCCTGTGGAGCAGGGGAAGGAGGACAAGACCAGAGTTGGTCCCTTCAAAGGTTTGCGCAGAGAAAAGCTAGGTTATCAGGCAGGAGCCTCAGAGTTGGGTCCGGCTGCCAGTGAGCATCCTGTGTGACCTTGAGCAAGTCTATGACCTTGCCTGGGCCTCAGTTTCCCCGGTCATAGATTAACATGGAATTCTAGAACATTGAAGATGGACAGTCCTCCTGAGGATCAAGTGTGGGCTAATACATTTCTCTCCCTGATGGGGTGTCTGAGGCCCAGAGAGGGAAGGGGCTTGCCTGAGGTTACCCAGCAAGGAATAAGGGGATGGCTCCCCTGGGGCCAGCAGCCAGGTCATAAGTCATGACCACCTTTAGGCTCCATTCAGCCCCAACTTTCTATGATTCATAGAGGATTGGAAGCCCTTTGAGTTTATCAAGGTATAAGGCACAATTGCTTCCCCAACCAATGAGGGTAGCAGAGGAAAACTGGAGCATGAAAGAGCGGAGGAAGTCACAAAGAAGGACTTCTAGATGTTTAGGATGGAGAGCTGGGGAGGGGGGCCAGGACTCCCACTACATCCAAGGCCAGACTCAAGGCAATGACCCACACAGAAGAGCTAAAAGTTTACAAGTGCAACAAACAACTATAAAACTGGGACACCCCTCCCCCTCAGCCCTATGGGTCCGGGCCCAGGTCCACTGTTGCCCAGTCCAGGACCGAGGGACCCATTCCCCACTGACTGGGTATGACCATGAGTACCTTCACTTGTCAGGCCTCAATTATCCCTTCTGTTATTTGGGAATAAAAAAGCCTGACCATGTGCATCACCAATCCCACTGGGCATGATGAACATGAAAGACTGCAGAATGGGGAGTGGTTCAGACACTTGCTTTGGAGTCAGAGGGACCTGACTCCAAATCTAGGCTTCCTTGCCGCATGGAAGCCTCTTTGAGCCTCAGTTTCCACATCTGCCCAATTCACGAGGTTGCTTTAAAGTTCACCTCAGACAATATAGGTGCTCAAAAAACACTCTCCCCAGGCCTGGGCCCATGGAAGGGGCCAGGAGACATGAGGCAATGGGCTGATGGGGTGACCTGTGGGCAGGACCAGTCATATCATTTGAGGGGCCTAGTGTAAAATGAAAATGCAGGCCCCTTGTTCAAAAAGTATTAAGAATGTCAAGGCAGTGACGGCAGAGCATGAATCCAATTGCAAGGCCCTTTTGTGCGACTGCATGGGTCACGGGCCCAGGAAGCTGGCCCTGCCTGTGGGACATCTGGGGCGGCTCAAACTCAGTTCAGGTTGAGGGGCTGAGGCCCTGCCACTGTGGCTTCTACCACCTCGCGGAGGGCTACCCCTCTCCCCCGGGGTTGCAGCTGGGATCACGACCGCTGGGCCCTGCCACTCTCGGTGGCCATCGGAGCCCACATAAAAGACCAACTGTTCCCCACCTCATCCTGCCCCGTTTTTATCTCATGCCATGCATACAGCACATAGTTGATTTCTTTCCGCAAAGGGCTGCGCTTTTTTTCTTTTCCAAGGGCGACGCTGGAAAGCCATGTGGCTTTTATTGCTGGCAGGAATGTCTGAGGCGTTCCTCCACCACCACATGAAATGCAGCCGTAATCTTCATCTGCGTAAGGCCAAAGCCCCCAGTCTCCTCAGAGCCATCGGCCTCTGAGATTAATTAAGGCTTCACAAGGACTGATAGTCATTAGGACCTTTTTGGGGCGATGGAAAATCCCTAATGGGACTGGCTGGGCCCGGGAGGCACTGGGTGGGCAGACATGGGGGGAGGTGGCATGGAGAGAAAGGCACCCTGGAGCACAGTCAGTGGGAGGCGGTGAGAGGGGGCTCCAGACTCTGCTCCTGGCCAAAGCTGCGACCTTGAGTGAGACCCTTCCCCTCCCTAGGCCTTGGTTCCACCATTTGATAAATAGGAGATTTGGATATGATACCTCAGAGCCCTGTGGAGTCTGACATTATAAAATTCTGAATCCTACCCACAGTTCTCATGCCAGAATTCTAATTCTATTCCATGACTGTAACTTCAAGCAACTGATTCTGGTCCATGAGAACAAGAGCGTGGTGGTTAGGAACGTGGGCTCTGGGGCCACGCTGCCTGGTTAGAATCCTAGCTCCACAGTTTCCCAGCTGTGTGTCCTTGGGCAAATTACTTAACCTCTCTGTCTTCAGTTTTCTCACCTGTAAAATGGGGGTGATAACTGTACCTCCCCCATAAAAGTATTGTGAGGCTAGATGAGGTTTAACTGTTGTCAGTAATGATTAATAAAGCTCAGCATTCTAACCCTGTGGTTCCAATCCTATTCGAAAAATTGGTTTTTGGACTACCAATTTCTTGGACTCCTATTCTTGCCACCTGATTAAGGTTTGGAGGCATTTCGAACCTGAAAGCCCTCCTGTGTTTCCTCTACTATAGGGGATGCAAGAGGCAACAGCCACTCAGAAGAGCCCTTTCCTTAACTGCCAGAGCGGAACCTCCATCCTGGGCCTGGGGAAAGGCCACACCCTTCCCTGAAGCCCCCTTGGGCTCCAAGATATCCAGGCCCCTCTCACCATTCTCCTGCTCTTCCCTGCCCCCCAACAGAAGAGTCCTCTGATTTGATGGCTCTGCCAGCAAGGAGCTTGGCACCCATCCAGTGCTGTGGATGGAGGCCCTGTGACCAGCCAGCAGAGCAGAGACAGAGCCCTGCTCTGTAGCGAGGAGTCATGTTAAAAGAAGGGCCCTCGAGGGACTTCCCTGGTGGTCCAGTGATTAGGACTCAGCTGTGGCCCCAGGTTCAATCCCTGGTGGGGGAATTACGATCCTGCAAATAAAAAAGAAGAAGAAGAAGAGCCCTCGAGACTCTTGTTTGAACCTCTCAGGTTCTAAGGCCCAAAGGGAAGAAGCTCTTTACTCTCTGAGCCTCAATTTTCCCACCTGTAAAGTGGAGAAAACAAAATCTCTACCCTGTGGAAGCCTCATAAGGGTTAGTGATAATTGGGGTCACTCCCAGCACACAGCAGGAGTCCAATAAATTAGGGCAACGGTTAGTCATAGACCACAGCGCTCTGCCAGAATTATTTCCGTTTTATAGATGACCAAAGTGAGGAACAGGGAGGGTGGTAGGAAGGCCAGACCCAGTGGTGGGAGCCAAAGCCAGAATCCACTTCCCTGGCTACTGATGGGGCCACCTCCTCTCCCCTGGCCAGGCTTGTGCTGAGACCACCCCTCTGCCCTCCATCCTCCCTCTCGCATTCCCAAAGCTGGGCACCCTCTCCCAGGGGAGCTACAGCAGGGTGGGAGTGGGAGTGGGGGGCTCCGCGGCTGCAGGGACAAGTGGGGAGCCGGCATCTCCTGAGGCTCCAACCTGGGGTCACAGTGAAAATCATCTGGGGTACTGCGGGGAGCAGGCCCAAAGCCTAGAAGGCTGGTGAAAGTGAGGCCTGCAGCGAGACGGGGCACTTCCCCTGGAGCGATGGGTCGCACCTGGCCGGGAGGGGGCGCTGGAGGGACGCCCTGTAGCCCTGGCTCGCGGCTCCATCTGCGGGCTCCAGCAGGGTGGGCGGAGGTCAGGCCGCCCGGCTGTGGTGCTGCCCCCTGGACTTGCAGGAGCTCCGTCCAAGTCTCCCTTCTTCCTTGGTGACTCAGGTCAAGTCTCTCCGCGTTCTGGACCTCAGTGTTCCTATCTGTAAACTGGGGACTACAGCTGAGTCAGCCTCCTCACAGGAGAGTCGGTTCCAAGGTGAAGAGAGAGCAGGCTGTGGGAGCGGACAACCCCTGCATCCGCTTCCTGGAGTCTGAAGGGTCTGCTGATTTCCAAGTCCACCACTGTTTAACAAATTTTATTGCCTCTAGCTCCCCTACCATCATCACAGCTAACCGTGCTGAGCTCTTTCAATATCTGTACACTGGGCTCTTCCATTTCTTCATTTAACCACTGGTGGGGGGAGGGGGGAGGAACGTATACAACCATTTGAGGTGCCTCCTCCCCGAATTTTGAGTCAGATTGAGCTTTTAATCTGGTGCTTGTCCTCCTTGGCCCAGAAAACCCTGAGCAATGTTTCTTTTCATTTAAATGGGTGTAACACCTACCACGTACACATGAGGATTGAAAGACGCACTTAAAGCCCAAACACAGTGCCTGGACATGATAACACCTCAGCCAACATGGCTGTTACTGCTCTTCCTACTTTATTGTCCAGGGGACCAAGGCTCAGAGAGGTGCAGACCCTGGGCAAAAGTTACAGCCAGTTAACGGCAGAGGTTGTAGCTGTGTCCTATTCACCATGCTCTCCCCAGCTCCCTTTCCCGCCCCTCAGAGTCTGGTCCTTTCCAAAAGAGAAAAAAAAAAAAATCCTGCAATTTGAGAAGCCACTTGTCCTCCTCCTCCAGCCCCATCAGCAGGAGCCTTCCTGAGAGGCTGCCCAGGAGGGACGGCCTCAGAGATGGATTCTTGGGGGTGAAGGCTCCCAACTCCGAAGGCAGCAACCCCTCAACCGTATTACTGTTTTTCATGACCCTTTCTCACTAATTATATATGTATATTTTAATATATGATATATAGGTAGCATATATAATAAAACTTACATATGTATAAATACGTATCTGAAATAAGGATACAGACAAATCCTAGTTTAATTAGCAGCATTCTCTTTCTTTTTCTTTCACATGGAACAATTGATGGTATTTTTGATATGGTGAAACACAATGCCCCTCCCCTCCAGATTGTGAAATGGAGCAATTAGAATGACCTCCATTCACAGAAGAGGAAACTGAGGCTCAGTGAGGGACAGGAATGTTCCACCTTGGGTTCCAGGGCACTAGGAAAGAAACAGGTTTCACCATGGGTCTCTCTGGAGTGGGTGTGGAGGTCGGGCTGGGAGAAACCATTAGCTTCTGGATGACTGTCCTCTGTCTATTCACTGGACTAGGGCTCCCATGAGACTCAGGATAAAGGGAACAGCCGCCTCCTGGGGAGGGCGTGAGGGCTGACAGTGCTAGCTGAGGCCAGTTTCTACTTGGGAAAGTGTCTGTGGGGAGGTAGGGGGTGAGGCGAGTGGGTTTCCAGAGTGAGGGTCTGAGAGCCCTGGGGAAGGTGAGTCCTCAAGATCCAGGCACCGGCAGCCCTATGATGGTTGCTGGAAAACCCTCCTGCAAGCTGTCTCTGCCTGGACATTCCTTAGTTCCCCCAGGCCACCCCCAGGAGAACCAAGGGGGACAGGATTGCCAAGGACTAGGTTCCAAGTCTGGGGAAGCTTTGAATTTGGGAACTGGGTATTTCACAAATGGGAAATGTGAGGCCCAGAGAGGGGAAGGGACTTGCCAAAGGCCCCGGACAAGGGGTGATCAGGACTTATATTTTAGTCTAAACAACAGTGCCAGCTCGAATGCATGGAGCACCACCTATGTGCCAGGCCTGTGCTAAGCACTTTACACACAGTTCTATGAGGAGGCCACTGTTATTACCCCCACTATACAGACAAAACAGATGAGGCTCAGAAAGGTTTTAAGCAATTTTCCCTAGATCACGGTAGGTGGTGGAAGAACTCAGGCAGTGGAACCGCAGACCAAAGCTCCTTCCACAGCCAATGGACCTCTTAGAAGATTTTCCAGAGCATATACGTCCACTATCTGGCACAGCTGGGGGGTCCTCACCCCTCCCCAAGCACTGGGACTCCCTAGGAATCAGACCTGCCCTCAGAAGCGCTCTCTCTGGTGGGAGGGGAGAGACGTGCAGGCACCTCACTACCGGAGTGCACTAGGAGCGCACTCTTAGACATTCTCCTGCAGCAGGAGGAGGGTGCCCGACACAGGGTCATTCTGACCCCATGGATCCCCTTCCAGGTGTGGAGGACACTGGCGGGAGGAGTGGCTCCCACAACCCAGACTCTGCAGGCTCCAGGTTGTGTCCCTGTTTACCCAGCTCTGGGCCAAGGTAGGTCCAGACCTCCTGGCTTCCTCGCCCTGCTGCGGACAACTTGGCGTTCCCTTAGGTGGGCTGTTTGTCCATCGGTCCCAGAGAAGAAGGAGAGGAGATGACTGTCCACATAAGATGGGGAAGGGACAGGGTAACTGGGTGTCCCAGCTTGGGGACTGGGAGCTTTCCAACTGTAACTGCCCTTCGAAAAATGGGGAGAGAGGGGGTGGGAAGAGAAGGAGAGAGAGAGGTGTGACCCTAGGTCTGTCAGTCTGGGGTGGGGACAAAGTAGGTTTGCCTTAGGTTGAAATTGGGAAAGAGCTGGTCTCTTCCTCTGTGAACGCTCCTCGACCCCGGTGCTCCGGAACAGGACAGGAAGGTACTGTGCATTTCTGCCAGAGGGAACGTTCTGCAGCGGGTCGGAGGGCGCAGGAGCCCTCCGGTGTCCGAGATGCGAAGGCAGAGAGCGTCCTTGTCCATAGCGGGCGGAGAGGGCAGCCTCTGGTCTACCACAAGGCCATTGGTTTGTCCGATACGTAGCCGCACAGATGGTGAGGAATCGGGCGGGAGGTCTGTCCAGAAGGGGCAACTTGCAGGAGGCAGCCGGCGGCGCCTGAACGCGGGACCGCAGCTGGCGCACATCTGTGCGCAGAGCCTGTCGGGGCACCTCCACGGCTGGCAGAGTGCAGGCGTCAACTAGCGGTGGATCTCGGAACTGCTCCTCCCCCGGCGGCCCCGGCGACCTCCTACGTCTACAACCCAGGTTCCCTGGTTCTGGCGCCCACTGGCAGCGAGCGCCTTCCTTAGGGCTTGAGCCATGACGGGTCCTGTGCCAGGTGCCAAGATCCACAGGAGTCCTATTCTCAGGGAACCCATTTGTAAACCCGCCGTAGGATGAGAGGGAGAAATCAGGCGGAGAGACAAGTAAGGGCATGGCTGCAAACCAAAACCACTCGACAAATCGAATTCACGAACCCCAGATGCAGCGGGTCCTGGCCCCAAAGCCGCTCCAGGGCAGTGCGGCGTCGCCCGTCCTCCCTGGCCCCGGGCCCTACCTGGCAGGAAGCTCCCAGAGGTTGGATGCGCCAAGGTCCCGGTTCCTCACTTTCTTCTAGTTCTGCGGCTAGTGTCAGTGCTCACGTGAGCGAGCGGGCCTGAGCCCCGGCGATCTGCACCTCCGACGTGTGGGCTCTATAAAAAGTCCAGTGAGGGACCTTCGTCGTCCCTGCTCTCTAAATGGCCCGAGGGACTGACGTGAGGCTCCGACAGGGGTGGGGATCAGCTCTCCAGGTGGTCGAGGTTGGGCCAGAGCCGGTCCTCCCTGGAGCGGACGCAGGGCTTGATTTCGTTTGGCAATGACGAAGTGGCGCGCGATGGGCCGGGGTCAGATCCAGGGCGAGATCTTGCAGCCACCTTCAGATCCTATGCTTCTTTGCTCCCGAGTTTTGGAATCGGTCGTTTTGCACCTGTCGAGTGCCGGAAACAACGAATATCCAACCCGATCTGCAAAACGGCGGGGAGACTCTGCACGCGTTCGTTCCCCAGACTCCAGGGAGCGCATCTGGGGGCGATAATCCAGTGTGAATGGCGGCTTGATCTTTCCAGTTCCCCTCCTCGATGTAGCCTGTCCCTACGCCCGCTCGCCCGGCCTAGGAGGCAGGAGAGGGATTGTTTGCCTGCTTGCCGCCGGGGAATGGTTGGGCCACGCGGCCGGGAGTGGGCGCGAGGACCCAGGGCTGGCGAGCAGTGCCTCGGCAGAGCTGTCTTTGGTCCCTGCCCGCGCGGCCCAAGCGCACCGCCCGGGAGGAGGTGGGCGTGGACCCGCGGGGGCCAGTTTGCATCCACATGGTGGATGAAAATTCCCTCCTTTGGAAGAAGGGGCCCTTAGCTTTGCAGCCATTCCTGCGTTCTCTGCACAGTTTTCCTCTCACCAGGGACTCGCGTCCTCTTCCACGATGCAGGACAGTGTTTACGTGCGCGCGGGGTCGGCGGGGGGCGGGGGTAAACACTCGCGTTTTTCAGGCCCCACCGCGTTTTTCGAAGACCCTCAGGCCGCCACAACGAAGAACGACGCAGCGAGGCCTGCGCGATGCTGAAAGTTATTTTGAGGGGAGAGCGGAGAGGAATGGGGTTACTCGCCCCCAAGCCGATGAGGGCGCGTAAGGGACACCCTTCCCTCTGTCCCCAGGTTGGCACCGGGGCCACCGGGGCCGGGAGGAAAGTCGCGCAGAGCTGGGAGCTGCAGAGGCCTCTGGCTCGCGCGTAATCTCCTATGCGCTGGAGGCTCTTGGGTCAAAATAATTTGCGGGACAGGTAGGGGCAGTGAGAAGCCACTTTGGGGCAGCTCCCCGCTGGATGTCACCGGCCTTGAGGCCCCCACGGCCCCCAGCTGAGAGTGCAAGCTTCACAGGCCGAAAGCAGCTGCAGCTGGGGAGGTCTGGCTGCGGGCGGCCGGGAAGGGCGACAGAAGAGGAGCTGCAGCCCCCGAGTCAGGAGGCGGCGGCAAATGAGCCTCTGTAGGGACTAGACGTTTTAAACAAATTCTTAGCCTCGGCTCTGGCTCCCCAGAACTCTCAAGGAGCCCAGGGCGGTCGCGCTGGGGGCCCCCAACCCCGGGCATCCTCAGCGGGGCGGAGCCTTCCGCCCCTCCCCGTTGGGCGGCCTTCGGCGGTCCCCGTTCCTCCCCCGCGAGCGCCGCCGAGGTGCCCGCGATGGGGGCTCCGATTGGCTGCACGACGCGTCGCTCGGGCCGGCCCCGCCCCCGCGGGCCCCGGGGTTCTAACCCCTCGCGGGCGGTTTCGGCACCGCCACTTGATTCTCGAGGATTTGCTCTGGGGCTGTGGCCGCGGAGTCGGTGGGGAGGCCGCTAGCGGGCTGCGGGGGCGGGAGGCGGCGGCGGTGGCTGCACAGCCCGCGCGGGCCCCGCCGCGGCCAAGGCAACCGGGATCGCCGCGAGGGCGGCCGCACGCGGGCCGCTCGCCCAGGATGCGGGACTAGCGGACAGGCTGCGCGGCCGTCGGGGCAGCGAGGCCTCGCGGCTGGCTGGCCCAGGCGAGGCGTCCCCGGGCGCCGCCCCCTGCGCCCTGAGGGCTCGGCCCGGCTGCTTCTGCTTTCCCGATTCTCGCGGCAGCGGCTGCCGAGGAGGCGCCCGCGCCAGCCGCCCCCGGGGGAGCCGCGCCGCCGCCGCCCGCCCGGTGCCCTGACGGCCGCTGTTATGCGTATTCCTGTAGACCCGAGCACCAGCCGCCGCTTCACACCTCCCTCCACGGCCTTCCCCTGCGGCGGCGGCGGCGGCGGCGGCAAGATGGGCGAGAACAGCGGCGCGCTGGGCGTGCAGGCGGCCGTGGGGCCCGGCGGGCGCGCCCGACCCGAGGTGCGCTCGATGGTGGACGTGCTGGCGGACCACGCGGGCGAACTCGTGCGCACCGACAGCCCCAACTTCCTCTGCTCCGTGCTGCCCTCGCACTGGCGCTGTAACAAGACGCTGCCCGTCGCCTTCAAGGTGAGTGCGGGGCCCGGGGCGGGAGGACACCGGCCCTGCGCCTTCGGGCGTCTCAGCTGCTGGAGCCAGGGCCCCAGAAAGGGAGGGGAGGGGACGTGCCCGCGACCCCGCGGCGAGAGCCCAGCAGCCGAGCCACGGGCGCTTTCGGTCTCTTTGCGCGCTCCGGCCGGGGACTTCGGCGTTCTTTCTTGGATGCACCCGACACGGATGACTTTTAGAGGATTTGGCCCCTCCACCCTTGGGGAGCCCTGCGGAGAGATGTTGATGCGAAAACGGGCGAATGGGGCTTCGCTCTTCCCCAGCCCGGATCCCTCGGACACAGCCCGGCGGGCAGCGGGGCAGAGGAGCCCCGGGACCAGGGCGAGGACACCGGAGGCGGGGTGCGGAGGGTGGAGAGGGCCTACCCTCCTCTCAGAGGAGCAGCACCCCTCCTTCTGCACTGCTTCAGAAACACTTCCTGCTCACACCGTCGACTCCCGGCTTCTGAAATTTTACACCGGGAGGCTCTAGGCCGGGATCGGGGGCCTAAACGAACCCTAAACGGTTGCGGCCGGGATCCCGAATGTCAGGCAGAGACTGGGGGCGCTCCCACCCCTGGCAACCCCCAGTCATTCAGAGGAGCATTTTCTCTTTGCTGGGGAGTAGGCGACTGTTTCATTTTCATTTTTTTTAAGGGGGCAGCGAGATGAAACGAAAACGCCTTGGTTTTCCCCTAAACCTCTCACAGCTGCCGTGAGAAAGGGCAAGGCAGGAAGGGCCAGCGGCTGGGGGTGGCGGGTGCCTGAGGTGGCTGGAAACAGCGGCTCCTGGAAGCTGAGGCCGTCCTTGGTCCCATTAAGACGACTCCAAATTGGAAAAAGGGATGAGTGGCTCTTTGAGGTCTCCCGGGTGACATCTTAAAATACCAGTGGGGAAAATCTCCCGGGGAGAAGGGGGAGGGGGAAGCCCGTGTGACTTTAATCCTCAGATCGGAGGTTTTACTGTCACTTGGAGCTTAAAAGGAATCTTTGAAATTAAAAGAAGACAGGATGTTGACAGGAAATCTGGCCTTTTTAATCAGACCCCAAACATTTTCTCCTTGAAATTTTTACCATCTGGATCCCTAGTCCCTGCACGCGGTGGCCACGTTTAAATGGCTGTGACTGCCTTTGCAGTCTGATTCCTTTTCAAAAGGCATCTGCCTCCCCATGCTCCTTGGGATGGGGGCATGGGGGAGACTGTATTAGGGGGGCATCTCCACCCCCATCCTGCAATTCCCAGCAGGTGCATCCTCCTGCTGTCAAAAGCCCCTCTCTCACTTTAAAGGGGTTTTCTGGACATCCCCTCTGAAAACACTAGTTTGTTTTGCATTTTGCATTTTCCCTGCATAACGAATTCAGGCTCTGCAGAGGCAGATAAACTGGGCCTGGGCTGCATTTCAGGGCCAAATTTTGTACCCCAAAGGGCTCTGGCATTAATTGAATGTGGGGAGCAGTCCCGTTATTATTGATGATATTATTTTCATTTAGAGACTTGGTTGCTAGGAGCGTGTTGATTCCTCTTTTGCTCAAGCCCAAGGGAAGAGAGGAACTGCACCCCACAACATACTGCCTGCGCTCACTCACCGCGTTCACTTAGATTAAATTTCATTGAAAGGATAAATTGTTCAGGACGTGACTTAACCAGTTGATCTAGGATTTGGGTGTGGAAGGTAGAGATTTTGTCTTTTGATTTTTGTTGTATTGGGGGGCAGGTCGCTATTGTTTTTAAACCTCTTCTCCAACCCGCATTTGAAAAATCTGCAGTGCGCCTGGGACCTAGGGGAGCTGCCCACCCAGCCCCTCCCCTTCTGTCCTTGGCCTCCCCTACCTTCCTAAGCTGTCCCCCTGCCCCCATGCCCTCAGGTGGTGGCTCTGGGGGACGTGCCAGATGGAACGGTGGTGACAGTGATGGCGGGCAACGATGAGAACTACTCTGCTGAGCTGCGCAACGCCTCGGCTGTCATGAAGAACCAGGTGGCCAGGTTCAACGACCTCCGCTTCGTGGGCCGCAGTGGGCGAGGTGAGCGGGAGGGAGACCGCGCCAGCCCAACTTTGACAATGGCAAAGGCGGGGAGAAGGAAGCTGAGAGCGAGGCCTTGGGGTCCCTGTGGCAGCCCCAGAAACAGGTCTTCAGGGCCAGCTCTGTAGAAAACAGCGGTTTGGAACCCCTTAGGGTGTTACAGACCCTTTTGAGGATGTGAAGAAAGTTAGGGTCTTTTGCCGGAAAAGACACAATTTTCTTCCCATTTCTGGGGTTTACTAACTTGTGAAGTCTTCCACACCTCCCCC
The DNA here is from genome assembly GCF_025265405.1 of Mesoplodon densirostris. NCBI lineage: Eukaryota > Metazoa > Chordata > Mammalia > Artiodactyla > Ziphiidae > Mesoplodon > Mesoplodon densirostris. The sequence continues at coordinate 20,439,470 of NC_082662.1, read as the reverse complement.
TCTTTCCCGATTAAGCACCCTTGTCTCACAAAAGATGCCGGGAGAAGATAGTGGACTATCACTGTCTTCAAAATGGGGCCTCGTCAGTCTTTTTTGACAGGATGCTTCGAGGCTGATTTAGACAAATCCTTGGTCTTTAGGTCCCCAGCACCCCAGCCACTCTCCCCACTGGGGTGGAATCTCCCCCACATTTTGAGGCTGCCTCTCCCCAGCTGCAGTCGCCTGAAGCCACAGTTTCACCAGTTCTTCGAGCCTTAAGGTGGTTTAGAAAAGAAACGAATGCAGTGCAGGATGCTGAATGTTGGAAAGCATAGCTTGAAGGCTGCCGTCTCCCACCCTAGAATCATGGCTGGTGGGCCACCCTGCCTGTCTGATCTTCCTCAGGCAGTATGAAGGAAGGCAGGACCAGAGGCCGCTGTGGCTGCTGCCAGGGGCTGTTGAGTGGGAGGCTGCTGGGACCTGAAACCCATCATCACTTCTGGGTGGAGAAGTTCTAGAACCCCTGCCGGGGGCGAAATGGAGACTTGAGGGCTCTCTGGCCCTTTAAGACCAGCCTGCCGAAACGTGGGGAGTGTCCTTCCCAAGCACCAGCCAGCCTCTCCCGCTTAAGAAAGTAAGCTAGGTTCCCTCTGCTTCCAGTTGCGACAGAGGCTGAGGCAGAATGGTACTTTTCATCACCAATAAACAAGACCTGCTTAAGGTTTTAGTTCCCTCTGAGCCGCCAGTCCTGCTCGGGAAAAGGGCATCTGGGCACCATTTTTTCCTCTCCAGCCGCTCAGTGTATACATACAAATGTCAAACATATTTTGACTTTTCAGCATTAATTAAAACCAGGGCATTATTTGCATGTAATAACTGTTTACTTGTTACTTTTTATGAAACTGAAATAGTTTACATTCTTTCAAACATTTCCTGTTCCTGTTGGCTCCCTTCCCCACGCCCAGATTTCTTTCAGACGTTGCCCTTAACTGGTTGCAGGTTGATGGATGGAAAATGTTTGCTTTTATGAATTAAGCTTTCATTGCTGCTCCTAATTAGTCTCCAAGCCCCTTTTGTCATCCCCAATCTCTCGAGCCTTTTGCAACTTAATCCCAGCCCCAGCCCCGAGTGGAGAGTCGCTCGCCACTGGTTGGTGGTAGCTTGCTTGGATGCAGTTGGACCGTGGGGTGGTGGCCAGGTCCGCAGGCCCAGATGGCGGTGGCGAGGGAGGCCCCCTACAGCTGCAGCAGAAGGGGAGGTCGGTCTTTGGAGCCCAGTAAAGCACCTACACCCTCTTCTGGGAGGTGAACTCCAGAAAGCGAAGACACGGTGATTCTCTGTGTTACTGAGACCTTGCCTGGCCCTTCTGCTGCTGAAAACGATTTCTTTGTGGTATTTATACCCACAGACCTGCACCCACCCTGCAAGGCCCGCCAGGAGGGACATAGGTTTCCAAAGCATTGTGTAGCCACGTGTTCTTGGAGCAGGCAAGGCCGAGGCTGGGGTCATGGCTCTGGGAGATGCAGGAGGCTGGGTTTATGAGACATCCTCACAGCCATTCTCTTGCCAGCCTCAGTGGTCCTGGGAGGCAGAAGAGGCCTGAGTGGGCGCTCCGATGCCCGTGGAACTCGACGGGACTTTCAGATCTTGGAGGCTCATGGTCTTCAACAGTCTGGGCTCTACAACCAGCCGACCTGGATTTCAGTCCCAGCTCTGCCAGTGACTTGCTGGATGATATTGGGCAAATGGCTTAGCCTCTCTGTGTCTCCGTTTCATCGTCTGTAACATGGGGATAATAATGTTACCTACCTCGTGGGATTTTTATGAGCATTAAGGAGACGGGTACTAGCATATCAGTTGGCACATGCTGAGAGCTGGATACAGGTCAGAGATTTTGTTACTTCAAATGCCTGGGACTGGAGGAGATCTTTGCAGTCCCTTTGAATGGTGACAGTCACTGATTTTCTGATTATGGTGTGGTTTGGGCGGGGGTGGGGGAAACCCAGAAAGTGCGAAGTGTCGAGTGGGAGAAGTGGAGGCGGCTGGCAGTGAGGAAGGAGGACACAGGGGTCCTGTGGCATGCAGCTCTGCATCTGCTGTGCCCCTCCTGCCCACTGGGAAATTCCCTCTGAGGAACAGATCGGTGGTTGACACAGACAGTTTGGGCCACCTTAGGAGTCAGGACAGGCTGAGGTTTTGGACTCAGAGCCTTTCCCTGGCTCTCTGACTTCTGCCAGAACTAAGAAATCAGATGGAAATTTCTGCTTGTTTCCTTGCATTTTATTCCTTGCATCTGTCTTAATTGCAAGAAGATAGCTTTCTGTACAAGGCATACACACAATACCACCACAGAGCTCTCATGATAAGCCTGGAGGTGTAAACCAAGAGAAGGAAGGGAAGGAAACCAAGTCATTCTCCTGCAGTGATTAGGGCCAAGGTCCCCGCCGTGGGGATGCAGTGCCCCTTCTTACAACAAATTTTTGCAGCGCGCCCTCTACCATCCTACAATTGAAACGCACAAGATAACTTAATCTATCCACCTATGTGCATTTTCAAAATCTATATAATTCCATAGCTATAATGGAGAGAAAAAGGAAAAGTAACTTATAATAATGTATCTATTTGAATATGTAAATGTTGGGGCGAGATGACAGACACTGTGAGGTGGATGGGTGTTTGCACCTCTAGCGGAAGCCCCGTGACCCCTGCGGCCGGCCCGACAGGCCAGGTGTACATAACTCAAAGTCTGAACGTGGCACTGCCGTCAATGACATGATTTGCTGAAGCTGTGAGCAATTCTAGGCAAAATTCTGAGCAAAATTAAAAAAAAAAAAGAATTGTCTTCCCTCCCAGAAAATTCAGTAGATATCAAAAGAGTGTAAAAACTTTTTCCTTGTTTTATGTAAAACTGAGTTAGGCTCATGGCTCAGAGAATCTACATAAGCAAGTTGTTCCCACACAGGAAGAGTGAATAGTTGATTGCCCTGTGCAGTGCTAGACATTTGCATCCCCCCGCCTTCCACATCCCACCTCTTGAGGACCACGGAGCACACATCCCCAAAATGCTGTCTAGGAGGGGGCCACTGGCCTAGGTGAAGATGAAAACAACATGACTTCCTGAACTGTCATGACCTGCTGAAAAAGAAACCGTAGTGTGTGGAGACAGATTTGGGAGCCAACGTGTAGGTGCAGGCTTCGGGGGACCACTGGTGGGGGAGGAGTGGATGGCTTCCTGGTTGACACTGAACAAATCCAGAGGCCCCCAGAGATGTCCCCTCCCGCTGTCCATGAAGCCCCAGTGAGTGGGGCTTGTCCCACAGGAACCCAGGCAAAGAGAGACAGGGACTTGCCCAAGGGCGCACTGCCAGACCCCGCTGTGCCTGCTGCTCCATCCAGGGACCCAGGTCCTGCAGGGACGCCTAGGGCCACTCTCAGCCGCAAGGAGCAGCTATTTCCAGACGAGGACTTCTCCCCCTCCTACCAGGGCTGGTGGGAGCACCTTGATTTGCAATTCCTGGGCCCCCTGCTGATTGCGAGTTTGCACGGGGTTCCTGCACAGTTGTCTACCTCCTTTGTCCTCTCAGCTTCCTGCTCTAAGAGAGTGGAGAGGTGGGCGATGGGTTTGCTGCCAGGTGGAGAGAGAGGTGATGGGCGCTCAGGGAGACAGCTTTCCCCACCTGTGGTTCGTGGGACCCCTGCCCTTTGTGGCACCTGACACCTGCCCCTCCCTCCCACTCCTGCTCCCAAGTGCCAGCCCCTCCCTTCCTCCCTCCCTGGTCTCTGTGGGTACCTGGGAGGGGTGGTGTCAGGGAAACTGGGAGGAAGCTGTTAAGGTGGGCTGGTGACCTCAGGGCTAGCCTGTGGTTTGCTGCCTGGTGGGGTGGAGGCTCCTCACTCCCCAGGAGTAGGTGCTTAGGGTCGGTGCGGAGGGGCAGGCTCCAGTACATTCTAACCTTCCTGGGCGCTCTGCCTGGATACTGTGTGACCTGGTCAACTCATTGCCCCTCTGTGAGTCTCAGTTTTCTCATCTGTAAAATGGGAGCAGTAACCTCTGCCCTTAATTCATTTAACAAACATTTATTGAGCACCTATTATATGCCAGATGCTGTCCTAGGGGACACAGCAGTGAACAAGACAGAAGTTCTGGCCCCCAGGGAGCTTATAATCTAGTAAAGGGAGACAAAATAAAATAAATAAGTAGGTAGATTATTAGAAGTAATGAGCATTAGGAGGAAAGTCAAGCAGATTGAGTGGGAGTGGGTAGGTCTGTGATGCTTCAGAGTGAGCTTCTTAACCTTTCATCACCCCATGGACCCCTTTGACAGTCTCAGAATAGTGCTTTTTAAAGAATGAAATAAAATACAAAGGATGGCAATGAAAACCAATTATATTAAAACATAGCAAAACATTTTTAAAAATTGTGATAAATGCGCTGCCTTGTTAGCTTGTTAAATAACAAGATCTAGCAACGGGTTTGATGACGACCGTGACTTTGAAGTTGTGACGAGCATGAAAGATATTTAAAGACATCTGCAACGTCTGTAATGTGATATGTAAATATCTGTGACGTCTGTTGGTGACAAGGTCACAGGGACTGCTGTAATGCCTCTGTGGTTTGTTGTCTACGTTCATACTTAAGAGAGATGCTAAATTTCAGCTAGAGGCTAGGGACAATACAGTTGTCATTTTTTTCTTTTCCTGTCCCAGTTTCCGAGCCCGCTCAATTCTAAGAGGGATGCCAAGTTAAAAATGCCTCCTTTAGATAAAGTGACTGGAGAGGGCCTCACTGGAAAGGTGACTTTTCAGTGATGACCTGAAGGAAGTAGGTGAGAAATAGAGCACTTCAGGGAGCTGGCAAGTGTGGGGCACAGGGGCCCACCCGGCTCTCAACCTCCACTACCCATCGGCTTGGCACCCTGCGGTACCAAGGAGGTGACCGAATGGTCAGAGGCCCAGGGACCCCTGGAGAGGGCCTGACTGGTTGGGGGAAGGATCCAGGAGGGAAAAGGCCTCAGAGTGAGGGGAAGCAGTAGGGGGGAAGGAGGGTCCCGGGAGGGGTGGGGCCTGGAGCCCTGGAGCGGGAGGCCTCTGCACTTCCTGTTTCCAGAAAGCATGGAAAGCGCCCCTGTGGTCTGAGTGAGGGCCAGGTGGGTGTCTGGCCCAGAGCTCCAGGTCGGGAGCGGGTTGCATTTCCACCCCTGCCTCCAGCTGGCAGCTCTGGCAAATCCCTCCGGAGAGGCCCCACTCTTCCCCAGTTCGAGTCACACCTCAGTTTAAACCCCTTCTGTCCCCCTACCCCCCTACCTCCCCCCAGTCTCAGAAGCCCTTGGGTTCTTGGGTGTGGCCCCGGCAGCCTGGCTGGGTTTTTTTTGTGCTGGGTTGTCCTCTTTCTGAGGCTGGAGTTTTCCCTCCATCACCGGATCACCAAGTAGCAGCCATGCTAAGCTATCGTTTCTCACACCCCACCCCACCCCCAAAGCTTTCGTCTCCTACTTGTGAAGTGGGAATATGGAATCAGGCCTGCCTGCCCTGGAGAGGTGTTGGGAGGATGAGGACAGCCTTGGGGGGACACAGGTGCACAGGGCCATCAGCCCCTGCCCTCGGGGAGTCCCCAGGCCTGTAACTGGGGACCAGAGATAGGGGAGCTCAGAGGCAGAGCAGGAGGAGGCCAGTTTGACTTGAGGATCAGCGAAGCTCCCCCCACACCCCTCCCCAGCCTCACACGCATGGAGGCTTTGATGCTGGTAGAGAACAGGGTGGGAGAGGGGGCTCTCACTTCAGTAAAGGTGCTGGGAAAATTGGGGTGCCCTTTGAAGGAAAACCCAACCAGTAAACCCCCAGAAGAATCAAAGAATTCAACGTGGAAGGTAGAGAGGATGGTGTTTATTGAAGGTAACCTTTCTAAACATAAAATGACAGGAGAACTCACGAGCAAGAGGTAGAACTGAAAATGCAAATCAGCTTCGTGTCAGAAAGCGAAATGTAATGGCCAGTGAAGTGGGAAACCAACGGCCACAAACAGGACAAGGAAAGTGTTAACAAGCTTGATAGGGTGATTTTTCCTTAAGGCATTGAAACCTTAATAGAAAAGTATGAAAGACCATGAAGCAATGATTTGTGTTGGATTAGGACAGATGATAAACATATAAAAATGTTCAGTCTCACTAGTAATAGAACAAAGGCGACAAAGTCAAGAGTGTTTAAGAGATCTTCCACCTTGATAGATAAGGTCACGAAGGTGCTGACAGCATCGCGCGGTAGACTCGGGCCTACACCAATCACGATGATCCTCTCCAGAGAGCCATCTCACCGGAGAGATTAACGTCCCTGAATCCATCCCAACCCTCTGATGCGATGAAATCACTCACCGCTTCTTGGAATCTATTCTAAGGAAATAAGCGGAGATGTAGACGAAGATTTTTATAAACAGAAGGCCATTTTCGTTTTATTTTAAATGGTAAAACAAAAATGATGATTTTAAAAGTTTTCTCCCCTCTCAGGAATTTTGAATGGAGACTTTGGAGCCAAATGTCTATCTAAAAATAGAACAAGGCTTCCCTGGTGGCGCAGTGGTTGAGAGTCCGCCTGCCAATGCAGGGGACACGGGTTCGTGCCCTGGTCCAGGAGGATCCCACGTGCCGCGGAGCGGCTGGGCCCGTGAGCCATGGCCGCTGAGCCTGCGCGTCCGGAGCCTGGGCTCTGCAACAGGAGAGGCTACAACAGTGAGAGGCCCGCGTACCGCAAAAATAAATAAATAAATAAAAAATAAAAATAAAAATAAAAATAAAAATAGAACAGAGCTCTGGAAATAACAGTTGTGTCTACAAATGAAATGTCTGCAGTTCCCAAATCAGTCCTTTTTCAGCCCCAGCTGCACACACCAATAAGAAATTAGCAGCAAGGTAACACCCAAGAGTAAGGAGGTGGATAAGTAAAAGATGAGGCTTCCATGAGTTGAAATGTTTTGCAGCCATTAAAAATGAAGTTTATGAAGAATTTTTAATGACATAAGTGCTTATGACGTGATGTTAAGTGAACAAAAAAGAGGATACGGAAATACTTATTTTAGTGTCATTGCAACTATGTAAAAACACACACTCGCCCAAAAAGGGTTGCAGGAAAGAACACCCAAATAAATGTTAATAGTGTTTATCTCTGGCTAGTGGAACTGTGGGTGATGTTTTTTTTCTTCTTCTTTTTTTTTTTTTTTTTTTTGGCGTTATGCGGGCCACTCACTGTTGTGGCCTCTCCCGTTGCGGAGCACAGGCTCCGGACGCGCAGGCCCAGCGGCCATGGCTCACAGGCCCAGCCGTGTGGGATCTTCCCGGACCGGGGCACGAACCCGCGTCCCTGCATCGGCAGGCGGACTCTCAACCACTGTGCCACCAGGGAAGCCCTTCTTCTTTTTTTATATGTTCTGTGTTCTCAAAGTCTTCTGTAAAGATCACTAATTATTTTCATGAAAAAAAAAATGTACTCATCTGAGCTCCCCACCCCAAAATCGCAAGGGTCTCTAGATAGAAGGAACATTACAAACAAAGGCCAAGAAGCAGGGAGGAAGCAAGCCAGGGTGGCCGGAGCGTGGGGCAGGGGAATGTGATAAAGTTGGTGCCAGACCTCCCGGGGCCTTGAATGCCAACCCCAGCAGCTTGAATTTTACCCAGAACCCTATCTTCTGCCCAGGTTCAAAGTAGAGAGACCTGCTCCTTCTGGAAGATGAGGGCTTCAGGGTGTTGTGAATAGCTCCAGGTGCCAACCTCTTCTTTCTTCCCCACTCCCCCCAGGGAAGAGTTTCACACTGACCATCACCGTGTTCACCAACCCCACGCAAGTGGCCACCTACCACCGAGCCATCAAGGTGACCGTGGATGGACCCCGGGAGCCCAGACGTAAGTGCCAGAGCCACTGAGCCCTCTGGGTCGGGGAGGAGGGCCCAGCGGGGGAAGGGCAGGCGCCGAAGTCAGACAGATGGCACTGGATCCTGGGAGCTGTGGCGGACTGCAGTCCTCCGCGCCACACCTCCGCCCCGACTGTGTGCCTGTGCTTAGCCCCGGGCTGTAGGAAGCCAAGCTGGGAAGAGGAGATGACTGAATCAACTTGACCTACCCTTGGCTCCCCATACCCCAAGGGATGACTGCCCACTGGGGGCCAGCTGGGGGAGTATGGATTCTCAACCTTTAAGGAAAGGAAAAGGATGGGTGTGTGTTGTGTGTGTGTGGTGTGTGTGGTGTGTGTGGTGTGTGTGTGTATATGTGGTATGTGTGTGGTGTGTGTGGTGTGTGTGTGGTGTGTGTGTGTGGTATGTGTGTGTAGTGTGTGTGTGTGTGGTATGTGTGTGGTGTGTGGTGTGTGTGTGTGTGTGTGGTATGTGTGTGTGTGGTGTGTGTGTGTGTATGTGTGGTGTGTGTGGTGTGTGTGGTGTGTGTGGTATGTGTGTGTGTGGGGTGTGTGTGTGTGTGTGTGGTGTGTGTGGTATGTGTGGTGTGTGTGGTGTGTGTGTGGTTTGTGTGGTGTGTGTGGTATGTGTGTGGTGTGTGGTGTGTGTATGTGTGGTGTGTGTGGTGTGTGTGGTGTGTGTGTGTGGTGTGTGTGTGTGGTGTGTGTGGTGTGCATGTGTGTGTGGTTGTGGTGTGTGTGGTATGTGTGGTGTGTGTGGTGTGTATGTGTGGTGTGTGTGGTGTGTGTGTGGTTTGTGTGGTGTGTGCGGTATGTGTGTGGTGTGTGTGGTGTGTGTATGTGTGGTGTGTGTGGTGTGTGTGGTGTGTGTGTGTGTGGTGTGTGTATGTGTGTTGTGTGTGGTGTGTGTGTGGTGTGTGTGTGGTGTGTGTGTGTGGTGTGTGTGGTGTGTGTGTGTGTGGTGTGTGTGTGGTGTGTGTGGTGCGTGTATGTGTGGTATGTGGTATGTGTGTGGTGTGTGTGGTATGTGTGTGTGGTGTGTGTGGTGTGTGTGTACGTGTGGTATGTGTGTGGTGTGTGTGGTGTGTGTGTGGTGTGTGGTATGTGTGTGTGTGGTGTGTGTGGTGTGTGTGTGTGGTATGTGTGTGTGGTGTGGTGTGTGTGTGTATGTGTGGTGTGTGTGGTGCGTGTATGTGTGTGTGTGCTGTGTGTGTGGTGTGTGTGGTGTGTGTGTATGTGTGGTATGTGTGTGGTGTGTGTGGTGTGTGTATATGTGTATGTGTGGTGTGTGTGGTGTGTGTATGTGTGTATGTGTGGTGTGTGTGGTGTGTGTGGTGTGTGTGTGTGTGTATGTGTGGTGTGTGTGGTGTGTGTGGTGTGTGTGTGTGTGTGTGGTGTGTGTGTTTGGGGGTAGAGGTTGGGCCAGGTTTGCCTACTCCACCCCGGCTTCCTCTGCCAGTGGCGGAGGGAGGGAGCCATCAGAAGTAGGGGCTGCTCGGGCTGCAAGGCCAGATCCCCTCCTTGGAAACGTTCTTTGAGTCTTAGCATGTGACTTAAGTCACACAGAGCCCAGACACTCTGACCCCAGGACCCACATCTTGAGATCAGGAATGCAAATTTGATTCTGCAAATATTTATTGAGCACATATTCTGTGCAGGGAGCCCTGATCCGTGCACTTTAGCATCAAAGAAAGTTTGTGTTTCATTGCTTCTGCCTGCTGAATGACCTGGAGTTTACAGATTCAGACTGGGGAAACTGGAGGGGCAGCTGCCACAGTGGGCCTGAGGCCTGTGTTCCCTGAATGAATGAGTGAAACAAAGAAGCAGCTGGTCATCGCTGGACCGGCTGCTTCCTGAGCTCTGAGCAGAGCTCTTGTGTGGACTGGGCCCCACTCATGGCATGCTCATGCCTGGTCTATTGAGAGCTGCCGTGTCCTTCTCTTTGTAACTGTGGCCCTTTACAGTTTAGAAAACCCTCTCACATTTATTGTTTTATGGGATCCTGAACCAAAGGGTCACTAGTTCCAGGGAGGAGAGAATCCAGCCCTGGGGATGTTGAGAACCTGACTGGAGCCTCACACTGTCTCAGGTGCAGGGAGGCGCCAGTCTTCCCAGAAGCAGCCTTCAATTCCAGTTCCAGGGCTAAGTGGTTCTGAGGCAGGAGGCTGAGAATGGGTGTGGCTGTACCAGGGCAGCGCCAGTGAGGGCCACCCGGGCCTGGCTCCCCATCTGTCCAGTTCCTGGGCGCACTCCAGTACCTGGCCACTTGGGAAAGGCTCGGAGCTGGGCCCGGTGGCCCTGGGAGAGTTTCCCTGTAGGCCTCTCAGAGCCACACCTCCTCCAACCTGCCTCGGGTTCCTGAGCCTGGTGATCAGGCCTAAGTTACTCACCTCCCAGCTGGCACCTGCCCTGGCCAGATTCCTGCTGAGTCCTTCCTGCTGGCATTGGATGTGGATGGGTCCATGCCTCTGGACTTGGACTTTGTGTCTCTGGACAATCATGGCTCCCTTTTGGCCTCAGTTTTGTCATCCGTGAACCGGGTCAGTGACCCCAAGAGTCTCAAGGTGGTGATGGCTGGGAAGCCCTTGTGAGCCATAAGCCCTTGGTACAGAGAGCAGATTCTGAGCCAGCTTGCCTGGCTGGGAGACCTTGGGCAAGGTCTGATCTCTGTGGGTCTCAGCTGCCTCCTCCAGGAAGTGGGATGATACCACCCAGCCTGCAGGCCTGGAGATCAGTGATCTCGTGGATAGCACCTGGCTGTAGCAGAGGGAGGGTCCTTGTGAGTCTCTCTATCTGTGGTATTCTCTTATCCCTGATACCTGGCATCCCCTCTGTACTCCCACCACTAGCACCATTAGCAAATGGTGCTGGTGTCCCTCAGAGTCACCGGAGGCTGGTAAAGAAGCAGTGGAGCAGGATCCAATATACGGGGCAGCAGGGTGGCTGCTGAGAAACCCAGGCCATAGTAATAGAGGTATCAAGTCTCCGTTGAGGGAGGTGGTATCGTACTCTAAGTCTCCAGGGGCAGAATCAGGATGAATGGGAGCCACGGTTGGGCCCAACGTGATGATGAGCTGTTAGGAGCCACTCCACAAAACAGTGAGCACCCGCTGTGTAGAGGCATGTGAGCAGAGGGCACTGGGAGCTTGGTGGGAAGGCTCTCAGGGACCGGCCAATGCCTGGAATCCCTCAGAACCCTCCACGTTCAGCCCTGCCCAGCCCAGAGCAGCTGCCCACCCTCCCCAGCCGAGGCCACTGGATGAGGGTGGAGGCTCAGCCCTGCCCTTGGAAGCCCCCAGTCAAGTCCTTGCCTGCTCGTCTCTCCTGAGGTCCCCGAGACATGAGACAGCCCCTTCTCGGGGTGAGCTGGTAGGGGAGGGGGTGGCATAGGTTGAGGCACCAAGAGGAAGGGAAAGAAATCAGGAGCGGAGAGAAGCTGGAGTCAGAAGCAAGGCGGTATGGGCCAGATCAGTGGTGTTAGAGTGACTTGAAACAAAATCTTAGCAGAGGCTCATTTAGAGAAAAGAGCAGATGTGGGAGGTGGCACATCTCCCAGTCTCCCATCTGCTCTTCCCCCTGCCCGGCCCTCAGGGCAGGTCTCACCTGCACCCTGGGTTCCAGCCCCAACCTTCCCTTCACTCTGCAACCTTGGACAAATCCTCCTCCTTTCCCAACTTCCGTTTCCCCACCTATAAGTGGTCAGAGGGCAGCTCAGCTGCTGCTGGTCAACGAGCACTCCCTGTGTGCCAGGCCCTGTGCAGGGTCTCTTGTTTTTTTTGGCTGTGCTGCACGGCATGTGGGATCTTAGTTCCCCAACCAGGGATAGAACCTGCGTCCCCTGCATTGGAAGCACAGAGTCTTAACCACTGGACCACCAGGGAAGTCCCCCAGAGTCTCTTAATTGATCCTCGACAGCCCCAGGAGGAGACAGGCCAGGAGGCCAAGCCACTTGCCCGAGGGTGAGCTTCGGTGCACCCCAGGGACTCCAGCCTGGGGCTCAGGGCAACAAGGGCCACTCAGAAGGGCCTTCCTAGCTCAGTGTGCTCATCTGTAAGATGGAGATGATATTAGCTTCTGCTCCGGGGAGTTGTGAATTTTACATGAATTACAGCTTCCTGGCCTGCAGGAGGTACCCAACAACCCTGATGGATTATCACAGGGTCTCCCTTCGGGGCTTTTCTCCTCCTTTGTGACCCCCGACTCCGTGTGAGGGCTGAGCCTTCTGTGGGGAAGGGTGGGAGTAGAGGCTGGTCCCGGGAGCCAGGGAGGGGCGCCTGCAGATCCCCGAGGCCCGGCTGTGGGTTCTGTGGCCAGGTCGTTCCCCTCCGCTGCCCTGCAGAGCGTGCCCAGTCTGCAGCCAGGTGGCCGGCTGGGTTTGAAGGCTGGCTTGGTGGCTTCCTGCTTGTGTGGCCTTGGTTTCTGAGGTTCTCGGTGCTGGTGTCCCTCAGAGTCACCGGGGGCTGGTAAAGAAGCAGTGGAGCAGGATCCAATATACGGGGCAGCAGGCGGTGTAGCGCCTGGCAAGCCTGGGGTAGACTGCAGTTTGGGAACTGCTCACCCTGTCTCCCAGGCTTAGCAGGTGCTGTAGCTGAGAGGGCAGGACGCAGGTTCTCCATGCTGCCTGAGGCCATGGGCTGGGGGCGGTTCTGACATCTTGCATGGGGGCCCTTTCTTCCCCAAAGTGTACATGGGATGATTTCAACAAATATTTTTCGGGGTACCGACCATGTGTCAGGCACTATTCTAGAAGCTAGGGACACTGCAGTGAACCCAACAAATTGGCTCTGGCCCTCTTGGGTCTCACACACTAGGGGTGGGGAGACATGGTAAACCGTGCTGTTGTCACCATGGCCCACGAGGCCCAAACTGATCTGTGCCCATTACCCCTCGCCTTCCTCTCTGACACCCTTCTCCTCACTTACCCAACTCTGGCCACCTTGGCCTCCTGACTAGTCTTCAAACTGGGCAGCTTCACACCTCTGCCTCAGGGCCTTTGCACTGCCGTTCCCTCTACCTGGGGCACGACTCCCCCAACAACCCTAGATGTGTGGCTCGCTGCTTCCCACCTTGAAGTCTTTACTCACACTTCTCAGTGAGCCCTCCCCTGACCACACTGTTTCAATCAAACACACAGGCATCCCCCTCTCGCCCTTACACTTCCCGGCTTTCATTTTACTTATCACCTCCTAAGATGCTATATAGTTCACTCATTTATTTCACGTATTTTTCATCTCCCCTGACTACTATATATGCTCCATGGCGTGGGGGTTCTTTGCTTTGCCAGACACTGATGTAGACCCTGGAACACAGACGTGAGCACTTAGTAGGTGCTCAGTAAATGTTTGTTGAATGAATAAACGAGGTAAACAGATGATTAGCTAGTTTAATTTCAGGTAGTGAGAAGTCCTGCAAAGAAAATCTAAGCTGGGGGTGGGGAGGAGTGGTGGAGAGTGCCGAGCTGGGACCCACAGCGGGAGGGGGACAGGGGAGACCTCATGAAGAGGTGACATTTGAGCAGAGGCCTGAAGGAGGTGAGCAGACAGCCACTGGGGCTGCTGGGGGCAGGAGACGACGTGGGCAGGAAAAGTGACCCTGAGCCTGCAACTTTAGGACTGTGGCCGTCCTAAAGTTGCCACAGTTCTGTTCTCAGCTCCAGGTGGGATTGGGGGGATGCCCGGCGTGAGGAGAGGCAACTGCTCCCGGCCCCTAGCTCCCAGGACCCCACGCCCCCAGGGGGAATGCACCCAGCAGGGGGGAAGGGGTTAACCTTGGACCTCCCCCGTTCCCCTAATCAACCCCAGGCCACTGGAAGCCCCAGTTGTGCCCCTGGGAGAGCCACTGGCCCCCCACCCGCCTGGTTCCTTGCCCAGCCACCGACTGGCTTTCATCTGCTCACAGGGGGCCGATTCACAGCAGACCACCTGGGGCTCAGCCCCCGCCTGCGACTCTGCTCGGCTGTTAGGAACCGGGGGTAAATCTGACAGGCCACAGAGCAGGCCTTGGGCCCGGGTGCCCCACCCCACGGCTGGACAGACAGTGGCTGCTGTGTATGGGATGTGGCCGCACCAGGGCCAGGTTGGGCAGCCGAGGAGGTGGCCGAGTGGCTTCAGATGGGAGAAGGGCCCCATGGCTGGGGCCCACATTGTTGCCTGCAGACCACGCTGCTCCTGGGGCCCCGCCCAGCTCTGCTTCTCCCCGCTCCCTGCTCCCGTTGGCCTCCTGCCCCCCTCACCCCACTGTGGCAGGACACTGAGCTGGCCTCCTGCCAGTCGGGCCTCACTGCCAGCTCTGGAGCCAGCTCTGCTCTCTTGGAGGTCTTGGGACGTCAAGACCTTAGCAGCTGAGCTCCATGCAACATGCTGACCAGTCCAGGTTTGACCTTGACCACGTGCCTCCACTTTCCCATCTGTACAATGGTTGTGATGATAGCGGCCTCTCAGAGGATCGTGGCCCTTGTAGACGACACGCGTGGCCTGCCTGGCACAGTACTTGGCAAGTCGTAAATGTCTGCTCAAGCGGTTGCCACTCTCATCACGGGGGCTTGTGTCGGGCCAGTGTGAAGGCAAGGGCATGGCCCTGATGGCCCCTGGGTTTCCCCCTGAAGCACCAGGTACCTGGCAGGTGTGGGGACCCGGTGCTGGCCCAGTGCTGAGAGATGCCCCGGGAATGGAAGGAAGGGAGCCCCCCCTGGAATCCAGCCCTCATCCTCAGCCTCCTGCCGCTGGACCCTGGGTGAGTCACCCGCCTGGCTGGGCCCCAGTGTTCCTCCCCCAACTTTGATCCTTCTCACACACCTGCAAGGCTGGGCCCTCCCACTGTCCAGATCCCTTGAGGAGGGGTTGTGAACCCAGAGTGCCTTCCTTGAGCGCCAAGGCCAGGCGGGCTGTTTAATTCTCCTGGCCTGTCCACACCATCAGGAGTTAGAGTGTCAGCTCTCCTTCACAGGTGACACAACCGTGGCCCAGTGGGTAAGAGCTGCCTGGGACAGGCCTGGGCCACTGGGCCCTGGAGGGTCATAAATGAGGGTCAGAGCACTCATCAAGGTGACGTCGGACGGGCTGTCAGTGAGTTGAGCCCAGGTGCTGCAGGCGGACAGGCAGCCCAAGCGAGATCCAGAGGGCCAAAGTGGGGCCGTCCCAGGCAGTCCCCCTCCTCTGCACAAAGTGCTGTACCTTGAGACACTTGGGGCCTGTCCTCCAGCTCATCCTCAACTCAGGGGTTAGACACTATGATAACCACTTGACAGCTGTGGAAACTGAGGCCCAGAGGAGCAGGGGGACTTGGTGGGTTAGAGCAGGTGTGATTAGAGGGTTGGACGCTCAGCGCTGAGCTTCCGAGCAGGGCAGGGCTCCTGGTGGAGTCCACTGAGACCCTCTCATCTTCCTCTTTCCAGGCCTGTCCTCCTGCATCTGCTCTGGGCCCTGGGCCTGGGCTGGGCCCTAACACCCATTGTTTGGAACCCCTGACTTTCCAAACCCAGGCTCCTTTCCTGCAAGATGGGCTCTGGGAAGACAAGGTGGCCAGGTGCCTCTTTGTGACCTCGAGCATGTCCCTGACCTTCACTGAGCCTCAGTTTTCTCACCTGTGAACTAGGGACAGTGGTAGACCCCCTCATGGGGATAATGCAGGTGAAACAAGGCAGAGCGTGTCAACTGATTAGACAGGGGAGTGGGGGAAGCACTAAGTGTCAGCCGCTGTTTTTCTTGCCGTTCCTGCTAGCTACTGCTCTTAGCCTGCAGAGGCGCTGGGAGAAGGGGGCTTCCTGGAAGAGGCAGAGAATAAATACTAGAGAAACCCTGGGAGCAGCAGCCGCAGCAGGAGGCGGTGATGGGGGGCCCTGGGAGCAAGCAACCCTGCCTCCCTTCCTTCTGGGGGCCTCATCCTGGCCAGTGGCTGAGTCTTGCAGTCTTAAGTCAGGGACTTTCAAAGCTAGAGGGGCCTCAGTGAGCAGTGTGTGCAGATGGGAAACTGAGTCCCAGCGTGAAAGGGCTGGGCCCCTGGTGACCTAGTGAGCTGGGCCAGGGCTCCCCACCCAGCTCTCACTGTGGGCAGCTGAATGAAAGAGGTCTATTCTGAAGGCACATCTTCTTTCCTCAGGCACAGGGAGTTCCGTTCTGTTCCCAGTGTGAAGGCCCAGGCCCCGTGGCTCTGAGACTCTCTGGCGCCCTGGCCACGTGGAGCCACCTCAGCTCCCCTTTGCCCCTCTTGGGCCGTGGCTCCGGCATTCCACAGCAACAAGGAAGCAGTTCCCCAAGTGCTGTTAAAACTCCTCCTCCAGGAAGTCTGCCCTACGTGAAGGCAGAGCAGCATGTGGTGGGAGTGTGGGCTCTGGGACCACATTACCTGATTTATATCCCAGACCAACCGCTTAGTGTAGGGCTCACCTTGAAGCCTCAGTGGCCCCATCTGTACAATGGGACCAAAAGGGAAGTGTCAGGAGAAAGAGCACTGGACTTGGAGTCGGGGTCTGGGTGCCGACGCCAGCTCCGCTGTCCTGGCTTTGTGTCCCGGACAGGACTTACCATCCTGGCCTCCGTGTCCTGGTCTCTATGTGGGGATGATAATCCTGCGTCTCTTGGCACGGGCTGGGGTAGAAGTGACCGTGCAGGTGGTGGGGACCCAGATGGGTGGAGAGCATCCGGTTACCTTGTTTGGCCAGCACCACGACCTGCGAGGGCACCACGATGCAGACACCGTGGCTTGGGGTGGGTGGGGGAAAGGGGTTGAGGCTACCAGGCGGCAGAGCCCATCCTCGGACCCAGGCTGGCTGCAAACCCCTCCCTCCTTCCACTGGCCCACAGGAGTAGCTCTAGACACTTAGTGCACAGTGTGACGCAGAAACGGGACTTTATTAGCCAGTGGCGATAACAACAAGGCCTGAGGTTTTGCACCAGCTTTCGTGTAACCCCACTGGCTCACTTCAAGCTTGTGGTTGACTAAGACATGATCCTTTGCACCCGAGCTGCTGTCAGGTCAGTCTGCGGTCTCCAGATCTATCCAGCCGGCTTCCTGCCTGTTGAGATTGTTCTGACTTCATTCATGCCCCAGCTCATCCACATTACCTTGCCATTTTCAGTGGCCTCAGCAGCAAGGGCAACAGCATTTCCTCCAAGGCCAATCAGGACTGAGGCCAAGCCGTCCGGCACTTCCCTAGAGACCACGTCCTGAGGGGTATCCATTAGCCAGTCCTTGAAGGCTAAGGTTAGACAACCAACCAGCAAATGAAATCCCAAACTTGGAGGATGCAAACTGGCAGCCCCTGAACAGGACATGTTCTACAAAGTGGTTGAGTTATTTTGTTGTTGTTTTCAGTATTTGAATTAATTGCCACCACATAAAATATGGGAGGTTTCACATAAAAGCAGGTTTATGGCTTCTGGTAAACTGGAGCTCTGGCAACACTGGGTCCACCCCCATCAGGGCACCAGTCAGCTGGACTGGATGGCAACTGCCCCTTCTACAAGGCCCACCCTCTCCAGTCTGCCCCAGGCCCTACCCATCCCATGTGCCTCATTTATGTGATTTGCCCAGCCCCCATAGTCATCTAACTTAGTGGCCCCAGCTCCAGCCAAACTAACCCCAGCCCACGTTTTTCCTGTTGCCAAGGGTCCTGGGAGGCAGCAGTGGGGGGCCCGGCTGGGAGCCAGGTGGTCTCATTTTGGCTGCTGAGTGCCCCATGGGCTCGGGCCTGGGGCCTCTCGGAGGAGAAAGTGGGTCCCTGGTTCTTGGTGACTTGCTGAGCCCATTGAGGCTCCCAGGACAACCTGTTCCATTTCTAAGGGCTCTCAGATGCCTATTTGAGCTTGTGACAGGGGTGTGTAGCGAGACTAGGGGCCTGTGGGTACCAGAATCCATTGCATCCCCCTTTTGAAAATCAGGCCCATTCTGAAGCCTCCACCTCTGTCCGCTCACTCCCAGTGGCAGTGAAGAGTCATCTCACACCTTCCAGGCCCCTAGGACGCCATTTTCCAAGCCTCAGCAAGCATGGTGGGGAGTTTTGTTTTACCTCCCACTACCTCTCTCTCCTTCTTCTTTCTCTGTCAATCTAGAAAATTCCTCGTGTCACTGAAGACCCCAGGACTCAGGCAAGCCTTCCCCTCTCCCTTAGCCACCACCCTCTCCCCCGCCACACTTCTTTTCCAAGGATCCCAAGTCTAAGACATCCTCCCTCTTTCCTCGCTGTGTGACCTCGGGCAAGCCTCTTTACCTCTCTGAACTGTGCAGTTCTCTTGTCTGTAAAAAGAGGACCAGGCCCACCTGTCTGCCTGGCCTCCTCCCTCAGGGTCAGGTGGAGCCGAATGGGCCAACCTCGGCTGACAGGCTGATCAGGAATGTCCGGTCCTCTCTGTGAGGAGTCTGTTATAACAGAGTGTCTGCCCTGGAGAAACCCCCCGACACAAGGAGGTGTGTGAACAGAGATATTCCTGGGAGTCCTGCGTGCAGGGGGATCATTTGGAAGCGAGCTAAGTGTCCATCTGAGAGGAACAGCTGAGGGGACTGCAGCCTCCAGGGGATGTGACGAGCTGGAACGAGGGACATCCACAGGCTTAGTGAGGCCGCCCTGCCCCCACCTGTTGTCCCTCACTGCACCCCAGGGTGGGCTCCCGAGGTTTTGCGGGAACGCTGTTGTTTCTCTGGGGCTGGGTTACTCTCTCCATCTATCAGATAAGGAAACTGAGGTGGCCCCCCAGGTGTGCTACTGAAAGAGCAAGTTAGAGAATGATACAGCCAGGCTGAGACCATTCAAGAAAGTTCTGTGAGAAACTTGCTCTGTGTTTTGCATGCACGTGAAACCAAAAAAAGGCTGGAAAGAAAGACCTCCAAATGGATCACGTGGGGATTTCTGGGCAGGGATTTAGGGTGGGTCAGAGGGGCCATTAGCCTTACCTGTAATGCTTTTATTTTTGTAGCTATTCATATTTTGCTTGTGAAATGTAAAATGAGTCATTGAAAAAGTGGTGTGTGTGTGTGTGTGTGTGTGTGAGAGAGAGAGAGAGAGAGAGAGAGGTGGTGGTCCCTGCAAGCCTGATGTCATTCAAGAAGCCTTGAGGGTGGCCTCGGCTGGCTGCTTAAAGGCAGGGGCATGGCCATCTTGACTTTGCCAGCTCCTCCAGGGTCTCGGAGACAAGGCTGGCGTCCTTCCTGTGTGGACCCTGGCAGAGGGATACTGGGAAATGCTGGCAGTTTCTCCAAGTGTGATGCCAAGCCAGGTGCACTGGTCCCCTGTCCCCAGCTTCAGGACAGAGATGGGAGTCCAGCCCCTCACACAGCGCCCCACTCCACTTCCCAGCATCGTGGTGAATTTCCCCTCCTGTCTGAGCCCCAGAGGGGAGAAGGCATGTGCTGGGGGTCCCAGGGTAGCTCTGGGCTGGAGGAGCCAGCATTCCCATTCCGGGGCCATCTCCCATTCCTCTTGCAGATGCAAATAGCAGGCAGGATGGATGCTGGGGGACAGACAGCGGCAGCATCCCTGGGTTCTCTCCCTGCCTCCCATGGGAGCCTGCTTAAGTCCCTTTCCCGTGCCTGTTGCCTCAGATTCCCCTTCTGCCAAAAAGCGTAACGTAGAGGTGTAGGTCGCAGGCTTTGATTTGAACCCTGAGTTCAAATCTTGACTCCACAACTTACTGGCTCTGTGGCCTGGAACCTCTTTGAGCTTCACCTATGGCATAAGAAGGTTGGAGTGCGATGGTGGCAGCCCCAGGGCAGCATGTCTCAGAAGAGACATCGGTGGTGGCCTGTGGGTTCTCCCTGCAGAGGTGTAAGTTTAGACCTCAGGGAGAACTTCCCAGCAGAGCAAGGCATTTCTGCCCCCCAGAGACTCTCGGGGACCAGCTTCTCACGGGCTCTCATGCTCTGCAGGGCATCGACAGAAGCTGGAGGACCAGACCAAGGCGTTCCCCGACCGCTTCGGGGACCTGGAGCGCCTGCGCATGCGGGTGACGCCGAGCACGCCCAGCCCCCGAGGCTCGCTCAGCACCACCAGCCACTTCAGCAGCCAGGCCCAGACCCCCATCCAAGGTACGGCACCGGGAGGTGGGGGCTGCGGTGGGAGAAGGGGACGGGGGCCTGGAAGTGGTCTCTCTGCTCCAGACCAAAAGCTCATCCCAGGGTCGCTGGCTGCACCACCCTGGTGTTTGTTATAAAGGAGCACCAGTGCTCCTACACGCGGCCTGCTCTGAGGGCCCGCTCCGCCCGGTCCTGGGCTCAGCCCTTCCTTCATTCATTCAGCAAACATTTATTGCCACTCACCCTGTGCCGCCGTGGTGCCTGGCCCCAGGGATGAATAGACAGGCACAGTCCCCACCCTCCAGGAGCTCCCCGTCCCCTGCGGGAAATGGGTATGAGTCCCCCAGTGCACCCGTTAAAGTTGGGCAGGCCTCGCCCAAGGAGCCTGAGACAGACACATGTCTGCCAAGGACACCACAGCCCCCCAGGCCTCAGCTTTCTCATCTGAAAGCGGGGTGGTGGTGGATGCCTCTGCCTGGGCCTCGGGTGACATTCAAATGACATCACTGCACTCAAACTTTGTAAACTGTGAAGTGAATTTGTCCCTGGAGAGAGACAGAGCCTCTCCTGAGAAAGGTCCCCACCTGCCCGGAGACTCTTCCCAAACAGGAGGGAGGAGGGAGGCCTCCGGGCAGGGGCCCAGGATGGAGTCTTTACCCCTTGGCCAGAGGGACACGGCAGGCACGTGTGAGCCTAAGTCTCGGGCAGGCCGTCCAGGTGTACAGGGCCTGGCACGTAGCAGGTGCTCAGTAGGTGGTCAGATGGTGAATATCTACCCTGCTCTCTGGGTTCTCTTGGCCAGTGGGTTGGGATGCAGGAGGCTGAGTGCACAGCTGACCCTCAGGCCAGGCAGGGACGGAGAGTGCTTGTCACCAGTGCTGGACGCGGCCGGGAGGGCTGGCTGCTGCTGTCATGCACCGTGGGTGTCTGTTCTTTCTTGGTCCTCCAGGCCCTGGTTAGAACCCATTTGGCAGATGAGTGAATTGAGGCTTAAGAGGTTAAGGGCCACTCTTGGGTCACACAGCGCATCAATGACCAGGTTCAAAGTGTCCACAGCACCTGCCCCCAGGAACTTCCTGTACTTCTGAGGGCACAAGCAAGGGAGTCCCTACTGGGTCTCTCCATTAAGGGAGGCCCTGCCCCCAGCCCTGGCCATGTGTGCCAGGCACAATGCCATAACAGGGGGACTTGATGCAGCCCCCTGGTGTGAAGAGACAGTACCTCCCTTCTGGCTTGGGAAGCTGGGCCTTGGCCCTGCTGAGCCCCCAAGGTAGGGAGAGGCCCCAGGTCCAGGCTCTTAGCCACGAGCTGTCAAGTTTGAGACACTCAGCAACTCTTGAGCCAGGGGGGCTGCAGGGTGGAGGGGTCTGAGCTCAAGAGGCAGTAAGAGGTCCTCTGGGCCATGCCCACCCCTGCCCAGAAGCTGTCCGCGCTCCCGTTCCCGGCAGGCCAGCCTTTGTGCAGGTACAGTGGTCTAACACTCCAGGCCTTTCCCTGACATGGGCAGTGCTGGGGCCCAGCCAGGGGGCCCTGGAACCCAGCAGGTGGGGGCTAACAGTGGCGTCCTGTCCAGCAGCTCCCGTGGAAGGAGAACCCACCTCTCTTTCCACTTGTGTGGACATGGCTTGGGAATCAGCCCCTGCTGGAGCCTGAGGCCGGCCTACCCACCCTCTGTCCAGAGGGCCAGGCCTAGCCCAGCAGCAGACAGAGCCCCTGCCTCCCCCGAGACTGGGAGGAGAGGAGGTCGGGCCTGTGTGGGATAGTGGCTGACCCAGTCCTTCCCCTTCTGCTGTATCCTGAGGCAGGGTCCTCGCTAGCCACCCACAGCACTGAACTTCAGGCAGCCTCTGTGGCCCTTCACACCAGCCAGGCCTCCCCGTCCTCAGGCCTGTCCCCTTTGGAGTGGGAGGAAGGGCCTTTGACAACCAAGACCAAGGGAGGAACATGAACTTTGCAGTCAGGTGGACCTGGCTAGGAATTCGGGCTCTGCCAGGCACTGGCTGTGTGATCTTAGGCAAGTCGCTTCACCTCTCTGAGCCTCAGTTTTCTCATCTGTAAAGTGGGAAGAAGGAGGTACCTGTCACAGGGCTGTTGGCAGGGCCAGGCTTGGGGAGTCCCTCTCACTGGCCCTCCCCTCCTGGTGGGACAAGCCTCTACTTTCAGACTCCATCCTGGGGGTCCCCCTAAGGATACCCCACCACCACTTCTCTTGGTTCCTGTTAATAGCTTTGACCCCCCAGCTTTGGTGACTGGCAAGCAGTGCCGAGGCCCCAACCCCTCCGTACCCCAGCCCCCAGCCCCCCGCCCCCTGGCTGTGACTGCCCACAATGGGGGCTTCTCACAGCTCAAAGGCCTCATTCAGCCACCATACAGCAGCTGGGGCAATTTGGAGAAGAAAATAAACATTTCCTTCCAGTGTTGGGATTGGCTGCTCGACAGCGGCCTGGCCAGCTCGGGTTTCTTTGGGCTACTGGGCTGGAGGGGGCAGGGCTGGGGGCAGACGCTGCCCCCACCCCAGGAGGGAGGCAGGTGAGGACGGTGGCAGGGCCGGGCAGGCCTGCCCGCAGCCCACATGACCCCGAGGGCCACACGCACCCAGGCCCACCTGGCATGGCCTTGTTTCCCCGGGCTACAGCCCTGCCATCGCATCCTGGGCTCCCTGTTTGGGATCCCTTTGTTTTGCAAAAGGGGTTCCTGTCAGGCGGCGGCGCTCGCTTCCCTGGGCTCAGAGCAAGGTGTTAGCCTCATGCTTGGCTGTGCTTGGGGTGCCAGGCACTGCCAACAAGGCTCCTCCCCTGGGGTTCAGAGATGAGGGCAGGAGCCAGGGTCCTCTGACCCCCTAGGCTTCAGGGCCGCACTGACCAGCCAAGGGATCTGTTAGGGAGGGTCCAGATGTGCCAGAAGGCCCCCGTCTCCCAGCCCCTAGCCCCCACATCTCCCCACCTGGAGCCTGGAGCCTCATCCCGTATCATCCGCATCCGGGACCAGAGCCTGCTGCTGAGGAAACACCTCCCCAGCTGAGCTGGGAAGACCCCAAAGTCCAGAGAAGTTACAAGTCTTATCTGAGGTCACACAGCACCTCAAGCAGATCTGGGGAAGTGAGGCCTGAGGGCATCTGCAGCTCTAGCCTCAGCCACACCTCAGGCACGGCAGGCAGTGCACACCTGGAGCTGGCCAGGGGCAGAGGCTGGCCTCCTCCTGAGCCCTCTCTGGCCCCTAGTCTTTGGTGGAAAGAGGGCTTGGGGACAGACAGACTTTAGACTGCTGCTGGGGGCTCATCCACCTCCCCACTGCTGCCCAGAGTCACCCCTTTGGCCAGGGTACAAGGAAGGCCCAGGGTCAGGGGCTCATCTTTGCAGGGCCCTGAATGAGCCGGTTCTCCTGAGTGCCCAGAACAGGAGGTGTCACAGCTGCAGTGGCAGCACAAGCCGTCATCAGGCCCCTGCTCTGTGCCCAGTGTAGGCACTTTACATGTATTAACTAATTTAATCTCTAGGAACTGTTATTGTCTCCATTTTTCATGTGGGACAACTTGATGCACAGAGAGGTTTAGTGACTTGCCCAAGGACACACAGCTAGTAAGTGTCAGAACTAAGATAAGTATCCAACCTCAGAGACCACACAGTTCACCTTCAGTCTGTGCTGCCTCAAAGATGGGACAGTTACCCTTCAGGCACGTGTCAGAACTCAGGACTGAGAGTCCTAGGGTTCTGTGTAGGTCCAGTGTGCTGTGTGACATTTAGGCAAGTGCCCCACCCTCTCTGAGTCTCAGTCTTCCTACCAAGGGGTTTAGACTCAATCCTGAAGCCCCTTTGAGTGTTGAGGTTTGGGGGGGTCTATGATTACAAAAGTACGGGGCAGAGGCTGGGATACTTTTGTCTTGGAGCCAACTCCTGGGGGAGCCAGGGTGGGGCCTGGGCTGGACACTGGGTCTCTCTGTGACAAGGGCAGGGTCCAGGCCACCAAGCCCCTCTGGCTGCCATCTGTCTCACTTTGCTGTGGAGGCAGGTGAGGGTGGCATCTGATCCTTCTCTGGCCACCAGTCAGCTCCAGCCTGCAGGGCAGCCCTGGAGACACAGGCTCAGGCTGAGGCGGGGGTGGGGGGGGGATGGACAGAGCTGCCGTGGACCCAGCTCCCACAGCACAGGCGGAAGCTCCCGTAACCTAACTGAGCCCCACCTGGGCAGGAGAGGTGCAGGCGCACGCACACGTCCACCCCAGCCGGAGCAGAAAGCAGAGGCCTCGTGATGAGTTCCAGTCCTTTCTGTGCAGCTTCAGGAGAAGCCATCTTTCTCTCTCTGCCTGGTCCCTCCTCTGGGAGAGCAGGGCCTGACCCTCAACCTCACGGGACCGTTGGGGACCCTCTTTATGGAGAGCGAGAGAGACAGGGCGAACCTGCCGGGCGGCCTGTGCTGGCCCCGCCCTTGGCTCCCCACAAACCCACAGCCCAGCGGGGAGCCCACCTGCCCCCTCGACAGGCCTCTGCACAGCTAGGCTGGGAAGAGGATGCCGGGAGGAGAGCAAAGCCCTCCCCCTCCTCTGCCTGCCCCGGCAGCGCCCGGGGCCACCCACAGCCCAGACCCCTGCTCTCACCTTCTTCCCAGGTGGGGCCGGATTGGGAATCAACAGGCTCCAGCCCCCCGAGCAGCTCAGGGCGGTGGGAGCAGAGCCACATGTAGGACCAGGGATCCCCCTGGATGGGCCTGTAAACCAGAGCCCGAGGTCATTCGTTTTTCTCTTTTTATTTTATTCATTCATTCATTCATTCATTCATTCATTCATTTATTTATTTATACATCTTTATTGGAGTATAATTGCTTTACAATGGTGTGTTAGTTTCTGCTTTATAACAAAGTGAATCAGTTATACATATACATATGTTCCCATATCTCTTCCCTCTTGCGTCTCCCTCCCTCGTTAGTGGGAAGCAGCCGCATAGCCGAGGTCATTCTTGAAGAAAGGCTGCCGGGGTGGTGTCGGGCAGTGACTGACCACCCTTCTTGCTGTCCCCCAGGCACCTCCGACCTGAACCCTTTCTCCGACCCCCGCCAGTTTGACCGCTCCTTCGCAGCGCTGCCGACCCTCCCGGAGAGCCGCTTCCCCGACCCCCGGATGCATTACCCAGGGGCCATGTCGGCCGCCTTCCCCTACAGCGCCACACCCTCGGGCACGAGCATCAGCAGCCTCAGCGTGGCCAGCATGCCGGCCACCGGCCGCTTCCACCACACCTACCTCCCACCGCCCTACCCGGGGGCCCCGCAGAACCAGAGCGGGCCCTTCCAGGCCAGCCCTTCCCCCTACCACCTATACTACGGTGCATCCTCCAGCTCCTACCAGTTCTCCATGGTGGCCGGCAGCAGCAGCGCTGGCGACCGCTCGCCCACCCGCATGCTGGCCTCCTGCCCCAGCAGCGCCGCCTCTGTCGCCACCGGCAACCTCATGAACCCCAGCCTGGGTGGCCAGAGCGACGGCGTGGAGGCCGATGGCAGCCACAGCAACTCGCCTACCGCCCTGAGCACGCCCGGCCGCATGGACGAGGCCGTGTGGCGGCCCTACTGACCGCCCGGGTCCAAGTGGACTGCTCCCGCCGGTGGCGGGGACCCCAAGAACCTTCCAGACAAGTGGCGGGCCCAGCTCCAAGGCTCAGGGCACTCATGGGACTTAACGCTTCACGGCAGCTGTGGGCCCAGGGTCCATGGTCCTGGGGCCCAGAGCTGGTAGCTGGCTCTGAGAGCATCTGGTCCAGCCACGTCTTTGTACAGAGGGGTCGGGACCTCCCCCAGGACCCCGCCCCCAGCCCAGATCCTACTCATCTCATCCCACGTCTCTGTGGGAGAAGTAGCCTCCTCCTGCCACCTCCTCTGGAATGACCTGGCTGTCCCCAGCTATGCCCACTGCTGTCACAAGGCCCAGGCCTCCTGGGACAGAGACCATCTCTGTTCTAGAGCGAGGCGGCATTTGCCCACGTGGTTTGGCCTCTTATCCTCGGGACCCTAGAAAGACCTCCCCACCCTTACCTTCCTCAGAGACCCCGCACCCTGTGGGCCCAGCCCTCCCTCTGCATCTACACAAATTGAGTCACAACTGGAAGGTCCCCCAGCCCTGAGAGGGGCTCACTTGTGGTTTGGATGGGGAAGGAACCCCTCCAGAGGCCCCAGGGAATCACTAGCAGAGATGGAATGAGGATACCCCCAGGCCCGAGCTCTGTTTCCCTACAACTCCTGGGGGCAGCTAAGGGCCCCGACCCCATCCCAGCCGTCTGTGGGTCCCAGGCCCCAGAGCAGACCGGCCTGCAGCAGCAGGCCCCTAAAACTGGGGAAGACACCTGCGGACAGGTCTTCCATGCACTTTACCAGTCCAAGGCATTCGTCCTCTGTTCTCTCAGTGGGGGCTGGGAAGGGTCCCTTTCCCGCTAGGCTGGTCTCAAAATTGCCATTTTTGGAGAGAGCACCAGGACCAGACAGGTCCTACCAGAAACCCTTGGGGTAAGGGGTCATGGGGTCAGATGTCAGCATCCCTGGCCCACCTAGGTCCAGCCAAGCTGTGCACAGCCAAGCTGTGCCCCGGACCCGCAGCCTCGTGGGAAGGCCCAGCCAAACCTTCCAGTCTCTGACACACAACTCTCCGTCTTTAACCAGTCTGCTCCCAAAGCAGTCTTGAAAAAAAAAAAACAAAACAGTTTTTAAAGCTGATTTTAGAGAAAGAAGCTTGTCAAACATTTTCAGACACACGATCTCTTACAGGAAAAGCCCCCATGATAGTTAACGATATCCCTCCCCCTCTGAGAGTGTGGAATTGTTAGGATCCCAAAACCTCCTCAAGAGGTCACAGTCCTTCAGCAGCAGCCCACCAGCTTGCACCAAAGGCCAGCCTGGTGCAGAACAAAGGGAGCACTGGTGAGATGCTGGAATCTCAAGTCTGTGGCTCTCGGGCATTTGTCCGAGAGGACGTGTGGGTGTCCCGGTAGAGGTGGGAGGGGTGTGAGGGAGTACGGTGGCTGCATGATGGCAGAACACAAGAGCTGTGAGGGGCTTGGCAGCCTCAGCTCAGCCGGTGCTGTGCTCACAGGGGAAGTATTACAGTCTACAAATGGGAAAGCAGGCCTTGCCCAAGTGTTTAATCATGTCCAAGTTTTTTTCATTCTAGAAAGGCATAAAAAACCCATGTCTGAATTTTTTAGTTCTCGAAAGGCGTAAGTGGAAAAAGACAAAACTCTTAAAAGCATTGGGCAGCCTGTGGCTTTTAGCCACTGTTTCAGCCCCATCCTCTGTGGATGTGGAAATCTCCCCTACAAAATGCTCCTTAGCGGTTGTCTCTGTAATAGCACGTGACCTGCCTGCCACCGCACCCTGTAACAACTGCCAGATAAGCCCATGGGATGCACACTCAGACAGGTCAGGAGGTCCTTCTGGTGATCTTATTCACACCCCTCTTGCTACAGCTTCTCTTGTCCTGCCCTCACTGGAAAAAGCAGTCCCCTGCTTTTATCTGTTCACAATAGCTGCTGGGGGGATCCTGCTGACTCCCTTCAGCGGGGGGAGGGGCGCGGGGATATCTCCACCCCTTCTCAGGAAGCAGCTACAAATCCATTGCCCTCGTGTCTCCTCCTCTCCTATTCTCTTTGGTTGTAGACTGGCCCCAGGCCCCAGTGGGAGGCACCCTTGGGTTCCCAGTGCCCAGCACTTTGTAGCCCCTCCCCAGATTACTACCCCTTCCTGACATCCAAGCCCCGGTGGGGGCAGGGACAGGAAATAAATTGACCCCCTCCCCGCAACTCCCTGACTCAAAGTGATGGCAGCCGTGCTGAGTCTTTTTTAAGGCCCATAGTGGGTACAGACAGCTTGGGCTGGTAAAAATGGGTCCTTATTTACAAGGCTGCTTTGAAGTTGTACTAGGCAAACACACTGATTTAGAAAGTACAAGGAAATGAAAGGGTTTGGGCACCATATTACTGTAAGCCTCTTGGTGGTGGGTACGGGTTCGTTGTGACATATTGTCATGCTGAGGAGTTAATACCTGCTATACTCATATCTTCCCTAAAACCGACCCAGGGCTGGGAAGAAGGTGGGGAGGGTTGGAAACTGCTTTGCACTATAATTTGCTTAGTGTGTTTGTTTTTAATGCACAACTTCCGTGTACAGTAAACTGTCTTCTATACTATTTAACAGTAAAATGGAATTTTGACTGATTTGTTACAATAATATAACTCTGAGATGTGTTGAAGGATCTCAATGCCAGACTTCTAGAGCTGTATGCATGGGGATGGGAGAGGATGGGAGTCCTTCCACCATGGCCAGGGAGGAATGGGGCAGGGCCTGGGGACAGGAGCAGGACTGACCGCACTGCTTTGGAGATCCCCAGCGCCTTGGCCTCCCTGCATCCGGCTCCATCTGGGAGGGCCACAGAGACCACCCTGGGTAAGTGCAGCTGGCGAGGGCTCTCCCATGTGTGGCTGGAACCCCAGAGCAATATCAGGTCTTCAAGGTGCCACCATCCCTTGTCCCTTCGCGCATGGCCCATGACTTTTCACAAGTCAACAGAACAGGCAGAACACCTGTTCCAGCTCATCCCCCAGGCTCTGAGTTGGGAAGGGGGCATAGGCAGGTGGACCGTGAAGCAGCCTTGGTGAGAGCCCATCTCTGGGAACTGTTCGCTGCAAAACTGATAAATTAGCAGCAATCAGAACTGCAAAGCAATCAGCCACGTCAGCTCCCCCATTTTGCAGATGAGGCGACTAAGGTGCAAAGAGGGGGTGTCACCTGGCCCCACAGCTCCGCAGAGGAGTTTGTGGCTGATGGTGAGGGTGGCGGGTGTAAGGGTGTGGGCCCCCGGCTTGACAGCCTCCCCAAGCCTGCTAGCAAGGAGGCCTGGCCCACCGTGCCTGTCCAGCTGGGGCTTGCGGAGGGGAAATTTCATAAAACACCTTATTTTTGAGTGAAAATACTTCAAAAGCTAATCCC
The DNA here is from genome assembly GCF_025265405.1 of Mesoplodon densirostris. Taxonomy (NCBI): domain Eukaryota; kingdom Metazoa; phylum Chordata; class Mammalia; order Artiodactyla; family Ziphiidae; genus Mesoplodon; species Mesoplodon densirostris. The sequence continues at coordinate 20,410,629 of NC_082662.1, read as the reverse complement.
AAGACTTTGCCCTGTTCAGTTAGGTTGGTCTGCCTGAAACCCAACACCCGACAGGAAGTTCCCCTTTTCCCAGCCTAAACCCTGCCCTCCCCACCCCTCTGCGCTGAAGCACGGCTTCTGCCCCAGGGCCAGCAGAGTCTTCTCTGAGCAGAATCCCAGCCAGAGCTGCAGAACTGCTCTGTGGGTGTGCTCTGAGTGCCATCTGCCCGGATGAGCAGGAATAATCCTGAAGCAGCATCTATAAGTCAACACTCTGCTTCCATAATATGTGTTTATTTGGGGGCCCTTTGTAGGGAATGATGGAGGTTATGAGGGAGCCACAGTTTAAGCTCCTCCCTGCTGGCCACACTTTGGTGCCACAGCTAATACAAGAGGAGGTGTGGCCTCCAGAGCCTCTGACTCAAAGCTCCATCACCTTAACCCTAGCAAGCACAGACCAGCACACCCAGGTTCCCAAAGGGAAACTGAGGCCCAGAGAAGTCCAGGACTTGCCTGAGGTCACACAGGCTGCTGGGGAAAGAGCTGCAGTAACCATATCAGCCTGCAGGTGGCAGCAGGTGGGGAGAGTGAACATGCCCCTCCAGAGAAGGGGGAAAAGGGACTTGCCTTAGTTATGGCCAGAATTCAGGTTAGGTGTTGGAAAGAAATTCCTAACCTCAGGAGGTTCATCCCAGAAGGGCCTGGAAAATATCTTGATATGGAGGAAGGGTTTTCTTTCCTTCTTTAGCTATGTGCCTGTGGGAGGTCCCTGTCCCTCTCTGAGCTTCCCTTTTTATTCAGATATTACACGAGCACCTACTGTATGCCAGGTATGTAGTAGAAGTATCATATGCCAGGTAGGTAGTATCAAGTCCCATGATCCCCAAAGGCCCTGCTTTGGGACAGGGGTTTACTCGGCTTGAAGGAAAGGTTGACATCCCTGGCCCAGCATCCCCAGCCTGCTGGAGCCCAGGCCCGAGCCCCCCACCTCCTGCACCTCCCGTCAAGGGTAAAGGGGCCATTTTGTTCCAGAGTCTGGGAGCCCCTGGACTCTAGAATTCCATTTTGAGGCTCAAGGAGCTGGTCCAGTTTGAGCAGTGCCTACGGGTTCACCAGCCGTGTCAGGCCACAGCCTGTGTCCGGCCTGGCCAGAGGCTGAGAGAGGTGGTCCAGGCCTTGGGACTCCCAGGGGTGGTCTCCCTGGGCACTGGACTGATCTTGGCACCTCCTGAGGGGTAAAGTGGTCCCAGACAGCCTTGAAAGTGCTGGGCTTCTGGCCATGGGAATGGCTTTGGCTTTTGTAGTGAGAGGTGGATGTCCCAGCAGGGGTCTACGGGCCCCAGGTGATGATGTGTGCCCAAGGGAAGAGCTGTGAGGGCCGGAGGAGGCTGCGGTGAGGGGCTGCCTGGTGCAGGGCCAGCACCGGTGCTCTGGGGAAGCTCTGCCTTACTCCCCCCTTTCCCCAGACTGCACCCCACAAACACAGCCAGCCAGCACCCCCCAGCATGGCCCTGGGGGCAGCCCTCAGCTGCACCAGACACGCAGCTTGGCCACAGGGGAATGCACCTCAGTGGGTCGGTTCATTCTGGGGCCGTAAATGAAATCAGCTGTCCAAAGGACAGGGGCAGGGGGGCACCAGAGTGAAAGAATGAACTGTTCCTTGTGGAAACTCAGGGTGCCCCCCGTTCCTCCCCACGAGGGCTGGGGAGCTGGGAGGGGGTGAGGGGCCGCATCCCCCCAACACCCACATCCACACCGATGTGGTCCAGCAGCTAGAGGAGCCCGGGGAGCCGGATTCCAGGCTTCCTATTTTTAGTTTTGCAGTTAACGGCACGCTGTTTGTTTTATATATTTATACTCACCCGCAGAGGGAGGCTGCCCTGAGCCAGCCCGGAGGAAGCCCTTGAGCGAAGGGGAGAGGAGCAGCCCCAGAGCTGGCCTTCTGGAGCCACCCTTCCTTTGTACCCATGCCAACTGCTGGAAACAGTTGTGACCTCGTTGTTGTTCTAATGGGTGGCAGCTGTTTGGGCCACATACCCCACTCTGCTCTTTGGGCCTGGTGTCTGCGAGGCCTTGGACAGAGTTCATTCACTCATTCACCAAACAGACCCAGGCCTCGATCCACCCTCATGTGCCAGACAGCAAGAAAAAAGACCAATAAGACACACTGTGCTCCCGGGGAGCTCACAGGACAGACAGGAAGACAGGAGGGCTAACCCGTGGGATACACAGTGCGGATGAGACAAGATGGAACGATGAGTAGAAGTTCACCAGCAGAACTTCTACTCAGAGAAGCAGCAGGAGGGCCTCTAGGTGGAGGGAACCACACGTGCAGAGGCCTGGAGCACAGGAGTGTGTCTAAGCTGGGAGGACAGTGGGGAAGGTGGAGGAATGGCAAGGGGATATGGGAGACAAGCAGGCCAGGGGGTCACAGGGGCTGAAGGTCAAGCTTGGATTTGGTCCTGCAGGCACTGTGGAATGGGGGCAGGTTCAGATGGTTGTGCCTCTGTTGGGGGGGAGTCGCCATGGCAGCCTGGAATATGAACTGCATAGGGGTGCAGAGAAAAGACCTGCTCACAGGCTACTGCAATAGTCCAGGCAAAGGAGGGTGAAGCCTGTGCAAAATGGTCAGAGGAGGAGCTAAGTGTTCCCTAAGGCATCTTTAGCACAAAAGTCATAGGAAGTATCCAGCGCCCCAAACCTCAGGTTCAAGTGTCTCTCAATTTCTTGGGTTCATGGCATTTGATGGAGCCACTGGGGACAAGGTCTTGATAATAGTTTTTGTTATGCCAAGTGTGTAATAACAGCAACCCTGCCCTCTCCCTGATCCCTACCCCCCACACGTGTTTTAGTGAAGCCTTATCTTATGTCCTGGCTCGTGACAACCCCCTCACCACCCCTGAGGCCACATGGAGCCTCTCAGACATGTCCAGGGCTCAGAGTCTGGTCCTGCCACCCCACTCTCCTCTGTGGCCCAAAGATGTAATGGTTGTAAGATCCTGAGTCTGAGGTTCCCAAATTCTATGTATTAAATTTTAAAATCAAATATTTTAATTTGAAGTATAGTTGATTTACTATATTATATTAGTTTCAGGTGTACAGCATAGTAATGCAGTATTTTTGCTGATGATACTCCATTAAAAGTTATTACAAGATAAAGGCTATATTTCCCTGTGCTATATAATATATCCTTGTTGCTTACTTATTTTTTACACAATTACACAATATATACACAATTACACACAATTACACAATATATCCTTGTTGCTTACTTATTTTTTAAATCTACATTAAAATCTACATTAATATCTGTCAATTCCATACCCTTAATTTGTCCATCCCCCTTCCCTCTCCCCTTTGGTAACCACTAGTTTGTTAGAGAATATTATGCTTAGTGAAATAGTCAGACAGAGAACGACAAATACTGTATGATATCACTTATATGTGGAATCTTAAAAAATAATACAAATGAATGTATGTGCAAAACAGAAACAGACTCACAGATATAAAATCACATTTTAAAATTACACCAAATAATACTAGTGTAATTAGTAGTAATTACAGAGAAAAAGTAGATTATACAGATTACCAAAAAGAGGACAAGAAAAATTACCCATAATCCCACCTCTCCAAAGATAACCATTGTTAATACTTTCAGGGATTTTCCCCCATCCGGATCTTTATTTTCTATAAATATATAAATATTTTTCCTGAAATAATTTTTTTCTAGCCAGGTACACACTGTATATACAGTATATCAATTAATGTAATTAAAAAAATAGAAATAAAAGGAATCTAGAGTGAACTCACTGGATGGTTGTGGGTTATAGCTGTTTTCTGTTTTCTTCTTTATATTTTTCAGTGTTTTTTCAAGTTTTCTAAAGTGAGCACATTTGTTAGGGGTATAGTGTATTAAACTTCTAGACCTTGATGAATATCCAAGCAGAGGAGTTCAAAATCATGCTTGGACCAACTCCTTTGACATTAGCTGAGGTGTCACCTCTTCCAGGTAGTCTTCCCTGATAACCTCATGCTGGGTTTGGTGCCTTCTCCATGAGTTTATCTTTGGAATAATAATAATAGCTAACACTGCATGCCAGGCACTATTACAAATATTTTGCTGTGTTAAATCAGCTCTTTGAGGGCTCTACTATCATTATCCCCATTTTACAGATAAGAAAACTGAAGAACAAGGAAATAATTCCCTCCCATTTCTAACAAGGACAGAGCAATACCTGAAAAAGTTGAGCTTAAGTTTCCCACTAGCTAAACGTATTGGGGGCTCAAAGTAAGAATTAAGTTCACTTTAGGAAAAAGGTGTAATTTCTTGCACACCTGAGTTTGTGCCCCATGACTCATCTTGGCCATAAAGATTGCCCATCAAAGGGAAAAAGAAAGGAAAAAGCCATGAGTAAATGTCTTTAAAAAAAAAAAAAAAGTAGAAGCAGGAAGGACACAGGCGTTACAGACCTTTCTTCCCATCTGAGAGCGATGTGTCCGCCTTTCTGAGTTGTGAACCTAAGATTTCACAGAAGTGTGAAGTCGAAAGACAGAAATCACCGTCTCTGGACCCTCTGGCGACCCCCAGCCTGTCCTGCATACTCAAGGGGACAGACGCCCTGCGAATGAGGCCTCCCTGGGGGGACCCGGGCCCTTGGTGGCAGGGCTGCCTCGCCCTGGACAGGCACACACAGTGGGACCACCAACCAAGGGGGCAGTCTTCCCTGCCTCAAACAAGTGCTATTTCTTTTTCCATGAAAACAACCCAGTTCTAAACCACCGACACCCGAAATTAGAAAAATACGTGGCTGGTATTATCATAAAACTATTTTAACACGGTGGGGCCCTCTGGGTGGCAGGAGGGGTGGCCAAGAGCCCACGGCAGCCCCTTCCAGTTGCAGCCCCTGGAAATGCTCAGGGGGACGAGAAATTTGGTTTTCATTAGCGGCGAATGTGAGCGGTTCTGTCACTCTGAATGGACCTTTGATTCTGGCTGGCGGTGGAATCTTTCCAGGACAAGTGAGTTTTGTTTTGTTTTGTTTTTTTCATAGAAAATGGGCCAGGCCCTTCTAGCTTACGTCTCCCCGAACTACACGGGAACTGGGCGACTCCCCATCCTCTTGACTTCTAACGTCAACAGCTGGGGCTGGCAGGAGGGGCACCCGAGACCATTTGGCTTTATTGACCCTGAGGTTTTATTAAAAATGTTACGTTTCCTTGAGGTCTGCCCCAGACCCAACAAGAAGCCCAGCCAGGGAGGGGCTCAGCAGACCAAGGGGATTTTCACCACCTGGAAGACAGCCCACCTTGACTTGCTTTCTCCCACCCCGGTGACCCCCCAGAAGTGGCCTCCACTTTAAAACCTCCGTAGAAAACCCCATCGCTTCACTTCTGTCGGCTTCAAGCGAAAGAACACAGGCCCGCTCTTTTATTCATTCGACACATACTGGTTCAGCACCTACTACCATGATGGGGACTTGGGATGCAGCTGTGAATAAGCCAAAATCCTCAGCCCCATGGAGCTTACACCCTTAGTAGGAGAGAAAGACTGTAAACAAATGAATAAATATATGCCATGATTTCAGAAAGGAATAAGGGCTACAAAAAATAAAATGGGAGAATATGATGGAGGAAGACGGAGTGTTAGAAGACAACGTAGTCAGGGAAGGGCCCTCTGAGGAGGGGACGCAGTCTGCCAGGAGCTCGGCCAGGTGTGGCTGAATCTCCACTACAGGTGGCATCTTCACTGGGGCAGGTCAGCGTGTCTGGAGTCCGGCAGACAGCTATTGATCTGGCAAACTCTCTTCATGATGTCCCACGGCAGAGAGGAGACAAAGCAGTTTGCCTTTACACGGCAGGGACCGCAGAACCCCCTTCCTGGCCCTGCCCGAGCCCCATCATAATAACACTGCCAGGGGCTGTCTTAGCTCAGGTTCCCTAGAGGCAGATCCAGAAGTAGGGATTTTTGTGGGGTGGGCTTTCAGAAGTGGAATGAAGGAAGTAGGACAGAGCAGGGGAAGAAAGCTAATCCATGATGTCTTTGGGCTGGAGACTGGCCTCCTTCTGATCTCACGGGGCCCTCTGAAGTGTGAATTGCACCACTGAGTTGCCTCCCAGGCAGCAGGTGTGGCTGACCTGCCCCCGCCAGAGGGGAGTAACCCCTTTGGTAAGATCCCTGCTATTGGGAGGAGAGCAATTCTTCAGGGAAGGAGGCATCTGTAAGCTGCTAGAGCCAACCTGGTGGCCCAGGGTTGTGTCTGGAATGTTTAGAGGATCAGGCACACCATAGTCGATGCTGCCAGAACATTACCCATACCCCGCTCCCTGGGCCAGTGCCCCATTCCCCTGCTGCTGTGAACCTGAGGAGCAGGAAGTGGCAAGAACATGGGTGGGCTTCCCTGGTGGCGCAGTGGTTGAGAATCCGCCTGCCAATGCAGGGGACATGGGTTGGAGCCCTGGTCCGGGAAGATCCCACATGCCGCGGAGCAACTAAGCCCATGCACCACAACTACTGAGCCTGTGCTCTAGAGCCCGTGAGTCACAACTACTGAGCCTACGTGCTGCAACTACTGAAGCCCATGCACCTAGAGCCCTTGCTCTGCAACAAGAGAAGCCACTGCAATGAGCAGCCTGCACACTGCAACGGAGTAGCCCCCGCTCATCGCAACTAGCGAAAGCCCACGTGCAGCAACCGAAGACCCAACACAGCCAAAAATAAATAAATAAATAAATAAAATTTAAAAAAAAAAAAATGGGTGCCAGAGGGTGGAAGATAAACCCCATGAAGATTCAGGGGTCCGACATGTTAATGAAGACAGTACGGAGCAGGGAGCTGAGGCATGCCACGCCTTCACCTCTAAGAGAAGTCGCTGCACTCCGCACCTTCTACCACGCAGCAGGCAAAACGGTCCCCTCACTGAAAGATGCGTCCATGTCTTTATCCCTGAAACCTGCGACTATTACCTTATTTGGAAAACGGGTCTTTACAGGTGTAATTAAGTTAAGGATCTCAAGGTGAGAAGATAATCTTGGGTTATCCGAGCAGATCCTAAATCCAATGACAAATGTCCTTATAAGTGACACACAGAGGAGGAAGCAATGTGACCACAGAGGAAGAGATTGGAGTAAAGAAGCCACAGGCCAAGGCATGTCTGGAACCACCAGAGGCTGGAGGAAGCAAAGAATGGTTCGTCCCCTGGAGCCTTCAGAGGGAGCAAGGCCCTGACAACACTTTGATTTCAGGCTTCTGACCTCCAGAACTTTGAGAGAGTAAATTCTTATTGTTTTAAGCCACCATCTTTGGCCTCTAAATTTTGAAGAAGCATATTCCACACTTGGCAATACTACTCTGACCTATTTATTAGGTGATCAGAAAGCTACCAGCTTTGTGTGTATATGTGTGTGCGTGTTAAAATACATATAACATAAATTTACCATCTTTACCATTTTAAGCATACGGTTCAATTGTATTAAATGTATTCACATTGTTGTGTAATCATCACCATCATCCATCCCCATAACTCTTTTCATCTTGCATAATAGAAACTCTATATCTATTAAATGATAACCCCCAAGCCCCTGACAACCACCACTCTACTTTCTGTCCCTATGATTTTTGACTACTCTAAGTATCTCATATACATGGAATCATACAGTATTTGTCTTTTTATGACGGCTGATTTCACTTAGCATTAGGTCCTCAAGGTTCACCCATGTTGCAGCATATGACAGGATTTCCTTCTTTTTTAAGGTTGAATATTGTTCCATTGTGTGGATATACTATGTTTTGCTTATCCATTCATCCATCGATGGATACTTGAATTGCTCCCATGTTTTAGCTATTGTGAAAAATGCTGCTATAAACATGGGTGTAGAATATATCTTCAAAACTCTGCTTTTTATACTTTTGAGTATACTCCCAGAAGTGGAATTGCTGGATCATATAGTAATTCTATTATTAATTCTTTGAGAAGCCGCCATAGTGGGGATGGGGGGGTGGTGGTGGATATTTTTTAAGTTGATTTACAATGTTATATTAGTTTTAGATGTACAAAATAGTGTTTCAAAATTTTTATAGACTATACTTCATTTAAAGTTATTATAAAATATTGGCTATATTCCCTATGTTGTACAATATATCCTTGTAGCTAACTTATTTCACTAAGCATAATACTCTCCAGGTCCATCCATGTGGTTGTAAATGGCAAAATTTCATTCTTTTTTACGCCTGAGTAGTATTCCATTGTATATATACACCAAGCCTTCTTTATCCATTCATCTGTTGGTGGGCACTTAAGTTGCTTCCATATCTTGGCTGTTGTAAATAATGCTGCTATGAACATTGGGGTGCATGTATCTTTTCAAATTAATGTTTTCATTTTCTTCAGATGTATGTCCAGGAGTGGAATTGCTGCATCATATGGTAACTCTATTTTTAGTTTTTTGAGGGACCTCCATAATGTTTTACATAATGGCTGCACCAATTTACATTCCCACCAACAGTGTCCAAGGGTTCCCTTTTCTTCACATCGTTGCCAATATTTGTTATCTGTGGTCTTTTTGATTATAGCCATTCTGACATCTGTCAGGTGATATCTCATTGTGGTTTTGATTTGCATTTCCCTGATGGTTACCATGTTGAGCATTTTCTCATATTCCTGTTGGCCATCTGTATGTCTTCTTTGGGAAAATGTCTAGTCAGGTCTTCTGCCCATTTTTCAATCGGGTTTTTTTTTTAATTGAATTGTGTGAGTTGTTTATATATTTTAGGTATTAACCCCTTAGCAGTCACATCATTTGCAAATATGTTCCTCCATTCAGAAGGATGTCTTTTCGTTTTGTCGATGGTTTCCTTTGCTGTTCAAAAGGTTTTAAGTTTAATTAGGTCCCATTTGTTTATTTTTGCTTTTGTTTTCTTTGCCTTAGGAGACAGATCCAAAAAAATATTGCTACAATTTATGTCAAAGAGTGTTATGCCTATGTTTTCTTCCAGGAGTTTTATGTCTTACAGTGAGGCCTTTAATCCATTTTTAGTTTATTTTTGTATATGGTGTGAGAAAATGTTCTAATTTCATTCTTTTACATGTAGCTGTCCAGTTTTCCCAGCACCACTTATAGAAGAGACTATCCTTCTCCATTGTATATTCTTGCTTCCTTTGTTGTAGATTAGTTGACCGTAACTGTGTGGGTTTATTTCTGGACTGTCTAGTCTGTTCCATTGATCTATATGCCAATTTTTGTGACAGTACCATTTATTTTGATTACTGTTAGCTGTGTAGTAGAGTCTGAAATCAGGGAATGTGATACCTCCAGCTCTGTTCTCCTTTCTCAAGATTGTTTTGTTCTGCCATACTGTTTTTCACAGTGGCTGTACCATTTTGCATTCTCACCAACAGTGAACAAAGTTTCCAATTTCTTCACATCCTCACCAACATTTGTTATTAAAAAAAATAAGACTATCATTTTTGAGACAAAAAAAGACATAACTCTGCAGAGGTTCAGGCTGCAATGCAAGCTACCCTGTTATTTAAGCCGTGTGACTAAGAAGATTCCACGGTGCTAGATAAGGATATTGGGCAGAGTCTTTGGCAAACCCCAGTAGAAGAGTGCTGGTGCACACTCCTTGGGTTTTCTGCAGAAGAGAACTACTCTTTTTTTGTGATAATTTCTGGCATTCTCCTGGATCCTAAGAGAGACTGCATGCCTGACCATGAGACACCCAGCAACTATACCAGCTGAGCTTCCCTTGTGAGCTGGGTATTATCAAATCCACCAAGTCATAATATTAGGAGGGCTCAGCATCAATCCATTATAGAATGGAAATGATATATTTGGAATTGGGACTGAGCAGGTCCCGGAGATCCAAGCAGGTTCCCTGAAGAGGTGTGCCAGGCCCCATGCTGCCCACTTGTGTGGCATCTATACCTGTCCCTCCACACACTCCTGTGGCCTCATGGTCATAGTTCCCTATGGTCAACTGTCAGAGGAGTCAAGGACTCAGGTCTGGGTCATGGGCTGGCACACAGCGATGAGCAATCCATGTGGTCGTCCCCTTCATGCGGAGGAAGAAGGACTACCCGTTGGCACTAACTCCCGAGCTGGTTGGTCAGCAGCCTGAAACTGCAAAATTAGAAGATCTCAGATGGCACGGCTGGGAAGACTGGCCTGAGCAGGATGTGTGGAAGTCTCCTCAGGGCCCCCAGTGGGTGAATCCATTTACAAAGCGTCACCAGCCACAAATCACTGAATCTTGGGACCCTGTGAGGTGGGTCCCTTCATGGCTCCCCTGGGCTGGGTTCCTGCATCAGTCCTGGTCACAGCAGGCTCAAGGTATGGGTACCTGTCTCAGGTTGGGCTGCCCAGAGTAGACTTTTAGAAGAGGTTCTATGTGAAAGTGAATTTGTTAAGGAAGTGCTCCCAGGACAAGCCCTGAACAGAGTGGGGGTATCTGGACATGGAAAATGAACTAGTCAGCTCAACCCTGACCTATGGAGGCCTCTGAAGTGTCAGCTGCACCTCAGAGTTTGTTCCCAACTGGAGGCCAGTGAACTGGGCTTTCATACTCCTGCATGAGGACCAGCCAGTCATTATCATGCTAAGGTCGCCCTGGGGACAAAAATGCCCAGGCACTTCTGGGTCTGTGTGTGTGTGTGTGTGTGTGTGTGTGTGTGTGTGTACGTGTGTGTCAGCAAAGCAGCTCTAGTAGCTCAAGGGGAGGCCCCTGAAGAGAGCCACAGGTGCAGGCTATTAGAAGCAAAGGCACCCAGGGTGGGTCACAGAAACAGAATGTCATCTGCAGCCTCCTTCCCTGTGTCAGCTCCAGCCAGCTTCCCAAGAGCGACAACTCCTCACCTCAAGCCTTGGGTTTCACGGTGTCCCTTCCAAAATTCGTGTCCTTCCTGGAACCTCAGACCTTATTTGGAAACAGGATCACTGCAGATGTAATTAGTTAAGATGAGATGGTAAGACCATCATCAGATGAGTAGGGTGAGCTTTTCATCTACTATGACCGGTGCCCTTATAAGAGGAGAAGAGACACAGAGACAGCGACACAGGGAGAAGATCAGGTGAAGATGAAGGCGGAAATTGGAATGATGCATCTGCAAGTCAAGGGACACCGAGGATCGCCAGCAGCCACCAGCAGCTAGAAGAGAAGCATGGAACAGATTCTCCCTCAGAGCCTCCAGAAGGAACGAACTCTGCCAACAACTTGATTTCGAATTTTTAGTCTTCGAAACTGTGAGAGAACACAGTTCTGCTGTTTTAAGCTACCCAGTTTGTGGCCCTTTGTTATGGTGGCCCTAGGAAATGAATGCACCTGGAAGCGTCTGGGTGACGGGCAGCAGGGGCAGCACATGGAAGCCCAGGGCTTTGAGGAGGAGGCTGGCGGGCCTGCACTGTCATCATCTGGCCAGAGAGACTTGGAAAGAGACTTACATTCCAAAAGCAAAACGAGCAAAGGAAAAACCTAAGTGTCCATAATCAGATGAATGGATAAAGAAGATGTGGCACATATATACAATGGAATATTACTCAGCCATAAAAAGAAACGAAATTGAGCTATTTGTAATGAGGTGGATGGACCTAGAGTCTGTCATACAGAGTGAAGTAAGTCAGAAAGAGAAAAACAAATACCGTATGCTAACACATATATATGGAATATAAGGAAAAAAGTGTCATGAAGAACCTAGGGGTAAGACAGGAATAAAGACACAGACCTACTAGAGAATGGACTTGAGGACACGGGGAGGGGGAAAGGTAAGCTGTGACAAAGCGAGAGAGTGGCATGGACATATATACACTACCAAACGTAAAATAGATAGCTAGTGGGAAGCAGCCGCATAGCACAGGGAGATCAGCTCGGTGCTTTGTGACCACCTAGAGGAGTGGGATATGGAGGGTGGGAGGGAGGGAGATGCAAGAGGGAAGAGATATGGGAACATATGTATATGTATAACTGATTCACTTTGTTATAAAGCAGAAACTAGCACACCATTGTAAAGCAATTATACTCCAATAAAGATGTAAAAAAAAAAAACACACGCTTCCATCACCTTCCAGGAGGTGAGGAACTGCCACCCCACCCGACAGGAACCTGGGTCTGGGCTGTGGACAGGAGCACCATTAGTCGGGGCTGGAAACACATCCAAATGCTCCTGAGGTTGTTTTTGGAACCACATTGGCCAGATGGGAGAGGTGCTGGGCCTGGCAGCTGGACCAAGGCCCAGTCGGGGGAAGAGGAGGGAGCAGACGGGCACCAGATGAGCAAGCGAGAGGGATGGCTCTTCTTCGCTCCTGGAGACCCCTTGTCCATGAATGCAGGTCTAGGAAGAGCAGGGGAGGTGAAACCTGGCTGGGACCTTGTCAAGTTGTCCCTCTGGGTGGGAGACCAACAGCCATATCACCTCAGTCCTGGCATCTTTCACTAAACAGAGCATCTCCCCAGGCCAGAGGAAATCTTCAAGGAGCAAAAATCCACTAGAAACAGCATCTCCCAAACTTCACTCACTCAAGTATCGTCTCTACACTTTTCCCCATATCTGGCCCATATCAGCTACACAGGTGTTTTACTTAACATTTTTCTTTAACATATTGCTTCTTTCTAGTCTCTTCAACACATGGTGCTGGGACAACTGGATATCCGTATGCAAAAGAATGAAGTTGTACCCCTACCTCACATCATATACAAAAACCAACTCAAAATGGATCAAAGACCTAAATGTAAGCACTAAAGCTTATAGAGGTTAAATCTTCATGACCTTGAATTTAGCAATGACTTCTTAGACATATGACACCAAAGCACAAGCAACAAAAGAAAAAAGTAGATAAATTGGACTTCTTCAAAATAAAAAATGTTGTGTATCAAAAGACACTACTAGGAGAGTAAAAAAGCAACCCACAGAATGAGAGAAAATATTTGCAAATCACATATCTCATAAGGGATTAATATCCAGAATATATAAAGAACTCCTAAAACTCAACAACAAAAAGACAAACAAACCAAATCAAAACTGGACAAAGGACTTAAAAGACATTCTTCCAAGAAGATATACAGATGGCCAACCAGCACATGAAAAGATGCTCAACATCAAAAATCATTAGGGAAATGCAAATCAAAACCACAATGAGATATTACTTTACATCCACTAGAATGGCCAAAATGTTTAAAAAAGAAAGAAAATGGCAAGTGTTGACAAAGATGTGAAGAAATTGGAACCCTCATACATTACTGGTGAGAATGTAGAATGGTGCAGCTGCTTTGAAAAAACAGACTGGCACTTCCTCTAAAAGTTGTACATAGAGTTACCACGTGACCCAGCATTTCTGTTCCTAGACGTATACCTCAAAGAATTGAAAATAGGTATTCAAACAAGTACATGAATGTTCATAGTAGCACTATTCACATTAGCTAAAAGGTGGAAACAACCTTAATGTCCATTAGCGGGTGAATGGGTAAACAAAATGTGGTCTATCCATACAATAAACTATTATTCAGCCATAAAAAAGAGTGAAGGACTGGTACATGCTACAACATGGATGAACCTTGAAAACATTATGTTAAGTCAAATAAGTCCGACACAGAAGATCGCATATTATATGATTCCTTTTATATGAAATATCCAGAATAGTTAAATCCATAGAGACAGAAAGCAGATGAGTGGTTGCCAGGGCTTGGGCGGGGAGGACTGAGGAGTGACTGCTTAGTGGGTACAGGGTCTCCTTTGGGGGTGATTAAATGTTTGGAACTAGATAGAGGTGACGGTTGCACAACCTTGTAAATGAACTAAATGTCACTGAATTGTACATTCAGTGTACAATGAAATTAACAAGAAATGGAAACAATCCAACCGTCCATCAGTGGTTGAAAGGATAAACAAAATGTGGTGCATCCATACAATGGAGTATTATTTGGCCATGAAAATGAATCAAGTACAACATGGAAGAAGCTTGAAAACATTATGCGCTAAGTAAAACAAAAGAGCACCTACTTTATGATTCCATTTATCTGAAATGTCCAGAATAGACATTGACATTAACACTGTCTATTGTTCACAATGTTCAGAAATGTCTATCCATAGAAACAGAATAGATTAGTGGTTGCTAAGGGCTAAGAAGAAAGGGGGATGGGGAGTGACTGCTAAAAGGTACATCATTTCTATGGGGGGGCAATGAAAATATTCTGGAATTAGTGGTAATGGCTACATGACTGTGTGACTATCCTAAAAACCACTGAATTGTACACTTTGTAAAAGGGTTAATTGTATGATATATGAATCATATCTTTTTTCAGAAAAATGCTTTTGAGTCTGGAAAAATTGGGGACAATCTGGCATGACTCAGGTTTCTACTCTCCATGATAACAGCACCTACCTCACAGGCGGGATGAGCAGGCTAAAAAGCTAAAGCCGTGATTCTCGAATTTTAGATTTCAGCAGAATCTCCTGGAGAGGTTGTTAAAATACCAACTGCTGGCCACATTCCCAGGGTTTCAGATTCCGAAGGAACCCAAGAATTTGATTTCTAACAAGTTTTTAAACGATGCTGATGCTGCTGGTCCCTGGACCACACTTGGAGAAGCACTGAATTAATTCTTGTAAAGTGCTCTGGGTCTGGCCTCTGAGCAAGGACTCACTATCACGTAAACACATTTTAATTATTCCCATAACCGTAACTGGGAGGTTTGCAAGACCAGGGTTATTATCTTGGTGGTGAAATTGAGGCTTAGAGAAAGCAGTAACCACCTGGAGTCCTGAGGACTGGAGGTGGCAGGACTGGGACTCGAGCCCAGATATTCTGGTGCATGTACTTCCCTCTGAATTCCCCACAGTTCCTGAAGCACATGCTAGGTCCGTTCCAGACTCCCAGTGCTCCAATCCACTCACTCCATCTTCAGCAAACTCACTGCAATCTCCCTGCTGTTCTGGGGTTTTATCTAAACCCTCTGCTCTGAATCCGCTTCACTCTGGATGCTGCTTCTGGCCACCCCCTCCGCCAGCTCCAGAGCAGGTCTCAGCCTTATACTCCCTGCCACTCCCTGCCCCACCCACCAGAGACCCAGTCCTTGGTCCCAACAGGCAGGATTGGGGTAGGGCAGCCTGAACCAAGTCACAGAAGGAAGGGGTGGTCCTGAGGTCTCCAAAGGGGTCACATAACGATGTTCTCAGCGAACCCCTCAGAGTTCCTGCGAAGCCACGTTACATGCCATCCTAGTTGCTCCTGTCAATTTCACAAAAAAGGACTTTCTCAAGGGCAGGGAGTCAGGCAGGCTGCAGGCTGCAGGATGATGTCTCTCCACCAGGGTCTGTCATTGGCTCATTCATTTAAATATTTCCGGGGCACCTGCTCCGTGTCAGGGGTGTGCTGGGTTTTGAGGGAACACAAAGTTGCAGAAGGTCACAGCCAGGTTGGGAAGACGACACTGACCCTGAAACAGTCATTAGAGGGGTTTGTCTGAGGGGAGACCCCATAAAGAACACCTTGAACCATCCCCAGAGAGCACAAGCCCCATCTTCGTCTGCACCCAGAAAAGATGGTCCAGAAGCAGCCTGGTGTCAGAGCCATGGTTTCTCTCTCTTTCCAGGTCGGGGCCAGAGGTAGTAACACCCTGGAGACATGGGCAGATGCCACCTGTTTAGGGATGGGATGACCAGTGAGACTGCTGGCCGTGAGGAAACGGAGGCACATCTGCTTTACGGAGCTTAATCATCAAGACGAGCTGCTTCTCAAAGGAAACTGCTTCAGTGAGGGAAGATGTTCAAGAGTGTAACAATACACTGTAACTCGGCCATTCTAAAAGGCATGGTTTTTCACATTTTAATACCTCTGAAATCAGGGCGCATCTCCCAGTATCTGCTGGCCAGGGGCCCTCTGGATGGGGTCATTATTGCCTGCCCAGCACTCTGGTATGGGTTTCTGCGGCTTGGAAGAAAACCCTGGAGACAATAGAAGAGTATTCTTTTAACCTCTAGGAACCAACCGGTTGTGGGTAGAGGGTGGAGGAGTCAGTAAAGCAGACGTGTTCAGCCGCATTCCTCACGCGGGGATCAAATGTGGGAAGAGTCACAAAAGGCAAAGCCAGCGTAAGGACCCTTGGCTTTCAATTTATCTGTGAATTCTTGTAAGAAATGCTGCTTCAGAGAGGCTCCTTGGCGGAGGTGGGCTAGGGAGAGCACACAGGAGCCTTCTAGGCTGCTGGAAAACTCTCTCCTGACCCCTACAGTGGTCACACTCAATGAGGTGCTCGTAAACCAATCTCTGAGGGGGGGAGGGGAGACCCTGAATTGTAGCGCTTGCCAATTTCCATGGTGTAAATATTCTCACCATGGCTCATTTTAAGTGACTAAGATTTTAAAAACCAGTGTGCAAAATTCCTAGATATTTAACCATGAGCCCACCACTGATGTATACGTACGTGGACAAAAACTCATCAGATATACTTCTGATTTGTGCATGTTATTATATGGAAGCTTTAGTGTAGTAAAATGCTTTTAAAAATAGAAAGAGAGAGTGAGGTCTGCGTCACCAGCGCTGGCCGACACAGAGGACGATGTTGTGTGAGAAAGCACCGGCCTTGGCCACTCTGAGTCAGAGTCAGATTTTGAATATGAAGAAGTTTATTTTCACATAAATTCAGTTTCATTTCACATAAATTTATTTTCATATAAATTTCCTTTTATTATGCACGAGAGTGATATGTATATATATACATATATATGATATGCATCTAAGTCTAAAAGAGCTCTTTTACTAAGTAGGAAACAAAAAAATCCTAAGTGATAACGTATTGTGTCTTGGTTTAACGGACAGCATTTTTATTTCCTAGGGTATATAAAATACTGGTGTATCTATGTTCAATGATGTTGTGGATTTATTGAAATATAGTAATGTATTTTTTTCAGTTTTACGGCTGTTCTCAAGAACTGTTTAGAGCACTGGGCCAGGAGTCAAGAGATGAGTTCTAAGTCTGGATTTGCTGCTCTGTGACCTTGGGCAAGTCAGTTATCCTCTCCGAGCTTCAGTTTCCCTACTTCTAAAATAGGGATGATAATATTGTCTACCTCATATAGCTGCTGGGAAGATTAAAGGAGATGCTGTGTGCAGCATGGTTGAGCATCACGCTTTTAGCGAGGCAAAAAAGAGCTCAATAAAGGGCAGCAAATTGATGTCATTGTCATTTCTTAGCTTCTCTGAGCCTCCATCTATCAAATGGGCCCAAGTCCCAGGTTTGCTGGGAAGATCCACTGAGCTGTTGCATATATAAGTGCTATACAAACTAGAAAGGGCTCTGCTAATGAGAAAGACTGTTAAGAACAGTCTAAGAAGTGTGTGCAATAGACATCAGAGCATCAAGACCACGACTGAACACATCACCCAAGGGAGAGAGTGAAAAGGGAACCGTGAAAACACACGTCAAGGCTCAAACTCACTTCCACATGTGGAAACATCTGTCAATCTGTGGTTAGACCTGCCGTCCCAGCCTGGTCTCTTGGTCATTTCAGAATGGAGAAGTGGCCATGGGAACAGCCTCCTCGTCTGTAAGGGACTGACGTAGGGGCTTGGACAGAGGGCGGGGGATGAGACACCAGAGATGAACTGAAAACGTTCCCAGGGAGGCATCCCATGCATTTCCGCCCCGCTGCCCAGCTGTACTGTGCCAAGACCATGTGGGCTGGCCCCAGGCCTTCACAGCCAGGGAAGAGGGTTCAAATCCCTGTCTGCACCCCCAGAGCCGAGTGGGCTTGGACACTCTCCTCTCTGAACCTCAGATTCTCCAGCTGAGAAATGGGGCTAATAGTGCCTAAGTTCAGGTTATTGGGAGAATTAAACAATGTATGCAAAGCATTTAGTAGGTTAGCACTGGGGAGGCAAAGTCGTGTCCATCAAGCTCTGTGCTCCGATGAATCAGGTGGACAAACATGGAAATTCACGTGTGATGTGATGCAGTTAGTGCTAAGTAGAGAAGGAGGCACGAAGTGATTTGAACGGGCACAAGGGTGACGTCACCCAAGATGGGGGTGCTGGGAGGTTTCCTGGAAGAGCTGAATCTCATCAGGTGGGTGAAAGTCGGCTGAGCAGTGGAGGGTGGGAAAGGCATTCCCGGCAGTCATGACAGCATGAGCAAAGCCAGGAGGCACGAGGCGACTGTCTTACACAAAGGGCTCCTGCTCCAAAGACAAACCCTCATCTTCGGGATGGGAATCACAGACGTCTTTTCCTTATCCTGAGCCAACGTTCATACTCAGCAGGCAGTGAAATGGGCTGTTGCTGCTCCCTCTAGGATTAGAGGGTGAGCTCCCCAGCACCTGAAGCATGTAAGCACAAATAGTCACAGGCCAGTCCTGGGCTTCCATTCTCAAATACCTCCCTGTCTGTGTTGCATGGGGCTGATGCCTGCGGGCTGCATTGCCCAGGCTCTCCTGCCAGCCGGTTTCCAGTTGGGTGCTGCCCTGTCAAGGCACTGGGGGACCTGGAGGAGGGGGCGTGAAGAGAGAAGCTGGACTATTCCTCCCCCGTTCAAGTCTGTCCCAGGTGGGGTCACTGCAGCAGCTGCTTTTCCTCTGTGCTCCACCCAGCAAGGTTCCAGCTGGCACCAGGTAGCCCAGGATCCTGGGTTCTGCCCACCCCACCGCCTCCCCTGTTCTCTCCACCCCTGGGTGGTGGCAGTTTCCCACGGTGGATGATCTCTGGTTTGACTCATCACCCCTCTGGCCTCTCGGCTCTCCTATACCCCTGTGTGACCAACTCCCTGTTTTCAGTCCCTCTATCTGAAATACCTAGAGGGTGTCTGTTACTTGATTGGGTCTGAAAGGACACAAGTCCTTCCTGAAGCCACATGAAG
Source organism: Mesoplodon densirostris (assembly GCF_025265405.1). Classification (NCBI taxonomy): domain Eukaryota; kingdom Metazoa; phylum Chordata; class Mammalia; order Artiodactyla; family Ziphiidae; genus Mesoplodon; species Mesoplodon densirostris. Next base: position 20,391,812 of record NC_082662.1, on the reverse strand, counting down.
AGGCTTATCCTGACAGGTCACGGATAGAGGCTGATCCGGGAGGTCCTTTGTAAGCCTGCGACTCTCACCCAGGAGTCCACAGCCCCCTGCCCATCCCAGTGCCCCCTTCCCTCTGATGGGGCATTGGACAGGCTGGCTCCACCCAGAGAGGTCCTAGAGCAGAAACTGAACCACCCTCAAGCCATCAGAAAAGTCCAGTAGCCTTTCATTGTCACCAGAGCAGAGAGAGTCCTTTCGGACAGCAGGGAAGAATTGCAGGGCTCTGGAGAAGAGTCATTGCCACGGTTTGTGGACTGGCATCCGATGCAAGCCAAGAAAGGCTGCCAGTGCCCTCTGGCCAGCATCCTCTTTTGAGGTAGAGGAAACAGGCTCAGAAAAGGGAAGTGACTCTCTAAGAGCCCAGGCCTCCTGACTCCTGGCCCAGGACTCTTTCCCCTCCTGCGTCATCCTGTTCCCAGCCACCTCCCAGGAATCAGGGTCTCAGGTCTGCTGGCACCCTGATTGTGACCGGCGATGCTGTGGTCCAGCCAGTCCACCCTTGGGAAGGTTTCCTACGCCAGCCTAAGCGTATCAGTGCAGTGGAGTCACTGAAGCCTTGTTTAAAAGTGAAAAGCTAAAGATAAGCTAAGTGACATCAGTAGGAGGTCGGTCACAGAGCATGGCACCCACACACCCTTAGCCCCCCGGGGTAGCCATTAGACCAAATGCAGTATGACCTGCCCTCCCCTGTGTGTTTGGGGGTTCAGAGAATTCATAGCAGGGGTCAGTGTGGGGTGTGGGACTGAAGATAACTCGTTTTTCACAATAAACCTTTTATGCTGTTTACGTGGCTGCCTCAGGCACAGCATTGTTCTAAGAACTGTTTATAAAGTTGTTTTTCATATTTCGTTTAAAAAATAAAAAAGAATGAGGTTGCACTCTATGTGCCAACATGGAAACCTGTCCCTGATAAATGAACGATCACTATGTGTAGTGCTACCTTTGGGAGGAAAAAAGATTTTCCAGGTGGAAAGAAAAATGCCTTGAAGGAGACTCACCAATCTGTTGACAGAGGTTAAGATTTGGGGAGAGAGAGAGCAATGAAAAAGGGCTTTGCTTTTTACTCTATACACTTTGGAATTGCTTCACATTTTTACAGTGAGCTTGTTTCATTTTTGTCATTTAAAGATGAGAGGAAGGACTTCCCTGGTGGCACAGTGGTTAAGAATCCGCCTGCCAATGCAGGAGACACTGGTTCGAGCCCTGGTCTGGGAAGATCCCACATGCCACGGAGCAACTAAGCCTGTGCGCCACAACTACTAAGCCTGTGCTCTAGAGCCCGCGAGCCACAACTACTGAGCCCATGTGCCACAATTACTGAAGCCCGCACGCCTAGAGCCCGTGCTCCACAACAAGAGAAGCCACTGCAATGAGAAGCCCGCGCACCACAACGAAGAGTAGCCCCCGCTTGCCGCAACTAGAGAAAGCCCGCGCACAGCAACGAAGACCCAACGCAGCCAAAAATAAATACATTAATAAAAAATAAAGATGAGAGGAAGAAAACGTGTTTTCAGTTAAAAATGACGGTGGTTTGCCAGGGTCTCCTCTGGTCTCTGGGCACAAGGCTGACTCAGCCTGACCCTCCTCTGGCTAAGACCTCCATGCCTCAGACAGCTGTGCCTGTGCTTTTAGGACACCCAGAGAAAGAAAAGGGTGAGAGCGAGAGAGAGCTGGCAAAGGTCATGATGTCAGGTAAGCCCACCCCATATGAGGAGGATGCTGGAGGCCCCTGTATCTTCTCTGCATTCTGCAGCCAGAGTCTTGTGCTCAGCCCTGCATGGAAGAAGGATCTGGACAAACGAGAAGGGTAGGAGGTGGGAGATAAGAAGAGTGGGGGGCCTGGAGCATCCTGATGGAGAATGGCTGGGGGGACCAGAGAGCAAACCCAGATAACTGTAACTCATATGTGGATTAGACATGCAATGTGCTCCATGCGGTCCCAAGAGAAAGGACTGGAATCCATGGGAGAAGATCCCCCAGGATATAGAGCTGGGCTCCACATCAGGAAGAATTGCCAACAGACCTACCTAAGATGGAATACACTACCTTGAGGGGTGGGGAGTGAGCATCCCGTCATCAGAGGAGATTAAGCTGAGGTTGGCACTGCCCAGCAGGACACCACAGAAGTGATCAGTTACAGGATGGAGGGGTGGATTCTTCGAACTTCCTTCCACCCTGAGAGTCCGTGATCCTGTGACTGGAGGACCCAGGGCCGGGACAGCCCCCTTTGCTGCTTCCTCACTTTGGCCCAAGTGCTGAGCAGCGGGCTGTGCAAACACTAGCGTCTCAAGCCTCACAGCAAAGCTGCAGGTGGGATGCTACTGCTCTCCTGTCTTCCAGATGAGGAAACGACTAGGGAGCCAGAGTAACACTGTCAGACTCCACCCCCGCAGGGCAGTGGCTAGCACTAACCACCTTCCTGAGACGTCCCACGGGCACCCCTAATCAAACCAATTGCCCTGGGGAGAAAATGACATTTCTGGAAAGATCCATCTTGCTAAGGATCGTGATCAGTGGCTGGGCATTAGGCATCTGGGGTTTTTTGAGAATGTGGGACTCCAGTGACCAGTCCAAACCCCTGCCTCTGCCCAGGGCATCTGGAAACCTGCCTTGGAGATGTGTTCCAGAGCCTCCCTGGGCACCCCCCGGACCCCGCTCTGGACCGCCCTGGGCTCTGCTCTCTGGGCTCCCCTCTGGGCCTGTGCACATCTCCCCGCATCTGGGGACATCAGGCTCCTCTTGCGCCTTGATGCCCCTTGCTTTGCTCCCAGGCCCCATTTCTGACATTTAATCCTGCCTGGCCTCTCATCTTCCCACTGGAGCCTCTCCAGAGGACCAGGGGCCTCCTCCTCCCGCCTCCCCAGTGGCCCTGCCCAGGGCTCCTGCTTTCTCCCCTGTCTGAGTGGGGAAGCCTCTCTCGGCTTCAAGGAAAGGACACATGTCCTCAGACACATGCCTGCCTCCTGAGACGTGTACACAGACCCTACCCGATGGGCCCCCGGCCGGGCGGCGCGAGAAGTCACATGTGCAGCCTCGGAAAAGCCACCTACTGTCTTCAGGAGTCCTTCCGACTCCTTCCCTGCTCTCGCCGCCCTGGCCTTCCTCACCCCTCAGCCACACCAGCTCTTCCCTTCCTTGGGGCTGTCCCTCTGCCCAGGGCACTTCCCCTAAAGAGCGTGACGCACGGACCTCGCACGTCTTGGCCGCTGTCAGATGTCGCCTCCCCAGAGAGGCCTTCACCAGCCACCCGCGCAGGGCCCAGCCTCTGAGGCGGCTCCACCCCACCAGCACCAGCCCTCTGCCCCCTGCCTCACCACCCATGAATCCTCTCACTGGTTTCCCGGTTGATTGTCTGGTTCCAGCCCTGTAGGCCACCTTGGGGGACCAGGACCTCGCCTGTCATGAGAAAGGCCTGCCTGGCATGAAAGCAGGTGCATTATAAATGCTCTTTTCGGGAATGAATAAGCAGCACTTTACAGTTTACACGGTGTTGTCATGTCCACAATACGCTCAATCCACAAGAGCCTGGCAGGTAGGTGGTTTCTCATCCCCTTTCGAAGATGAGCAAACTGAGGCCCAAAGAGGTGAAGGGACTTGCCTGAGGTCACAAAGCCAGGAAGTGGCAGAGCTTGGACACAAGCATGTCTTTCTGATGCCAAAACCCTTGCTCTTCAACACGATGTCATAAATTCTGTCCCTGGTAACGTGTTCTTTGGGCTGTTTCTCCCCTTGTGTGAGGAGGCCGCTCTGAATCCTGTCCTACCGAGCCAGTTGCCCAGTGGCTGTTGTGATCAATATCTACTAAGGTGACTCCCACAGGGGTCAGCTGTGCTTGGGGTCAGAATCGGCCTCAGCCTTTCCTGGCTGTGTGAGCCTGGGCCAGTCACCCACTCCTCTGGGCTTCAGTTTCCTCATCTGTAAAATGGGCATCTTGGGCTTCCCTGGCGGTGCAGTGGTTGGGAGTCTGCCTGCTGATGCAGGGGACGTGGGTTTGTGCCCCAGTCCGGGAGGATCCCACGTGCCACGGGGTGGCTGTGCCCGTGGGCCATGGCTGCTGGGCCTGCACGTCCGGAGCCCGTGCTCCGCAACGGGAGAGGCCACAACACGGTGAGAGGCCCGCGTACCGCAAAAGAAAAAAAAAAGGGCATCTTAATGATCCTCACAGCCTGCTACAGAGCCAGAGTTCAATAAATGGAGACTATTATTGTTATTTATTCATATACAAATATATTAAAATATTTTCAATACAAAAGTAGAACCTCAGTACATTTCTGTTACAAAAATATTAAAACATTGCAAATAAAGCCAAAGAGCTCCTAGCAACCGCTGTTGGTTTGGTGAGAAATTTCCAGACACTTTTCTCCTCATCTGGAGAGATGGTTGGGGGGGGCGGCAGTTGAAATAATGAACATCACCATCCTGTGTGGCTCAGCCTGAACTTGATTTTCCCATCAGCACTTCGTCTCAGAGATGTCCTCATGCTTCCTGTTTCGTGGAGTGTTTCCCTCCCGCCTTCTACCTTGAACTTCACAGGCCTGTGATGGGAGCTGGGCAGGCAATATCCCCATTTTGCAGATGAAAAAACTGAAGTTCCAAAAAGTAAATGACAATTGCCCCAGGTCACACAGGAGGAAGGAGTGGGGCCACAGCCCAAAGCAGGAAGGCTGAACAGGTGCCTCCTGAGATGAACCACCCAGGCGGGGACAGACTGCTCAGCACGGCTTCATTCACTCATTCATTCATTCAGCCTTTACCAAGGGCCTGTCACAAGACAGGCCTCCCGCTGGGGTAAGGATTCCAACAGGGGCCTCGAGCAATTTCCAATCCAAATGAGGGATGAGAAATCCATAGCCTCTCCGGAGACAGTGCAGGCTATTCAGACAAGAAGAGGCGAGGGAGGACCTTCGTATCTGTGTCGTTTCCAGTCTTAAAGACAAACACACATTTCTTTCGTTACTTAAAAAAAAAAAAAAAAGAGGGTGACTGGAGGACTCCGCGAGGCGCCCCAAAGCTCCGGGCTCCCAGCAAAGCCTTAGGTGCTGAGCAGGTAAAGCCGGGAAGCGTGGAGCTGTCAGCGGGAGCTCAAGCCCCATTAAAAAGGCCCCCAGACCCGAAGGTCATTTCCTCCTGTGCAGTAGATGTATTTATTTTATGGATCTGGCCAAACGCAGGGGAGAAACCGGGCTGCCAAGCGGAGGGGCTGTGAGAGAGAAGGGGGGGACAAGAAAACATCGTGTTTTACAAGCGGCATTAAATCCCTTCGCACGATGAAGCACGCAGCACGCAGCCGCTAACAAGGACGACTCCGGAAAGTCTAGGGGACAGCGGAGTCGGGGGAGATGCAAGGAGTCGGGGGAGATGCAGGAAATCGGATCACGGTGAATACAAATGCACATGTGCCATACACACGTATCTGCACCGAGAAAAAAGGGGTTGGGGAGAAAACACACCTGAAAGGTTAGAACTCTGGAACCATTCCAGCAGAGTCCCTTTGTTAGAGCCCTCCAGGGTCATGGTCACTTGCGTGGAGCACTGGGTCTCACTTTATTGTCCTCCTGCCCCTCCCATAGGGCGTAGGTGTTGGGCCTGGCCGAAGACACATCTCTCCTTCACACTCACACACTCGTTTACACACACACCACTTTCATTTCTTTTCCTCTTGGGGGAAACATCTTGACCAACCATCAAAACCATCAAAAGGTTCTCCATGGGGGTGGGAGTGGGGCAAAATTGCCAGTGCGCCCCTCCCTACCCCCCACCCCGGGCTGCAGGAAGAGACAGTTTTTCCCCACGTGGGGTTGGGTGAGGGCCCAATGAGGCCTGGAAGAACTTAGCACAGGGCTACGTACAGTCTTGGTAAATGGGAGATATTATTTTTCATGTCATGTTATTTTCATTAGCAGGGACCTTGGGAGAGCCTGTGTCGGGGTCAGGAGTAAGGGGGAGAGAAGAAGAGGACCAAGGAAGCTGGAGCAGGCGAGGTCGGGGAGGGACTGCCGAGCAGTGTCCCACCAGAGAACAGGCCTGTCCTGAGGGCCCGAGCTAGGGTCTGCAGTAGGGTTAGGCAGCTGGTGTGAGGCCAGAGTCACCGAAGGTCACCCAGACTGGCAGTCAGAAAGGAAAACTGGATGTGGATGAGAGCAGGGACAAACTGGGTCCCCTGAGGATGGGGTCTGAGCATCTACCACTGAGCATGGGCAGGGGGGAGGGGGGAATATGGGCTCTGTCCCCAGGAGGAGGGACAGGGGGTGGCCTGGAAAGATGCCTGGTGACCACTCAGTTGTACATAGAAGCCTTGCCTCAAACTGTGTGACCCTGGGCTCACCCCTGACCACTCCGAGCCTCAGTTTCCTCTCTGGGTATCTCAGGATCCCACCTCCCCACAGATTTATGGCTCAGTCTGACGCTGCCCACTGGCCCCACCAAGAGTGTTCCCTGCACCCCCCGCCTCGCCCTGAGCCTCCATAGCTCAGGCAACAGCCAGGAAATTCTACTAATTGCCTCTCCCTCCAAAACAAACCAGAAGGAGTCACGATCCAAGTGTGCTTTTGGTCTGCTGCTGGTCTTCTTGAAGCCCTGCCTGATTTCTTTGAGGCCCAGTTATACAAAATGCTACTTTATCTGACAGCTGAGAAAGAACACTGGGTTCTGATGTTTGTTCTGGACAGCAGGTCATCTGGCAAGTTGTAGACTGGTGAGCGCAGAATTGAAATTATTCAAGGCAGCACCCCAGCCCTCCTAAGCACACACCCAAACTGTGGAGGGCCTGTAGTGAATTCGTCAAAGTTAACAACGGGTTCTGCCAGGAGGGTGTGCCTGTCAGAACCCGAAGCCCCGGGAGCCAGCTTCTGGGCAGGTGGGTGGTAAATTGTCCATTGTCTGAAGGATGGCCTGGGGGTGGCACCAGGGCCAAGACCTCAGCACCGGCCCTGCCTCCATCCTCTCCTGCTCCTTTAAGAGATGTGAACTGGAGGCTTCGGGAAACCTTCCCATCGGCCCCCACAGCTCCACCAGGGCTCCCCAGGCCCCAGCCGTGGTCATGGCCAGGGTTAGAGAAGCCAGCAACATCACCCCGTTTCTGGGGGAACCCAGGGCAAGTCATGTTCCCCAGTCCATTGTTATCGACCAGGGTTCTTGGCCCCTTAATCAATAGAAATTGAGCAGAGGCCAGACAAGAAATTCCCGCAAGGCTTTACTGGGGCCTCTGCTGCAGCAGCGGGGAGAGAGAACAAACAACAGGTTCCCTTGGTTGCTGGCTCCCCGAGGGGGCGGGCAAGCTTGTTCCTTATATGGGGTGAGGGTAGGGGTGTGTCCAGGGGTCTGGCCGGAGGGGTGGCTTAGGGGTTTTGCCCACCCGTTTAGTGGTGGTGTGTGCAGGGGGCATGAGTAGTACCCTGCTTTTGCTCCTGACCCTCTGCTTTTGCTCCAGGCTCTTCAAAATTTGCAGTTGGGGGCTTCCCTGGTGGCGCAGTGGTTGAGAGTCCGCCTGCCGATGCAGAGGACACGGGTTTGTGCCCCGGTCTGGGAAGATCCCACATGCCGCGGAGCGGCTGGGCCCGTGAGCCATGGCCGCTGAGCCTGTGTGTCCGGAGCCTGTGCTCCGCAACGGGAGAGGCCACAACAGTGAGAGGCCCGTGTACTGCAAAAAAAAAAAAAAGTTGCAGTTGGGTTTTTTGGTCTCTTTGTATGTTTTGTCCAGAATTTGCCCCAACTGCGCATGCACACAGTTATTTTTAGTCCCATGCAGTTTCTTTGTAATTTGTTGCTGGAGGAGAGGTGTGCTCAGGTGCAAGCACTGAAGCAAAGGGTCCCAGGTTCCAGCTTGTCTCACCATCAGGGGTTGCTCAGCTGGCAGGGTCACCAGGACATCTGGGTGCCTTTGTGGGTCACACCCAACCTTGCCTCCTTCCTGCCAATCCTGCCCCATGTCTGATGCCCCAGGGAGGGGAATGGCAAGACTGGGGCCCTTTGTGGCTGCAGTCACAGAATTCCCAATGCCTCCTGATGCTCTTTGCACCTCCAGGTGATGGGACTTCTGCCTTGGGGACCTACAGGTCAACAAACAGCCATCAACAGTGGCCAAGAGAGGGCTGGGGCCCTGGATTTCCAGATGCTCTTGCCACCCACTGGTTACTAACGGGTGTGGGGTGAGTGACACAGCAGGAACCAGGATCCCCCAGGGTGGCTGGGGGAACTCATTTGAAATCTGACTGCTCAGACCCCACTGCATATTACTAAACGAAACCCCTGATGCCCTGGCCCTGAATGGGGCTTCTGGGCCCCTTGACAATGCCATGTGGGGCACAGTTCTTAAGGTACAGTCCCAAGAACCAACAGACTCAGGGCAGAGCCCTGATTCAGCCCCTTATGAGTAGTGCAGCCTTGAGCAAATAACTGAACCTTTCTGAGCCTGTGTTCTTATCCCTAAAGTGGGGATGCTACTGGCACCAATCTCACCTGGTCGTGAATAAAACACAAGAGAATTCAAGACAGCACTCAGTGCAGGACTCAGCACAGAGTGATGTTCACTAAATGCCACTGTTGTCATTGCTGTTGCTGGGTGACAGGGAACCCACTACTGACCACTACCTTGCTCGCTTTCAGGCTGGGATCTCTCTCTGCCCTGCCTTGCTGACCAAACTGCCCCTCCCAGTCAGGGCTGCCACATGTGTTTGCCTAGTCTGTGCACTGCACGAAGTGCTGTCATTGGCATTGGGGCTGAAATCCAACCTGACTCCACTAAGCCAGGCGCACTGGCATGTGAGCTGTGCCCACAAGGGGCACGTTTTCTAATCTGCCCAGAAGTACCACACAGGCAGTGAGGAGTTTTACAGAGCCCTGGCCACTGCCCGTCAACAGACCAGGATCAGTTTGTCAAGGACTGTCATCCAGCCCCAGCTCACTGGAGCTTGGTTTGTAAAACTATATATTATATATATATATATATATATATATATATATATATATATATATATATGCAGGACAACTTGGGAAATTTGAAAATCCATTTATTATCAGATGATATTAGGAAATACATGTTAATTTTCTTAGGTGTTGGGCCTAAGAAATTATTGAATTATTTACGAGGGATATGTCATGAAGTTTACAACTTACTTTGAAATGTTCTAGCCAAAATATAGGGCTAGAGATAGAGAGATAGAGGTATCATATAAATGGGTAAAACACACATGGCCAAGTGTCAACAGCCATTACATCTAATGGTAGGTATATACCTATAAGTCAGACTAGTATTGCATCTTTTCATTGAAATTTTTTATAATAAAAATATTTAATAACAATAATTTTTAAAAAGGCAATGGTGAGAAAGGGGCTTCAGGGTCATCTGAGTCCCCATTGTCCTGTCTCCAAGATGCACTGCTATCTTCACCTCCAGGAGGGACCCTCCTGGGCAGACCCCTGCCTCCTTCGGGGCTATCTAGGGGGTCCTCCCAGGGTGACACAGTAGAGCCACTCAGAACCCTCACCATCTCTGACTCGACCCTCCCAGGGTAGCGACAATACTCCTTGCTGTATTTGCATAATCAAAAAAAATGGAAATAGCCTAACTGTCCCTCAAGGGGAGTTGGAGGTATACATTTAACAGTCATATATCTGCACCTTGTGACATGAAAGTATGTCCATGATATTCTTAGTGAAAAAGCAAGTTGCAGAACAATATGTATGGTATCATGCTTTTAAGAGAAAACACTCCCTATATATGCTCATCATGTATGTCTAGAGAAAGATCTGGAAGGTGGTCCACTGAACTATTCTCAGTGGTTACTTCTGGAGTGTGAGAATAGGTGACAGAGGAGAAACTCACCTTTCATGTCAGTCACATTTGCATTTTTGGAAACTGCTTACAATTCTACATAGCACACATCTCAGAGCACTTACTACCTTCTGGACAGTGTAGTAATACCACTACCCACGTAGCACTTACCACGTGCCAAGGACGTCATGCAGCTTAACTCATTTAATCCACATACAATTTAATCCACACATCATCATCTTCATCTTTCCCAGTTTAGAGATGAGTGAGGCACAGAGCTTTAAGGAACTTGCCCAAGGTCACACAGCCAGTTAATGGCAGAGCTGGGATTTGAACCTGTACAGTCCCTTTTCCCCAGTGGTGTCGTAACAACTATTATATCTGCACAGAGGCCTGTACATGTGTTGTTTCATTTCCTCCTCACGAAGCTCTCAGAGGGGCTCCTTGCCTGACTCGAGACTCCCGAGGAGCCTGATCTGAGATGGCCCAGGTACTCCCACGATCTGAAGCTGTGGGAGGCTCAACCCTTCCTAAGAAGGAGAAGGTGAGGGCACCAGAGAAATAAAGAAGACGTGCGTGTGTACAGGCTACACAGACATCTCTGGGGCCACAGTGTTCATCCTGCAAATCGAGGCCCAGATGCTCATTTGACAGATGAGGAAACTGAGGTCTAGAGATAGGAAGTGCCCAAGCTTGGATGAGTTTGGTCAGGGACTTGCAGGGGAAAGGGGAAGAACGAAGACAGTCCTTCCCGGTGCAGGGTTCCTGGTCTTGCTCTCCATAGTCAGTGAGGACAAGTCTTGAAATCCTATCTGTTTCCCACATGCAGCAAAATGTGCGGCCGCCTGGGGACCCCATCACAGCTGGGACCCGATGGCTCCAGCACGCACCCCATCCAAGACGTCACTGGGGTCTGGAGAGAGGTGTCCACTGGCCTGGAGGCACACCTTAGAATTCTGAAAATAAAAAGTGGCCCAGATATAGCCTCATCAACCAGAGGGCAGACAGAAGAAGCAAGAATAACTACAATCCTGCAGTCTGTGGAACAAAAACCACATTCACAGAAAGATAAACAACAAGAAAAGGCAGAGGGCTATGTACCAGATGAAGGAACAAGATAAAACCCCAGAAAAACAACTAAATGAAGTGGAGATAGGCAACCTTCCAGAAAAAGAATTCAGAATAATGATAGTGAAGATGATCCAGGACCTCAGAAAACGAATGGAGGCAAAGATCAAGAAGATGCAAGAAATGTTTAACAAAGACCTAGAAGAATTAAAGAACAAACAAACAGAGATGAACAATACAATAACTGAAATGAAAAGTACACTAGAAGGAATCAATAGCAGAAGAACAGACAAGTGACCTGGAAGACAGAGTGGTGGAATTCACTGCTATGGAACAGAATAAAGAAAAAAGAATGAAGACAGCCTAAGAGACCACTGGGACAACATTAAACACAACAACATTCACATTATAGGGGTCCCAGAAGGAGAAGAGAGAGAGAAAGGAGCCGAGAAAATATTGGAAGAGATTATAGTCAAAAACTTCCCTAACATGGGAAAGGAAATAGCCACCCAAGTCCAGGAAGTGCAGAGAGTCCCATACAGGATAAACCCAAGGAGAAACACACAGAGACACATAGTAATCAAGCTGGCAAAAATTAAAGACAAAGAAAAATTATTGAAAGCAGCAAGGGAAAAATGACAAGTAACGTACAAAGGAACTCCCATAAGGTTGACAGAGGCTTTCTCAGCAGAAACTCTACAAGCCAGAAGGGAGTGACATGACATATTAAAAGTGATGAAAGGGAAGAACCTACAACCGAGATTACTCTACCTGGCAAGGATCTCATTCACATTCGATGGAGAAATCAAAAGCTTAACAGACAAGCAAAAGCTAAGAGAATTCAGCACCACCAAACCAGCTCTACAACAAATGCTAAAGGAACTTCTCTAAGTGGGAAACACAAGAGAAGAAAAGGACCTACAAAAACAAACCCATAACAATTAAGAAAATGGTCATAGGAACATACATATCGATAATTACCTTAAATGTGAATGGATTAAATGCTCAAACCAAAAGACACAGGCTCGCTGAATGGATACAAAAACAAGACCCATATATATGCTGTCTACCAGAGACCCACTTCAGATCTAGGGACACATACAGATTGAAAGTGAGGGGATGGAAAAAGATATTCCATATAAATGGAAATCAAAAGAAAGCTGGAGTAGCAATGCTCATATAAGATAAAATAGACTTTAAAATAAAGAATGTTACAAGAGACAAGGAAGGACACTACATAATGATCAAAGGATCAATCCAAGAAGAAGATATAACAATTATAAATATATATGCACCCAAAATAAGAGCACCTCAATACATAAGGCAACTGCTAACAGCTATAAAAGAGGAAATTGACAGTAACACAATAATAGTGGGGGACTTTAACACCTCACTTACACCAATGGACAGATCATCCAAACAGAAAATTAATAAGGAAACAGAAGCTTTAAATGACACAACAGACTAGATAGATTTAATTGATATTTATAGAACATTCCATCCAAAAACAGCAGATTACACTTTCTTCTCAAGTGCACACAGAACATTCTCCAGGATAGATCACATCTTGGGTCACAATTCAAGCCTCAGTAAATTTAAGAAAACTGAAATCATATCAAGCATCCTTTCTGACCACAATGTTATGAGATTAGAAATCAATTACAGGGAAAAAAACGTAAAAAACACAAACACATGGAGGATAAACAATACGTTACTAAATAACCAAGAGATCACTGAAGAAATCAAAGAGGAAATCAAAAAATACCTAGAGACAAATGACAGTGAAACCACGACAATCCAAAACCTGTGGGATGCAGCAAAAGCAGTTCTAAGAGGGAAGTTTATAGCAATACAAGCCTACCTCAAGAAACAAGAAAAATCTCAAATAAACAATCTAACCTTACACCTAAAGGGAGTAGAGAAAGAAGAACAAACAAAACCCAAAGTTAGCAGAAGGAAAGAAACCATAAAGATCAGAGCAGAAATAAATGAAATAGAAACAAAGAAAAAAAGAGAAAAGATCAGTAAAACTAAAAGCTGGTTCTTTGAGAAGATAAACAAAAATGATAAACCATTAGCCAGACTCATCAAGAAAAAGAGGGAGAGGACTCAAATAAATAAAATTAGAAATGAAAAAGGAGAATTTACAACAGACACTGCAGAAATACAAAGCATCCTAAGAGACTACTACAAGCAACTCTATGCCAATAAAATGGACAACCTGGAAGAAATGGACAAATTCTTAGAAAGATATAACCTTCCAAGACTGAACCAGGAAGAAATAGAAAATATGAACAGACCAATCAAAAGTAATGGAATTGAAACTGTGATTAAAAATCTTCCAACAAACAAAAGCCCAGGACAGATGGCTCCACAGGTGAATTCTATCAAACATTTAGAGAAGAGCTAACACCCATCCTTCTCAAATTCTTCAAAAAATTGCAGAGGAAGGAACACTCCCAAACTCATTCTATGAGGCCACCATCACCCTAATACCAAAACCAGACAAAGATACTACAAAAAAAGAAAATTACAGACCAATATCACTGATGAACATAGGTGCAATAATCCTCAACAAAATACTAGCAAACAGAATCCAACAACACATTAAAATGATCATATACCATGATCAAGTGGGATTTATCCCAGGGATGCAAGGATTCTTCATTATATGCAAATCAATCAATGTGATGCATCATATTAACAAACTGAAGAATAAAAACCATATGATCATCTCAATAGAAGCAGAAAACACTTTTGACAAAATTCAACACCCATTTATGATAAAAAAAAAAAACTCTCCAAAAAGTGGGCATAGAGGGAACCTAACTCAATATAATAAAGGTCATATATGACCAACTCACAGCAAACATCATTCTCAATGGTGAAAAACTGAAACCATTTCCTCTAAGATCAGGAACAAGACAAGGATGTCCGCTCTCACCACTATTTTTCAACATAGTTTTGGAAGTCCTAGCCACAGCAATCAGAGAAGAAAAAGAAATAAAAGGAATACAAATTGGAAAAGAAGACGTAAAAGTGTCACTGTTTGCAGATGACATGATACGATACCTAGTGAATCCTAAAGATGCCACCAGAAAACTACTAGAGCTAATCAGTGAATTTGGTAAAGTTTCAGGATACAAAATTAATGCACAGAAATCTCTTGCATTCCTATACACTAATGACGAAAAATCTGAAAGAAAAATTAAGGAAACACTCCCATTTACCACTGCAACAAAAAGAATAAAATACCTAGGAATAAATCTACCTAGGGAGACAAAAGACCTGTATGCAGAAAACTATAAGACACTGATGAAAGAAATTAAAGATTATAGAAACAGATGGAGAGATAGACCATGTTCTTGGATTGGAAGAATCAATATTGTGAAAATAACTCTACTACCCAAAGCAATCTACAGATTCAATGCAATCCCTATCAAATTACCAATGGCATTTTTTACAGAACTAGAACAAAAAATCTTAAAATTTGTATGGAGACACAAAAGACCCTGAACAGCCAAAGCAGTCTTGAGGGAAAAAAAATGGAGCTAGAGGAATCAGACTCCCTGACTTCAGACTATACTACAAAGCTACAGTAATCAAGACAATATGGCACTGGCACAAAAACAGAAGTATAGATCAGTGGAACAGGATAGAAAGCCCAGAGATAAACCCACGCACCTATGGTCAACTAATCTATGACAAAGGAGGCAAGGATATACAATGGAGAAAAGACAGTCTCTTCAATAAGTGGTGCTGGGAAAATTGGACAGCTACATGTAAAAGAATGAAATTAGAACACTCCCTAACACCATACACAAAAATAAACTCAAAATGGATTAGAGACCTAAATGTAAGACCGTACACCATAAAACTCTTAAAGGAAAACATAGGAAGAACACTCTATGACATAAATCACAGCAAGATCGTTTTTGATCCACCTCCTAGAGTAATGGAAATAAAAACAAAAATAAACAAATGGGACCTAATGAACCTTAAAAGCTTTTGCAAAGCAAAGGAAACTACAAACAAGATGAAAAGACAACCCTCAGAATGGGAGAAAATATTTGCAAACAAATTAATGGACAAAGGATTAATCTCCAAAATATATAAACATCTCATGCAACTCAATATTTAAAAAACAAACAACCCAATCAAAAAATGGGCAGAAGACCTAAATAGACATTTCTCCAGAGAAGACACACAGATGGCCAAGGAGCACAAGAAAACCTGCTCAACGTCACTAATTATTAGAGAAATGCAAATCAAAACTACAATGAGATATCACCTCACACCAGCTAGAATGGGCATCATCAGAAAATCTACAAACAACAAATGCTGGAGAGGATGTGGAGAAAAGGGAACCCTCTTGCACTGTTGGTGGGAATGTAAATTGATACAGCCACTATGGAGAACAGTATGGAGGTTCCTTAAAAAACTAAAAATAGAATTACCATATGACCCAGCAATCCCACTACTGGGCATATACCCAGAGAAAACCATAATTCAAAAAGACACATGCACCCCAATGTTCATTGCAGCACTATTTACAATAGCCAGGTCATGGAAGCAACCTAAATGCCCATCGACAGACGAATGGATACAGAAGATGTGGTACATATATACAATGGAATATTACGCAGCTGTAAAAAGGAATGAAATTGGCTCATTTGTAGAGACGTGGATGAATCTAGAGACTGTCATACAGAGTGAAGTTAAGTCAGAAAGAGAAAAACAAATATCGTATATTAACGCATATATGTGGAACCTAGAAAAATGGTACAGATGAACTGGTTTGCAGGGCAGAAATTGAGACACAGATGTAGAGAAAGAACTTATGGACACCAAGGGGGGAAAGCGGTGGAGGGTGTGTGTGATGAATTGGGAGATTGGGATTGATATATATACACAAATATGTATAAAATGGATAACTAATAAGAACCTGCTGTATAAAAAAAATAAATAAAATAATTGGCATTGGAAAAAATGTTATAATAAAAATGCATAATAAATTAATGCCAAAATTAACTTACTCCACCTGTAATACAGGCTAATTTAGTACTATGTATTTCCATGCTGGCACTTTTATCTTTATATATTAATTTCAGAAAGTGGGTTTATATACTTGAAATAGTCACTTTCTAGTATTATTACTATTATTTAGACAAGAATGAAGATTCTTGCCTCCCTAAAATAAGGCCAGTAGAAAAGATTTTGTGAAAAAAAATAAATTAAATTAATTTTTTTTTTAAAAAGTGGCCCAACACCCCTGAGGACACACCCAGGTGTTAGCAATGGCAGATCTGGGGCATGAAATTGTAGGTAATTTTTATTTCCTTCTTTGTACTTTCCCACAGTTCCCAAATTTTTATTCGATGAACACACATCACTGTTATAATTAGAAAAGAATTACTATGTTTCTTTTTTTTCCCTCCAGGAGAAACCGAGGACATATCACACAACGTATTTCAGCCAGTGAGGGTAAAACGTGTGATCCTTGTTAAACCAAGGGAAATAGGAGCAGGAGAGAGGGGGCGACCAGTATCTGTTGGGTGCCTAGCATGTTGCAAGCATGGTGCTAGGAACATCTCCTCCATTATCTCTTCGATCCTCACACCGACCCTGGGAGTTTGGTGCCATGGTCCCCATTTTACAGATGCGGACGCTGAGAGTGAAAGCAACTGCTCTTTCCACTCACCATGTTGCCTCTCCACGAGGTGGCAGAAAATGCAATTTCAAACCAGTTTGATTTACAGACATTCGAGTACCTATTATCTGGGGCTTCTTAGAAAAGAGTCACCAGTTCTTCACAATACAGCTGCCCCTCCAGGCATCACAGTATTGTATCCCAGAACAGTGACTGGTGTCTATTGTTTGCCATTTTCTTGATGACAGAGTGTCTTTCTATGTTCGATGTACAATGTTTTGTCTGGTGGTGTTAATGCCTAATGTAGATAAAGCTGCAGTGGACTCCATGTACCATTTGGTTGCCGGTAGCAGTGAAAATCGGTACAATCCTTTTGGAAGCTATAAGTGACAGTAGAGCAAGAGTCATAAACAGGTTGAGATCTTTTGACTCAGGAATTCCATTCCCAGGGATGTATTTCTAAGAACTACTTCAGCAGAAAAAATAGAAAGCGAGTGACATGCATAAATATGTTCGTGTCGATATTAACTACAATAGCAAATAACTTATAATACAACAATGTGATGGGAGATGCTATAAAAAGTGACATTTTACAATGGATAGTTTATCCGTGTGTAGTAGCCAGCTTCCAAGGAGCCCTTCATGATCCTCACTTCCTGGTAGTCATGCCTTGGCGAAGTTCCCCTCTCAATGCTAAATAGAGCTGACTTGGTAACCTGTAGGGTCAGGTGGAAGTGATCATGTATGACTTCCAAGGAGACGTCCTAGAAGATGTTTCAGCTTCTGCCTTGCTCTCTTGATCATTCACTCTGGGGGAAGGCAGCCACCACGTCATAAAGAAACCCAAGCCCCGGAGAGGCACTGAGGCCTCTGGCTAACAGCCATGCAAGTGCACCATCTTGGGAACGGATGTCCAGCCCTGGTCTAGGGTTCAGATGACTGCAGCCCTACCCAATGTCTCAAGGGCAACCTCATGACAGATCCTGAGCCTGTACTGCCCAGCTAAGCTGCTCCTGATATTCTTAACCCATAGAAACTATGAGAGATAATAAATGTCATTGTTTTAGGTCACTAGGTTTTGGAGTAATTTGTTCCAAAGCAATAGACAACCAACGCCGCACACAATGGAATACCATGCAGCAGTGGAAGTGAAAAGTGAATGAACTACTGCTACACACACAATATGGGTGAATTTCACAAACATGATATTAAGCAAAAGAAGCCAGATACCAGAGAGGATAGAGATCCAAAACACTCAAGGTTAATCTATGCTATCCAAATAGAGTTCTCTTTGGGAGGCGGTTGGCGATGGTGACCAGTCAGGAGGGGGCCTCCAGGTGCTGGTAATGTTCTACTTCTCGATCTGGGGGCTGTATAGTTTAGATCATGGGTGTGTTTTGTTTGCAAAACTTCATCAAGCTGTACATTTATGATTTGTGCTCTAGTCTGTGTGCACACTATATTTCAATACGAAATGTCTTAAATGATCATTTTATGGGCACTGTTTGAAATCTAAACACCTATGATCAGGCTTTGGTCCACAAAAAGGGCAGAACCTCAGGAGAGCCTGTACAATGATTTGCAGCCCTGTAAAATGCACACACACGGAAGGCAGGATGGGAAAAAAACCGAAATGTTTGTGTTGGGAGGCAGGGATTCTGGGTAACTTAAACATCTTTTAAGTATTTCATTTAGGAATGGGTTCTACTGTCTTGTTGAAGAGAATGAATAAAGGGCCGAGAGGTATAATACATTTTCACAGGGTGTCTAACCAGAAACTAAAACACGGTCTTCTAAGGAGTAAGCTTTTTATTCACCAAAAATTTGGCCACCCAGAATAACTCCTTCCCAGAAATTTTACAAATTGTTCAAGTGCGATTTCTCTAGCAGAATCGGGTTATTGAAACTGCCGTTTTCCTTAAGCAGAAGAGTGGAGGCCTGCTCTCAAGGTTCGTGGTCCAGCCGGGCTGGGAGGGAAGCCACGCCAAGCAGAGAGGGCACGTCAGCGACGTGGTGGGCAAACAGAGCAGTAAGTATTAACTTGCTGGGAAGTAAGGACATTTGCGGGCCTGGAGGAGCCCTCTCAATGCTGATAGTAACAGTATCAGAGCAGAAACATCACCCTCAAATCCCCAAACAGCTGCAGATTCAGAAGACAGTGGAGAAAATTCTCAAGTTTCACTGAGCTATATAAACTTTGGATTTCCCATAACAGCTTTCCAGAATAGGTTCCACATTGTTCTCGGTAGAAATCACACATTCCAGTATTCAGGTAGCATCTTGAAGACGCAGACTCTGTTTGGCAAACTACCCCCATATGCCATCTCCCAGCTCAAAAACAGTCAGTGGGTCCCCCACCTGTAACCCCAAGCCCAGCCTTAAAAGATGTCCCTGATCTGGCCTCCAGTGACAAAGACGACCCATGTACCCCAGACTGTGTCACCTCTGGCCACCTGGCCAAGGGCCCGCTGTATCCATCACCTGGGAACTCCCTTCACCAACTGATCTTTACATGGGGAAGGGCTTTCTAAGCTTCAAAGCCGTGGAAGAAACCACAAAGGAAATGCTTGACAGTCCCACACTACATTAAAACAAAAAATTCTGGTGTGATTAAAAAATTCAAGGGGGCTTCCCTGGTGGCGCAGTGGTTGAGAGTCCGCCTGCCGATGCAGGGGACACGGGTTCGTGCCCCGGTCCAGGAAGATCCCACATGCCGCGGCGCGGCTGGGCCCGTGAGCCGTGGCCGCTGAGCCTGCGCGTCCGGAGCCTGTGCTCCGCAACGGGAGAGGCCACAACAGTGAGAGGCCCGCGTACCGCAAAAAAAAAAAAAAAAAAAAAATTAAAAGACAAACAACTGGGGGAAAATGTTTGCAGCAAATACCACAGACAGATGGTTAGAACCCTTACTTTATAAAGAACCAACATAAATCAATATAAAAAAAAACCACATACAAAGATGCTCACAGATAAAAGGGCAAAGGATGTAATAAAAAGCAAATATAAGTGGCAAATAAACATTTGGGGGGAAAAAAGAACGCTCAATCTCTCTAAAGGTCAAAGAAATGAAAATAGAAATAAGATAGATTAAGTTATCAAAGACACTGCTCCCTGCTAACTGAAGCACAGAGGGATGGTACTTGTGCACAGGCGCTGGGGGCATGTAAATTCATGAGGTATTTCTGGCAAGCCACTTGGTGATTATCAAAAACCTGGCAAATGTTCCTACTTTTGGTTCACATTTTTTTTTACCATTTCTTTAGAAACTTTCCAGCAAATAATTTGGTGATATTTATCAATCTTCTTAAGATGTTTGTACTTTTGACTCACATTTCTGATTATTTTCTCTAAAAACTAAAAGTTGAAATTCAGCCAAAGATGTATGTACTTAAAGAGATGTTTTCTGCAATGTGAACGTTGTAATAATGAAGAGCTGGAAAGAACCTAAATGCCCTACAGTCCAGGAGCTGTTGAGTCAATTACCGTGTGCCCATATGACTGAAAGCATTGGGTAAAGAGCCATGTAATAGTCAAGGGTTCCAGATGACATGGGGAAATGCTCATGATGTAATCGGTTTGCAATAGGAAGCAAGCTCTAAACTTCCTAAAGAAAAAAATTTTAGCCAATAGACTGGAAAACACACCGCCTCTGGGTGGTGAATTTGGGGGAAATTTGTGTATGTGCTTCTTTACCCTTTTCTGTACTTTCCAAAATTTCTACAATGTGCAGAATTACTTTGATAATCACTTAAGCAGTTAAAAACCTGTAAAAAAAATTATACTTGATACACTCTCGGTTTTCCTAGTGAAAAGCAATTGTTCCCTTTATGAATCAGCACAAGGTAGGCTCAATAAACATTCGTGAGTGAATGAATGAATAGTGCTTTTAAGTCTCTTGTGAATTGTTTCTCACCTTCTGCTTTTATTGCCTGGTTATTTGTGTTTATGTCTTTCTCCCTTGTGATCCTGGAAGTTCCCAGAAGGCAGGAATCACGTGTCTCCATTCATTCACATCCAGCCAGTGCCTTGCATCCAGGAGGAACTCAAAGTGTTATGTTTTAATGAATGGAGCGTCTCATAAGTTAAGTGTGTTTTAACATGAGATAAAGATTCTGGATGCCAAGGACTAAGTTAAACCCATGTCTTATGAAGTAAGGGAACGAAAGCCATGGGCAAGGGGATCAAGAAGGGGTTCTAGTGGCAACTCTGCCCCTACCTGGTAGCCATCATGTGTTTATGCCAAATCCACTGTCTAGTCCTGAGAGCACTGTCCTAGGAGTCCCCATGCCACAATTAACTACCTATGGAGTCTTGGGCAATTCACTCATCCTTAGTTCATTCAGTGATGAACCAAAGGTGCTGGAGTATTTCTAGCACTGCTGTCGCTATGATTTCTAAAAAGGATCTGATAATGAAAGTTGGTTTGGAATAGCAAGGTGAAAGGTATCTTTAGAACATGGCAGAATTCTTCTTAAAAAGAAACCAATAACCCTCTATTGATAATCAAGTCAATAATGTGCACCCATGAGCTGGGCTCCACTTCATTTACATTTTGTCTTTATCTTCGATTTTTAGAATAATTAAATTAGGCAACCTTAGGGTTCTGGTAAGGTCCATGGGATTCCTGGAGCATCTGTAGAGATGAGGAACAATTGCTCTACAGTAAACGATTTCAGAGAATGAGATCACATCACTGAAGTGCCAGTGAAGGCAGGGAATGGAGAGAGCCCTGGGCTTTTCTTCTCCGGCCCCTTCCTTGGTGGGGAAACCTCCTGTTCATCCACAGCAGGGTGACCTCTGTAAGGGTGACCTTACAGTGACCTCTGCAAACAGCAGGGAATTGCTGCACGTCTGTCTCTGAGCCAAGGAGGTGGAGAGCCCCTTCTGCTCTCCCTGGCTTCCCAGAGTCTCCCTCTCACCAAGCAGGACCCTCCCTATTACACAGAAATGGAGCGCCGGTCCCTGCGCTTGGCACGTGGTATTAGAGCCCTTAGTTCTGCTTGCCTCGTCCCCACTTCCCTGTGCGCTTGGGAGACTGGAGCTGGGCATGGCGCCACCTTCCTACTGGAAAAGCCTGCTTGGGGAGCTCTGGGCTGCTTCCACCGCTGGGCCAAGAAACCAACCTTCCTGAGTCCCCAACTTGAGCCCCTCCCAGCACAAGAGAGGTGACAGCATGGAATCCAGCGCCCTGATGGTTAAGCTCTGGAGCCAGACGGCCTCCATGCATTCCTGGCTGCGTGAGCTTGGGCAAATTACTGAACCTCTGGACGCTTAAAGTTCCTTATCTTTAAAATGGGGGTAATAATCATCCTTACCCCAAGAGACTACTGACAAGATTAAAAGACTTGAAACAGTTATATATTTTTTAAACATATTTAGACCTATATGTATATAAACTCAGTACGATAACTGGTGCATAGTGTTTAAGGGAAATCATTTATTCTTACTTGATTGAGGAAATCAGAGAACGAGGGAACACTGGAAAAAACGGAAGCATATTCATTTCTTATAAGAAATGGGATCAGAAACGAGTCACTGGCTTTCCCTTTTTTGTCCCCCAACGACAGCTCGCCTCCCTTGAGGCCACTCCTCCCTCCAGGGCCGTCTGCAGAGGGGACCCCCCTCCTAGCTGTCACTTTCAGCTCACGGTGCAGGGCCCCTCTCGGGGAGGCGTGCGGGGAGGCGTGCGGGCGGGTCTCTTCCGCAGGCGGCAGGGCTCTCGCCTTCGGGAGCTGGGACCCGCGGCCCCGCACCTGGCGCGGTGGCGGCACGGGGCCGGCTGTGGCGCGGGCGAGGCGGGGAGGAGCCCCGGGACTAACCGCGGCAGCACCTATTCCCCCCTCGTGCCAACTGCCACCAGACCTGTTAAGTTTTGCTTCGGAGGCGCTTTCTCCAGCCGCCTCGCGGGCCGGCGAGAGCCGAGCGCGTGCACAAGTGCGAAAGGGCTGCGAAAAACGGGCGCGCGCGGCCCCGGCCGGTTGCAGGGGGAAGCCGGAGCCCTCGGCGACCTGACCTCAAAGCAGGCTCCCGCCCCCGAAGAAGGTGAGAGGGGGGCCGGGCCGGCCTCCGGCGGGCTGCAGGCGCCGGGGTGTAGATTAGCGGCTTCGGGGGGAGCGTCCGTTCGCCACAGGAAGGAGGGAAGAGGCCGGAGGTGCCTTCACAGCGCGGCAGCCCTGACATCTGATAAAGAGGAAGGAAGCCCTCGAAGTGGCTGAACCGAGCTGCCGGCTCCCCAAACGGACGAGGTCCTGCAGCTGTCACAGCCCTGCTTGCAGCCGCGGGGCAGAAAGGAGGGGAGCCTGCGCCCCCTGCTGGTCGTTTTAGAACGACCATCTCGGGCAAGGAAAGCCGGCAGGGCTTGGGGACGCAAGCGCGGCCACTGCTTCCTGGGCAGGAGGTGGTAACGCCCTTGGGATGGTAAGTCCCCAGGGGAATGCGGGGCTTGTCTGGGCCTGGATCCTCTACCTTCGCAAGAGACCTTCCCCCCAGAAGAAACAGAAGAATAGGTTTGCTCCAGCTGGGCTCCGCTTACCTGGCTACCCAAGTCCACCCTAATGAGAAAAGTATGAATAAAAGCACTTCTCAAGATTGCAGAGCACGATCTGCACAGTGCTACATTTCTTGGGCTCTAATTTTGCTGTCACTCACTAGCTGTGTGACCTTGAGCAAGTTTCTTAACCTCCCTGTGCCGCAGTTTCCTCATCCATAAAGTGGGAATCATAGTCTAGATCTCACAGGATTGTTAGGAAGACTGAGTTAATATATGTAAAGTGCTTAGAATAGTTCCTGACTTACCGAACATACGTCTGTTAAATTAAAATGTTTAAATTTCACTGTAGGGTGTAGGCTTGTTGCACATGCTGTAACTGATTCCTTATTCTGGGGATTTTCTTGCTGTCTTTCAATCATACTGATTTCTAGTTCAATTCCGCTGCAGTCAGAGAACATACTTTGTATGATGTCACTCCTTTGAAATTTGTCGAGGCTTGCTTTATGGGCCAGCGAATGGACTACTTTGCTAAAAGCTCCATGTGCACTTGAAAAGAATGTGCATTCTACAGTTATTGGATGTAGTGTTGCAATGTCAATTAAGTCAAATTACTTAATTTATTCCTTACTGTGTGGAGGGGGGGAGTCTGGTTTATTTCCTGCTCATTCTGTCAGTAAGAGAGCTATGTTAAAAATCTCCAGTTATGGGCTTCCCTGGTGGCGCAGTGGTTGAGAGTCTGTCTGCAGATGCAGGGAACACGGGTTCGTGCCCTGGTCCGGGAAGATCCCACATGCCGCGGAGTGGCTGGGCCCGTGAGCCATGGCCGCTGAGCCTGCGCGTCTGGAGCCTGTGCTCCGCAACGGGAGAGGCCACAACAGTGAGAAGCCCGCGTACCGCAAAAAAAAAAAAAAAAAAAAAAAAAAAAAAAAAAATCTCCAGTTATGATATTGTATTTGTCTATTACTCCTTTCAGCATCATTAACTTTTGCTGTGTGTATCCAAGGCTGTGTTATCAGATGCATATAAATTTAGGACTGTTGTATCTTCCTAATGAATAAAACTTTCATCATTATAAAAGTACATTATACATGGCTGTATTATAAAATGTCCTTTGTCTCTAGTAATACTTCTTGCCTCAAAGCCTGCATTTTATGATAAATAGTTACATCTGCTCTCTTGTGTTTACTGTGTCAATGAATTAAATCCTTTAATTTCAACCTTTCTGTGTCCTTATAAAGTTTGTTTCTTGTGAATGTCATATATTGGGCTTTGATTATTTTAAATAGTTTCATACTCCCTTTTAACTGGATTGTTTAGCCCACTTATATTGAATATAATTAATGGTGTAGGGTTTATAGCTAAACTTTTGCTCTTTTTCCAAGTTGTCCTGTCCTTTGTTCTTTTAGTCCTTTTGTCCTTTCTTTTGTTTTTAAAAATTTATTTATTTATTTATTTATTTTTGGCTGCATTGGGTCTTCGTTGCTGCGTGCGGGCTTTCTCTAGTTGCAGCGAGCAGGGGCTACTCTTCGTTTCTGTGCACGGGCTTCTCATTGCGGTGGCTTCTCTTGTTGCGGAGCACGGGCTCCAGGCACGTGGGCTTCAGTAGTTGTGGCTCGCAGACTCTAGAGCGCAGGCTCAGTAGTTGTGGCACACGGGTTTAGTTGCTCCGCAGCATGTGAGATCTTCCCAGACCAGGGTTCGCACCCATACCCCCTGCATTGGCAGGTGGATTCTTAACCACTGCACCACTAGGGAAGTCCCTGTCCTTTCTTCTGGATTCATTGTTGTTTTTGTTTTAATTCCATTTTCCCCTTGAATCTTAGATTTTTAAGTTATTCTCATAATTATCTTAATAATACCTGTTTCCCTAGAGATTACAGTATTTATCTACAATTTATTAGTTTTCTTGAATTAGTACTTTTACCGCTTGCCAAATAATGAAAGGATCATACAAGTACATACACTTAAACCTTTCTTTCACCCTTCCATATATATGTATAATATATAGCCACTGTTATGTATTCCACGTTATATATTTTTTAACAGTATATGTCTTCAAGACATTACTGCTGCTTAAGTAATCAATACTCTTTCATATTTGCCTATATGTTTACCCTTTCCATTGCTCTTCATTCTTCCTTCTGGTTCTATACTACCATCTGGGGTCATTTTCCTTTGGGCTGAAGTACTTCCTTAAGTATTTTTGTAGCACAGGTCTGCTGGTGCTTAATTCTTTCAGCTTTTGTCTGTCTGAAAATGCCTTTATTTTGCCTTCCCTTTTGAGAATATTTTCACTAAGTTGGCAGATCTTTTTCAGTGCTTTAAAGATTCTGGCTTCCAAAGTTTCTGCTGAAAAGTCAGCCATCACTCCTTCAAAGGTTACGTGATATTTCTCTCTGGCCGTCTTTAGAATTTTCTCTTTGGTTTCCAGCAGTTTGACTATGATATTCTTAGGTGTGTCTTGTTTTGTTTTGTTTTGTCATTCCATAATGAGTTTGCTGAGTTTTATGAATCTGTGGGTTGATGTTTGTCAACGGTTTTGGAAAATTCTCAGCCATTATTTCATCAAATATTGCTTCTGCCCCATTCCCTTTTATGTCTGGGACCTCAATGACATGTTTCTTATGCTCTTTTGTTTGTTTTGTGTGTGCATTCTCTTTACTCTCTGCTTGGATTTTTTTCTATTGGCCTATCTTCAAGCACTAATCCTGCCTTCTGCTGTGTGGGCTCTGCTGTTAAACCCACATGATGAATTCTTAATTTCAGATTTGAGCTTTTATTTCTTTTTTTTTCCCAAACAGCTTTACTGAGGTATAATTTACAAACTGTAGAATTCACCCATTTTAGATGAACAAAATTAAATGATTTTTAGTAAATTTATAAAGTTGAGCAGCCATTAGCACAATTTTTTTTCCTCTTTCTTCTTTAAGAATATATTTTGGATAACATTTAAATTGAACTTTAATTCAAATACAAGGGAAATCGACATCACTAACTTTGCCAATCAACCTGTGTGTACACTGATTATCCAAAAGTTTTAAGCAGGCAGAATTGCCCCTGTTGTAATTTTTTTTAATTGAGGTATAATTTATATATCATAAAGTTTACCCTTTTAAAGTATACAATTCAGTAGGTTTTAGTATATTCACAAAGTTGTGCAATCATCACTATTGGCTGATTCCAGAACATTTTCATCACTCCAAAAAGAAACCTGTACTCACTAGCAGTCACTCCCCATTCTCTCCTCCTCCAGCTCTTGGCAACCACTAATCTACTGTCTGTCGCTATAGATTTGTCTATGCTGGCCATTTCATATAAGTGGAACCATAAAATATGTAGCCTTTTGTGTCTGGCTTCACTAAGCATAATGTTTTCAAGGTTCATGTTGTAGCTTGTATCAGTAGTTTTTTAATGGCCTTGATATAGGTATGTTTATCCAGTCACTGGTTGATGGACATTTAGGTTGTTTCCATTTTTGGCTACTATGAAGAATGATGCCATGAACATCTATGTACAATGATGTAGTTTTCAACTCTCCTGGCTGTAAACCTAGGAGTAGAATTGCTGGATCATAGGGTAGCTTTATGCTTAACTTTTTGAGGAACTGCCGAACTGTTTTCCAAAGTGGCTGCACAATTTTACATTCCCCCTAGCAATGTATGAGGGCTCTAATTTCTCCACATCACTGCACTTTTGTCTGTCTTCTTAATTATAGCCATCCTAGAGGGTGTTTTTTGTGGTTTTTGATTTACACTTCCCTAATGACTAATAATGTTAAGCTTCTATGTATTTATTGGTCATCTGTATATCTTATTTGGAGACATATATATTCAAATCCTTCCTCATTTTTTAATTGGGTTTTTTTATTATTGAGTTGTAAGAATTCTTTATATGTTCTGGATACTAGACCCTTACCTACAATCCATATTTAAAACAGACCACTCACGTCCATTTGTGGTCAATTCCCTCTCCCATCCCTAGTGACTGGCAACCACTAAGCTGAAGCTGCTTTCTGTGTTTCAGGTAAGCCCTCCCTCTAATGAAATTTTGTCTCCTAAGTATTGTGTCATCGTGGGAGATTTCACTCTGCCTCTTGGAGACCCTGGGCTTAGCTTCTAGCATGGCTTGTAGAGCTCTGGAATTCAGCAAATGTCCTGTGAGAAAACCAGTCACATATTTAAGATGTCTCCGGTTTCCAGTACACCCTATCACCAAGAGCCTTATGATTTTCTTTTACCCAGTAAAGCCCTCTCCATGGGCCAAACCCAATCCTCACTTCCAGGCCCAGAATCAGGAAATGCCCCCAAAGGAAAAAATGGCCAGACCATAAGTTCACCTCAGAAAGGCTTTCTCCTCTGAAATCCAATTCATTTAGTCCTTATTGCTTCCAGTTTTCTGATGTTTAAAAATAGTATTTTCGTGTTTTAAATGAAAAACTGTTTACCAGTTTTTTCTGGTAGTTGCAGCAGGAGTGTTGTGTTTGTGTGACTTACTATATCCTACCCAGCAATTACTATAAGCTTTTAAGACTTTATATCTTGTCAGGCAAGTTTCCTTTCTTTCCCTCCCCCCTCCAGATAAATGTTGGCTATTTGGGGGCCACACTTCTTCTATATGAATGTTTTGAATCCTTTTATCTGTGTTTCCAAAAAATCCTCTTGGGATTTTGTTGGTAAAATATATTGCATTTATAAATTACTTAAGACAGAATTGAAATTCTTATACTTTTACATTCTCCATCCATGAACATGGTATACCTATCCACTGAGCAGGTTTCTATTAGGTCCTTTGATAATATTTTGTACTTTTCTCCATAAAGGAATTGCACATTTTTTGTTAGATTTGATCCTAAATATCTTAGAGATTATCTTTTAAAACACTTCTAATTTTTTAGAATAGGTAATATATTTATGGTACAAATTTCTAAAAGCTCAAAAAAGTATACACTGACGATTTCCCATCCATTTTTCTGTCACCCAGTTTTCTTCCAGAAGAAACTGTTACTAGTTTATTTTTAATGTAGTTAATATTAGTATATAGAAATTACATTGATTTTTGTTCCTAAATCTTGTATCTAGTAAGCATCTGAATTTTATTATTATTTTTTTTTTGGCTTCACTGGGTCTTCGTTGCTGTGTGCAGGCTTTCTCTAGTTGCGGCAAGCAAGGGCTACTCTTCATTGCGGTGCACGGGCTTCTCATTGCAGTGGCTTCTCTTGTTGCAGAGCATGGGCTCTAGGCACACGGGCTCCAGTAGTTGCAGCACACAGGCCCTAGAGCTCACGGGCTTCAGTTGTGGCTCGTGGGCTCTAGAGCACAGGCTCAGTAGTTGTGGCGCATGGTCTTAGCTGCTCTGCAGCATGTGGGATCTTCCCGGATCAGGGATCGAATCCATGTTCCCTGCATTGGCAGGTGGATTCTTAACCACTGTGCCACTAGGGAAGTCCCTGAATTTTATTATTTCTAATAGTAGGTTATTTAAATTTTTTTATATATGCATCATCTGCAAAGAAGTCATTTGGTCTATTCTTTTCCATTCCTTATTCTTTTTTACTGATTTTAATGCATTGGTGTAGGATGCCTCTAATAAAGCAGCTATGGAAAATAGCTGAGTAATAGCTGTGATAGAAGGCAATCCTGTTTTATTTCTGACTTTAATGAGAGGGCTTCTGTTTCATATTTATATATGAAATTTGCTGTAGGTTATTGGCAGATGTCTTTATTGGGTTAAAAAAAGTTAATCTCTGGTCCTATTTCGCTAAGAATGGGTAGCATGAAAGCTTTAATAAATTATTTTATGCACCTATTGAGAGGATCATATGGTTTTTCACCTTTAATCTACTAAATGTGCTGAATCGCCACTCATGAAAAAAAGTAGTCTCAAATAAAACACTTTTACCCCAAATTGTTATTTATTTTCATGAGGGGGTAGAAAAGAACCTTTTATGATAGTGAAAATATACTTTATATTTTAATACAATAGCTGCCAGCAATATACGGGTTCCAGAGACAGAAAAGAAAATACAAGCATTCTATAATAAGCTTTCATTTTCCTTTTCAACTAATTTAAAGAAAATACTCCAATTCCGTTCAACATTATGATTTGGGGAAGTTGAAAATTTCTTCCATGACAAAAAATATAATTTTGACAGCCCCAGCCTTAGTAATTTGTAAAGGATGGAATAAAAAAGACCATATATTATAACAATAATGAATGCTTCCCTTTCTTTGAATCAAATACTGATTATAAACAGTGTAAGAAATTGGTTAATCAATAAACTTGATGAAATGTGTATCAAAATGTTCATGAAAAAATACATTTCTATTTCTTCTCATTTTTACCATGTAGATATTTTCTAAATGGATATTTTAAATGCACAGAAATAAAAGCTATCTACATGCAACTCTGGAGAGATTCGAAACAACAGAAGTAAATATGCCTAAACTCTAAAGTCAATCAACTGAGTGTAAGAATAAATGTCAGAAACCTCTTCATTGTATACAGATTGCTCAAGGGTTTAAAGATAGTTGTATTAAAAAAAAATAATAAAGGTAGTTGTATAAACCAAAGTTACCAAGAAATAAAATCTTACATGAATTTTATCACTAAAGTCAACAATCCTAGTAAAAGAAAATAACAGAACTGTATAGAAAATCTGCATCTACATTTTTAAAAAAAGGAAGTTACATCAATTGAAATGGTAGACAGCTTTCTAAATGCTGAACACAAAAATTTCTCAGAATCCCTTGGAAATTAGTAAGATCTTCCATTCAGACTCTAATCTCCTTGTTTAAATGGAACAAAAGGGGTTTAAATGAAGGGGGAAATGATTCAGTAGTTGTAGAAATAATAACAGATGATTTATACTGTGTCAACCCATATACTACAAGAACTGACATGAAAACTTTCATGTCCCAAATCTCCCAAGACATGAAGCTATGATCTTTCCACAAATGTAAGATGGGGTAAAAAGCATATTCTAGGATCATCTTTCTTACTAGCTTTCGTCCATTTGCCAATCTCAACCTCATCTAACTTCCCTGATAGAGTAATAAGATCTGTCTTTCAACAGAAAAATAATTCTACCTTCATCAAAATTATAACAGATAGACCTTGCTTTCCTTGGACATCCAGAGAGACAGCCAAGTACAATCATGGGATAAATTTTTAAAAAGAAGAAGAAGAAGAGAATAAATATCCAAAGTGGAAAACACTTCACAACTGAGTTTCAGAATGTGTTTTTTCATCCGTTTTGAGGACTGTAGCTCTTTCCTCATTAGCCTTCTACTCTGCACCAGTTAGTCCACTGTTCACTTGAAATAGACATCCCCACTTCTCTTGAATCTTTTCCATGCTTTAAGCTATGAGGCAAGATTCAATGTCACCTGATGCCAAGTTACCACTATCATAAAAGTAAGTGAAAAGTGAAGATGGCTGTCTGTGTATTGGTGCAGAGGTGACATATTCACCCACGGAAGCTACTGCTATAGAATTTCTCAATATATAACCTGATAATGCTTCTTCCTGGAACAAGATAAATCATCAACCAACATTTTATTACAAAAAGGTGGGTACCCAAACTTTTGATCAGCAATAAGGAGTTCTAAGAAAGGTAAAGCAAAGAAATCTCCCTGAGCCAAATGGATACAATATGGAGTTTTTCTTATCTTTCTATACCAAGCTAATCACTGATAGGTTTAAAAAATGCAGAATGCTTATTAAAAAATCAAGCTGCTTCCATAAAGCCAGTGCTTACTAAATGTTAGCATATCATAGTGAAGAAAACACTGCCATTTTAAAGCAATATACTTAAAATTTCCAAAAGCAGCCTATGAGAAATAGCATTTCTTAAACAGGTTAGGTATAAAAATTACCAAAACATTATTATAGTCACAATCACAGTCTTTGGAGTAGTACATAGAAAGTCTTTTTTTTTTAATGAATAAATACATAGCAAACTTTTGTTTTGTTTTCACCAAGTTCATCCTCCCTTGTTACAACACAAATAATTCCTGGTTTAGGACTTCAATTTAAGAAACAAACAAACATGAAGACTGCTATTCCTCAATGTGGCTGTAGGAAAATTTAATTGAAGGAAGTGCAATGATTGAGATTAGGCAAAACTGCAGTCAATATGTAGTCACCATCACAACTATAATTCAGTCCAAAAGAAGTGAACCATCCTCTACCCAAAGTCTAACAGTAAATGGGGGTGGAGTGGTAATCTATGTGTTTTATCTTGTTTTCAATATAGAATGGATAATGTATTCTTTAGATTATCCACATTAAATGTGCTTTAGAAACAAAATTCTACTTGATATTTTGACAAACCCACACTACATTCCTTAGGTTAATTTTCACATTACTAATCATTGTACTGCTATAGCTAAATCAACTAAATATCAGTTTACGTAGTGTTGCTCAAATGATCTACAAACAGCAAGGCTGATGCTTACCTAAAAAAGGAGCATTTTTAAAATAAAGGAAGAAAGTAATAATGTTCCAAATGAATGGCACTGGGCAAAATACATATAACCAGTAACATATTTAGACAGAGAGTATCACGTGCCCATTGGGTTCTCTTATATGCATAAAAGGCTTGAAGAAGATCTTGCAAATATTGTTCCTCCCTCTAGACTTTTAGCTTCTACATAGTGTCAGATATTATAATTGATATGAAGGATAAATGTGTTTAGGCAAAAGTAAAAATCCACATACAAAGTAAAATAGCAAAATCTGTAGTGACTTTCTGTAGAAGGCTCTCTTCTCTGGTGGTAACATCCTTTAGTACATATCCAGGATAGACGAAACTGAAACAGAACATTTTGATACAGTAGCAATCCTTTCATATACTCTTACTAAATATTATAAAATTCCAAAAATACATAAATATTCCTTGTACCGTGCATTATGCACCAGTTTGGGCCTGATGAGGTTGTGATTACTATTTTAACAGTTAAACAGTGCACCTCAAAAGTTCTGCCATCTATACACAGTGAATGGAGACAGTGGTGAGGGCTCTAGAGAGATGGCAAACTGCCTTTAAAGTGAAAAGTTTTTATGGAGTGTCTCCAAATTAGAGAGGAAGATACGGGGTAGGGGAGGTAGGCAGGGTAAAAGAATTTTAAAATAATACTGCTTAGGAGTATATATTTAAAGATAGCTACTATACCTTGTCTATCCTTTATCCTAATCTGGAATAACTGCATGTTTGTGCAAAATAAAGTTTCTATTTTATAGGAAGAGGAGCAGTCTGTTAGGAAAAGCATGTTCTTAGTCAGGGGAAGATGTGAAGACATCTCTCTCGTAAGTGTTATTTTATTTGGTAAGTCTTTTGGCTACATCACTATATGCTATTTCAACCTCCTTATCACTGGGGCAGGTATTGGTGAACTCGTCCCTACTATATGCGTTAGTTAAGTATCTCCAGATGCCGGTCATTCCTTTTGGAATATCAAAGTTGCGATATTTTTTGGCCACCACCTGAAATACAAAGAGATCAAAAATTAACATTTATATGCCATGTCTTATAAACTAGACATATATCTGATTTCAGGGCAAATTAATTCTGTGAATCTCTGAAAACTGCTTCTACCTGAAGTCTGTTACCTTCATTCTAACTAGACTTTTAAATAAGGACTGCACGCTACACCAGAGATTCAGAAGTGTGATGGTCATTGCAAATGCCTGCCTTGGCCATCCAGAGAAACAGCCAAGTATAATCACTGGATAAATACTTTAAACACAAACACACTAGTTTAGATCTCTGTTTTTCTTGATCTTGATCTTTACTGCACAACCATCCTATATAGCATAGTGTTTCACACAATAAATGCTCAATGAATATTTTCTGCCTTGAAAAGAAAAAGCCAGGTGATCAGAGAACAAAGTTTGATGCTATACGTCAGTGTAGCAACCACTTCAAAGTTACCTGTTACATCTTTGAATTTTTATGCAGTCACAGAAAAAAAAATCCTATTTCTCATATGCCTTGATCTTAAGACAGAATTTTCCATTTAATCAACCCTAGGGTGTTTCAACTATTGCCTGAACAACATTAAGTTACACTATTTGGGGCCGTGCTAAATAGTGCGTGTCAGAAGATCAGCCAAGTTTTACACAGAGGAAGTGCTGCCTTAGTAAACAGATACTAGGTGTAATAGTGCCCCACATCCTGCAGGCCTACCTTGACAATGTGCAGTTTGGGCAGCAGGTTGCAATCAGCTAGTGTCATTTCATTGCCATCCAGAAATTTACGTGTGGAAAACTTAATGTCCTCCATACTATTCTCATCAATTTCATCAGGGAGGGGAGAATTCAGATATTCATCCAGTTTCTGCAGTGTTTTCAAGAGACCCCTCTCCAATGCTGAAAGAAAAATGGAAATACTCTAAGAAGAAAAACCACCCAAGCCCCAAGTAGAAGCATTACTCCTTCAGTCAAGAACTATTTGTCAAATGTTTCTCTGACACAGGAGAACAAAACAGACAAGGTTCCTGCTCTCATGGAGCTTATTTACTTGGGGGAGAGAGATAAAACAAACAAATTTATAGATTAAATTATAGATAAATATAAAAACAAGCATGATAATTTCAGATAGTGGTATCTATAAAAATTTGTTAATAACTAAATGCCCCATATACAAACAAATCATGGCCCAACACAGTTGATATTTAAACTGGGGGGAAAAATGGGTGAGAAAAGGCAAACCTATTATTTCAA
Organism: Mesoplodon densirostris; assembly: GCF_025265405.1. Classification (NCBI taxonomy): domain Eukaryota; kingdom Metazoa; phylum Chordata; class Mammalia; order Artiodactyla; family Ziphiidae; genus Mesoplodon; species Mesoplodon densirostris. The sequence continues at coordinate 20,358,074 of NC_082662.1, read as the reverse complement.
ATCTAGGAAAGAAAATCTTGCCGAGACAGATTCTTGCCCTCAATTTTAAGTCCTGCTCCCATAAAAATATTTGGATTTATATCCATGAACTGTGTTAAGAAACTCCAATCCAAGCACTCCAAGCAGAGAAGCCTGAAGTTTTTGCACTGCCTTAATATACATAAGAAGCCAAAAATAGCACTATCTTATAATAACATGAAAAATAGAGGTAGATTAGAAAGTTCAATTTACAATCTGAATTGGAGGCCTCATTAGCAAAATAGATCAAGATACTATATGTTATAATTCAGAGAGAAGCAGGATGCAGCCACCCTGTATATCTAGAAAGTCAAGGTTAGTGACCCTTAGCAAACAGGGGATGGGAACATCATTAGAAAGGAATATGAAATAACAAAAGACAGATCCTCCCTTATCCCTTTTTGCCTTTTATCCTCTCAACCCACCTTCACCTCCCACTCCCAGAATAGATGAGTTCACACTGATGAGTACAGTACTTGGCCATAAAAGAAAGTTAAAATCATGAGGTGACACTCCATATTAGTTATAAGTTTGAATAAAGTTGGATCCATCACAGAAAAAGGCAAAGTTTTACATGCTGTATATTAGATATTTCACCAGCAACATAAATGTCCTAACCTTATACCTCTTCTTCCAAACTGCTCCCACTGACTCATCCCTTGATCCCTTCAAAGTAGTCCAGACAATAGATGGTAGTCTTAGCTAGGTAGGGGCTGTAGGCATTACAAGGATTTTAGAAGTACTTAGGAGATAAAAACCTACCGAGCTTGGAAACCAAACTGAATATGGAAAAGGGAGGATAGAAGTATTCAACAAAATACAAATGGAGGCCCTACTACATGCCAAGCTTTGTACCAAGCATCGTTAAATTCACTACTGAATAAAACATAAAAGGTTCCTACTCTCAGTTTATATTTTGGCGAATGAAAGTAGTATAGAGAAGCTGATCAACAAAAGATTCCCAGGGTGAACGCTGGTACCATTGCTGAGACATGTATCTTCCTAGAGGAGAAGCAGATTCAGGAAATGTGGAGATGAGTTCAGTATATGCTGACTTTGAGATGTCTGTAAGACATCTGAGCAGCGATGTCCACAGACAGTTAAGTTCTAGTCTGGAACAGACTAGGCTGGGGCAATATATTTGTAAGTCCTGAAAGCACAAATGAACGCTGAAGCCATGGAAATGAAGGAGAAGCAGAGGGCCTAGGACAGAACCCTAAGGAACATCACTGATGGTGTTGTGTGAGGCAGATAATACATTTTTGTCATTATTCGGCATTTCATTATATGATTATAGAATAAATATGTATCCATTCTACTGTTAATGACATTTGTGTTGTTTACAGTTGGGGCTTATGACTAACAGTGTAACAAACATTCTTGTGCAAATCTCTTGGTGTGCATCTATTCATATTCCTATCAAAAATGGAATTGTGGATGAGATATCTCATACCTGTTAGAATGGTCATAATCAAAAAGACATGAAATAACAAGTGTTGGCGAGGATGTGGAGAAAAGGGAACCCTTAGGCACCGTTGATGGGAGTGTAAATTGGTGCAGCCACTGTGGAGAACAGTATGGAGGTTCCTCAAAAAATTAAAAACAGAACTACCATGTAATCCAGCAATATCAATTCTGGATATTTATCCAATATGGAAACAACCTAAGTGCCCACTGATAAATGAATGTATAAAGAAAATGTGGTGTATATATATATATACACACACACACATACATCACATACATATGATGGAATATTATTAAGCTACAAAAAAGAATGAAATCTTATCATTTGCAACAACACAGATGAAACTTCAGCTGCATTATGCTAAGTAAAGTCAGTCAAACAGAGAAAGACAAATACCATATGATCTCACTTATATGTAGACTCGTAAAAGACAGACAAACAAACAAGCTCATAGATATAGAGAACAGATTTGTGGTTGCCACAGGCAGCGGGTGGGCAAAATGGATGGAGTGAAAATGATGTAATGTATAGCATGGCGACTACAGTTAATAATACTGTACTGCATATTTGAAAGTTGCTAAGAGTTGTAAATCTTAAAAGTTCTCATCACAAGAAAAAAATTTTGTATCTACATGTGGTGATTGATGTTAACTAGATTTATTGTGGTCATCATTTCACATAGTATACAAATATCAAACCATGTAGTACATCTGAAACTAATATATGTCAATGATACCTCAATAAAAATTTTTTTTCAATTTTTTTAAATGGAGATGTAGGTTATAGGGTATGTGTGTGTTCAGGTTTAGTAGAAACTGTGATCAGTTTTCCAAGTTCAGCACAGCAAGCAGCAGTGTATGGATGTTCCAGTTACTTCACATCTTCAACAACATTTGGTATTGTTGGTCTCTTTAATTTTAACCATTCTTGGGTATGACAAATTCGGTTTAACATATTTTCATATTTATTGACTCTTTGGATATCCTCTTTTTGTAAAGTGCTGTTTGCTCATTTTTCTCTTGGACTGTTGTACTGACTTGCAGTCTGTTTTTTTTTTTTTTTTTTTTTTTTTGCGGTACGCGGGCCTCTCACTGTTGTGGCCTGTCCCGTTGCGCGGAGCACAGGCTCCGGACGCGCAGGCGCAGCGGCCATGGCTCACGGGCCCAGCCGCTCCGCGGCATGTGGGATCTTCCCGGATCGGGGCACGAACCCATGTCCCCTGCATCGGCAGGCGGACTCTCAACCACTGCACCACCAGGGAAGCCCTGCAGTCTTTTTATATATGCAGATGCAAATCCTTTGTGGTTATATGTATTATGCATACCTTCTCCCTTTTCACTTGCTTAATGGTGACTTTTGATGAACATAAGTTACTAAACCTAATGTAGTCCAATTTATTTTTTTTCTTTTATGATCAGTACTTTGTGTTCAGCTTAAGAAACCTTACCTACTCCCAAATTATGAAGCTATTCTCCATTATCTTCTAGAAGATATATTATTTACCATTCATATTTATATCTACAATCCACTTAGAACTGATTGTGTGTGGTGTGAGATAGGGATATTTTCTTGATTCTATATTCTGTTCCACTGTTCTATTTGCCTACCCTTCTGTTAATACCACACTGTTTTAACTACTGTACCTTTATAACAAGTCTTGATATCAGGTAGTGGAAGTTTTAAAACACATCTTTCTTCAAAATCATCTTGGCTCCTTACATTTCCCTAATAAACTGTACAATTAGCATGTTAATTTACACACACACACACGCATGTGCTGTTGGACTTTTAAATAATCTATAGATTCAACACAACCCCAACTTGCAAACTGGCATCTTTATAATTTTGAGTCTCCCAATCTATGAATATCATTTATTTCTTTTAAAATTTTTATTTTATGAAATTGAAAGAAATTTCCATTTCTTTTGCTTTCTATGTAGAGGCCTTGCCCATTTTTGTTAAATTTATTTCTAAATATTTGACATTTTTTATTGTATAAATATTTTTATCACATTTTCTATTGTTTCTTGCTAACATGCACAAATACAATTGATTTTTATAATAGCCTCATATGCAACCACCCTTCTAATTCACTTTTTTTATTCTTATGGTTTATCAGTAGATTATTTTAGATTTTCTATATGTACAATTATATTAAGAATAACGACAAACTTATTCCTTCTTTTATAAGTCTCATACCTTTCATTACTTTTTCTTGTCTATTATACTGGCCAAGACCTCCACTACAATGCTAAATAGAAGTGCTGACAGTAAGCATTCTTCTTCAGTTCTCAGTTTCAAGAGGAAATCTTTCACTACTCCCCTATTATGATGCTTGCTGTAACTTTTCTGTAGATTCTCTGTCAGATTAAGGAAATTCCTTCCTATATCTTTTTCGCAAATTTTTAAAAAATAAACATCTTAATCATAAGTATTAGATTTTATCAAGCACTTTTTCTGCATTGATTGAAATGATCACATAATTTTTCTTTTATTCTATTATTGTGATAATTCGAATAGATTTTTGAATGTCCAAACAATCTTCCATTCCTGAATTAAACTCAACTTGGTTATGTGCATTATCTTTTTTCATATTGCTGGATTTGGCATATTTTGTTTTAGACTTTTACATCTATGTTTCAGAGAGACTGGCCTGAAAGTTACTTTCTTTTGATGTTTTTGTGTGGTTTGACCTCAAAAAGCAAGTTGGAAAGTATTTCCTCTTTTCTGTTTCCTGGAAGAGTATATGCAAGACTGATGTTACATCTTTCCCAAATGCTTAGAAGAGTCCATCAGTGAAGCCATCTTTGTGAAATGGTTTTTAATTATAGATATCTTGATGATTCACATCTTGACTCCGTTCTTGCAATAATTTTCTTACATTGTACTTTCTGTAAATTGATGCAATAGTGTTTTCAAATTTATAAGCATAGGGCTTCCCTGGTGACACAGTGGTTAAGAATCCGCCTGCCAATGCAGGGGACACGGGTTTGATCCCTGGTCCGGGAAGATCCCACATGCCGCGGAGCAACTAAGCCTGTGCTCCACAACTACTGAGCCTGGGCTCTAGAGCCCGCAAGCCACAACTACTGAGCCCACGTGCCTAGAGCCCGTGGTCCACAACAAGAGAAGCCATCTCAATGAGAAGTCCACACACTGCAATGAAGAGTGACCCCTGCTCACCACAACTAAAGCAAGCCCAGGCGCAGCACCAAAGACCTAACGCAGCCAAATATAAAAATAAATTAAATAAATTAAAAAAAAACAAATTTATAAACATTGTCATAATATCCTCCAAAAATCATTTAAATGCAAGAGCTGTAGTAATCCCCTTTTATTCCTAATATTGGTTATTGCTGCCTTCTCTCACTTTTCTTAATTTTTCTTGTCAAGGATTTATCCATTTTCTTATTAGACTTTTCAAAGAACTAACTTATAGCTTTCCAAATCCTGTCACATTTGTTTTCTATTTCATAAAATTCTACTCTTTTAGTATCTCATTCCTTCTACCTTCTTGATTTGCTGATCTAACTAAACCCCTGAGGTGGATACTTTAAGGTTACCAATTTTTAGCTCTTCTTTTTGCCATTCATTCATTCATTCATTTGGCTGCACCAGGTCTTTGTTGCAGCAGGCAGGATCTTTAGTTGCGGCACACGGAATCTTTTAGCTGCGGCATGTAGGATCTAATTCCCTGACCAGGAATCGAACCCAGGCCCCCTGCATTGGGAGCACGGAGTCTTAACCACTGGTCTGCCAGGGAAGTCCCTTCTTTTTTCTAATATATGCATTTAGAGCTATAAATTTTCCTCTAAACACAGCTTTAGTGGTAGCATATAAATTTAGACATGCTATATTTTCATCATGTTATTCTTCAACCTATGGGTTATTGAGAAATGCAATGCTTAATTTTCAAACATGTAGAAATTTTCCAGCTGTACTTTTGTTACTGATATCTAGCTTTTCTTTGTGGTCAGGGAAAATATTCTATATGATTTCAATTTCCATTTTTTGGAAAATTTTTCAGATTTGCTTTATGGCTCAGCTTTACAGTCAATTTTGTGTTCCATGTGCATTTGAAAAACAAGGGTATATTCTGCAGTTGTGGGGCACAGTGAGATTAAATTTATATATCAATGAGATTAAATTTGTTCATTGTATTATTCAATTCTTCTGTATTCTCACTGAATTTTTCTTTTTGGCAGATTCTAACAGTTACTAAGGGAATAAGTTAAAATCTCCCACCGAGATTGTGGATTAGTTTATTTCTCTTTTAGCTCTGTCAATCTGGTTTATATATTTTGAGGGTAGTTATTTGGTTACACAAATTTAGAATTATTTTATTTTCCTGGTAGGTTAATCTTTTTAAATCAGTCTGAAATATGTTTCATTATCTCTTGCAATGATTCTTTCCTCAAAGTCTACTTTGTGCAATGTCAGCATAGTTTTGCCAACTTTCTTTTGGTTAGTATTTACACCATTTTACATTCAACTTTCCTGGGTCAGTCAGCCTATCTGTCTATTTATCTATTGGTGTGTATTTCAAATGTAGGAGGGAGGGAGGGAGAGAGAGAGAATTCCTTCTTGTACATAAGCAACACATTTTTAATGCAGTTAGCAAACTCTGTTTTCTACTTGGAGTATTTGAATCATTTACATTTAACATAATGACTACAAACTTTGGTTTAGAACTGCCATCATACATTTGTTTTCTATTTGCCTTCCTGTTCTGTGTTCTCTTCTTCTTTCTTGCCTTCTTTTGGATTAAGTTTTTTTTAAATTATTATTCATTTCCCCCTCCACTGTGTATCATACATTTTTTCATATAATTTTTGAATTTTATTTATTTTTTATACAGCAGGTTCTTATTAGTCATCAATTTTATACACATCAGTGTATACATGTCAATTCCAATTGCCCAGTTCATCACACCACCATCCCCACACCCCCGCAGCTTTCCCCACTTGGTGTCTATATGTTTGTTCTCTACATCTGTGTCTCAATTTCTGTCCTGCAAACCGGTTCATCTGTACCATTTTTCTAGGTTCCACATACATGCATTAATATACGTTATTTGTTTTTCTCTTTCTGACTTACTTCACTGTATGACAGTCTCTAGATCCATCCACGTCTCAACAAATGACCTAATTTCGTTCCTTTTTATGGTTGAATAATATTCTATTTTATATATGTACCACATCTTCTTTATCCACTCATCTGTCGATGGGCATTCAGGTTGCTTCCATGACCTGGCTATTGTAAATAGTGCTGCAATGAACATTGGGGTGCATGTGTCTTTTTGAATTGTGGTTTTCTCTGGGTATATGCCCAGTAGTGGGATTGTTGGATCATAGTATCACACATTCCTTTGCTAGACTTTGTTTCCTTGACTTACTAAAGCTTAATTATAACTTTTACCACTTCCAGGATAATGCAAGGACCTTAGAACACTCTAACTGTATTTAATTTCCCTCCTGTCTCATACGCTACTATTGTTTTGTGTATTAATTTGACTTTTTTTTTTTTTTGGACTGCGTTGCGTCTTCATTGCTGTGCACAGACTTTCTCTAGTTGCGGCGAGCGGGGGCTACTCTTTGTTGCAGTGCACAGGCTTCTCATTGTGGTGGTTTCTCTTGTTGGGGAGCACGGACTCTAGGCATGCGGGCTTCAGCAGTTGCAGCACATGGGCCCTACATGGGCTCAGTACTTGCAGCTTGCGGGCCCTAGAGTGCAGGCTCAGTAGTTGTGGCACATGGGCTTAGTTGCTCTGAGCCATGTGATATCTTCCCAGACCAGGGATTGAACCCATGTCCCCTGCACTGACAGGTAGATTCTTAACCACTGCACCACCAGGGAAGTCCCTTGACATATATATATATATATATATATATATATATTTTTTTTTTTTTTCTTTTTGCGGTATGTGGGCCTCTCACTGCTGTGGCCTCTCCCACTGCAGGCCGGATGCGCAGGCCCAGCGGCCATGGCTCACGGGCCCAGCCGCTCCGCGGCATATGGGGTCCTCCCAGACCGGGGCACGAACCCGTATCCCCTACATCGGCAGGCGGACTCCCAACCACTTGCGCCACCAGGGAGGCCCTGACATATATTTTAAATCCCAGAAGACACTACTGTTCTATACAGACAGTATTCGTTTATATTTTATAATATATTTATACTATTCTCTGCTTTCCCTTCCCTCCTGCATCTCTGGGTGTTCATCTGAAATCATTTTCCTTCTGCCTGAAAAACTACTTTTAGTATTTTGTTTAGTGTGAGTCTGCTGAGATGAATGTTCACTTTTTGTTTATTTGAAAATGTCTATTTTGCTTTTACCATTTAAAATTCATAAATAAAAAACTAATATATTAATCATTACATTCTTATAGTAATATTCAGTTGAAAAACTTGGTGAACATATGTTAAGAGAACTGATTCTCAGAGCAGCCATGGGACATAGGATGGGTAGATATTATCCTATCTTATAGATACTGAAATAAAGAAGAGACTTTGCCTTTTCTCAAAATCAAAGAAAGGAGGTCTGACATCTTGGAATTTTACTTGTTATGACTACCTGAAATTATAAATTGAACTGTGAATTTTAGAGGCTCACAGAAGAGGCAGTAAGAAAAAGCTGACTGGTCAGCAAGTATATGGATCCAGCACTGTAAATATAAATGTCACATCTTGAGGCAAAAATAAAATATTTGGATGTGTTTGCTTTCACTTTTGGAGGGTATTTCACAGCTTACAGAATTCTAATTCGTTTTCTTTTAACTCTTGAAGATCTCATAACACTGTCTTCTGGATTCACTGTTTCTGTTAAGAATCAGTGCTCAGTCTTATTGCTTTTACCTTGAAGAACTTTCTTTCTCTCTGCCACTTTTAAGATTCCATCTCTGGTATTCAGCAATTTGACTATGATGTATACAGGTATAGTTTTATTTGTCCTGCTTGGGTTTTGTAATGCTGACTCCATGGCTTGTTATCTCTCATCAGTTTGGAAAATTCTTGGCAATTATCTAGCTATAGCTTCAACTCCATTTTCTCCTCTTATTCTGGGATTCCAGTTATACACATGTCAAACTTTTTTTATTGTGCCCCACATGTCTTACACTCTTTTCTGTGGATTGTTTTTTTGTTGGTTTTGTCTTTTTAACTCTCTGTGCTTCCATCAGCTATTTCCTTCTGCCCTATCTTCATGTTCACTAATACTTTCTCATCATTGTCTACTCTGTTAAAAATTCATCTATTGAGTTCATAATTTCAGATAATATATTTCTAAATTCTAGAACTTCCATTTGATTCTTTTTTATAATGTCCAGTTCTTTGCTGCAATTTTCACCTTGTTCTTTTACTTTTGAATATATATGTTATTTTAAAGTATCTGATAACTGAATACCGTGTAGTTTTTAAATGGTTTCATAAAATGTATTAGTTGTATTCAGTCCTTGATATGGGTACTTTCTATTACTATTAGATTTTTAAAGCTGGTAAATTTTTAAACTCAGGGCTGGTTTATATTAAAATGATAATCTACTAAGTCATGAACTTCTTTCTTCATATTCTTGTTAAAATTAATGCATCATTCTTGCTCCCCAACCGTACTATATGTTCTTTGAAGGTAAAGTCTGTGTCTTGTGCTTCTTCTTCTGCATATCCCCTTAAATTCATGGCACTTTACCTCAGCATATGGTGGACACTTGGTCAATGTCTGGACCAGACTGAGAAAGGCCAATAGTTAAGTATAAGAGTTTTGAGTTTCATAAATGTATGAAGTTCAAGAGGCAAGTAGGTGAAAATGTAGAATAGACACTTTTAAAGTCAAATGATTGAAGATATTTATACTTGAATTTTATATCTTCATGGGAAGCTGAGAATAAGGTAGGTACTACATATTGCTATAGAGCACGTAGCCATTTAAAAAATGTAAAAAAGAACTGGTAATATTTTTTACCTAGGTAAATATCAAACAAATTGGAATGTGTTATGTCAAGTTATAGACAACAAGATTAAGATCAAAGAACTACCTGTTTTATTAAAAGAAAGTCGCTCTAGCCATAGCCAGGATCAAGCTAGTTTATTTCTTAGAGAAAATAGTTAAGAAACAGGCCAATAGAACCCAGTAAAATAAAGTTGAGGAGTTAGGGGAGCTTAACTGCAACTGGGGAAGTGACAGGGAATCAAGCCATTTAAAGATAAAAGATCAAAAATACAAAGGCAATAAATATAGCCTTTTATTAATTACATACAAGCTGTTAATAATGCACACAGTCAGCTGAAATGTAAAGTTTATAAATTAACAAGAAAATGCAATGTGAGAAACAGCTATGTTAGTAAGGAGTCCAGGTCATGATGGAAAATTTTCACGGTTGCACTTAAAAAGAAAAAAAGGAGACAGTAGAATCTCAGGACTGTAAAAGAACAAACTTTTAAAGATTCAATATGCTTCCTGTCAAAAGCAGTGAATACAAAATAAATACATATTAGATATAAGGACTTGTTCTTTGATCAGATTACAAGGAACAGGATCATGACCTATGAGGAAGACAATACTGAATTCAAACACTGAAATAATGTCTCAAACGGTACTTGAGTGGTATAACAAGTGCAAGCAAGTTTATGATCTCTGATCTACTCTAAATTAATCCTTTTCCTGAATTAACTCTCAAAAGTATCCAATAGAGAAATAAAATATCCTAAATTTCCAAGGTTTATAACATACAATGCTTATGATCCTAGCTGTAAGGCATGGACTACAATTCAGAAGCTAGCAGAACATTACAATTACTGCTCTATAATTTTGGACGTAGCAAAGTACCTGCAATGAAGTTGAACTGCTGTACTCGACCAGAGTGTTAGTGATTTTTCATAGTTAAGAATGTCAGAGTAAAGGGTATATTAATGAAAACAAAGAATGCTGAATTAGCTTGATACAATTTTTATGTATCAAACTAAGGAATGGACAACAAAACAAAGAAAAACGAGGTAACAATAAAGTTTTAAAGACAAACCATCACAAAGGAATGTGAAATTGGTTAAGATAAAGAAAATGTCAAGATTAACCACTAGAAGGCAGTAGCAGTCCATCAAAAAGTAGCTCCTTTTTTTTTTTTTTTTAGCTCGTCTTTTGTAATTAAAAAGTAGCACTATTATTCTCTAATACCGCTACTATAGTAATGCCGTACCTCTAAGGAGGTATTTCAAAAGTTCTCGAAAAAATTACTAAGTACCACAGAGGCCATACAATCAGTTTTTAAATTAACTGTGAATATCAAAATATTAACACATACTCTCTCTCTCATACATAGACACACAATCACACCAGGGTCAGAAGTGTGGGGAAACGAATACTTTCACATTAGTGGGAATAAAAACTATTATAGTCTTTGGAGAACAAAACCTTTTGACCTATTTGAAATCTAGCACAAGGACATTTCACTGGCAGCACAGTTTGTCATAATAAAAAACTTGAGGCAATCTAAATGTCTATCAGTAAGGAAATAGTTAACTAAAAATCCATATTATGGAATATTAAGCAGCATTTCTAAAAAATGAGGTAGAGCTACATTTTGATATGAAAGTATTTCTACCATATAGTACATGATAAAGATAACTGAAGAATGTATATATATATATATATATATATATATACACACACACACATAAATACACATTTAAGTACAATGTGTGCATAGAAAAAAAGAAGGATACATACTAACTGCTGGGGAAGAGTTTATATGATGTGACTAAGAAGGGGCACTGAAATTTTATTAATTTCTGAACTATTTTAACTTCTTCAATATGTATGCGTTATTCTACTACTTGTATAATTTGAATGAGTAAAAGCGCAAGGCAAAAAGCATTAAATGTAACAAGACAGTTACTGTTGTAGAAAAACAATATAATCTACAGTGAAGAAAAAAATTATGAACACTTACATGGACAAAACTATATTTTAAAGCTACTGCTAGTTTTAATAAAAGGGTAATCTTACACAAGCAATTTTTAAATGCCAGGTAACACATCAGTGGAAAACAGGGAGAGGTAATAAGTATTTAAACATGATTAAATACCCAACGCAGCTTCATTGCTACAATGATGAACAACCATCCTCTGATTCCACACACTTTTCCGGAGAGAGACAGAAAGAGAGAGATGGATGGAGAGAGGGAGGCAAGTAGAGAGGGAGAATAAATCTTGAATAAAAAGGAACTAATCAGAATCTAAAGATTCCTTGCCTCCATTTAAAAATGGGAATTGGGACATTATGAAATATGCCTCGGAGGCGATAATGGCAGATTTCATCGCTGCTAAATTCACCGATCTCTTAAGAATATTATAAACATCAACAGACTAATAAATTACCTATTAGTTACATTTGGGAGCTTAATAAGTTATATAAATGAATGAAATCACGGAACTGAAAAAAACTTAAGAGATCTGGGACAGGTCATAACGAACCCATCCCATAAAAGGAATTACCCATTAATTTCTCTTGTAATGCTTCAAAAAAAACCACAAACTGTTACTCCCAATCACCTCAGACATGTTACCGAAAGAATTATATGTTTTATCTATCTATCTATCTATTTATCTATATCTATCTATCTATCTATGTTTCCTTTTATTTTATTCTTTAAATCATATTTGCTTACTTTGTACCCCAATATAAGCATTGGCCCTTCTCTTTCACTTTCACGAGCCCAATTGCTATAGCATCTAGGCATCTAATCCCTTAGATAGAATTAGCTCTTAAAAGGTCTTAAAATTGTCCAAACACATTGGATTTTGTAAAACATTTAATAGGTTTTTAAAACTAATCAAAGGCTTGCCTACTCTGATTTACCATGTAAAATGACAAATCCATCTTCATGTAAGTTGTTTATTGTTTGGGGGAATTAGGAGGTGGATGACTAAGGCTTATTTAAGGCATTTAATTGCACTAAACAGACAGATAAGAGACCTGCAACAAATATACATAAGGGAGACCCGTTAAGCTCCAAAGTGATTTGGAATACTGTTTTCTAAAGTCTCATGGCAGTGACAGGCCACTGTGGGGGGAAGTTGCTTGGTAACTGGAATTCTTATTTACCAATAGGTAATTTAATGTAAAAAGCCTTCTAAGTTCTGTACCGTGTAATCCATTATGTTGTTTGTTCTTATTGGTTACAGCATTCTAAGGACAGTAAGTGTAGGTGGCTGCTTAAGACAGTAACAAATTGATAGGGAAAAAATAGAATACAAAGTTATACTTAAATGAGTCACTTTCTCCCCTATTCTCTACCGCCATACCATCCCTCAAAGCAATTGGTTTTGCTGGGTTTTTTTAAGCAAACACATTTTATTTCCCTCTCCTCCCCACAAGTGTCAAAATAAATTCAACCACCCTCTAGTTTCCAAAAGCCACACAGAGAAATAAAAACATTATGACTTTAACTAAGAGAGTTCAAAGAACTATGCAGCAAGAGCATCTGGGTGTAAAAAGAACAGTCACCTGCAGGAAGGAGGGTAGGACAGAAAAGACACGGTCTGTGGATAGGAGGGGCTCCAGTATAACTGTTTACCGAGTATATAAAATTCTCAGACAGAAACAGTAGTCAGGAAGAAAAGCCAATTACTAAGGAAAATTGCTCCCAAACTAAGGCAGCTACTGAAACACATTTAATAAGCCAGGCCTGAGCACTAAGGTTTTCCCTTTTTTCCCTTTGCTATAGAAAAAATAAAAGCCTGAATGGCTTGGAAATCTACCCACTGATTTTTAAAAGATGTTTATTCTTGCTTAACCAGCACTGATATTTTTCCCCCTTTGGTATTCTGGCTCATTTGCTGCCATAAACTCTACCCAAAGAAACCCACCCAAGCTACCAAAGAGTCTAAAATTATGATGGATTATAGTGTCTTTAGGACTTGGCTCTTTGGTTATTATTGTTACTTTTAATTAAACACTAATGCTCTCTCTATATAGTTTTCCCCGGAAAGAACAATGCTTAACACCCTAAAGAGAAGAAAAGGGGAAATGACTGAATGGTGTCATTAAGACAAGGTTCATTAAATGGGACCTCTTTCTAAGAGGCTTCCCTTTACTATATGTAAGTTTGGTAAATGAAATAATAAGATAGTGTCTTTTAATAAATAAAAGAAGGAAGTTGCATCTGTACTACCTAAACAATTCTCACCATGAAAATATGACTTGAAACTAAAATCTTAATTTTAGGATATGGGGAAACTTGGAAGGCTGGTGAGTCCAAATCTCTCTTAGAGCAACTCCAAAAACTGCTCTTAAGGGTAATTAGCATAAAAATCCACCCAGGCTGACTTCAGGTTGCTGGCACGGATAATAAACAAAGATTTGGAAACACTTTAAATTGCACTGTATCCACCTATTCCAACCTCCTCAAACACCCAGGCCACTGCTCCTGAGGCCGTAGTTTTCTGTATAGCTCCCTTCGTGGTAACTTCTCAGAAGAATATGAGAACAAATTTATTCAATAAACATTTTATCACACATCTACTTTATGCCAGGCACGGTCCCACTAGCAAGAAACAGAGAAAAAAGCAATTTAAGGACTTACCCTGGTTTATCCTCAAATCTCTGATTAACTCTGAAAGCCAGTTTTTGACACTTATGGGAATGTCTGGCCTCCAAAGTAATCATTTATAATCACTGTCATAATAGGGATTTTTGGTCTTTGTTCCTGTTTTTGTTTTGTTTTGGGGTATTTTTGCGGGGAGGGGGGAATGGTTCTACAGTCCTAATTCAATCATTTGGGGTTTTTTTACCTTCATTAGCCTCTGGCCTTGAATTCTTGATATATGCAGAGAATTTGGCAAAGATGTCCATTCCAGCGGTATTTGATTCTGGGTGTTTTGGTGAAAGCTTTAAGTACCTAAATGAAAAATGTAATAACGGATTATAGATCCTCCAAAGATACATTAGCATAAATTCTCTCAATCAAACCATTGTGCTAGCAGTTACTAGACATCTTTTAACAGTTATTACTCTAAGAAATGGCATCATCTGTTTTCCATGATATTTTTAAGATGTGTTTTTTCCTTAGGAAACAAAGTTCTACACAGTGTTTTTGTTCACATATTAATATTCTTGGCAACCAAAGCTCATCCACACTCCACCTCCATTTTATAAATTAGAATGCTGGGGAAACAGTCTACTTGTTCAGAGACTTGTGCCAAGCCCATGGGCGTCTTAGAACCCTAGAGCAGAGCTGTCCAAGAGAACGTTCTGTGATGATGGAAATATTATATATTTGAATTGTCCAAGATGGTAGCCATTAGTGACTTGTGGTTATCTGAATACGAATTTAAATTAATCATAATAAAGTTAAAATTCATTTCCTCAGTTACACTAGCCACATTTCAACTGTAGAGCTTTCTCAAATAGGAATGCCAAACAGACAGATCTTTGGTATGCCACACAATGAGCCAGCCATGTATAGCAGTACCACAGAACCCTGACAGTAGGAAGAGTCTAAGCTGCCCAAGCTTAGATTAAGGACAAAAACAGCAGGAGGCCGATCATTCACTTTCCTACACTCAGGATTTTCCAAAACCTCCCATATATTAAATATTGTAAGGGTGACAATGAGCAACAGAAAAATAAGACATCAGGAATTTTGCTAACAAGTGCTCTGTTGTGTTGTTACAAAGTCTTTCTACTTTGAGAAAAGACATTCATGACACAACAGCTTTTTTTAAAAAACACACACAAATGTGTATTTCATATACTTAAATTTTCAAACACACATACCCAATGTTTATTTCTTCCTCAAATTGGAAAATACATGTGAAAAAGCCCAATTCTTTACTTCTCCCTTCAGCAGAGCTTGTATCAGCTCCAGGGAGTCAGGACTAGAGAAGTTCAGACTCTTGAGCACCATTTTAGGGAAGACTGATCAGCTTCAAAGCCCTGCAAAATGGGCTGGGGGCCAGTAAGACTACGGAAAAAATCTTACATTGAACTAGTTTAGATTTATTTATATATTTTAAGATGCTGTCTTACTACTTTTCTTTAAATTAAAAATGAAAGTGAGGTATTTTTAGAAAAAAAATTGTTCAGTTGTAAGCTGTAGTTTCAGGTTAGTTTTTATATTTGTATCTTTTACGTTTACCATTTTAAATTCAAGAAAAGATATATCTTCTAAATTAGACATAGTACTATATTGGTAAGGAAAATATAAAATATCTATTGAATACCAACATACTCAAGTTATTTTTCTGTTTAATATCTATTTTTAAGCTTAAAGAGTTCTTCATAATTAGAAATGAAATTAATTACATAACGAGCTTTTCAGTGAATGATTATAGTAAATAAATTTCACCTGTGTGTGTATGTATGTGTATATTATATATATATGTGTACGTGTGTGTATATATATAATATGTATTTTTTTTCCTGCTAACTATAGAAAACTTTACCTTCTCTCTCTTTTTATTTTCCCTGCCTGAACTGAAACAGTTAATTCCAGCTTCAACATTCCTGGATTTCCCTTGACTATGAAAACAACCAGCCTCTAATTTAAATGTTTCCACTGCTTATAATACAGTACCTTCACTGACTCATTCCAAACAAAAAATAGTGCAAGGAACAAGATATATTGAAGTGCCTCTTCAATATATCGATGACTTCCTCTAGCCAAGTTTCCAAATTTACTCTTCTTTTCCCCAACCAATATTTAGCAGTACCAACTTTTTCTAATGAAGTAAACTTCATAATTCTCATAATAACTTATAGAAAGGTAGGCTTGAATTACAGATTATTTATATATTCATTATTCATGCATATATTCATTTATTCTAATTATTAAGTATCTACTATGTGTCAGGAATTGTACTAAGTACTGGGGTTGTAATGATCAACACATAGAAGCATGCTTACTAGAGATCTGTTTTAATGAACAGGTAAAAATTAAAGACTTGCAATCAGCATATCCTTTATTCATATGGAAACAGATGCTGTTACAGTTCTTAAGAAAAACAGTGTTCTCTAAAGCAGGTTAAACATGCCCTATTCTCCTCCTCCAAGACAATTAAATTTGTACTATTAATTTAATGCATACAATACTATAGTTACAAGAGACCACTCACCTCAATCTCTCATTTTGCCTAAAAGGAAATTATATTCCAGAAAGCTTACATACTTGGCCCCAAAATCACTGGACTAGTTAAAAGTGTTGTCAAACTGAAACTCACATCTCCTGTCCCCAGGTCCAGTGTTGTTTTGTTTTTGTTTTATTAAAGATCAAATTCTAAAAGATAAATCAAATGCTAAACTGGTAGGTCCAAAATCAGCTATCAGGGGCTTCCCTGGTGGCGCAGTGGTTGAGAGTCCGCCTGCCGATGCAGGGGACACGGGTTCGTGCCCTGGTCCAGGAAGATACCACATGCCGTGGAGCGGCTGGGCCCGTGAGCCATGGCCGCTGAGCCTGCGCGTCCAGAGCCTGTGTTCCGCAATGGGAGAGGCCACAACGGAGAGAGGCCCGTGTAACGCAAAAAAAAAATCAGCTGTCAACTTTTTTGCATTCCCCCCAAACACTGGATTTTAATAATTTATTATTAGTAGTTTTAGCAAACTGCTTGATAAAGTAATACTTTTCAATTATTATGAGCATTCACTTAAATATTTAACAAAAGGAAGGCAAATAATTAATAAAAGTCTACACGTCAACAACAGAATAGACATGCGCATCCAGGGTATTTAGACTTTCAGATCAGTCCTTTATCACATCCTGTATTACATCACTGACTATTATTAATGGAAGACCAGCTAAGAATACTTCCATCCTTTAAGAAAGATCTCAAACATTTTCTCCTTTCTTGTGTTAATGTAAGAATAAAGTGTGGTTATACAGTCTATTAAATTATCCCTGTAAACTCAAGTTTCGTTATATTTCTCTTTAAAAAAAAAAAAAAGGCGGGCTTCCCTGGTGGTGCAGTGGCTAAGAGTCCGCCTGCCGATGCAGGGGACACGGGTTCGTGCCCTGGTCCGGGAAGATCCCACATGCTGCGGAGCGGCTGGGCCCATGAGCCATGGCCGCTGAGCCTGCGCATCCGGAGCCCGTGCTCCGCAACAGGAGAGGCCACAACAGTGAGAGGCCTGCGTACCGCAAAAAAAAAAAAGGCTTAACAACAATTTATAGAACTCTTCTCCAAAATTATCTAGCTTCCTCTATCCTTCTATCCTTCTATCAGTAAGTTAGCCAAGTATACAAGCCTGCTTCAGTTAAAAACCCAAATTTCAAAGTTTTTTTGAAAGCTTTTTTTGGGCAAAGTAGTCCCTTCTTTCAAGCAAGGGGAACTGAAAAAAATATGCCCAGAAGAGAAGAAAGATAGTTTCTTCTTTAAAACCTATAGTTACCTAGACCAGTTACCTAGACCTTGATTTTATCTTTTCATTAGTCTCTAAATTCTAAACAACTCTAGAATAGACAGTTGCCTGTATTTGTATTTGTCATGATTAAATCAGAAATGCTCACATAAAAACCCCTCTGTTCTCAGTATCATCAAATGCCAAAAACATGTTATTAGAAATGCTAGATTCTAGTCCACCAGCTTGTACAACTCTTCTGCCTTTTGTCCTCATCCTATCTGGAAACAAGAAGGCTTACAATCAGTGTGAGTAGGGTCAGCTAAGGACCTGAAGACCTCCTTATCCTACAGAGAAAAGGCAGACAGCCCCTGGCTGCCCTAGAACAGAAGAAAGGAAGAAGAATGTATGGGGTGGTCCCAGAAACACTTCCTCTTCTCAACCTCTAGAAGCAATTCTGCATGACAGAGAATATGCTGTTTGATCCGCATTTCACATTATGTGTTACAGAGCCCACTAAGGGCAAGGTACTCCCAATCCAAACATGCTGTTCCAATGCATATAAATAAAAACTCACCAGAAGTCAAACCTCACCTACTTTTTAAAAAGGATTCATTAAATTAAGTTTGAAAACCACCTTCAGTCCCACTTGGTCATCACAGTAAAACAAACTACCTTTGCTTTCTATCTTACCCTTCCTCTAAACTTGAGCTAGCCTTCAATTTTGTACTCACTAAAGCACAATTCCAATTAAAGACTCACATTTTACCTTTTATAAAAGTCAAACATAGTTTTTTGTTTTTACTTGGCTTTGAAAGTAAGTATGCCAGCTCTGCTACCATGAACTGTGAAATCTTGGACAAATTATTTGGATTACTCATCTTCAATTTTTTCATAAAGTCTCCGGGAGGATTAATTGAGATAATCCACAAAATAATCCACAATGCACAGTGCATGGCACATAATTAGCACTTGAATGTTAGTTAATAATAGCAGAGGCAGGGCTTCCCTGGTGGCGCAGTGGTTGAGAGTCCGCCTGCCAATGCCGGGGACATGGGTTCGTGCCCCGGTCTGGGAAGATCCCACATGCCGCGGAGCAGCTGGGCCCGTGAGCCATGGCCGCTGAGCCTGCGCGTTCGGAGTCTGTGCTCCGCAACAGGAGAGGCCACAACAGCGAGAGGCCCCGTATCGCAAAAAAACAAATAAATAAATAATAGCAGAGGCATTAGTAACATCAAAAATACTCCCTTCTATATAAAGTAAAATTTTAAACTTTATTTAGAAACTCTCTTCAGAATATAAACTTCAACATAAAAACAAGGAAAATTAACCATAGAGAGAATTTAGTGGATTATGAACCCTTTATAACAGAAAGATCTCCAAGTTTTAAATTATTTAAACCAAAAGAAAAGATCATTTCTGGTTAGAGTATCTCTATGAATATGCCCAAATGAAATGAAGCTAAATTTTCTATATATGAAAAGCAAAATGAGGGAATCCCCTGGCGGTCCAGTGGTTAGGACTCTGTGCTCTCAATGTCAACGGCCCGGGTTCAGTCCCTGGCTGGGAAACTAAGATCCCACAAGCCACATGGCGCAGCCAAAAAAAAAAGAAAACAAAAAAAAGCAACGTGAAAATGTTTATTTTCAAGGTCCAATTCAAAAAGCTATGGTGTCTTACAGAGTACTAGATGCCAAAAAAATTGAATATTTTGATATTAGTTCTACTATTTCTGTTCATATTTATTCCCTCTGAGAAAAATAAGAAAGAATAATGAAAATTATTTTTGTTGCTGTTATTGCTGCTATTGTTGAAGAGAAGGCTAGAAGAGAATATGAGAAAACGCCAATTTTACTGAAATGGTATATAATGTTATCAGCATACTGATTTCAAAAATGTAAATATCCTTGGAAGGATTTACACAACAAACATTTTAGACAATGCTTTAAAACAACATACAGCTTCCTTCACAGAGAATGAATGTCATTCAAACTGTTTCTCTATTTATAACTTAATGTTGATACAATGATCTACAGTTATGAGAGGAAGATCACTTCCATTAGTGCCTGAGGATAAGATGGCAAATATGGAGCTTTCCTCAGAGCTGACAGACTTTAAGAATAAAAGGGTAAAATATACATACATACATAAAGAGAGTAAAAGAGATCCAGTAGGTTCTATGATGCAAAAAAATATCTGAAAAGTTATTTCTACTAAGTTGAATGCATGTGCATAATAGTTCCTTACTTATGTGTATACAGCTTCAATTTATATTTTTACAAGGATCTCAGTTTCAATTTATCAGTATTCTAACTATATACATGGCCTGGAGGAAAAGACAAATATAGTTTTATTAATGTTGGTCTAGAGAAACTTTACTAGGGATGGAAGGAAGGTTAGGACTCCTGGACAGTAGAGATAAAAAGTTTTGAGGCTTACATATGGCTGAGTCACTTCACTGTACAGCAGAAACTAGCACAACATTGTGAAGCAACTACACCCAAAAAAATAAAAATTAAAAAAAAAAGAAGTTTGAGGGTCTTAGAAAGACAGGAAGGAAGGCAGAGAATAAGCTTTAGAATACACGATTAAGAAAATGAATTTTAAGCTTAGTATAAGATTGCTAAACAGAGGGCAATTCTGTTCACAATTGAAGATGGGCTAGTTGTAGACAGAGGCGTCATTATTCATATGTCTCCTGGCAGCCTTCCTGCCTACCATCCCCAACCCTGCATGCTATGCTCCAGCCACAGCTTTAGGTCCCCCAAAGAAACACTATTTATTCAAAATTATTTTTCTGCTTGGAACGTCTGTCATCCCTTCATTCACCTGCTAAAGGCCACATTTTTTTTTTCAATTAAAGCTCAGTTCAAGCGTTATCTCTTTCTGTAAAGCCTTTTCTGATTCTACTTACTCTCCCACAGCACCACTATCTCTTCATACATATTTGACTGCACTTCTTGAGAGCAGGAACTATCTTATTAACTATTATATCCATAGGGCTTTGTTGCCCAGTAACCGTTTGCAGGATAAACTAATGAATGAAGGAATGAATACTGATTAACTATTATTTTAGAACTCTCTGACCCATTAATCCCAATTCAGGGAAATTTATCTGTATATATGGAGGGTGAAAGACAACTAACAAGGAAAGGTTTGGGCCAGAAGAAACATTCCAGTTTTCAGGATAATGAAACTGGAAAAGCCTAAAAGAAACCAATGATGCTTTGAACCTATGCCAAGATTACATTATGATGAATAGTTGCAATTTAGGTAACTGTCATTACAGTACATCTATTCCTCAACTACACCTCACAATATAGTAAATAGTTGAGTACTTTAAAATCATTAACCATGTGGGCTAATATGCAAGACTGGGGGATCCAGAATATCTCAAAGAAATAAATAAATAAAAATGGAATCCCAGGGACACAATCTAAAAAGTTAATTCCCTTGGGTGGTAGCTTCAGAAAGTTACCTTTAAAATGGCCTGATAGGAAACCTCCCAGCAACCTGTACCACACTCCTGCTTAGATATTCTGGCTGGGTTCAAGTTGAACCTGTCTTTCCCCATCTTTTCTTCTCCCTAAACTTCTCTCTCATTTTGGGACCTCAAATAACCAGTCATTCCTGACCTATCTCATGTGTCCCAAACCTACTTTCACCAGGTACTCTATAGCTTAATCAGATTCCTACCTTTCTTAGTGTGGCTTACTGGCCTAGCTGGCAGCCAATTCTGACATTTGTGTAGCATTATAATGTATGAAGAGAAGTGTTAGTCATTCCAACTTAATGCTGTGACAATTTAACTCAAGTACAATCAGGAGAAATGTCTCTAACGGCCAGATAAGACAAACTTTAAAGAGATGGCAATATTTCCATGCATATTTTCTTCAATACTCACTTTGGGGGGCATAAGACTTCTTCAAGAAATTCTTCAATCTTATTTACATCCGTTTTGACCTCATTGTTGAAAGTTATAAATGGTGGGTGGGTCCCCGGAGCCAAGTTCTGCAGGTCTGCAGGCTTCCTGTTAGGCAAAATAGTGGTCAAAATCAGGTCATTTTTTACTCTAACTGAGAAGCAACAATACTTTACATTCTCAGAGTGATTCTAAATTTTAAAATATATAAAAATGAATAAGAAATAGTATTTTTTCCACTAAGTATAACAGCCACAGTAGTACTCTAGTAAGAAGCAAACATCCACAAAGCACATAATTTAGGATAAAAAAATTTTAAGTCTTTGATTTTAACCAAAGACAAAGTTCTTCATTCTCATTCCAAATGTAACTGAGGTACTTATTAGAAATGGAGGTAGAATTAGGGGAAGAAGACTTGGGAAAGTCAGTCTCTAGTCTCAACTCTGGCACCAACTCACTGTGTAAAGACGGGCAAGCTATAGCTTCTCTACTTCTCTAGGCCTTCCTTTTCTTTTTTTTTTTAATAAGGAAGAAGAGCAGCTGATTCCTACAGTCCTTTTCATAAGATTTCAAATTCAAATGCTACTTCTCCATTTTCCTATAAGTCCAGACTTAACAATGAAAAAGATTATGAGATTTGACTATCTAATATCAAAATTACTTCAATATATAAAAAATAGCACAAAGGTAAAAAGCAACATAGAATGGAAAAAAATAGTATAGTAAATAAGAAGGATTTTGTCCAAATTCATCAAAAATTCAAGTAGGCATGGGTGAAAATAAATTGATAAGCAACAGATAAGTGAACGCATGGAAAAATGTCCAAGAACCCAATCATCAAAGAAATTCAAAATTAAATAATGAAGACATTTTTCTCCTATGAATTAGGAGAAACTGAAAATACACAGAACACTGATAAAAATGGTGAAACTGGTATGCTACCCTATTAAAAAGCAAAATGGCTCACCTAAGCCTACCAATGAATCCTAGAGTCAATACCATGACAGATATGGTGTGCATCCTAATGATAAAATATGAGGCATACATCACCACCTATGAAATATTCTTACCAAATAAGCCAAACCTGACTCTAAAATTAAGTCTCCTTGGGCAGCTGTCTCTAAAATTGTGATCTAGGGGACCCTTTCATCAGATGGTCCATGAGGTCAAAACCATTCGCATAATACTGACATCATTTACCCTTTTCACTCTCATTCTCTCATGTCTGTATAATGGAGTTTTCCATAGGCTACTTGGTGTGTGTCATCACAAGGTAATATATACAGAAGCAGACATGAGAATCTGTCTTCTGTTAAGGCAGACATTAGATAGGTACAAAAATA
This sequence comes from Mesoplodon densirostris, assembly GCF_025265405.1. Lineage (NCBI taxonomy): Eukaryota > Metazoa > Chordata > Mammalia > Artiodactyla > Ziphiidae > Mesoplodon > Mesoplodon densirostris. The sequence goes on along the minus strand of NC_082662.1, from coordinate 20,334,999 downwards.
TAAAACAATGCCACTCTTCTCACTAATTTTGTTTTGGAAAATACAGATATTTTTAATTCTTAAAAAATTTTGTGATAACAATGAGTTCATGATTGTTTTACTTAAATGAATTAGTAAATATTTTAAATTTCTCAGTTTTAATTTCTAATATGGTAAAATCAATAATAACTGAAAGCTCTTTGAGGTCCTCAATAATTTAAGAGTATAAAGGGGTCCTGGGACCAAAAAGTTCATTTACAGGAAACACAAGGAGTTACAGAACAAAGTTAAATGATACCACAAGGAAGCAATCAGCCAAATCCAGAATTTGGGGCAATCTACAGTTCAACTACTTAGATTTCTACCAGTCAATGGCATGGGGACAAAAAGCCACAAATGGGAGTTTGAAGGGATTGTTGTGGATTAAGAAAAATTTAAGAGACATAACAACCAAATATGAGTAGAATTTGTTTGAATCCTAATTTGAACAAACCAGCCAAAGATAAGATATTCTGGAGACAACTGGGGAAACTGGATTGTATACTGGGAACTAGATGTTATAATGGCATTGTGGTTAGTTAAGGACCTGTCATTATTGTTTGGAGATGTACACTGAAATGAGTAGAGGTGAAATGACAGGATTCCTGGGATGTGCTTTAAAATATTTCAGGGGGAAAAAAAAGAGAAAAGAAGCAAAAGGGGACAAAGCAACTGGGAGCAAAATCTTAACCGAATTGAAGATATGGGGAAGTTTATTCTTTCTGTGTATATGTCTGAATACTTTCATAATTAAAAAGATGAACTTAAAAAACTTAAATTAAAAAAAATATTATAATATATTGCTTCAAAGAACTTTTCCCCCTACTATAGACCTTCCTTCCTTCCATCCTTACCACAAATGCATGGAATTTGAATAAATAAAGGATATCTTTAAGTGTATCATGAAGGTGAAATACTTTGTCATTAAAAAGAATTTTTAAAATAGAGTGTACCCTAAAATCTATATTCAGCCCAGCTTTTCAATTATGGTCTTATTCATATCAATTCTCTCTCTTTCTCCCTTTCTTTCCCTCCCATTGCCCTGCACACACACCCTTGTCTCTCTCTCAATTTAGGTTTGGAAAGTGCCTCATCTATTACTACGTTACAATCAAATATATAAAGACTTATTAATTATCCAATTAGTCCAAATGTTCTAACTCAGAGCCTCCCTCTACTCAAGTTCTAGAGCCTATCTCCTTCCCAAGCCAAAGAAAAATAAGACTATCAACTGCTACAAAAACCTAAGCTCCGAAAGGGAACTTTTTAAAGTCAAAATCTGATTTGTTTTTCAACTCTTGATTCTTTTACTGAGCATTCCTTGGTTGGACAAGGTAAAGTTGAGCACAAAATGATTGGAATACATGAAACTTGAGTAAGTCTTCCAGATGCACATTTATTTAAATAGTGAGGTATGCCTATAAGGTTTCAGTAACTTTTATAAGTACTCAGCTCCAAGTCAGAACTAATCCTGTTCTGTTTTTCATTTCACTGTTTTTCTCTCCCCACCTCTGGCCATACATACTATGTGGCTTGCAGGATCTTAGTTCCCTGACCAGGGACTGAACCTGGGCCCTCGGCAAGGAAAGTGCGCAGTTCTAACCACTGGACTGCCAGGGAATTCCGCATTTCACTGGTTTCTTTTTGTTATTCCTTCTTACTCATCATCTTAACCACCTGTTCTTTGATTACTAAAGGGTCCAGCATGTCCAAGACCACAGTCATCTCTAATCTTCAAGTCACCCACTCATGTTCTCACTCAGACTCACATTTGTTCCCGCTTATAATTTACTTCCTACTCAACTCAGGAAGACCTGATACATAATCAAGAGTCTAGAAATCCTAACAGTTTAGGGTTTATATATTTATTTTCAAATCCTAACACTTTAAAGTTTAAAAAGGTAGCACAAACGTAAGCAAGAACAACAGTATCTCAACACAGCAAGTAGGGCTAATAAAACTCTATAAAGTACACAAGAGAAAGAGAATACACACATTTCCCATCAATGCCAGTGACGGATAAGAATGTTCTTTAATCTCATCATACACAAACTGTGATCACCTGGAAGACACTTTTCTCATTCCAAAGTTATAAAACATATCCACCAACATTTTTATGACTAACAAACAGTCCATTAATGCCTAAATATAAGGTAATAATGTTCTCATGAACAGGGTGGATTTAGGTAAGGGAGAAGAAAGAAATCAATGCTTTAAAATAACCCATAAGGGAGGGCAGCAAAATAAATAGCAGCTATTACTTCTATAATAAATTATGACAGCTTTCAAGATCTCAAAACAAAAATATTTATTAGAGGAGGGATAAAGTTAGCATGGTAGAGAAGAAAGAAGCAAAGACCGAATAAAAAAAGGACCTGGTTAAAGTCCCAAATTGAACAGTTCTGCCATTCACCAGCTATGTGACTATGTAAATCACAACCTCTTTGGGTCTAGATTTCCTCATTTGTACTATGGATATAAGACTGGCTCTGCCTGTAAAGATCAAATCAAATAATGGGTGTGACAGTGAACTAAACTTTATACAAGTGATGAAATTGGCAGTTTTAAACTCTATTTGAGTCTGATGGTTCAAAACTGGCTATCTAGCATTAACTGGTAATAAGAAATCTGATTAATATAGAGGTGTGTACGTAAAGTGAAACCAGGCATATGTTTACCAATTTTCCTTAATATTAATGACTAGCGAATAGTCCTTCTTGTTTCTGCTAAAAGGCTATAAAGATTTTTTTTTAAGATGATAAAACTATTTTCAGGATTAACGGTTGAGATAAAGCACGATCATGTTAGGTCCTTACTCCAAGTGAAAGTAAATTTGAGAAGAAACTTTAATGCCCCTAACAGATCAGTACACGTCAAATAAATGGACAAGTTGTACGCATTGAAGTGACTCACTTAGAAGTTGTTATCAAGTCAGCAACCAGATAGAATCTAAGATTCTTCAACTTCAAGTCCTCACTGGCACTCTAAGGTCTCAGGTGTTTCAACTGACCCACAAAGGCTCATTTTTACAGATGCTTCGCAGAAACTTAACATTTCAAGAACTGCAGTGTGAGAAAAATAAAACTGAATAAGCAATGGCTAAAATTTTAAGGGCATCTTTGGTTTTTTTCATAAAAGGTCTTCAATAAATATTCAAGAATTCATTCAAATTCATTCAAATGTTTCTGTTAAGTGATATCTAGGAAAAGCAAAATGCATAGAATTCATGCCTTGAGATGAGACCGTGAATATTCTCCAATATTTTGGCGGCTTTTTATTTTCACCATTACTTACCAGAGTAAGTTTGTTTCTAGATGAAGAAAAGGAAATATATAAAGAGAAAAAACTAGGGGGGACCTTCAAGATGGCAGAGGAGTGAGATGTAGAGATCACCTTCCTCCCCACAAATACATCAAAAATTCTTCTACAAGTGGAACAACTCCTAAAGAACACCTACTGAACGCTGGCAGAAGACCTCAGACTCTCCAAAAGGCAAGAAAATACCCACATACCTGGGTAGGGCAAAAAAAAAAGAAAAAACAGAGACAAAAGACTAGGGATGGGACCTGCACCTCTGGGACGGAGCTGTGAAGGAGGAAAACTCTCCACACACTAGGAAGCCCCTTCACTGGTGGAAACAAGGGGTAAGCGGGGGGGTGGGGGGGAGCTTTGAAGCCACGGAGGAGAGCACAGCAACAGGGGTGCAGAGGGCAAAGTGGAGAAATTCCTGCACAGAGGATCGGTGCCAACCAGCTCTCACCAGCCTGAGAGGCTTGTCTGCTCACCCGCCGGGGCGGGCGGGGGCTGGGAGCTAAGGCTCGGGCTTCGGAGGTTGGATCCCAGGAAGAGGACTGGGGTTGGCTGCGTGAACACAGCCTGAAGGGGGCTAGTGTGCCACAGCTAGCCGGGAGGGAGTCTGGGAAAAAGTCTGGACCTGCCAAAGAGGCAAGAGACCATTGTTTCGGGGTGTGCAAGGGGAAGGGATTCCCTTCCCATGTGCCCACAGTAGGCAGAGCACCGCCTAAGTGAGCTCCAGAGACAGGCGCGAGCCATGGCTATCAGCTCGGACCCCAGAGACGGGCAAGAAACTCTAAGGCTGCTGCCACTGCCACCAAGAATCCTGTGTGCAAGCACAGGTCACTATCCACACCACAGCCCCCGGAGCCTGTGCAGCACACCACTGCCAAGGTACTGTGATCCAGGCACAACTTCCCTAGGAGAACACACAGTGCCTCAGGCTGTTGCAACAGCACGCAGGCCTCTGCTGCCACAGGCTCGCCCTGCATTCCAATTATGACAACCATACCCCTCCCTCTCCCTGGCATGAGTGAGCCAGAGCCGCTAATCAGCCGCTGCTTTAACTCTCTCCTGTCTGGGCAGGGAACAGATGCCTGAGGGCAACCTACATGCAGAGGCGGGGCCAAAACCAAAGCTGAACCCCAGGAGATGGGCAAACAAAAAGGAGAAAGGGAAATTTCTCCATGCAGCCTCAGGAGCTGCGGATTAAATCCCCACAGTCAACTTGAGGTACCCTGCATCTGTGGAATACCTGCATGGACAACGAATCGTCCCAAAATTGAGGCGGTGAACTTTAGGAGCAACTGTAGACTTGGGGTTTGCTGTCTGTGACTGATTTGTTTCTGATATTTATGTTTATCTTGGTTTAGTTTTTAGCACTTGTTATCATTGGTATATTTGTTTACTGGTTTGGCTGCTCTCTTCTTTTTTTTTTAATTATTATTTTTTTATGTTAATAATTTATTTTTCTTTCTTTCTTTTTTTTTTTTTTTTTTTTTTTTTTGCTGTACGCGGGCCTCTCACTGCTGTGGCCTCTCCCGTTGCGGAGCACAGGCTCCGGACACACAGGCTCCGCGGCCATGGCTCGCGGGCCCAGCCGCTCCGCGGCATGTGGGATCTTCCGGGATCGGGCACGAACCCGTGTCCCCTGCATCGGCAGGCGGACTCTCAACCATTGCGCCACCAGGGAAGCCCCTATTTTTCTTTCTTTTTTTCTCCCTTTTCTTCTGAGCTGTGTGGCTGACAGGGTCTTGGTGCTCCAGCCTGGTGTCAGGCCTGAGCCTCTGAGGTGTGAGAGCCAACTTCAGGAAACTGGACCAACAGAAACCTCCTGGCCCCATGTAATATCAATCGGCGAGAGCTCTCCCAGAGATCTCCATCTCAATGCTAAGACCCAGCTCCACCCAATGACCAGCAAGCTCCAGTGCTGGATGCCCCATGCCAAACAACTAGTAAGACAGGAATACAACCCCACCCATTAGCAGAGAGGCTGCCTAAAATCATACTAAGTTAACGGACACCTCAAAACACACCACCAGACGCAGCCCTGCCCACCAGAAAGACAAGATCTAGCCCCACCCACCAGAACACAGGCACCAGTCCCCTCCACCAGGAAGCCTACACAATCCACTGAAACAACCTCACCCACTGGGGGCAGACACCAAAAACAACGGGAACTATGAACCTGCAGCCTGCAAAAAGGAGACCCCAAACAGAGTAAATTAAACAAAATGAGAAGACAGAGAAATATGCAGCAGATGAAGGAGCAAGGTAAAAACCCACCAGACCAAACAAATGAAGAGGAAATAGGCAGTCTACCTGAAAAAGAATTCAGAGTAATGATAGTAAAGATGATCCAAAATCTTGGAAATAGAATGGAGAAAATACAAGAAATGTTTAACAAGGACCTAGAAGAACTAAAGAGCAAACAAACAATGATGAACAACACAATAAATGAAATCAAAATATCTCTAGAAGGAATCAATAGCAGAATAACTGAGGCAGAAAAACAGTAAGTGACATGGAAGATAAAATAGTGGAAATAACTACCGCAGAGCAGAATAAAGAAAAAAGAATGAAGACTTGAGGACAGTCTTGGGAGACCTCTGGGATAACGTTAAACGCACCAACATTTGAATTATAGGGGTCCCAGAAGAAGAAGAGAAAAAGAAAGGGAATGAGAAAATATGTGAAGAGATTATAGTTGAAAACTTCCCTAATATGGGAAAATAAATAGTCAATCAAGTCCAGGAAGCACAGAGAGTCCCATACAGGATAAATCCAAGGAGAACCATGCGAAGACACATATTAATCAAACTATCAAAAATTAAATACAAAGAAAAAATATTGGGCTTCCCTGGTGGCGCAGTGGTTGAGAGTCTGCCTGCCAATGCAGGGGACACGGGTTCGAGCCCGTGGTCTGGGAGGATCCCACATGCCGTGGAGCAACTGGGCCCATGAGCCACAACTACTGAGCCTGCGCATCTGGAGCCTGTGCTCCGCAATGAGAGGCCGCGATAGTGAGAGGCCCGCGCACCGCGATGAAGAGTGGCCCCCGCTCGCCGCAACTGGAGAAAGCCTTCGCACAGAAACGAAGACCCAACACAGCCAAACATAAATAAATAAATAAATAAATTTTAAAAGAAAAAATATTAAAAGCAGCAAGGGAAAAGCAACAAATAACATACAAGGGAATCCCCATAAGGTTAACACATGATCTTTCAGCAGAAACTCTATAAGCCAGAAGGGAGTGGCAGGACATATTTAAAGTGATGAAAGGGAAAAACCAACAGCCAAGATTACTCTACCCAGCAAGGATCTCATTCAGATTTGACAGAGAAATTAAAACCTTTACAGACAAGCAAAACTTAAGAGAATTCAACATCACCAAACTAGCTTTACAACAAATGCTAAAGGAACTTCTCTAGGCAGGAAACACAAGAGAAGGAAAAGACCTTCAAAAACAAACCCAAAACAATTAAGAAAATGGTAATAGGAACATACATATCAATAATTACCTTAAATGTAAATGGATTAGATGCTCCAACCAAAAGACACAGACTGGCTGAATGGATACAAAAACAAGACCTGTATATATGCTGTCTACAAGAGACCCACTTCAGACCTAGGGACACATACAGACTGAAAGTGAGGGAATGGAAAAAGATATTCCATGCAAATGGAAATCAAAAGAAAGCTGGAGTAGCAATTCTCGTATCAGACAAAATAAACTTTAAAATAAAGACTACTATAAGGGATCCATCCAAGAAGAAGATTGTAAATATTTATGCATCCAACATATACGAGCAACTCAATACATAAGGCAAATGCTAACAGCCATAAAAGGGGAAACCAACAGCAACACAATAATAGTAGGGGACTTTAACACCCCACTTTCACCAATGGACAGATCATCCCAAATGAAAATAAATAAGGAAACACAAGCTTTAAATGACACATTAGACAAGATGGACTTAACTGATATTTATAGGACATTCCATCCAAAAACAACAGAATATACTTTCTTCTCAAGTGCTCATGGAACATTCTCCAAAACAGATCATATCTTAGGTCACAAATCAAGCCTTGGTAAATTTAACAAAATTGAAATAGTATCAAGTATCTTTTCTCACCACAACGCTATGAGACTAGATATCAGTTACAGGAAAAAAACTGTAAAAAATTCAAACACATGGAGGCTAAACAATACACTACTAAATAACCAGGAGATCACTGAAGAAATCAAAGAGGAAATCAAAAAATACCTAGAAACAAATGACAATGAAAACATGACAACCCAAAACCTATGGGATTCAGCGAAAGCACTTCTAAGAGGGACGTTTATAGCAATACAATCCTACCTCGAAAAACAAAAAACATCTCAAATAAACAACCTAACCTTACACCAAAAGCAATTAGAGAAAGAAGGACAAAAAAACCCCAAAGTCAGTAGAAGGAAAGAAATCATAAAGATCAAATCAGAAATAAATGAAAAAGAAATGAAGGAAACAACATCAAAGATCAATAAAACTAAAAGATGGTTCTTTGAGAAGATAAACAAAATTGATAAACCATTAGCCAGACTCATCCAGAAAAAAAGGGAGAAGACTCAAATCAACAGAATTAGAAATGAAAAAGAAGTAACAGCTGACACTGCAGAAATGAAAAGGATCATGAGAGATTACTACAAGCAGCTATATGCCAATGAAATGGACAACCTGGAAGAAATGGACAAATTCTTAGAAAAGCACAAGCTTCTGAGACTGAACCAGGAAGAAAAAGAAAATATAAACAGACCAATCACAAGCAGTGAAATTGAAACTGTGATTATAAATCTTCCAACAAACAAAAGCCCAGGACCACATGGCTTCACAGGCAAATTCTATCAAACATTTAGAGAAGAGCTAACACCTATCCTTCTCAAACTCTTCCAAAATATACAGCAGAGGGAGGAACACTCCCAAAATCATTCTACGAGGCCACCATCACCCTGATACCAAAACCAGACAAAGAGGTCACACAAAAAGAAAACTACAGGCCAATATCGCTGATGAACATAGATGCAAAAATCCTCAACAAAATACTAGCAAACAGAATCCAACAGCACATTAAAAGGACCATAGGGCTTCCCTGGTGGCGCAGTGGTTGAGAGTCTGCCTGCCGATGCAGGGGACACGGGTTCATGCCCTGGTCCAGGAGGATCCCACATGCCGCGGAGAGGCTGGGCCCGTGAGCCATGGCTGCTGAGCCTGCGCATCTGGAGCCTCTGCTCCGCAACAGGAGAGGCCACAGCGGTGAGAGGCCCGCGTACCGCAAAAAAAAAAAAAAAAAGGATCATACACCACGATCAAGTGGGGTTTATCCTAGGAATGCAAGGACGCTTCAATATATACAAATCAATCAATGTGATACACCATATTAACAAATTGAAAGATAAAAACCATATGATAATCTCAATCGATGCAGAAAAAGCTTTCAGCAAAATTCAACACCCATTTATGATAAAAACTCTCCAGAAAGTAGGCATAGAGGGAAGCTACCTCAACATAATATAGGCCATATATGACAAACCCACAGCCAACATCGTTCTCAATGGTGAAAAACTGAAACCATTTCCGCTAAGATTAGGAGCAAGACAAGGTTGCCTACCTTCACCACTATTATTCAACACAGTTTTGGAAGTTTTAGTCACAGCAGTCAGAAAAGAAAAAGAAATAAAAGGAAACCAATCAGAAAAGAAGAATTAAAACTGTCACTGTTTGCAGATGACATGATACTATACATAGAGGATCCTAAAGATGCTACCAGAACACTACTAGAGCTAATCAATGAATCTGGTAAAGTAGCAGGATACAAAATTAATGCACAGAAATCTCTTGCATTCCTATACACTAATGACAAAAAATCTGAAAGAGAAATTAAGGAAACATTCCCATTTACCATTGCAACAAAAAGAATAAAATACCTAGGGATAAACCTACCTAAGGAGACAAAAGACCTGTATGCAGAAAACTATAAGACACTGATGAAAGAAATTAAAGATGATACAAATAGATGGAGAGATATACCATGTTCTTGGATTGGAAGAATCAACATTGTGAAAATGACTATACTACGAAAAGCAATCTACAGATTCAATGCAATCCCTATCAAACTACCAATGGCATTTTTCACAGAACTAGAACAAAAAATTTCACAATTTGTATGGAAACACAAAAGACCCTGAATAGCCAAAGCAATCTTGGAAAGAAAAACAGAGCTGGAGGCATCAGGCTCCCTGACTTCAGACTATACTACAAAGCTACAGTAATCAAGACAATATGGTGCTGACACAAAAACAGAAATACAGATCAATGGAACGGGATAGAAAGCCCAGAGATAAACCCACACACATATGGTCACTTTACCTTTGATAAAGGAGGCAAGACTATACAATGGAGAAAAGACAGCCTCTTCAATAAGTGGTGCTGGGAAAACTGGACAGCTACATGTGAAAGAATGAAATCAGAACACTCCCTAACACCATACACAAAAATAAACTCAAAATGGATTAAAGACCTAAATATAAGGCCAGACACTATCAAACTCTTAGAGGAAAACATAGGCAGAACACTCTATGACATAAATCACAGCAAAATCCTTTTTGACCCACCTCCTAGAGAAATGGAAATAAAAACAAAAATAAACAAATGGGACCCAATGAAACTTCAAAGCTTTTGCACAGCAAAGGAAACTATAAACAAGACAAAAATAGGAGAAAATATTTGCAAATGAAGCAACTGACAAAGGATTAATCTCCAAAATACATAAGCAGCTCATGCAGCTCAATTTCAAAAAAACAAACAACCCAATCCAAAAATGGGCAGAAGATCTAAACAGACATTTCTCTGTTGAAGATATACAGATTGCCAACAAACACATGAAAGGATATTCAACATCACTAATCATTAGAGAAATGCAAATGAAAACTACAGTGAGGTATCACCTCACACTGGTCAGAATGGCCATCATCAAAAAATCTACAAACAATAAATGCTGGAGAAAGTGTGGAGGAAAGAGAACCCTCTTGCACTGTTGGTGGGAATGTAAATTGACACAGCCCCTATGGAGAACAGTATGGAGGTTCCTTAAAAAACTACAAATAGAACTACCATATGACACAGCAATCCCACTACTGGGCATATACCCTGAGAAAACCATAATTCAAAAAGAGTCATGTACCAAAATGTTCATTGCAGCACTATTTACAATAGACAAGACATGGAAGCAACCTAAGTGTCCATCAAGAGATGAATGGATAAAGAAGATGTGGCACATATATACAATGGAATATTACTCAGCCATAAAAAGAAACAAAATTGAGCTATTTGTAGTGAGGTGGATGGACTTAGAGTCTGTCATACAGAGTGAAGTAAGTCAGAAAGAAAAAAACAAATACTGTATTCTTACGCATATATATGGAATCTAAAAAAAAAAAGGTTCTGATGAACCTAGGGGCAGGGCAGGACAGGAATAAAGACACAGATGTAGAGAATGGACTTGAGGACATGGGGAGGGGGAAGGGTAAGCTGGGATGAAGTGAGAGAGTAGCATTGACATATATACACTACCAAATGTAAAATAGATAGCTAGTGGGAAGCAGCCGCATAGTACAGGGAGATCAGCTCAGTGCTTTGTGACCACCTAGAGGGGTGGGCTAGGGAGGGTGGGAGGGAGACGCAAGAGGAAGGGGATATGGGGATATATGTATACATACAGCTGATTCACTTTGTTATACAGCAGAAACTAACACACCATTGTAAAGCAACTATATACTCTAATGAAGATGTTTAAGAAATTTTTTTAATTTAAAAAAAATTTAAAAACTGGATGGTGAATACTCATTAAAAAAAAAGAAAAAAGAAAAATAAGAAACAGAAAGAAAGGGAAAGATAGGAATGAAAAGGAGACACCTTATATGAGCTAATACTTTAAGCAACTTAAGTGGCTTAATTGCAATTAAAATTTAATTCAGCACAAACAATTGGAGGCCCTCGGGCTGGTGGCTGGGTTCCAGCTGCTTGGTATAAAATGAGTACAGCACAGCCACAGGACACTGGAGCTGCTCCTTCAAAATGACCTACTGTAACTAGTTGACTCACTAAATGTAGAGAAAAAAATACGAAGTATGTAGACTTACACGTTAATTTAGTTCCTTTTTAAAACTTTAAAGATGTTGATTTTCAAGGCATAGAATTATTTCATACAAATCAAGAGAATGCTGGACACCAGATGGCAAATAAGCAAAAAAAGGTAACAACACAAATCTTTTGTTTCAGATCACTTTACTCCTATTAATTATCCTTCACTAGATTTGCTATATTCTGACTAACAATAAAGTCACTAACTGAATGACTGAATTGTGAACATCAAACCACACACACCAAGATCCCAGTTACTAAGTATTTTGTCTGTGTGTCCCGTTCAACCAGTTAAAGGATTTTATTTATTGTGATTAAGTGTGGTATACTGCTGATCTCTGTCTACTTTATTTATTTATTTTATTTTTTTTTTTTTTTCGGTACGCGGGCCTCTCACGGTTGTGGCCTCTCCCGTTGCGGAGCACAGGCTCCGGACGCGCAGGCTCAGCGGCCATGGCTCACGGGCCCAGCCGCTCCGCGGCATGTGGGATCTTCCCGGACCGGGGCACGAAGCCGTGTCCCCTGCATTGGCAGGTGGACTCTCAACCACTGCGCCACCAGGGAAGCCCTCTGTCTACTTTAATGTCAACTTGTGGAGCAATCATTTTAGAACAAAATAGCACCCATGAAAAGGTATCAAATTCAGCTTTTATAATGCTCAACAGATTTTATTTATAGTTTATAAGCAGAGTTTATACTGACAACAGGTTTCGAAAACCTTTCACTAACAATCCATTTTTCTATTTCAGCTCTTAGTGGCCTCAACAGGATTCTTCATCTTTGAAATTATCTTGAAAAAGAACATAAAGACATGTGGCAGTGGCAGTGGCAGTGGCAGTGAAATTCTGTCTGTCTCTGTCTCTACCTCTCTCTGTCTCTATCTCTCTCTGTCTCTCACACACACACAGGGTATGTATACATGTGATTCAAAATGCATTCATGAGACCCATACCTTGAATTGTAGGACCATTCTAACAAGGGCTTCACGTAGCCCAAGTCAACTTTACAAAGTGGAAGAACAGAGTCTGTACTTTCCTGACTGACCAGCAGCAGGAAATGAATGATTTCTCTAAAAGGCTGGCCTGTTCCACTCCACTTAGTCTCTCTGTATGTGTTATTCATGCTGCTGTGTACTGAAGATGTACCTGGAACTCAAACTGATCTCTCAACTTGCTGAAGACTATTTTCAGAAGGGTAGAACCACAGAGACATGATAATGAAAGCAAATTACCTGAAGAATCTATTTGGAAATCAGATTTTGTTCTGAGTTTATAACTCCTTTTAAGATATACAGAACTATCAGTTTTGTGGTTCTGCTGTAACATTTTAAACTATAACAAAATTGTTAAAGTTTAAACTATCATAATAATAATCCAAAACCTTATGCTATGATCATGGCAATTTACTTGTGGGTCTGACTCATACAATGTTACAAATGGTATGCTGACTTCTGAAGCAGAAGGAACTGGTGACACCACAAAGGATGAGACAGTTAGCTTCAATGTTTAAGGTGGGAATGGGAAAAATGAAAACAAATATTTCTCAGATTTTTAAAGTGGTCTTCTCCAATTTATCTATTTTCTCAGAGAATATCATGGAGAAGGAATATTATTCACTGGTAATATAGCAGATATCACTGCTTTTACAATAAAAAGCTAATTTCTTAAAGTTATCATTTCCACTCTCATTTCCCAAAACAAGAAGAGTTTACCCTAACAACTATATGGCCACACTCAGCTATATCCAAGTCAATGTCTCAGTGTGTATATGTATGTGTGTCTGTCTCTCTCTCTTATTACTGTTCTCACGCTTTCTTCTTTCTCTTCCCCCAGCCTACCTCTCAGGCTTATCTGTGCTCTAATGATGCTGATCTCTGATTTAAGAACTTGGGAGCATAATGAAGATAATGGAAGTCTTCAAATAAAGATCTTGATCACTGCCATGAACCTGTCAGCCACAAAGGCCCTGTAACACCAGTGTGATAAAAATAATAAACTCTATTCAATAGGTCTGAAAATGGTCTGGTAACAGTAGTAAAAAGTACCCTGAACAGTGTTTAGCATGTAATAGACAATGAAGAAATGTTAGTTTACTTTTCCCTTCTTTCTTACTGAGATTAAAAATGAGGTAACTGACCTCCAAGAAGATGAGACAGCTTGCCCAGCGAAATCAGAGACAGGGCTCTCTCCACACAGACCCAGGTCTCTACCCCTAACACTTTCTGCTATGCCATGGTTGCTCCCCTTTTGATGACACGTGATAACATCCTGAAATGTGTCCCATATTTTAGTATTTTCACTTATATTTACCTGAAGCTTTTGTTCAAATGGCAGTTGATATAAACCTAAATTCCTAAAGCCTGGGAACTTTTTTTTTTAATCTGAAAGTTCTGTAATACGACTGCAGAATAAACAAAAAATTAGGTTTAGAAACTACTCCCACAAAAGTATGAAGGCAGCACTGGCAGGAAGCAATGGAAGGTTGTTCCAAGCCTCACAGGGGCATATGAATACCACCAGCATAGTCACTAACACCGACTGAGCTTCAAAGAGAACGTGTTACACAGTGCCAGAACTAGAAACTGGCTTGTTCTTACGGATGAAATGTCATTTAACAATATTTTTTCAGAGCAGAGAGTGGGCTTCTAAAAAGCTCTCAGTAGAGTTCTATTGCTCTCCGCCAGTTTGTTCTGGGATCAGTACATTTCACCAAGAAATTAGGCAATTATCAGGAAAAGCAGGAAAATAAGCACTACAGGCACCGAATCTTTCTCCCCCACAGCTTTCTAAAAACAATCATATTTAAAGTTTTAAAGTTAAGAATATATTATGAAAGGTACTTTTTACTACAGCATGTTTTAGTCCTCTGTGACAACTTTATTTTATTTATACTGGGGTTTTTTTTTTTTTTGAGCCAACGTTCACTCTCTTGGGGTACCTTCTCTTTGAAATCTTACTTAAGACTATATATAAGCATGTAAACTCATAGAAAAGGTCTGGAAGGATGATAAAGACCAAACCTAAATGCAATTATCTCTGTGAAGGGGAACCTGATGACCAAGGTTAGGGATGAAGGGGACTCATTATCATGTACTACTTGTACACTTTTAATTGACCTTAAGAAGGATTTTTTTATATGTACTGTAGACCTGAGACTTTTAAAGAAAGCTAAAGTATATAGGCTCCAGTATTAAGTGCTCTCTGTAGATTTTACACAAAGCTCTAGGAAATAAACACACGTCTTCTTTGAGTAGCAAATTTTCTAATTAGGAGGCCCTGAATCTTTCATCCTACTTCCCATGTGTCACTTTTTACATGTAGGGTACATTACTCCTAAACATATACAAATCCCCAAATATCAATCAACTTCCAAGAATAATGTCATCAAAACTTTGTAAATGAAAAGTGAAACAGATGACTTAGAAACAGCCGTTATGAGTTCACTTCCTTTTCAGAACCAGATTCCCATCGTTTATGGTTCTATTACTGGTGTGCACCACAATCAAGCACTGTATTGAGCTGTTCAAAGAAGGCTTTTTCAAAGCATGTTAGTCAACTCACTTGCTCCGAGCCAAAAATGGAATAGGAGAAATCCATGTATTTTAAGACACACTAAGGGTGTGTGCTTGGCGGCATGGTCTATTTTTAGGAGTTATATTGGGAAACTCCCTTTGTGAACGCATGTAGGAAAAAAACAGTAATAGAAGGGTAACTATATAAATTATTTCCTTCTTACAATAGCTCTGTCCAATATGAGCTAGGTATGTCTTCAAATGAGCCTGTAGTTCTTACAATTCCCAAAGGCTTATTTCTACATTCATATATATAACCAAAGGGGTTCCTGGGAGACTTTATGGCTTATTTTCAATAAATAGATTTTAAGTCTGCAAAATCTCAATTAAGTGAAGTAAAAAATAAATTTTAGGGCTTCCCTGGTGGCGCAGTGGTTGAGAGTCCGCCTGCCGATGCAGGGGACACAGGTTCGTGCCCCGGTCCGGGAGGACCCCACATGACGCGGAGCGGCTGGGCCCGTGGGCCATGGCCACAGAGCCTGTGCGTCCGGAGCCTGTGCTCCGCAACGGGAGAGGCCCATGTACCACAAAAAATAAAAATTAAAAAATTAAAAAAATAAAAATAAATTTTAAGGAACTGACAGGGGTCCCAGAGAATGCTAACCTAGAACAGGGAATGGGATTATAGCTGTCAGGTAATTCTCACATTGTGATGCCCAAAAGGAGAATGTTCATGAATTCTGCTACCCATCCAGTGATAGCCTGTCATCATTTTTTCTTGGACACTGCTCATGTCTAATATGCTTAAAAAATAAGTAGCAAAGCATTTTCTGCTTTGTGGCATTTGTGTCAAGAGGAATACATTTCCACTGCCAAATCCCAGATTTTCTATTGGTAAAAATGTTCTCAACTCTTGGTTTAAATCTTTTTTTTTTTTTTAAGTATGAATGTTCTTC
The DNA here is from genome assembly GCF_025265405.1 of Mesoplodon densirostris. Taxonomy (NCBI): domain Eukaryota; kingdom Metazoa; phylum Chordata; class Mammalia; order Artiodactyla; family Ziphiidae; genus Mesoplodon; species Mesoplodon densirostris. The sequence goes on along the minus strand of NC_082662.1, from coordinate 20,319,037 downwards.
GCCTCAGACCTGTTTGCTAAGGGAGAGTAGAAGTTGCTGAGTAAAAAAAGCTTACTGCTATCAGGGCTCTTCCCAGCCCTCTCCACTTTGGTCTGTAGAGAGAAAGTCAGAAACAACCCTCCACCTAGCAAGAACAATCACAGGGGCATAGGTAACTGCTCTTATTCTATAACTGTATTTAACCAAATATGGTTAAAATCATATTATAGAAAACTCCTATTATGCTTTGAAAAGTAGATGAAATGAAAAAGACCACAGCAGTAATCAGCCTCCAAAAATCCCACTCTTGGTTTTTAAAGATCCAGATTATATAGGCTATGTGTCTACGAGCACATTTGAGAAGTCGCCTGCTTAGAAAGTTCTGCATAGTTACATGTTTATCTGTAAAGTCAAAGATTTCACTGCTTCTACACTAAAACAGCTCCTGGCGCTGCTCTTGATATTATAAGGTAAACATACAATAAGTTCCTAAAAAGACAGAGAGGCCACAAGCAATATACTTACATTGTGAATTATCCATAATACTTATACAAGTTAAATGTGCCCATAAATCAGCTGAACTTTAATACATTTCTTTATAGAACATATGCAAGCAAAGTGAGGGATGAGGAGTGGATCAAACTGAAAACAGCAAGTTGATCCCCAACTACAACCAAATCTTACCTTTTCAGGTCAACAGTTGTGACACTAAACACAACTCCTTTGAGCCAAAGAATCATGAAGAGCCTCTGGGAAAAGGGGCAGTTTCCTATGCTTTCACCATCACTGCCAGCCTGGGAAACAGAAATAAACATTAAAAAACAAGGCCAAAGTGATGATACACAAAACAATAGACCTTTTCCTGAATTTTAGTCAAGGGTACTAGGAGACAGGAAAAGTTGCATTGTGGAAGGAAAAAATTCAGGTATTTCATTTACCTCTTTCTTTTTTTTTTGTTTTGGCCATACTGCGCAGCTTACAGGATCTTAGTTCCCTGACCAGGGATTGAACCCAGGCCTTCGGGAGTGAAAGCGCAGAGTCCTAACCACTGGACCACCAGGGAATTCCTGCCTCTTTTTCTTAAAAATGGCCAGTCTAATATAGCGCTGTCCAAGAGAGCTGTCTGCAATGGTAGAAATTATCTGAATTACCACTGTCCAATACAGTAGTTATTTGTGATATATGGCTAATGAGTACTTAAAATGAGTACTTAAAAAACTAGCCATACTTAAAATGTGGCTAGTTCAAATGAACTGAATTTTATTTACTTTTAATTAATTTATATTTAAACAGCCACACGCGGCTAATGGCTACCTTATTGGACAGCACAGGTCCAGTCAATCCCTAGGGGGTACATATATCCTTACGTCAGGGCAGACTATCATAAGTTTTATGAAACGTAAGTCATTTCTTGTTCTATGAAACAGTATTCTTTACAGGGCAACATAAAAAGGGAAACGTGTGCCTCTCTCCAAAGGGCAAAATAACTGCCAACCTCCCCCACATTAAACAAAATTATTCATGGGACTTCCCTGGTGGTCCAATGGTTAAGACTCCACACTCCCAAGGCAGGGGGCCCGGCTTCTATCCCTGGTCAGGGAACTAGATCCCGTACGCTGCACTAAGAGCCCACATGCCGCAACTAAAAGATCCCGCATGTCGCAACTAAGACACAGCACAGCCAAACAAATAAATAATTTTTAAAAAATTATTCATTATAAAAATCCCATACCCTGTTTACACATTCCTTCAGGGAACAAGAAAATAACAAAAGATATCTATAATATAATAAGTTATTTGTAATCCTACTTAATAAATGAAGCAGCTGACTTCCCTGAGCTCTACGATAACACAATTTTCCTAAAAATTAGAGCAGGACAAATCTAGAATTCCATCAAGTATGCCCCCCAAGTTTAAAAAGGAGGGAGGGGGGAGCAGGAAATGAAAGAGCGAGCAAGCAGGCTGGAAGAGAACATTCTGACACTCACTAGCAGCCAACACAGCCCTCTTCACCATAAAGTCTATGAATAGAGCCAGTGACTTTCAACAAGTCACTCAAAGATGCTGGTAGAAGTACTGTTTATTATCCTAAAGTAAGTCTCAAAAACTTCAGAAGCCATTTCAGTAAAATGCTACATTAGTAAAGTCATTAATTCCTAAACTAGTGGGGAAATGGAGGGGAGTTAAAAAAAAATAAAAGCAGTTACCTGATTAAATATAATACAGGGGACTCCCCTGGTGGCACAGAGGTTGGGAATCCGCCTGCCAATGCAGGGGACACAGGTTCGAGCCCTGGTCCGGGAAGATCCCATATGCCACAGAGCAACTAAGCCACAACTACTGAGCCCACGTGCCACAACTACTGAAGCCCACATGCCCTAGAGCCCGTGCTCCACAACAAGAGAAGCCACTGAAATGAGAAGGCTGCACACTGCAACGAAGAGTAACCCCTGCTCGCCACAACTAGAGAAAGCCCATGTGCAGCAACAAAGACCCAACGCAGTCAAAAATAAATAAATTAAATAAATAAATAAATAAATAAATAAAAAGTATAGCGTGTGCACTCTTCAGGATAAATCTGGAAAACGCCTTTGTATTAACTGCTCTCCTAAAACTCATGACAATTCAAATAAGAAGTATTGCCATGAGTAAGTTTTTCCAAAGTCATAACAGCACTAGAAAATTGGCAGCTACTAGCCAGATGATGTTTTCACAAAGTAGAGTGAAACTGTGGAAAAACTCAGATGTCCAGTAGTCATAAATCAAAAACTCCCTCCTTTAATCCAAGTTGTACTAATAGAATTCCATTTCAACAAAGTTAAAGGATTAAAATTACCCTCTTCAGTATGAATTACAATAAATACAACCTATTGGTACAACTGACTGAGGCGGTGATGAGGATATTATGGTATAATGGAAAGCATACTACACTGGGAATCAGGGTATCTTATTCTGCATCCAGTTTTTATTAATGTTAAAAATGAACACATAGCATCTAAAAAAAGTATGCTTTTTTTTTTTACTGTTTCTAACAGTAACATATACACTCATTTCAAATTTTTTTTATTAAATGAAATTCTTTAAATTCTATACTGCTTTAAAATTTTCAAAAATTTCACACACATGATTTCATATAATCCCAAAATAACCCTTTTTTACTCCTACCCCTCTATTGCCCCTATCCCCCCCACACTAGTAACCACTAGTTCGTGCTCTATGTCTGTGAGTCTGCTTCTTCTGTTTTATTCACTAGTTTGTTGCATTTTTTAGATTCCACATATAAGGGATATCATACAGTATTTGTCTTTCTCTGTCTGACTTATTTCACTTAGCATAATGCCCTCCAAGTTCATCCATGTTGCTGCAAATGGCAAAATTTCATTCTTTTTTATGGCTCAGTAGTATTCCATTGTATACATACACCACATCTTCTTTATCTATTCATCTGTTGATGGACACTTAGGTTATTTCCATACCATCACAATTGTAAATAATGCTGCTATGAACATTGAAGTGCATGTATCTTTTTGAATTAGTGTTTTTGTTTTTTTCAGATATACATCCAGGAGTGGGACTCCTGGGTCATATAGCAGTCCAATTTTTAGTTTTTGGGGAAACCTCCATACTGCTTTCCACAGTGACTGCACCAATTTACATTCCCACCAATAGTGTCCAAGGGTTCCCTTATCTCCACATCCTTGCCAACATCTGCAATTTGCGTTCTTTTTGATGATCGCCATTCTGACAGGTGTAAGGTGATATCTCATTGTGGTTTTCATTTGCATTTCCCTGATTATTAGTGATGTTGAGCATCTTTTCATGTGCCTGTTGGCCATCTGCATTTCCTCTTTGGAAAAATGTCTGTTCAGTTCTTCAGCCCATTTTTTAATCTGGTTGTTTGCTTTTTTAATGTTGAGTTGTATGAGCTGTTTATATATTTTGGATATTAATGGATATTAACCCCTTATTGGTCATATCATTTGCAAATGTCTTCTTCCATTCAATAGGTTGTGTTTTCATTTTGTCATTGGTTTCCTTCACTGTGCAAAAGCTTTTAAGTTTCATTAGGTCCCATTTGTTTATTTTTGCTTTTGTTTCCTTTGCTTTAGTAGACGGATCCAAACAAATATTGCTGCAATTTATATCAAAGAGTGTTCTATGTGACTTTTAAGTTAATCTATATCAAAGGAAGCCATTTTATAAATTTAGACAGCTAATTTAGATAGAATCCATGCTAAAGGTAAAACTTCAAAACCTCACTTATTTATGTTTTCCTCTAGGAGTTTTATAGTATCTGGTCTTACATTTAGGTTTTTAATCAATTTGAGTTTATTTTTGTGTATGGTATTAGAGAATGCTCTAATTTCATTCTTTTACATGTGGCTCCAGTTTTCCCAACACTATTTATTGAAGAGACTGTCTTTTCTCCATCGTATATTCTTGTCTCCTTTGTCGTAGATTAATTGACCATAGGTGTGAGGGTTTATTTCTGGGATTTCTATCCTGTCCCATTGAACTATAAGTTTGTCTTTGTGCCAATACCATACAGTTTTGATTATTATAGCTTTGTAGTATAGTCTGAGGTCAGGGAGCATGGTTTCTCTCCAAGATTGTTTTGGCTACTTGGGGTCTTTTGTGTTTTCATACAATTTTTTAAATTATTTGTTCTAGTTCTGTGGAAAATGCCATTGGTTTTTTGGGGGGGTTTTTTTTGCGGTACACGGGCCTCTCACTGTTGTGGCCTCTCCCATTGCGGAGCACAGGCTCTGGACACACAGGCTCAGTGGCCATGGCTCATGGGCCCAGCCGCTCCGCGGCATGTGGGATCTTCCCGAACCAGGGTACAAACCCGTGTCCCCTGCATCGGCAGGTGGACTCTCAACCACTGTGCCACCAGGGAAGCCCGCCATTGGTATTTTGATAGGGATTTCACTGATCTGTAGATTGCCTTGGGTGTTATGGTCATTTTAACAATATTAATTCTTCCAGTCCAAGAACATGGTATATCTTTCCATCTGTTTCTGTTGTCTTCAATGTCTTTCATCAGTGTTTTATAGTTTTCTGAGTATAGGTCTTTTACCTCTATTATTTTTAAAATAAAAACTGAAACACTACAGAAAGTCAGAGTTCCCCTACCCTTGAACCATTCACTAGTTATTCTTCTAGATTTTTATTTTCTATGTACACACTATTTTTTTCTTTTAAACGTGTGATCACACTATACAGCTTTCAAAAATATTTTATTCCCAAACTAATATAATTAGCCCTCCGGAGGCTGTAATGCCCCCACCAGGATGGTATCAGAGAAGGCCAAAGAGGGAGCCAGGCTTTAAACCCTGCCAGCCAGTAGTGAGAAACCCCCCTTTTTCTTGGTGGGAAGAGAGGGAAGCAGAGGGGTGTCAGAGGAGGAGGCCTAGTAGAGAGTAGTCAGGACTTTCAACATCAACCAGCTGTAATGAGGCCACCTCGACTGGGGTGTCAGTGGAGACCACATGGGGAGCTGGAACCCTCACCCCTGCCCAACAATAATGAGGAGTCTCCCCACCTTGGGTATCAATGGAGGCCGAGTGGGGCACCTGGACTTCTATCTCCACTTGGATGTCTATGTCCATCTGGCTTCTCCTTCCCACTGCCATTCTTCTCTCCCACCCCGCTCCAGAGCAATGTCAGAGAACTCTTATTTGAGTGTCAGAGAAGTTTAAACAGAAGGTTTAGGGGCTTCCCTGGTGGCGCAGTGGTTGCGAGTCCGCCTGCCGATACAGGGGACACGGGTTCGTGCCCCGGTCTGGGAAGATCCCACATGCCGCGGAGCGGCTGGGCCCATGAGCCATGGCCGCTGAGCCTGCGCTTCGCAACGGGAGAGGCCACAACAGCGAGAGGCCCGCGTACCGCAAAAAAAAAAAAAAAAAAACAGAAGGTTTAAACAAGATCCAGAGCTTCACAACATAATAAGAAAATGTTCAGGTTTCAATTGAAAATCCCTTGTCATACCAAGAACCATATTAAATTGAATGAAAAAAAGCAATCAAAAGATGTCAACATCAAGATAACATAAATGTTAGAATTAGCTGACAAAGATTTTAAAGCAGCCACGATAAAAATGCTTCAATGAGCAATTATGAACAGCTTAAAATAAACATAAAAATAGCCTCAGCAAGGAAATTCAAGATGCAAAGAAGAACCAGAAATTTAAGAACTGAAAAATACAATAACTGAAATAAAAAGCTCAGAGGATGGGCTCAACAGCCAATGGGGAGGACAGAGGAAAGGACTGGTGAACTGAAAAACAGAATAATAAAAATTACCCAACCTGAACAACAGAAAGAAGATAGATAGAAAATTTAATACTTCTTATATATTTCCATATTTTAATGTCATCTAATGGTCATTTTTGAAGGCTTCACTGTATGCTATTGACCCAACAATTTCATGTCTAGAAATTTATTCTACAGAAACACTTATACAGTTGTCCAAGGATACAAGAGGAAGGAAAAATAAAGTGTTGTTTATAATAGCAAAACACTGGGGATCTCCCAATGCCCATCAGTAAGGGATTTGTTAAATGATATCACATCACCAGAGGGTGGAAGTCAGGGCTAACCCATTCGGCCTTCGCTGGCATGGGTGGAAAACAGGACCATAGATTTTTCCTGTGGTGTTTGCAATAGAGCAGCTATTGTCTGAAAGTCTTCTGTCCTGCTTAGGCTGCCCCTTTTCCTGGTTTTTTGGCTAGAGAGAGCAGCCTTTTGTCAGAGTTTTTGTTGTTGTTGTTGTTTTTGTCTACAACTGTTGGAGTTTCCAGGTTGCTGGGTTCTATAGCGCCAAGTCTGGGATGTATGAAGCAAAAACCCAGGAAACTCACCACCACCATCCAATCCATCTTCCCAGAAGTGGAGGTTTCTCAGATATATTAAATTTAAAAAGCAAAATTAATACAATGGATTATTACTAAGCCATAAAAAAGAATGAAATAATGCCATCTGCAGCAACATGGATAGACCTAGAGATTATCATGATAAGCAAAATAAGTCAGAAAGAGAAAGACAAATACCACATGATATCGCTTATATGTAAAATGTAAAACACAACACAAATGAACATATCTATGAAACAGAAACAGGCTCACATAGAGAACAGACTTCCAGTTGCCAAGGTGGGGTGGGGGGGAGGGAAGGAGTGGGGGTTTGGAATTAGCAGACGCAAACTGTTATATATAGGATGGATAAACAACAAGGTCCTACTATACAGCACAGGGAACTATATTCAATATCCTGTGATAAACCATAATGGAAAAGAACATGAAAAAGAATATATACATGTATAACAATCATTTTTGCTGTACAGCAGAAATTAACGTAACATTGCAAATCAACTATAGTTCTATAAAATTTACAAAAATTAAAAAACAAAATTAAAAATATATGAAAGGTGATATGTATACATAAAATGGAATATTATTTGATAATAAAAAGCAATACATTACTGGTACATGTTATAACTTGTATGAACTTTGAAAAATTATGCTAAATAAAAGGAACCAGTCACAAAAGGCCACATATTATATGATTCCATTTATATGAAATGTCCAAAATAGGCAAATCCACAGAGATAGAAAGTAGATTAGCAGTTGCCTAGGGCTGGTAGAGGGGAGGAAAGAAAGGGGAGTTGGGAATGACTGCTAATGGGTAAAAGGTTTCTTTTTGGAGTGATAAAAATGTTCTAAAATTAGACTGTGGTGACGGTTGCATAACTTTGTGAATATACCAAAAAAACACTGAATTGTACATTTTAAATGGGTGAACTGAATAATATCTCAGTAAAGCTGTTTTTAAAATTCATAGACTCAGGACTTCCCTGGTGGCACAGAATCTGCCCACCAACGCAGGGGACACGGGTTCAAGCCCTGGTCCGGAAAGATCCACATGCTGCACAGCAACTAAGCCCGTGTGCCACGACTACTGAGCCTGTGCTCTAGAGACCGTGAGCTACAACTACTGAGCCCGCGTGCCACAACTACTGAGACCGCATGCCACAACTACTGAAGCCCGTGCGTCAGCTTGTGCTCCGCAACAAGAGAAGCCACCGCAACGAGAAGCCCATGCACTGCAACGAAGAGCAGCCCCTGCTCGCCGCAACTAGAGAAAGCCCGCGCAGCAACGAAGGCCCAATGCAGCCAAAAATAAGTAAATAAATAAATATATATATATAATTTTTTAAAATCTTATTAAAAAATTAAATAAAATACATAGACACAGATTACAAGTATAAATATCACATACTGGACAAAATTTTAATTTGCTATACATAGTTTTTAAATTATAACTTCATATTACAGAAAACATACATGTCTATATTTCTTAAAAATCAGAAAATCCAAATAATCAAAGCAAAAACATGAACAATACCACTGACAGAAATAACCACCAATTCCAGACAAATAATGAATCTTAGCATTCATTTAGGTTTTGTTCTTACAAAAGGGGTAGTTCTGTTTAATTTGTTATCTAGGGTTCTTCTCATACACTCACTGTTCCGCACCCTTCCCCCACCCCACCTCTGTTGTAATTCTTGAATTGCCTAATACCAGTATTTATTCAGAAACTACTTGATTAACTCCTACATTGCAGAAGAGGGGTCAGTGGTAGGTGCCATAAATATTTTAATGTTTTACTAATTCAAGGTTAAGGAACTGCTCACTTAGAAAACCCAGTTTAATCAGTTTTCAGAACAGTCAGATTTTAAAACACCCTAGAGGGGCTTTCCTGGTGGCTGGTTAAGAATCCGCCTGCCAATGTAGGGAACATGGGTTCGAGCCCTGGTCCCTGAAGATCCCACATGCCATGTAGCAACTAAGCCTGTGCACCATAACTACTAAGCCTGAGCTCTAGAGCCCACAAGCCACAACTACTGAAGCCCACACGCCTAGAGCCCGTGCTCCGCAACGAGAAGCCACTGCAATGAGAAGCCCATGCACCGCAACTAGAGAAAGCCCAAGCGCAGCAATGAAGACCCAACGCAGCCAAAAATAAATAACTAAATTTAAAAAAAAACACCCTAGAAAGAGAGCTTTAACTTGGTTCCTCTTTTCTTCTTTGTGTTTAAGGGACTGGGGGTAAGGGATGACTATGACTAGGGGAAGAGAAAGAGAAGCTGGGACCTGAAGGTAAGAATGGGCTCCTGACCATTAACTTACCAATATTTTCCTTGACATATTTTCAAGGGAATGTATGAGAACAGCGTGTAGCTGGAAGAATGAACTTTAAAACTAAAAGAGCTCACTTATCTTTAACATGGTTTCTATCTAAATTAGCTGTCTAAGTTCACAAAATGGCTTCCTTTGATTTAGATTAACTTAAAAGTCACAAAACAACACAATAAATGGGCAAAGTCACCTGGCTTCTATTATCTATTTCTTCAGAGTTTTTGCTAAACATGCTGGAACCAAGGTTTAGAGTCTACACGTTTAATAAGCTGTTATCCTTCTACAGAGTCTGCAGAGTATGGAGGAAATAATGTTTAGATTAAGACATCTGGATTTGAATCCTGACTTCACTAAGTATTAGCTGTGTGACCTTCGGTAAAATACTTAACATTGTGAAACTTACGTGATATTATGAGGATCAAATCAGTTAAGGTACACACAGTTCCTGGCACATGGTAAGAGTTCAGTAAACGTTACCTGACGTTAAAGATACTTCATGCACAGAACTCAAGGACTAACAACAGGTTCTTCAGTTCTAGCACTGTCATTAGAATCCCTAGGTTACATCATTTAGAAAATAAGAGAGGGGAATGAATCTAAGTATTTTCTATGTTAAGTTCTTCCAAATGACATATATTATGCCCTAATGCTTTAAGAAATATGGTCTATATAAAGTTTAAATAGTCCACTAAATGGAGTGAAGCAAAGATATCCTGTATTTGAGAAGATGTCAAAAATCTCTGGTCATGCAAAGAATGTATCACTGTTTTCCTGGCCATAACCATATCATAGAAATAATTCTATAAATAAAGTCAAAGGATATGTAATGGAAGAATTACCGTATCCCAAGCTCTGCCTGGGATATATTTTATGTAAATAAAATACAGACAGCCAATGACAGGACACTGAAAGGACCTCAGTTGCTACCATTTTCTTGTTCAGTATCACCAATTCATGAAGTCTACTCTCCAAAAGACAGCCTGTGCAATTTAGAGAACTGATTAGTTCTAAATTACATAAGGATTAGATACCAGGCTTAGATGAAACTCCAGGGTAGGCTGTTAGAGTTCATATGAAACATTTACCATGTTGAAGACGAACTCTATACTCTCCCAAAACAAGCTCTTCACATGTGTTAATCTAGTTAATCCTTATATCCTAAGAGCCAGACTCCCAGAAAACTCCAGCACTTCCTAGCTGTGTGACTTTGAAAAAGTGATTTAACCTCTCTGGGCCTGTTTTTGTCTTCTATAAAATGGGATCAGTAACATGACCTACCTCACTGGATTGTTTGGAAGAACTGAATGAATTACTATATTAAAGGGCTTAGAACAGCACAATGCTCTAAAACAGGGGAATGGGGAGGGAATTGTTCATTGTATACACATTCACACTTTTTGATATATGTACCATGCACATGAATCTTTCATTTAACAACAAAAAAGCAAGCAATCAAAAACCTTCCTACCCTAAACATATGAAAATTAAGTAAAACACAAGTTATAGAATGAATGTGGAAAAGCCCTGAAAACAAAAGACACCTACATAGGAGCAGGATTCTAGAACTCAGGATACATAAAAATCCATAAGGAAATGGGTTTAAAACACAGATTACCAGGTCTCACCTCCAGACACTGATTCAGTATGTCTGTGGTAGGGTTCAGGAATCTGCAATTTTTAACAAGCACTCCAAACAATTTTAATTCTGATGCATTTGGTAGGCAGACCATATTTGGGTAAACACTGACATGCAGGAAAAACATGCCAAAAAAAAAAAAAAAAAAGGCTGGAAAGATGTTTACTCCATGGTTAAACTCTGAATTCCTCATGATGCCTTCTGGACTCTGCTCTTTGTAAGCCAGCAACCTAGTCACCATTTGTTGGGGTCAGATTTGATAAATAACAGCCTCCTCTCATACTCTTAAGTAATGCCACACTATGCTATCTTGCCTCACACTTGGCAAAAGCCAAGTTACTTAAACCAAACTAGCCTAGAGCCCCTTAAAACCTAGACACTCAAATTCAAGAACACCCTCATTCCACAAAAACTAAGAAGCAGAGGCAAGTACCTTTTAGTGCAAAACAATATAACATTAATGTTTCTTAAAGCTTATCTTAAGACCAAATACAATGTCAAGGACAATTATGATGACCCAGAGTCCTTTATAGATCAAGTCCTTTATGCTTGCTGCAGGATGGTTATATCTGGTTTTAGAAGAACAGTTATAAATTTTAATTTTATACTGTTAAGTGATTTGACTTGTCAAGAGAAAAAAAGAAAAGATACTGCGGTGATTTAAGGATGAGAACCAATACCTGACTTGCAAAATAGGCTGGATTTTCCACTGAGAAACTACATAACCATGGGTAAATCACTTAATCTCTTTGGGTCTTAGTTTCCTATTCTGGAAAGGGGAGGTTGGGGGGTATGGTGGAGACTGATTTACAGAGTTGATAACTGTTATGCTGTAATACAAGATATATCCCTACTCTTAGGGAATGCACACTGAAGTATTTAGGGGTAAAGGGCTACAATGTACACAACTTACAAGAGAAAGAGTAAATAACAAAGCAAATGGGGTAAAATGTTAACAATAGGTAAACCTGGGTAAAAGGTGTCTTTGTACTGTTCTTATTCTTATAACTTGTCTGTAAGTTTGAAATTATTTCCAAATAAAGTTTTTTTCAATTATTAATCTAGTTTCCACTTCCATTCTAAATAATTTCTAACTATATTATAACCCACTTTTATTATGTCATTTATGTATTATCTCCAAGGGCAGATAGAAGTCTTTTTTAATTAAAATTTTTATTTTTTAATCATTCATCAACCAAGTGAGGACCTACACTAAACACTGAAAATCCAGTGATAAACAAGAGAAGACATGGTTCCTGCCTTTGTATTACCTGTGGTCTACAAAGTTTAATTTGAATAATTTAAAAATTTGAGAATACACAAAGTAAAAATGTCACTATAGGATACAGTGAAACTCAAAATATACCCCCCAACTTTATCACGACTGTAATAATACTTGTTTAGCATTTTCTCATAAACATCCCCCAATAAATCATGATTTTGTGAGTTTTAGTCTTAAGGGCTTGCCATGGCTCCTCCTCTGAGTTGGTGATTTAACTTATAACAGGAGACTTGATGTTCTCTTGCTTTAGTCTAAATCACTGTGAATTGAGAAATCATTTAAAACTATACAAATATGTCTCTTCACTTTATTCTTAAATTTTAAACAAGGAGGGAACAATTAAAGCACAGCCAAAATTTATCATGCTTACCTATCTGAAATAACCCACTAAAACCTATAGTTATTACTAAAGTCATCAAGATTCAAAGTTACTTGAATGCCGTTGGAAGAAATAGCTAAGATACACAACTTAGCCAATTGTTTTAGCTAAATGTCAAGGTTTAGTGAAAATGCTCTCCCACAACTATCCACAGTTAAACCTGTCAAATGGGAGTGACAATTCAATTCCAGTAGTTTCAAAGGTTGCCTGTTTCTGTTTCTTTCAGTAAGTGATCAAATTATGATTCAACTAATACAGCTAATAATTTAATTTTTTTAACTTGTAAACATGTACAATAGCCTTTAAAAATGAGGTCTTGAAAAAGGTCTCTCTCCTCCTTTCCTATTGCCTTTCCCACCAATATCCCTTGAGGATCCATACTACTATTCCATTATCCCCTCCCATTCATCCTGTACAACAGTCAACATAAATCTGGACACTTTTGTGACTAAAATCACATTATCCTCCATCTGAAATGCCCCTGCTGCACCTGCCCTTCTGGTCAAGCTCAAGCCTCTCCCCCAAGAGAACTTTCTAAATCACTCTAGCCCAAACAAATTATCTGTCCAATTACCCGCCCAGCTTTTCAAACTCTGATGTCAACATAAATCAGCAGAGGATCTTGTTAAAATGCAGATTCTTATTCAGTAGATCCAGGGTGAGGCCCAAGATTCTGCATCTCTTACAAACGCCCAGGGAACAGCAACTCTATGTTATGTTTTTAAAATTAATCATGGGGGCTTCCCTGGTGGCACAGTGGTTGAGAGTCCACCTGCCGATGCAGGGGACACGGGTTCATGCCCCGGTCTGGGAAGATCCCACATGCCACAGAGCGGCTGGGGCCGTGAGCCATGGCTGCTGAGCCTGGACGCCTGGAGCCTGTGCTCTGCAACGGGAGAGGCCACAACAGTGAGAGGCCCGCGTGACGCAAAAAAAAAAAAAAAAAAAAAAAAAAATTAATCATGACTTGCCTTGTGATCTCTTAAATCACTACTGTGAATTATTACTTTAATATTCGTATCTCTGCACTGTATCTCCTGAACTAGACTACAAACTTATTGACACCCTGTACTTTTTTTTCTTTCTATAGGACTTCATCTACTGCAGATGCCTTACTATTTATTAGCTTTCTGTTGATTACTAACAATGAAAGCCTTTGAGTTACAAAAAATGGTTATCAGTATAGAAAAAACTTATTAAGTCAAATCTTTCTGATTTAATAAGTCTTCTCAAAAAATTTAATTAGGGATTTAGGGATAGAGCTAACCTTGGGATAGAGCTAACAAACCACAGAAGCCACACAGCAAAATCTGATAGTTGCCTGCCCAAGATCCATTCTCCCCTTTCTTTTGCTGATAGAACTTGAAATTTTTTTTTATCAGGGATCCATTCCTCCCTCCCCCAAGTGATACAGGAGATGATAACCCAATCCCCAATTCTAGGGGTAAATCCTGACTGATTCTAAGCCAGTCATGATAGTTCCAGTCCTCTTGCCAGCAACTGACCTACTGTAATCATGTGACTCAGTTCTAATCAACAAAACAGTCCCCTGAGAAAAGTTTCTCACTCTTAAGACAAAGACAGCAGAAGAAGAAACCCTTCGATGAGAAAACCGTGGCTGATGTGGCCAACTTGATACTGCCTGAGGCTGCAACCAACACCAAAAGAGGACAGACCCAAAAGAATCACAAGGGAGCCAGTCTTCCTATTAGACTTCTTTCTTAGATACGCTGCCTTAGTGGTTCCAGACAATTTGGGGCAAAGTTTTCTGTTACTTACAATCATAAGTATCCAAACCAATATCTCTATTTGTCTCCAATTAAGACTAGCAGGAAGAATGAAAATATGTAAGTGTGGTAAGGAATGAAAAAAGAAAACTCTCAATATAAGTGAAAGGAGATATAATAACCAGGGCTCTGGTTTGTTTACAATTAATTCTATTTTCATAGGCTGCCATTTAGACTTCACTCTAGGATTTCAGTAGTCTGTGTAGTATTTGCCACTGAAGTTCAAGCTATGGGCTGTATTTCCTCATTCACAGAACACCTTTTATACACCTCCTTGCCTAGGACCCAGATATATTTATTCAACATTCAATACATATTTACTGAGAACCTACTATCCTCCCAAGCACTGGGAGCTGGCACTGGAGAAACAACTGTGAATGAGACAGATAAGACCTGACTTCATGAAACCTTCATTTTTATGGAAGAAACAGATAATAAATATATCAAGTTAAAAACTTTAAACTGCAATAAGTGCCTAAAGGGAAACAAAGTACTGAGAGAGGACAAGGAGCACCTACTTTAGATAAGATGGTCATAAAAGATCTCTTAGACCTAAAGAATGAGACAAAGCCAGCCCCGCAAAGAGCCAGTATGACTAGATTGCTGTTAAGTATTAGAGAAAGTGGTATTGGGAGGGGCCAGATCATGAAAGACTTTCTAGACCAAATTAAGGAGTTCAAACTTACATTCACAGAGGGAATAATTTTTCACTCGTTTAACAAATGTTTACCAAGTACCTACTATGTAGAAAGAAATCATTTAACACAGTGGTTAACAGCAAGGATTCTGAAGGCTGAGAGCCTGGGCTGATATATGGGTTCTTCTTCTTAACCACCTGTATGATATTGGGCACTTAACCTCTCTGGAATTCAGTTTCCTTATATGTAAAATGGGAATAATACCTACTTCACAGAATTATTATGAGATTAAATGAGTTAATACATCAAAATCTCTTATAATATTGCTCAGCATGTGGTAAGCGCTTGGTAACAAAGTATGTGCCAAGTAGAGAATATATTCCTTACTTCACAGAGCACGCACGTGCGTGTGCGTGTGCATGTGCGTGTGTGTGTGTGTGTGTGTGTGTGTGTGCTGGGAGGGGAGAATATGCCACAGAATGGGATAATGGGATACCCCTGAAGGGTTTTGGTGGGCAGAGGTATATGAAGGTAAAATCGGATTTCAATTTTAAGACAATAAATAACACTTGCTACCATATGGAAAACAGGTTGGGGGCATGGAGCTGATGAATAATGGAAGCTGAGATGCCTACTGTAATAGTCCCAGTGGAATGTGGCTTGGATTAGGTAGAGGCAATGAAGATGGAAAGAAATGCATGGATTAAATTGAACTGGGAAGGGTATAATCCTAAAGAGTTGTGGATGGTTTGGATGTGATAAGTGAGGGAAAGAAAGAAATCAAGTACCTCCTAGACTTCTGGTTTGAGCAACTAGGTAGAGAAAAGCCTCAAGATGGAGGTGAGGGTTTGTCTGCCTATACTTTGCTGAAGGATAGAAAGAGACATCCCTTCAAGAGATAACCACAGAGCTATAATCTTGGCTTGAAAATATTTCTCAGGTGTGGGAGGCTACAAACCAAAATTAACATTGCTTATATCTCAGGACAGACTTGGGGAAAGGTAGAAACAAGGGTATTAACTTTATAGACCTCTGTACTGTTTTGTTTTGTTTTTAGATTTAAGAAAGTTTTTAAAGAAAATGTTCTAAATGTTTATACATGATAATCTTATTCCTGCCCCAATCACTGTCAAAATATTATGCTGTTTAAATACGATAGCATTTTTTTCAAGCACTATGAAGAATTCAAAAGAAATTCTGAATACAAAGCTGTTACTCAAAAACTACTACTGGAAATAACATAGGGAATTAATGACAGTTGAAAAAGATTCTACTGAGTACTACTTTTGTTCTCTGTTACATATTTGAACTGTATGCTGAAAATGAAAACAAAGGCTCTAATCCATACTAAAATCAAATCTGAAATGTCTCAGCCAGAATCATTTGTTAAAACTAAGTACCAGATATACAATGACCAGACTTTCCATCTAAGCACAACAGAACCATAATGGAAAAAACAAGCTCTGTTGGAATGTTTACATTCACTCATCAAAAGCCTAAAGTAGGAGGAACAAAGTCTATTATCTCTTCAGAACAAATTATAACCCATATAACTAAAAATACTGCACAATAAGAAGAAAAAAAAGATAGCTAAAGGTATAACCCTTTTTATTGTCTGAATCGACCTTGAATCTACTCCCTATAAGAATCAACTACAATAAATGAAAATGCTGCCAAAATTGCCTGCAAACAAGTTAATAGCCACTGTTTAATTTAGCAGTTGATTTCTCACTCAACATGCACTATTTGAAAGTGCTTCATATAGATATATTAATCCTCACAATACCCATATGAAGTTAGGTATTGTTTTCCTCATATTTCAAACAAAGAAACTGAGATTTAGAGAAACTGAGTAACCTGCCATAGGTCACACAACTGAGGAGTGGTAAAACTGAAGTCTGAACTCTAAGTCCATGCTATTAACCACTTTTACAGTTTCTGACACCAAGATAAGAAGGAAATGCTGGAATTGTACCTGTTAGTCTCATGATTTGTGTGGTACAACCAACAACTCACACAGATGGACATGACTATTATCAAGTAAGATAAGTTACCTGAACCACAACCATTACAATGTGATCCAGGATTGTTATTTAAATTTTCTAGCAGCCATATTTTAAAAAGAAAAAAGAAGTGAAATTAATTTAAATATTTTATTTTATTCAATATATCTAAAATATTATCATTTGAACATATAATCAACATAAAGTTATTACTTCCTTTTCTTTGTACTAAATCTTTGAAATCTGGTATATGTTTTATACTTAGAGTACATCTCAATTCAAACAAGCACTTAATAGCCACATATGGCTAGCCACATATCATACTAGACAGCACATGGCTAGAGAAAAAGTCTCTGAACAACAAACACTAATGTATGTCACCAAGACCGTGTACTAAAGGTCATGTACCTGACTCATCAATTCAACATTCAAACTCTCAGAAATTATTTACTCTTATTTCAAACAAACTTTAACAAGTTTGTTTATCTGGCTTACCCAAACCACAAAAGATTACAATAGAAAAAAAATAAAAGGAAATGGGCTGCATCAATAGTGACCAGTTGACAAAGGAAGAAATAGAAAACACACACAAACACACACGTACCCATGCATGCACACACACAGGAGATTCAAAAAGCACAACAGCTGAGGTCATTTAGCAGAAAGGCAAAAATAGTCTTACATACCTCAATAGTTCCTTAGGCCATCATTGCATTACTGAATTTGTATTCAGAATGCTGACACTGACAGTTAAATTCAGCATTTTAAAAAGTCAAGGAAATATTAGTATATTAGAAATATTTTCATTTAAAATCAATTCGAGAACTCTATACTATTTTTGCGAATATTCTATAAATCTAAAACTATTCCAAAATTATAAAGTTAATTTTAAAAATCAATTTGAAGCTTTTAGTATGGCCAAGTAGTTCCCATAAGATCAACCCTTTGCCCCCATAAAAATGATAACATCTAGACAAAAAAAAACCCCACTTGGGGTGAACTACACTGGAGAATGAACAAAAGCAAGCAGATGTTGGATGGAGTTGATACCTGCAAGGGAAATACACTGGACAAGTTTCCCCAATTTTTATCTTTTAACCTTGTGCCATGCAGGGCAGCTAAAATTCCAATGAACGATTCACAGTCCTGCTGGCTTGAAGAACCAAAGGACAGAGTTTAGAGAAACCATCACCACCAGAAAATAATGTCGAACACCACAAAAAAGAGAACCAGAGAGGGGGAGCCCTAAAATCTGCACAAAACTCTGTCCAGATGTCTGGCTGATCCCTGGTGTACATATGCACAGGGCAGATTCCAAGTAGGCCAGCTAAAAGAACTGAACTGAAATTTGAGCTGCCACCCACCAGAGGAGAGAGAGTTTTTCAGTTTGAGTTTGAGTTGAGGGAGAGGGAGAGGGAGGGAGAGAGGGAGAGGGGGAGGGGGAGAGGGGGAGGGGGAGCGGGAGGGGAGGGGGAGGGGAGAGAGAAAGAGAGAGAAAGAAAGAAAGAGAGAGAGGGAGGGAGGGAGGGAAGAAAAAGAAAAGGGAGAGAGAGAGAGAGAGAGAGAGAGATAGATCAATACTCTTCAGAAGAACAAAACAAAATCCAAAGTTTCTATTGATACAACTTATCATTCACAATATCAGAATACAATCCAAATGATTCCCCATAAGAACAGGAAAACATGACCCATTCTCAAGAGAAAAAATAATCAAGGAGATATATGCTAAACAGACCTAAATGCTGCATTTTGCAGACAAGGATTTTTAAAGCAGTTATTATAACTATGTTCAAGGACACAAAGGAAAATAAGCTCATGATAAAGAAAGATAGGAAATCTCAGTAGAGAAAGACAACAAAAAAGAATAAAATGTAAAATTCTAGAACTAAAAAATGCAATATCTGAAAAATTTTAAAAACCACAAGATGAGCTTAACAGAATAAAGAAGAGTCTATGAATGTGAAGACAGATGCAAGAAACTACTCAATCTGAAGAAGAGAAAAGAACAAACAAGTGAAAAAAATCAACAGAGCCTCAAACACCTATGAAAATATCAAAAGGTCTACATATTTTATTTATTTATTTATTTATTTATTTATTTATTTTTGTGGTACGCGGGCCTCTCACTGTTGTGGCCTCTCCCGTTGTGGAGCACAGGCTCCGGACGCACAGGCTCAGCGGCCATGGCTCACGGGCCTAGCCACTCCACAGCATGTGGGATCTTCCTGGACCGGGGCATGAACCCGTGTCCCCTGCATTAGCAGGTGGACTCTCAACCACTGCGCCACCAGGGAAGCCCTCAAAAGGTCTATATATTTAAATAGAGTCTCAGAAGGAGAGGAGAGAATGAGGCAAAAAAATTTCAAGAAATAACAGCTGAACTTTTCCCAAATTTAGACAAATTTACAGATTCAAAAAGTTTCATTAACATCAAGTAGGAATAATATAAAGAAAGTCACACCTAGGTATATCATAATTAAAATGCTTAAAAAGCAAAAAGAGACAATCCTAAAAGTAACTAGAAAAAAAAACTATACTGCATACAAAGGAATAATGATTCGAATGACAGCTGAATTCTCATCAGAAATAATGGAGGCGGGCCTCCCTGGTGGCGCAAGTGGTTGAGAGTCCGCCTGCCGATGCAGGGGATATGGGTTCGTGCCCCGGTCTGGGAGGATCCCATATGCCGCGGAGCGGCTGGGCCCGTGAGCCATGGCCGCTGAGCCTGCGCGTCCGGAGCCTGCGCGTCCGGAGCCTGTGCTCCGCAACGGGGGAGGCCACAACAGTGAGAGGCCCGCATACCGCAAAAAAAAAAAAAAAAAAAAGAAATAATGGAGGCCAGAAAACATGGAACTACATTTTTTAAATACTGAAATAAAAACAACAAAAATCACCCCAAAATCTTACATCCCACAAAAATATCTTTAAAGAATGGAAGTGAGGGCCTCCCTGGTGGCGCAGTGGTTGAGAGTCCGCCTGCCGATGCAGGGGATACGGGTTCGTGCCCCGGTCCGGGAGGATCCCATGTGCCGCGGAGCGGCTGGGCCCGTGGGCCATGGCCGCTGGGCCTGCGCGTCCGGAGCCTGTGCTCCGCAACGGGAGAGGCCACAACAGTGAGAGGCCCGCGTACCACAAAAAAAAAAAAAAAAGAATGGAAGTGAAATCAAGACATTTTCAGATAAAACTATGTAGAATTTGAATGTGTGACATTTAAATGAGTTAATTTCAGGAATGCAGAAAACTAATTAATGTTTATTATATTAAGGCATGATTATATTATTTAAAAAAAGAAACAGGTGCCCTTTAAAATTACATATTCTCACTTTGGTCACATACAAAAAATGTATCTCAAACTTTTTCAATGGCTAAGCCTCATTCTTTTAACATCTTCTAACCAAAGATAAACTCACTAACTGCCAGTGTTCCCTTGCTTATCAGCTGAAGACAAATATGTTAGAGCGGTGAGTGAAATTCTTATGCAAGTCAAAATCCAGCAGCCCACTTCCCCTAAGGGCAAGTTAAAAATATACATGCTGTAGTATAAACTAAATTCAGAAAGAGTCCTGGGAGAGAAAGAAAACAATTAAGTGTTCAAAAAATACTCCTCCTCCCCAATCTGTGCTTACAGCAACTACCTAACTTTAGCACGAAAGAGCTATTTCTCTTTATCAACAAGTTCCCAGACCAAGCAATTTTAACTAGAAATTCCATCAAGACTTCAGCAGTAGAGTCAAAAATTTCTCCCTCTGTAAAGAATCTGAATTCTCCAGGAAGTTTTTAAAGAGATTACACTTTAGGTAAATAAAAGGAAAATGAAGAATTCAGAGGATAAATGAGATTTGTGAGGGACTTTAAAAACAATTACATGGGGACTTCCCTCGTGGTCCAGTGGTGGAGAGTCTGTCTTCCAATGCAGCGGACGTGGGTTCGATCCCTGGTCGGGAAACTAAGATTCCACATGCCGCAGGGCAAGTAAGTCAGCGTGCCTCAACTAGAGAGCCCGCATGCTGCAAACTACAGAGCCCACGTGCCCTGGAGCCTGCGCACCATAACTAGAGAGAGAAAACCCGCACGCCACAACTAGAGAGAAGCCCACACGCCGCAACTAAAGATCCCGCATGCCTCAACAAAGATCCTGCGTGCCTCAACAAAGATCCCGCATGCCTCAATGAAGACCTGATGCAGCCAAAAAAAAAAACAATTACATGACATGGTTATGCACAGAAAATTGGCTATAAAGATACACATTACAGCACTGGGGGGTTTTTTCTTAAGCTATTTATTTATTTGTTTATTTTTGCAGGGTTTTTTTTTTAAATTGAAGTACAGCTAATTTACATTATTGTGTTAGTTTCAGGTGTTCAGCAAAGTGATTCAGTTATATATATATAGATCAATATTTCAGATTATTTTCCATTATAGAATATTACAAGATATTGAATATAGTTCCCTGTGCTATACAGTAAATCCTTTTTGCTTATATATTTTATATATAGTAGTGTACATATGTTAATCCCATACTCCACCCCTCCCTTTCCCCTTTGGTAACTATAGATTTGTTTTCTATGTCTACAAGTCTGTTTCTGTTTTGTCATATATAGATTCATTTGTACTATTTTTTAGATTTCACATAAAGTGATAACATATAATATTTGTCTTTCTCTGTCTGACTTACTTCACTTAGTATGATAATCTCTAGGTCCATCCATGTTGCTGTAAATGGCAGTATTTCATTCTTTTTTATGGCTGAGTAATATTCCACTGTGTGTGTGTGTGTGTGTGTGTGTGTGTGTGTGTGTGTGTGTGTATACACCACATCTTTGTAAACCAATCGTCTGTTGATGGGCACTTGGATTGTTTCCATGTCTTGGCTGCTGTAAATAGTGCTGCTATGAACATTGGGACACATGTATCTTTCCAAATTAGAGTTTTCACCTTTTTCAGTTATATGCCCAAGAGGGGGATTGCTGGATCATATGGTAGCTCTATTCTTAGTTTTTGTTTTGTTTTGTTTTGTTTTTTTGCGGTACGTGGGCCTCTCACTGTTGTGGCCTCTCCCGTTGCGGGGCGCAGGCTCAGCGGCCATGGCTCACGGGCCCAGCTGCTCCACAGCATGTGGGATCTTCCCTGACCAGGGCACGAACCCATGTCCCCTGCATTGGCAGGCGGACTCTCAACCACTGCGCCACCAGGGAAGCCCTATTCTTAGTTTTTTAAGGAACCTCATACTGTTTTCCATAGTGGCTGCACCAATTTACATTCCCGCCAACAGTGTGGGAGGGTTCCCTTTTCTCCACACTCTCTCCAGCATTTATTATTTGTAGACTTTTTGATGATAGTCATTCTTACTGATTTGAGGTGATACCTCATTGTAGTTTTGACTTGCATTTCTCTAATAATTAGCAATGTTGAGCATTTTTTCATGTGCTCATTACACTACAGTATTGTGGTTTTTAATTTAATTTTTATTTTATATTGGAGTATAGCTGATTTACAGTGTTGTGTTAGTTTCAGAGGTAAGCAAAGTGATTCAGTTACACATATACATATATCCATTCTTTTTGATTCTTTTCTCATATAGGTTATTACAGAATATTGAATAGAGTTCCCTGTGCTAAACAGTAGGTCCTTATTGATTATTTTATATATAGTAGTGTGTATCTGTTAATCCCAAACTCCTAATTTATCCCTCCCCACTACCTTTCCCTTTTGGTAATCATAAGTTTGTTTTCAAAGCCGGTGAGTCTGTTTCTGTTTTGTAAATAAGTTCATTTGTATCATTTTTTTAGATTCCACATATAAGTGATGTCATATGATACTTGTCTTTCTCTGACTTACTTCATTTAGTATGATAATCTCTAGGCCCATCCATCCATAATGCAAAGGACATTATTTCATTCCTTTAAATGGCTGAGTAATATTCCATTGTATATATATACCACATCTTCTTTATCCATTCCTCTGTTGATGGACATTTAGGATGCTTCCATGTCTTGGCTATTGTAAATAGTGCTGCAATGAACACTGGGGTGCATGTATCTTCTCGAATGATGGTTTTCTCCAGATAAATTCCCAGGAGTGGGATTGCTGGATCATATGGTAACTCTATTTTTAGTTTTTTAAGGAACCTTCATACTGTTCTCCATAGTGATTGTACCAATTTACATTCCTACCCTATAGTGTAGGAGGCTTCCGTTTTCCCCACACCCTCTCCAGCATTTATTATCTGTAGACTTTTTATTTTTTATTTTTTTGGGCCACACCGCGTGGCATCCAGGATCTTAGTTCCCCGACCAGAGATTGAACCCATGCCCCCTGCAGTGGAAGAGCGGAGTTTTAACCACTGGACTCCGCCAGGGAAGTCCCTATTTGTAGACTTTTTGATGACAGCCATTCTAACCAGTTTGAAGTGATACCTCATTGTAGTTTTTTGGGTTTTTTTTTTTTTTTTTTTTTGGTACGCGGGCCTCTCACTATTGTGGCCTCTCCCGTTGTGGAGCACAGGCTACGGACACGCAGGCTCAGCGGCCATGGCTCACGGACCCAGCTGCTCCGCGGCATGTGGGATCTTCCCAGATCAGGGCACGAACCCGTGTCCCCTGCATCGGCAGGCGGACTCTCAACCACTGCACCACCAGGGAAGCCCCTCATTGTAGTTTTGATTTGCATTTCTCTAATAATTAGTGATGTTGAGCATCTTTTCATGTGCTCATTACACTATAGTATTATTTAATAGTTAAATTTTAGACCTCTAAATGACTAAGAACAAAGGATTAATAACAACAATAAGCAATGCAAAACTGAAGTCATAAAAATGCTATAGAATATTTTAATATAAAATACTCACACATAATAAACATACGAATGAATGACTGGTATTTTATTTTGGATTATCTATGTTTAAATTTTTCATTAAAACATATTACAGGGCTTCCCTGGTGGCGCAGTGGTTGAGTCCGCCTGCCGATGCAGGGGACGCAGGTTCGTGCCCTGGTCCGGGAGGATCGCACATGCCGCAGAGTGGCTGGGCCCGTGAGCCATGGCCGCTGGGCCTGAGCATCCGGAGCCTGTGCTCTGCAGCGGGAGAGGCCACAGTGGTGAGAGGCCCATGTACAGCAAAAAAAAAAATTACAAAATAAGTTTCTTTTAAAACTATATACTCAACAACATATTGCAGCTGTGAAAAGTTACTTACCATTTCAATGCACAGGTGCCTTAAATATGATAAAGGCAAATTTTAACTTAAAACAGTGCTTTATCTGTTTTATTTTAGACACAACAAAATATTTATCTTTCAGGTTGTTCATCTGGAAATACAATATCTTTCTGGTCAAATAATTTACTCTTGAAATATTTTTCATTTCTCTGGCAAACTGCCCCCATTATCACTGATAAATTTTATTGGCTCCATTTATATTTGTTTTCTAATAAACTGCTTCCAATTATGAAAATTTAATTATCTGGACCTGATTTTGAAATCTCAAGTCTCAGCTTTCTGTGTGGGTCTAAACACCCAAGACTCAGGCTACTTTGGGTACATAAAATAAATCCAGACTACAGTGTTCATCACTTCTAAGAAACACACCCACTTTACAGATGAGAACAACAACTTAAACCTGATCTTTCAGTTATATAATTGGAAGATTCTTGACCTCTAAACCAATCTGTTATTAAGTTTAGATCAATGGCTATCTATCTAGTGAGCAGCTTAGTCATAAAACATAAATTACAAGTCTCAAATCCAATAACTGAACACTATTTTTATTTCTGGTATTTTACTATGAGTTAATATAGAACACAATACCAGAAACAGACTTAATACTCTCTTACTTGCTTCTATTCCCAGACTACACATACCAATTTGTCCCAAAACGTTAATAGATACTTACTGAATTGATGAGTTATCTCCTATATGACAAGATTTGTGTTAGGTGAGAAATAAAAGATGAAGAAAATAACCCCTGACCCCTCATCTCCTGGAATTCACATTCTAACTGGAACAATGATATGAAGGAAGATGATTCAGATGAGTGACAGAACATGCAACTGCACAGTGCTCCAGACAGATGGTAGGAAGGGTTAGCTCTGCTGAAGAAGCACAAAGATCAGAGAAGGATTCAGAAGATACCTGAACTAAACCTTGGAGAGCATTTGGTTTCCTGAACTAAAACCCTTGAAATATGTTAAGATAAACGTTTTACAGAGTTAGTTGTATTTTAAAATATTTCAAATAAAGATATGCTATAAAGGTAGATCATTCTTCTCTTCAGCAGCATAGTACATTGCTAAGTGCCTGAATGTTTTGGCATGCTTGCAAAGGGCTCTGAGGAGGAGCACAAGAGCTGAAAACATTTACTGTGGGTAAGAATGCTTTGGGGAGACTTTTAAAAGTCCTTATTGACGGGCTTCCCTGGTGGCGCAGTGGTTGAGAGTCCGCCTGCCGATGCAGGGGACACGGGTTCGTGCCCCGGTCCGGGAAGATCCCACATGCCGCGGAGCGGCTGGGCCTGTGAGCCATGGCTGCTGAGCCTGCGCGTCCGGAGCCTGTGCTCCGCAACGGGAGAGGCCACAACAGGGAGAGGCCCGCGTACCACAAAAAAAAAAAAAAAAAAAGACTTAAGGGTAAAACTAACTAAACAAACAAACAAACAAAAAATATAGAGATAGGAAAATAACAAGAGGTTCAAGAAACTATAATATTTATTACACCCCCTCAAAAAGAGGCTTAAGCCCAAGTTCCCTGGTGGCCTAGTGGTTAGGATTCCAGGCTTTCACTACCATGGCTGGGATTCAATCCCTGGTCACGGAACAGAGATCCGCAAGACCCGCAGCACAGCCAAAAAAAAAAAAAAAAAGAGGCATAAGTAACTATTCCTTATACACAAAGCAGAATATTTTAAAGTTATGTTTGCTTAAAGGAAGATTCCTTATAAAAAAATTTTTTAAGGGACATGGAAGGCTGACCATAGGATTAATCAGTTTGGTAACCTTTTAGTGAGCCAAAAATTAAAGAAAAAAACCCAGATCCAAAAGCACTGGCTGATCTCATTAGCTCTGCTTAAGAAACTTTATAGATGTGACTTCACTCCTGGAATACACATCTATATTTAGTTTATACCTAATATGGATAAAGTCCTGAACTAACAGCCATTTCCTCTCTCCACAAAAAGAAACTTCCTTGCTTTTTTTCTGTCAACAATGCAAAGATTAGTGTAGGCCTCTCTGAAGGGAGAGGTTAAGAAAAAAAAAGAAAAAAGAACAGGAAAACTAAAACTAACAATTTAATACACGATTTTTGTTAAACTTGGAACTGTTTGACACTTCTAAATTGGAAAACAATCCTAAAATCAAATATGTGATATTCAAGTCAAGTCCCTCAACAAGTTTATAAATAAACCCTTAAAGTACTTTTAAAAATACTAATTAACCAGGCCCCCAAAATGCAAAGAGATGAGGTAATGGAAAGTTTACAGTTTCCTTTCAGATTTAACCAAGAGAACTGGAAGCACCAAATTCATTTAACAACTATCTAGGCTCACTGGTTGTTAGTGTTTTCGAAATATTCTTAAACATTCTCTGAATTCTTTCTTTTTTATTTTTCAGGGTGACTGAAAACAGCAAATAGTGAAAACAAAACTTTGTTAGGTAAAAATTCAAGTTTCAAACAGAGAAAAAGAATATAAACAAATAAAAAAGCTCTTCGTGGTTAAGAGTCAGTCTCTCAGAATCACAAAGACCTTGGTACAAATCCCAGTACTGCTACTTACCAGCCCTGTGAGCACACACAAGAAATAACCTAAACCTCATGTGTAAAACAGTACTGATAGTTCCTATTTCTGAGTTTATATGAGGATTAAATTACATAACATATGTAAAGGGCTTGGCACACTGTGCCTGAACCACAGTAAGCACTCAATGCTACCTATTATCTTACGACTATTACTCTGACTTTAATAGGAAAACAAAAACTTACTGCTCATTTTTATACACCAGTGTACTCTATCTTATATAGGAATAAATTAAGTAGCTTCAAAAAGCTTATAACATTATAAAATGAAGGATTTTAAAGTCACTTTATGATCCTTACATCATCTATCAATTACAGCCATGCCAAAGTTTACCAAAAAAATCAAGGAACAGTGCAATGTAGTAGCACAGGGAGCTAAGTGAAACCTATATATATGCCAAGATCCATAAGTCAAAAGTACTTCTACAAAACCACTAGATCCTATGTTTTAGATTATCCCTCTTTATTTCTTTTATGCTCTCACAAAAAAGAAAAAGAAGAAAGAAAGAAAAAGGAGAAGACAAAACAAAGAAATAAAAAACAAGAAAAACACTCTTGATAATAATGGACTCTCAGCTTTAGCTACAAGTCCAGAAAGAGCTGCTGAGGCAGATGTTCTAAGATGGCAGAGTCCAATCTGACTGTCCTTTAGTTACCTAACAAGTGTCAACAGGATCATGGTTCAATGAAGTTAATTCAGGAATAAGTTCAGGTCTAATCTTGGACTTTTTTTTGTACTAAACCTGCTCTTCTGATAAACAATGGAAAGTTCCCCACCTATTTGTAATGGCAGACTGGCAGATGCTTCTCACAGTAACATCCTGGAGGTTGAAAGCATATATGTTAAACATACAAACTATCCATGGGCAGTCTTAACTCAGCGTTCCCAAAGGTCCATGGGATGACAAGCAAACAATGCTTACTGTGTCAGACACTAAGTGCTTTTCTTATATTAACTCTTTTAATCTTCACAAAAATCCAAGAAGTAAATACTATTACCCCAGTGGAGACACTAAGGCACAAAAGGAGAACTAGGGTTGAAACAATCTACATTGCTCCAGAACCTATGCTCTTAACCACTACCCTACAACAACAATGTAACACAAAGATCCAGTCTTCCAAATGACACCTCAATTGCCTACTTGAAGTATTAATTCTAATTATCTTCAATTCTGAAATAGACTATTTCAGTGCCTACATAGGGAATACAAACGATACTTCAAAGTCCACAATCATCCCCTGGGTCTAACTTTGGGATCTCGAATCTCAAATATTACACAGGACAGAAAGAACCTTTACAAGTAACACTGAGGCAACACCATAATCTAGCACACGGGTCCCTGCTGAGTCATCAGGAGAATGACAGCAACTCTTGGGGCTTGTGGGCTGTCAAACCACAAACTTAGGGCCAGAACACAGCTGTGGACTCTCCCTTCAATCTTTTTTATTTTGCAAGGAAAAAAAGGTAACTGTTCATTTCAATCTAAAGCAACAATGATTTTGAGGCTCTAAATCAAAACTGCAAATATGAACTGAGCCCAGTGATTTGCATTCTACTCCCAGCTTATTTCTCTGGCTTCTCTATATGAAGATTTCTGTGAACTTAATAGGTATCTGCTTTTCCCCAATAATGTGATCTTTTATTTCTTCTTTTCCCCCCAGTCTCCTCTGGAATCAACCCTGTTCAAGGGAAGAGGGAAAAAAAAAAAAAGCTTCTGTATATTCCTTCAGCAAATACTTTCTTGAAGAACAATCAAATGAGTTAATACATGTAATGCAGTAAACAGTGCCTGGCACACAGAAAGCACCTCGTAAATATTTACATTAGTTCAATTAAGTATGAAATACTCTTCTATATTTCTATCTCATGCATTTGGAAAATGCAACAGAAAAAAAGTCAGTGAGATTAAGCGTCTATTCTAAATATACACAAACCAGATCTTCCTTGCAGTAAAAAGTCCTCCCAGTCAGTGAATTATGATGATTCTCATGGGAAATATTTTCCCCTTTAAGATGATGGTGTAAGTGTTCCTTCCTACATTATAGCTCTTACAGCTGATACTTTTTTTTTTTCTTAAAAGCCTTCCCTTGACATGTATCCCCTTCTACCCACCAACCTGTCTCTTCTACACAGCCAAGTTTCTTCTTAGAATTTGGCTTTACTCATTGACCCCACTCTCTTACTTCATCTTCACTATTCCACCCACTCTATTATGGCTTCCCCACCACCACTGCACCAAAGCTGTTACTACTAAGGTTACCAATGACTTCCAGGCTGATAAAGCAAATACACACTCATCTGACTCGACACAACTGGTCGCTTCCTCCTTATAAACTTCTCCTAGTTTCCTTGGTACCTTGCTCTCATAGTTTTCCTCTTCCCACTACTGCTTGATTTCAAGTCCTCCTAGTTCTCCTTCTCCAGATTCTCGATTATACAACCCCTTAGTGTTGTGAGTTCCTCAGAACTCGGTCCTGGGCATTCTCCCTATTCTTCACTCCTCCACAGAATGATCTCACACACTTTAAATACCACATAAACAAACAAACAACTAAAGTATGTGTATACACACACACATACACACACACACTCAAGTCCCAAATCTCCCTACTGTGCCTAGACTTCTTTCTGAGCATCAGGTCTGTACATCCAACTTTCTACTAGACACCTCGGTCATCTCAAACTCATTAAGTCAAAAACTGAACACTGTCTGCTCCTCCTCCATCTCAATAAAAGGCACCTCCATCAACCAGTGATTCTACTAAAATACCCAAGTCATTTTTCACACTTCTCTCTTTCTCAGAACTCCTTTTTCAGTATCTTCCTAGGTACTCCACTTCCAAAATTTATCTCAAATCCATTCTCTTCTCTCCATCACCATCCTAATCCAAACCACCACCATCATCTTCCTCCATCACAACAGCCTGCAAGTAGTGTTCCTTGTTTCCACTCTTGCCTCTCTTCATTTTCCACAGAACGGCTGGACTACTCATCCTAAAATGCAAATCAAATCATGACACTCCCTTTGAGAACTGCCTTTTTACTAAGGATAAAACTCACATGACGGGACTTCCCTGGTGACGCAGTGGTTAAGAATCCACCCGCCAATGCAAGGCATGTGGGTTCGATCCCTGGTCCAGGAAGATCCCACATGCTGCGCAGCACCTAAGCCCGTGCGCCACAACTACTGAGCCTATGCTCTAGAGCCTGTGAGTCACAACTACTGAGCCCATGCACCACAACTACTGAAGCCCGCGTGCCTAGAGCCTGTGCTCTGCAACAAGAGAAGCCACTGCAATGAGAAGCCGGCATACCACAACGTAGAGCAGCCCCCGATCGCCGCAACTAGAGAAAGCCCGTGCGCAGCAATGAAGACCCAACACAGCCAAAAATAAATACATAAAATAAATTTATATTAAAAAAAACCTCACATGACACACAAGAACCTCCATGATGTAGCCTGTCTACTCCTCACTCTACACCTCAGTCTTGTTCTCTCTATTCCAGCCACACTCTCAATTTGTTGAATACTTCCAGCCTTTATATATGCCAATTCCTCCAGCTTGGAATGCTCTTCCTCTCATTCTTCCCCTAATTACTATTCATCCTACAAGTCATTTTCTCAAAGAAGTCCCCATTAAGCTTCCATCTAAATTGAATTTCCTGTCATTCTTTCTCAAGACACCCTGTTCTTGTCCTTAATGTAATTATATACTATATTTGTGTATTTTTTTAACATATGCCTCTCTCACTAGACAACAGGTTCCATGAGGTCTTAAAATATTCAAATACAACACATCACAAACTAAACTCCTGATCTCTCCACCAGAACTAGCCCTTCCCAAAGGCTTCCCCATCTCAGTTAATGGCAACTCCATCATTCTAGTTGTTCAGAACAAAAATCTCAGAATCATCTTTGACTTCTCCTTCTTTCACGTTCCACATCCAATCCATCAGGAAATCCTGTGATCTCCATCTTAGAAATATATCCAGAATTAGACTGCTTCTCACCTCAGTCCAAGCCACCATCATTTCTTGCCTGAATTACTAAACAGCCTCCTATTTAGTCTCCTTGATTCTGCCCTCGCCTCCCTATGCTACTTTCTGCAAGGCTACATACTCAACAGAATGTCCTGTTAAATCGAAAAGAGCACACCCCCCCTATCATTCTCTATACTCCTTACCCTATTTCATTTTTCTTCATAGCACTTTTCACTAGTAGACATAGGTTTATTTTTTGCCTCCCCCAACTGAATATGAATGCCATAATGTTCTTTGATGTATCCAAGTCCCTAGAACAGTGCTTCACTATTTGTTAAACGATTGAATGAAAAAAGAACAAATACTACTCTGGCAGGCAGAAATTGAAGGTAGGGGGAGAGGCTGGCAAAGCCAAAGATAATTCAAATGAAAGAAACAAGAGCAAAAATCTTCCATGAAGGCAGAGTAGTACAGGGCATGTTGAGGACCCATCTGCCTAGAACATGAGGTATATTTGTAGCTGCAGTGGGGGAAAAGACTGAAAACACAAGTCAGGATCATGATCTGAAAGACTATGAATGCTAGATCATGGAGTTTGTATCTAATCCAATAAACAACTAGAGAAAGTAGGATCCATTTAAGATTTATGGCAAGAAGTATCACAGTTTTATTTTAGACAAAATTACAGAACACAACTAATTATTGAGGGAAAGGATAAAAGTTTCTTCAAACTGATAATATACAATACTTGGTAGATTCAGTAATACTAACTACCCTTCATCTGTCAGAATACAACATAAACATTTCACTCATCTCTAAGTCAATTATGTCATGTAGGTTGCCACATAAATCATTTCTGAAGGTCTTAATTCAACTGGACTTTAAAAAGCACAGGAGACAAAAAGTCACTGTATTACATGGGAAAAAGCCATCATCAACCATGGCTCATTTACTCATCCTCTGTCCATTAAGCTGTTCTGTAAGCTCCTTGAAGACAAGGGAACCTGTTCTTGTTTCTTTCCCTCTCCAGCACTTAGTGCATGGAAAGTATTCAATATTTGCTTCCATAATGATCCCTATACTGTACTCGACTGTTCCTAGACAAAGATTGCATCTTATATCCTCCAACTATAAAATGGGCATACCTCACCTACTAGACAGTTACTGAAGAGGAAAATTAATACTAAAAAATAATTTGACTTTTCAAAACAGATTTCTTCTAAAGAGCACAAAGGAGGGCCTACCTTCAAACCATTTAATCAATATCTATACTATGAGCAATTCTAGGTGTTGGCAGATTTCACAACATAAAAGCTTCCCTTCTTCAAGCAAAGATCAAACAGGGTAAATGTTCTTTTAGTGCCGTTAGGAAGGTAAATCCAATCTGAGTTTCTCTGATAAAAACTAAATAAAGTAAATTTTCTTTAAACCGACTCACTTAACTCAATACATGTTACATATTAGATTGGGCTTCACTGTGCATTCTTCCAAGAATTCTGCTGTCATGAAGAACATTAAAACATTATACATAAAATGTCATCAATAATTCACGCAAGTTTATGAATAAGATTAGGACACATAACAAAATAGTAACAACAGTCATTTCAAGAAAAAGGGGATATAAATAATTTTTATTTTATGGTGCTTTTCTGTGTTCTAAGTTATCTACAGTAAACAACTGTTGCTTTTATAACTGGAAAAAAACTTTTTTAAAGCACAATACATACAAATGAATATACTAGGAAGCAGAAGGAAAATGACATTACTTTTCAAATTTAGGGCCAATATTTAAACTAAAACAGACTAAGGTTAGATACTATTTATTCTGAGTCACTTTTTTTAGGTACATTTGCAATCAAGGGTCCTGCTGACAATTACAAAATGTAAGTAAAGTCTATGTTATTGATGGCTAGCAACAGTTTTTACTTGAGTTAATGAAGAATCAAAAAGCCCTCAACATTTTTAAATCAAAAATTTAGATTCCTGTGTTAACTAAAATATTCTGTAACTTAGAAGATCAAATAATACAAAACTTCACACTCTTCATAAGTTTATGTCTCTGCAAATTTTTCAGTTAAGTCTTGTGCATATGTATATTCAAAGCCAAAATTTCATTTAAGTCTAACCATCTTCTTTTTCTGTCGATTAGTCTATGTAGTCTGGTCTCACCACTCTTCCATTTCTCTACGTAGCACAACGGCCTGATTCAGTTGTCTTTAGCTTTTGATGAACTTTCACTCTAGCAATCTACCACCTGGTGTCCACCTCCATAATAAAGCAACTGGTTGTTAGCTGAGGAAAACATGCATAGAACTCACATATTCTTTAAAAAGTTCTTAATTACTTCAGCTTTCATCTAATTGTTTGTTTTTGTATTCTCCAATGTTTGTTCAGATTCTCCTTTTTCCTTCTCTCACACATACAATAGCTATGCTGCATGATGGTAAAATTCAATACTTAAATTATTACAGACGATTGACATTTTTACTATTCTAATGAAAACTTAATCCTTTTCACAAAAATGAATTATTTCACCTGTAAAGTTGGAAGTAATAATTTTATTACCAAAAAAATGTAAAAAACCTGTTACACCTCTTGCTTAGAGTCACACTGTATTTCAGCTCTAAGCAAAGCAAAAAAAAAAAAAAAAAAATCTACAGAACAAAATCTATGCTCTGAGGGTCAATACATGGCCCTGGTTCTATATTGTTACTTCTTCAAAATATATTTTTTTAATTTATTTGTTTTATTTATTTATTTTTGGCTGCATTGGATCTTCGTTGCGGTACACGGGCTTCTCATTGCAGTGGCTTCTCTTGTTGCAGAGCACGGGCTGTAGGCACACGGGCTTCAGGAGTTGTGGCGCACGGGCTTCAGTAGTTGTGGCTTGCGGGCTCTAGAGCACAGGCTCAGTAGTTGTGGTGCACGGGCTTAGTTGCTCTGCGGCATGTGGAATCTTCCTGGACCACGGCTCGAACCCATGTCCCCTGCATTGGCAGGCGGATGCTTAACAACTGCGCCACCAGGGAAGCCCTCTTCAAAATACTGATATTAAAATATAAAAGACTCCTAGGCCATCTTTGGCACAACTTTCAAATATAATCTCATTTATCTACATAAGTTGTTATTTTCATAAATTTATACTAATACAGTCTCCTGGTTGTTGTTTTTTGGGTTTTGGGTTTTTTTGCAGTACGCAGGCCTCTCACTGTTGTGGCCTCTCCTGTTGCGGAGCACAGGCTCCAGACGCGCAGGCTCAGTGGCCATGGCTCACGGGCCCAGCAGCTCCGCGGCATGTGGGATCCTCCCAGACTGGGGCACGAACCCGTATCCCCTGCATCGGCAGGCGGACTCAACCACTGCGCCACCAGGGAAGCCCTGGTTTTATATTTGAAATAAAGGAAAATAACAGAAACCAAACAAGGCTAACTGATATTCCTTATACCATTTCTTGGTACTGAGCACTGACGGATAAAAGTCAGGTCTCCAAAAAGACAAAAGGATTAAAACCTCCAAGAGAATTCACAAACTGATGCCCTGAATTAAGTTTAGATTTCTGTTAAATCATACTTGGACAGTTTGTAATCACGACCTTAATGTTATTTTCCTTCAGAAACTCCCTTTCCATTTTCTACAGGAACCTATACAATGGGCAAACCTATCCTAACTTACTCCGCTACTTGATCAAAATCTTAATTCATGCCTCAATCACACTTCCCATCCTGGCTAACAAATTTCCCTTTCATAGACTCACTAATTCCCTATTCAGGAGACATTAGAACATTGAGGCTCCACAGTGCCAATGAAACAGGAAGTGGGAAAGTCTTGCTCACCACCCTTTTACCAGCTTCCAGGCATCTCTGTAAGCATCCTTCCAAACTAACTCAGATTTTTAGTGACAGCCAGGTCCTCCGCATTGCCTCTTTCCTATTATTATTCATACCATTAAGCTTTTTTTTTTAATTGACGTATAGTTGATTTACAATGCCGTGTTAGTTTCAGGTGTACAGCACAGTAATTCAGTTTTATACACACACACACACACACTTTCTTTTTCAGATTCTTTTCCTTTATAGGTTATTATGAAATATTGAGCATAGTTCCCTGTGCTATATACAGCAGGTCCTTGTTGGTTGTCTCCTTTATGTACAGTAGTGTGTATATGTTAATCCCAACCTCCTAATTTATCCCTCCCACCCACCCGCCCCTTACCGTTGGACTTTTCATGTGTTCAGTCACCTTGTCTCAGAATCCTCCCATCTCTTACCCATTTGGGGCCCCTTTCTCTCAGAATTTTACATTTAACCAAAATTATCACCTTGGCCTTTGCTCAGAGGGGCACTGTTAGGTCTTCAAGAACAGCTCAGACAAAACATAGTAAGAATAGAGTTCCCATTAACTTCACATTTTTACATTCATTTCTATCTCCTGAATTTTCCCCTATGGAAACCTCAAATGAATGTCAAACCAATTCATCCAATGTAACACTCTCTTGATGTTGAGTTAGTTTTTGTTCAATTATTAAAACAAAGTTCTCAGCATCATTGCCTATAGAAAATTTATTTCATCTGTCTGTGTTTAAAAAAAAAAAAAAAAAAAAAGCCTGCACTCAAAACAAAATATAAAGAACTCCCGGGCTTCCCTGGTGGCGCAGTGGTTAAGAATCCGCCTGCAAGTGCAGGGCACACGGGTTCAAGCCCTGGTCCGGGAAGATCCCACATGCCACGGAGCAACAATGCCCGTGCACCACAGCTACCGAGCCTGCGCTCTAGAGCCTGCAAGCCACAACTACTGAGCCCATGCACCACAACTACTGAAGTCCACGCCCCTAAAGCCTGTGCTCCGCAACGAGAAGCCACCGCAATGAGAAGCCCACGCACCTCAACACAGAGTAGCCCCCGCTCGCCGCAACTAGAGAAAGCCCGTGTGCAGCAATGAAGACCCAACGCAGCCAAAAATAAATAAATAAATAAAATTAATTTTTAAGAAAAAGAACTCCCATTTTATACTGTAAAAAAACAGCTGAGAGTTTGTCCATCTGTACAATCCATTTGCACCTTCCCAAATGCTGCTGGGAAGTTGTTGAATAGACAGCAATCCAAAAAGTAGGGAAGTGTTGGGAGGACAAACAAGACTAAAAGTTAGGTTTTAAAAGTCTCATTCTCAACTTTTAAATAACTTCTCTCCCTGGCACTATGGGTTTGAATCATTGTTGGGTCCTTCTTCTTCGCAAGTATCATCTGTCTACTATTCCCTGCATAACGAGTTTACGAATGGTGTCAAAACTAATATTCTCATTCTTGGTTATTCCCAATGCACTTATTCCAGCCACTTTTTCAAGGTCAAGTTAAAGCTTACTTCCATCTTTCCCCATATGTCCTGGCCCAACTTAATGTGAACCACACTTGGCTCGTTAAGCATGTACCATCCTGTATTGTTTTCTTTCCAATAAAATTTATAAACCTAAAGGTAGAAAATGTTTAATAATTTCTTATATCTCCCATAGTACCTAATAATTTCTTATATCTCCCATAGTACCTAACTCAGTATTAGGCACTTCCTTCATGACAACAAATGCTTTAAATCACAGATAATAAGATGGAAGTGACTTTAACGATCATGTAGCCCAAACCTTTCTTCTATACCTTGCCTGTATGAATTATGTTCGACACTCAGAATGCCACCATTTAGAACAATAGTTCCTAATCCCCCCAAAATATAATGGTTCCTAATCCCCCCAAAAAAAGACTAATATAGAATTTTAAATGTAATTTCAAGGATTTACAGAATCCCCTGAATTCTATTAATGAAGCCCACATTTAAGAATCATATACTATTGGAGGGGGCTTCCCTGGTGGCACAGTGGTTGAGAGTCCACCTGCCAATGCAGGGGACATGGGTTCGAGCCCTGGTCCGGGAAGATCCCACATGCCGCGGAGCAACTAGGCCCGTGAGCCACAACTACTGAGCCTGCGCGTCTGGAGCCTGTGCTCCTCAACAAGAGAGGCCACGATAGTGAGAGGCCCGCGCACCGTGATGAAGAGTGGCCCCCCCTTGCCGCAACTAGAGAAAGCCCTCACACAGAAACGAAGACCCAACACAGCCAAAAATAATAAATTAATTTTTTTAAAAGCCTATTTTTTAAAAAAAGATAGATAGATAGATAGATAGATAGATATATTATTGGAGGGGGGACTTCCCTAGTGGTCCAGTGGTTAAGAATCCGCCTTCCAATGCAGCGGATGTGGGTTTGATCTCTGGTCAGGGAACTAGGATTCCACATGCCACGGGGCAACTAAGCCCGCAAGCAGCAACTACTGAGCCCTCGGGCCACAACTAGAAAGCCCGCATGCCACAACTGCAGAGCCCATGCGCTCTGGAGCCCGTGCGCCACAACTAGAGAGAAGCCCGCACGCCGCAAGGAAGAGCCCACGTGCTGCAATGAAAGATCCCCCGTGCTGCAATTAAGACCCGACACAGCCAAACAAATAAATAAATAAATATTTTTTTAAAAAAAGAATAATATACTTTTGGGAATTCCCTGGAAGCCCAGTGGTTAGGACTCTGCATTTTCACTGCCAAGGGCCTGGGTTCAATCCCTGGTCGGAGAACTAAGATCCTGCAAAGCCACACTGTATGGCCAAAACAAAGAAAAAGAAAAAAGAAAAAAAAGAATATACTATCATCAACAACAAAAATAGGTGTCTACTGTGTGCCAAGCACTATTCCTAATACTTTACATAGACTGATATATGGTTAGATCATATTTCCCAGCACTCCTTGCAGTTAGACGAAACCTTGTGATTAAAGTTCTCCCCACTGGAGTATGAAAGGAAGTGACAGGTAGAAGAAGTTCTGGGCTGGGGGCCTTGAGATGAGCCTCCTCCATACTCTTCACCTCCCACTGCTGCAACCAGGACTTCTCAGCAACCAGCTCTGTCAACTTCGGAGGACAATGCTATGGGGGTTGGTGGAAAAAGAAGCTGGAAAGACTTTGGTCCCTAAATGACTCTAAGGAGAAAAGCCACCACCATCTAGAACACCCTCCCTGGGCTGCTAAGTGAGAAAGGAAATAAGCTTCCATTTTGTCTGAACCACTGTTTGAGCAGATTACAGTATTTCTTACAGAAGCTTAGACTACCCTAATTAATACACATAGATCACCAGTTAATTCCCTCGGCAACCCTATAAAATTGTGTTATTATTATTATCCTGACATTAGAGGTCAAGAAACTGAGGTACTGAGAACTTAAGAAACTTCCCTGACACACTACTAGAAGCCAGATTCAAGCCAAGCAGTCTGGCTCCAGGGTCCACACACATTAAAAATCCTGCCAAATATCTCAAAAGAAGCATTCTTATGTGTTAAGCCACTCTGCGCCAGATTAACTTTTTACACCACCCCAATTCTAACAGTTTAGGGATGACTGCCAACAGTGAGTGTCCCAATGCAAAATGGCATGCCAACAACTTTAAATTCCAACCAATAAAACTAAACTCTGCAAAGGGACTCCTCCTAAACCAAAATCAGAAATACCATCACATCATACCAAAGATTCTAGTGGGGGCTGGGTGAAAGCAGCAGTGTCAATAGGAGTTAGGCATATACAAGGAAAGGAAAAATCCAAAAATTCAGTCTCTTCTCAACTTCTCTCATTTTGTTGTTCAACACAATATTTACTTTTACCCAATACAGAAATCTTGGCTTCCAAATTCTGAACGTAACCAAGAAGAAATATTGGCGGAAAATATATGGCAGATACATGAAAAGCTCAGAAGTACCAAAATAATGGAGGGGAAAAAAGATAGATAAAACCACACAGTTTTGGAGGATGGAGGCTAGGCAAAGTTGAACAAATGAAGGACCAACATTTGAGAGTCAGACTACCAGGCTCTAATAAGTAAGTAGCTCTCAATTCCGAAGCATGCCAGACACATATATTGACACCAAAATGATCAGAAAGAAGGAAACAATCTCATTTCAACTATTTGGTACCCTCTTTGGTACCGACTCAGAACAATATACAGACCTTACCCTCAAGGAACTTACTGCCTATCTAGCAGGGGAGATGAGCATACAAATAAGTATATACAAAATGACACACAACTAGCATTTATTTACTTACTGTGTACTAGACACTGTTCTAAGCTTATTATCACCACATATATTAACTAATTTAATCCCATGAGGTTGGTCTATTAATATCCCACCTATGCAGATGAGGCAGAGAGGTTTATGTGTCCTGGGACACACAATTAGTAAGTGGACAAATTGGATTAGAAACCCGGCAGCAGATAAGAGACCTTATGACCTTGCTAAAGGGTTTGAACTTCACCCTGTTAATCAGTGGTCCCCAAGTGGGGCTGGTGTATCAAAATATATACATCTACTAGGCCCCGCAGGGTAGGGAAAGAGGGCATTCTAACTCTTGAGGATGACTGCCTTTGTAAGCCTCTTTTACTATTGGGAGGGTACTCTATCCTATAGGTGTTGGGGTAAACAAACAAAAATGGAGCACTGCTGTTATACAAGTGATGAGGATTCACTGGGCTCATGGACAGACAACTCCAAAAACAATACTCACAAGGAAAGAAATGTAGCTGTGAGTCCAGTCACACTAGTTGGGAAGGTCCTAGCCTATTTCTGTTCAATTTAATGCTACCTAAACAGGTGGCACTTTTAAACTCATTTCCTTTAAGTGTAGATAATAGTTTTCTGCTACAAACTCAGATATCTCTTGGCAGAATAATTAACACTGCTTAACACACCACACTGGACAACCACAGCCTCTGCCCTTTCACTGCTTTCAAAATAATTGTATTTGCAAGGGGATTTTCTCCCATTTGCATTTCCCACACAAAGATTTTGGAAATCAAGAACACTCTTTACTACAATTTACCTGGCCCCTTTTTCCCCTTTGAAACAGCTATGCTGATTTACATCAGTATAAAGTTTTACCTATGCCGAACCACAGGACAGCAGAAAACATTGCATCTCTCACTTCACAAAGGAGGAAAACAAGTCTCAGAGAGGGAAAACAACTTGCCCAGGTTAAACCAGCCAGTGAGTACAGAACTGTGACTTGAACCTGGTCTCTGCCAACAAGCCCAGTGACAAAGGCTTACAACTAGTGATAAGCAGGATGATTTTAGGTGGCTCACGAACATTTTTTCTTTTAATAGTTATGCACACACACACACAAAATAGTTATGTATATAAGAAATATATTCACCACACCTAATCCACATTTTCACAGGTATTGCTTAGGGCAATGTGTTTATGTTTTTTAAAAAACGGGCTGAATTTAGTAAATAATAATACCAATTCAACACATATATGGAAAACTAAGAAGGGGTATGCAAGTGCCTAAAGTTTGGGAAACACCTCTCTCCTTCTAACAAAAGTTAAATTAATAGTAAGTAGGGCATTAAGCATTGATCTCCTCATCTCTAATTCATATACTTTATTTCTTTTTCTTGTCTTATTGTATTGGCTAGACCTCCAGTACAATGCTGAAAAGAAGCCATTACTGATAGTACCCTTATCTGACACTAAACTTAATGATACTTCTAAAGTAACATGTTTAAGAAACATGTTTTTTAAGTGTTTAGTAGATACACTGCTTTTGAATTTATGGAAATTCATTCCTATTCCTGGCTCAGTGAAATTTTTTGAACATTTATCTCTGACCCACTCTTCTTCCTTTTTCTTATTTCAGGTTTCTTCCTACATTCCCTGCATCTCAAAGTACTATATCTGCCACTCGAAGCAACTGAGACTCTTTGAAGATATTCTGGGGGTTCTATACCTGTCTGTTGTTTCAGTTCCCTGAATCAAAATGTTTCTAAAACTAATAACTGAAAGAAAATCCTAAAACAAACACTGTTTCCATCACTTGCAGATCATTTCTTCTTTCCATGTCTTAAACACACCCTTTAGTGTCTCCCGTTCTTTAAAATAAAAACTCAGGAAAAAAAGAATAAAATTGTTCTGGATTTCTGTTAAACTCTCCAATTCAGAGCTTGGTTCTGAAAGAGCCTGCTTAAGTAAGTGACTAAGAAAGAAAATCTCGAGGATTTTAAAGAAGTTTTGAGGAAGGCAGTTGAATCCAGATGTTCATAACTTCTATCTTTCTTCTTTGCTAAAACGAAAAATATTAAAGAAAAAAGGAAAGGGCTAGAGGTAGTACTTGTCTACAAATATGGTAGTTTCAGGATATATAAACTGAAAAGACCAGAAGGGAAAAATCAACCCTTCAAAGCCCAAGCAAGTGAGGAGTTCTTTCCCTCATCCGTTTTTCTTTCAAAACAAAAGGGCACACACAATCCTTCCCGAGGCAGCAACACCGAGGGGAGCAGCCAAAATGTTGCATCATACAAAACACTCGCGCTTGAGAAACAAGAAAATCAGATGGTGGTAAAATAACTAAGACAGAAAAACACAGGTTGGGAATCTCGGTCTTTTCCTGAGGCCCAGGAATGTCTGCTCTTTTTAAAAAATTGTTTCAGATGGAATCGAAAATTAAAGTTACAGTTTCCTACCAGCCGGGGGCGAAACGCTCAGAAAGCGTTCAAATAAGTTCAGCTCATGAGCTCACAACGGGCTCGAGGCTTCGCCTCCCTGGGCTGGGGGTGAACCTGGGAGAGCCGAGGGCTGGGGTGGGGTGAGGTGAGGTCGGGCGTCCGGGCGGTGGCGGGGGAGAGGGGGTGACAGGACACACCCGTGCCCGGGTCCCAGGGGCTGGCGGCTTCCGGGGCACCCGGGGGGAGGGGGCAGCTCGTCCCACCCGGACGCGGGACGACGGTGCGGCGTCCGCCGAGGCCAGCGCGGCGGGAGGCGGTGCCCCCCCGTCCAGCAGTGTTGTCTTTCTGGGGTCCCGGTCCCAACCCGGCTCCCTCGACGGGCCTCGGCGGCGGGAAGGCGCGGGTGGCCGAAGACAATGGCCCGGGGGCGCGGGAGCAGCGCTCCCCCTCGGCCCGGGCACGGGGCGCCGCGCGGGGGCGCTGCGGCTGAGGAGCGCCCAGGGACGCCGCCCCCCGCGGCCGGGCGAGCGCCGGGGGCTCGGCGGGGTGGGACGGAGGCGAGCGCTCACCTTGACGAAGAGCTCGATGATGGGTTCTTTGTCCTCCTCCTTCAACCCGTTCAGAGGCATCGACAACGCCATGGCCGGTTCGGCTGGACTCCGCGGTCGGCGACGGCTGCTTCTGCTCCGGGGCTGCTCTAGCTACGGGGTCCCGCTGCGTTGCGCCTCCCTGGACAGTCCCGGCGTCTAACTCGCCTCAGCCTCGGGGCCTCAGGGTCAGTTCCTCAGCACCGCCCCACGCCCAGCGCGCGACTCTTAAGTGAGCCGCAGCCCCAGCCTTTTCAAGTCGCTGGGCGGGGTACCGGGGGCGGGGCCTCGTTAGGGGCGGGGCCAAAGCTCGGCGTCTCGGGACTCCCGTGAGGAAAGAGGACAGCCCGGGCTCGGGGGCGCGGCCTCGGGTGAGGGAGGTGGACGGACCGCTCTGGCTCCTCGAGGCAGCTAAGGCGGCTTGACCTAGGCTCGGGGGAGTGGCCTCGGTGGGGACCGAACGAAGCCAAGGCTTGGGCGGGCGGTGGGCGGGACTCTGGGCCTCGCCTCCAGAGGAGACGGAAGGGAAAGGGGACCAGCGCCTGACACCGCCTCCCGCCGAAGCGCGGGCGCGTCCTCGCAGCTGCTGCTGGCGCTGTGCCAGGTGACCTCAGCTTTCCGTCGCCTGGAGAGGCAAGAGGGCGCCTCCCGTCTTCTCCTCCGCTGCAGCCCCCAGGACTCATCGCCCTTTCCCGCAGAGGTCGCCTCCCCAACGCCCTGTGTTAGGCGGAGCTCCCTTTTCCCTTTTGGGAAAGTTTTCATCCCCTTAGAAACACCGTTTTTTCCCTCCTCTGACTTCTTCATTTTCCCGTTTGAGTCTCCCGTCACTTCTGTCTTGGGAACCAGCGTATTCACAAATATTTATGAGGCCCTACATTGTTCCAGGCCCCCGGCGATCAACAGCACGGACGCGATCCCTCTCCTCTGAGAGCCTACAGTCTTGAACGGCAACCCCAGTGCCTGAAGGCTACAACGAACTCCCAAGCCGTTGTCGATACGGTTCCCCTTTCCTGGCGTGATTTCTTTCCCCATTCACCGGGCAAACCTGAGTGTGGTTTGCCAGACCTGCTTTACCCAGTTCTCTGATTCTCCTCTGGTGGGGAAGGGAGAAATTCACATTTTAACAAGCACCAGGACTTTTTTTTTTTTTCACTATTACT
Source organism: Mesoplodon densirostris (assembly GCF_025265405.1). Taxonomy (NCBI): domain Eukaryota; kingdom Metazoa; phylum Chordata; class Mammalia; order Artiodactyla; family Ziphiidae; genus Mesoplodon; species Mesoplodon densirostris. Next base: position 20,276,091 of record NC_082662.1, on the reverse strand, counting down.
TGGTACTGTTGCTCTAAATCTACCTACACTTTCAATCTTAGTCAATGAATACATTTGGCTGATTAACAACAGAGTCTACTGTTTGCTAAAGATAGCACCAGGACATTTTTGATGTAGGTGGTCCTCAAACTGGAAAAACTGTACTGGGGTTTGAAGCCACTGGGGACAGGGGCTGTGATACTTTGAGCCAGGCACCGGGTCTGGGTTTGCTACTGCTGAATGCCTGGGGCAAATGTCACCCCCTCTGGAAATAGTTACTTGTCCCGTCTTATGACTTTCGGTAATGCATGACTCAACTACTCCTCCTCACCTTCCAGTTTAAGTTGAAGGCTGAGTCCTGAGAGGGCCAGCCCTAGGTTTGTCTTTCCACACCCTCAGTGCATAGCACATGTCAGAACGTTTGAACAAACTGAAGGTATGTGTGAAAATACAGTGAAACCTGCAGTTTCTCCCTCTCCCAGTCTATAGCAAGTTGCTCAAAGATTCTTGCAGGGACTCTGTTAAAGAAGCATCCTACCCCAGAGCACATGATCTGGAGTCAGACTAAGTCCTGAAACTGCAAGATCCTGAAATCCCTAAGTCTCAGTTTCATTCTCTAGATGGGGGGTGGGGGGTGGCCTGTAACTGGTCCATGTCTTACCACACGTCCTGCTCAGTCAGTGATAGCTGTTATCACTGCACTGGGTCTTGTACTGTCCCTGTCCACCCCTGTAGGCTAGGATGGCATCATATTCAACTGCCTCCAAGACCAGCTTGTTTGTTGGAAAGAAGTAAACGCTAGGAGGCTGTCCCCTAGATGGGGACTTGAACCAAAAAACAAAACAAACTAAAACAAAACTGAAGTGTCTGGCTGGACTCTGAACTAAATCCAGTCTTAGTTTCTCATGGAATCAGGAAAGTGAACCAAAGTTCCCTTCCAGTCTCTCCCTGCCTGAAAAGAAACCAAAATAGTGAAACAGTTCAAAGAAGATTCAGGTCTAAAATGATCAAATGGAACCTCAGAGATGGCCTCAGACTGGCCCTGAGGCAAAGGAATATTTCAAGGTGGTCCTGTTTTCAGAGGTGTGCCCGAGGTTTATCAAATTCAGTTTGAATCAGCGAATATTACCTGCAGTGAGTGTCTGTTGACGGCCCCATGCTGGCCTCACAGCACCAGAATATGGAGATGACCAAGGCCTGGAAGGATGAGCAGGCCAGGGTTTTTTAGGCCTTATTGACTCAGATCCTGACTGAGAGAAAGCCAGTGACATTCTCCTTCACAGAGCCTTGAGGTAGAGATGATCGCCGAGGCTCAGACCCAGAGCCTGTGCTTTGAAACCTGATCACAACCACTAATACCTATGTTTCCCAATTTTCAACCCCATGTGGCTCACATGGATGGGCAGTGCCAGTCTGGGGAGAGGGAGAGAGGGAGAGAAACAGGGTGTGTATGTGGGGGAGGGTCCACAAGCATATTGCATTCAAGTCTCATATTCCAATTTTGAAATGCAAGCATATTTTGCATTCTATACTCGTTTGTTTTTATAACACACACACAGATCTTGAAGATGGGTAGAGATGTGTTCTCCTCCCTTGTCCACCCCCACCCCCTTCTGACCTCATCTCTTACTTCTCTCCCCTTTGCTCTCCATCCCAGCCACACCTGCCTCTTTGCTATTCCTTGAATGTGCCAAATGCACTCTTGCCTCAGGGCCTTTGCACTTGCTCTTCTCCCTCTGTGGAATATTCTTCCCCCGGAATTCCTGCAACTCACATTCCCTTCAATCCTTCAGGTCTTTGCTCAAATACCACTTTCTCAGAGAAATCTCCCCAAATATCATCCTACTCAACACTGCAAGCAGTTGGATCTTATTCTACCCTCCACTTTATTTCTCTCCATAACACTTATCACCCTCTGAAATATATCTTACTTATAATTTGCACATTGTCTGTTTCCTGCACAAACAAAAACTCCATGAGGGCAGGGATTTTTGTTTAATTTTGCTTATGGCTAATATTCCCAGCTCATAGAACAGCTCATGGTACACAATAAGAATTTATGGAATGGGTGTATGTGCCATGTTTAAGCTGAGGTTTCCTGTACCCCTGACATACCATTTGGAAAGTCTTGCTCACCCCATCTGAGAAGCCAGGTGGTTTGTGTTTGTTTATGATTGCCACTAAGAAGTCAGGTTTTCCAAAGGACAAGATGGCACCTCCAGAAAGCCTCCCCTGGTGACACACTTTCCTCTTCCCACTCCTGATTCTATGGCGCTGCTGGCTGACTGTCTCAACCCCACTCTCTGCAATTTAGGCAGTAAAGTGCTATGTCTGTGGACTCTGGGCCAGACTGCCTGGGTTCCAGTCCTGCCACTGTCATTTGCTAGCTCAGGATAACTTATTTAACCTCGCTGTGTTCACCTTTCTCTGTAAAACTGGGCCTAAAAATAGTACCTAATAATAATTATGATTGTTCATAAGCAAATAGGATTGTTGATAAATAAGTCCATGTTGAAGGCTTAGAATGGTGCCTGGCCCATGGAAAGTGCTCCGTAGGGACTAGCTGTTGGTCTTATACCCATCTGTCCATAATCTCAACTATTGAACTCCCATGCTGCATGCCAGATATCTAGCTGAGTGTTTTTATATCCAATCACATTTATTCCTCATGGCGTTTCAGATGAATAGTTTTCAATGTCCGCATTTAACAGTTAAGGAAACTGGGGAATGGAGGAGATAAACACAAGTAATTCAGCTGGGAAGATGGCAGAGCTGAGCTTTCAACCCACAACTGTCTCTTCACCACACTGTATACTTAGTGGGTATGGGAAAAGGTAAGCTCCTACCCATCTTTCAAGGCCCAACTCAAATATCCCCCTGCTCCAAGGAGCTTCCTTCCACCAGTGCATTAGTCTGGATTCTACATCACCCATCAAGGTCAGGTGGTGTTGCAGGTACCAGTGTGAGCTTCCCTAGCAAACTGCCTGATTTTGAATTCCAGTTGGATCAGTTACTCAACTCAAGCAAGTTTCCTCATCACTACAACAATTAGGTTCTACAATAGAACCTAACAAAGTCACTTTGAGGATTAAATGAGATAATCCATGTAAAGCATTTAATTATAAGCATTTAATAAATGTTAGCTATTATTACTATTCATATCAATGTCTTCTTCTTTGGTATACTGTGAGATTCTTGGAGTAAAAGGAACCTATATCCATCTTTAGTTGAGCAAAATATTTAATTTCCCATCTGTGTGATTTTGAGCAATTTATCCTCTCTATAGCTTGATTCTTCATATAAAATGATGATAATTACAATACCTTCCTCATAGGGTTGTTATGGAGATTAAACAGGTAATTAACGTAAAGCACTTAACACACTGCCTGGCATATACTAAGTGCTCAGTAAACATTAGAGGCAGACTTTGGAGATGTGAGTTCGGTTCCAGACCACCGCAATAAAGTGAATATCTTTTTTTTTTTTTTAATAAATTTATTTATTTATTTATTTTTGGCTGCTTTGGGTCTTCATTGCTGTGCACGGGCTTCTCACTGTGGTGGCTTCTCTTGTTGCGGAGCACGGACTCTAAGCATGCGGGTTTCATTACTTGTGACACGCAGGCTCAGCAGCTGTGGCTCAACTGGCTCTAGAGCACAGGCTCAGTAGTTGTGGCACACAGGCTTAGTTGCTCTGTGGCATGTGGGATCTTCCCAGACCAAGGCTCGAACCTGTGTCCACTGCATTGGCAGGTGGATTCTTAACCACTGCACCACCAGGGAAGCCCTAAAGTGAATATCTTAATAAAGCAAGTCACACAAATTTTTTGGTTTCCCTGTGCATATAAAAGTTATGTTTGCTCTATACTGTAGTGTATTAAGTGTGCAATAGCATTATGCCTGAAAAAATAATGTACATACCTTAGTTTAAAAATAGTGCTTTTAGGGGCTTCTCTGGTGGCGCAGTGGTTAAGAATCTGCCTGCTAATGCAAGGGACACGGGTTCGATCCCTCGGCCAGGAAGACCCCACATGCCACAGAGCAACGGAGTCCGTGTACCACAACTACTGAGCCTGTGCTCTAGAGCCCGTGAGTCACAACTACTGAAGCCTGCACGCCTACAGCCCGCGCTCTGCAACAAGAAAAGCCACCGCAATGATAAGCCCATGCACCGCAGCAAAGAATAGCCCCCGCTCGCCTCAACTAGAGAAAGCCCGCACGCAGCAACGAAGACCCAACGCAACATAAAATAAATAAATTTATTTTTTAAAAAGGCTCTTTAAATAAATAAATAAATAATGCTGTTAAGGAATTCCCGGTGGTCCAGTGGTTAGGACTTTCACTGCCGAGTGTGTAGGTTTGATCCCTGCTCGGGGAACTAAGATACTGCAAGCCGTGCGGTACAGCCAAAAAAAGTTAAAATATTTGCAAATGACACAACCAACAAGGGATTAGTCTCCAAAATTTACAAACAGCTCATGAGGCTTAATATCATCAAAACAAACAACCCAATCAAAAAATGGGCAGAAGACCTAAATAGACATTTCTCCAAAGAAGACATACAGATGGCCAAGAGGCACATGAAAAGATGTCCAACATCACTAATTATTAGAGAAATGCAAATCAAAACTACAATGAGATATCATCTCACACCAGTCAAAATGGCTATCATCAAAAAATCCACAAACAATAAACGCGGGAGAGGGTGTGGAGAGAAGGGAACCCTCCTACACTGTTGGTGGGAATGTAAATTGGTGCAGCCACTATGGAGAATAGTATGAGTTCCTCAAAAAACTAAAAATAGAGCTACCATATGACCCTGCAATCCCACTCCTGGGCATATATCCGGAGAAAAGCATGGGCCAAAAGGATACATGCACCCCAGTGTTCAATGCAGCACTGTTTACAATAGCCAAGACATGAAAGCAACCTAAATGTCCATCAACAGAGAAGTGGATAAAGAAGACGTGGTACATATACACAACAGAACATTACTCAGCCATTAAAAAGAATGAAATAATGCCATTTGCAGCAACATGGATGGACTTAGAGATTGTCATACTGAGTGAAGTCAGACAGAGAAAGAGAAATATTGTATGATACCCCTTATATGTGGAATCTAAAAGGAAATGATACAAATGAACTTATTTACAAAACAGAAACAGAGTCACAGACTTAGAGAACAAACTTATGGTTATGGTTACGGGGGTCAGGGGGAAGGGGTGGGGAAGGGATAGTTAGGGAGTTTGGGATGTACACACTGCTATATTTAAAATGGATAACCAACAAGGACCTACTGTATAGCACAGGGAACTCTGCTCAATATTATCTGGCAGCCCGGGTGGGAGGGGAGTTTGGGGGAGAATGGATATATGTATGGCTGAGTGCACTTTGCTGTGCACCTGAAACTATCACAACATTGTTAATTGCCTATACTCCAATATAAAATAAAAAGTTAAAACAAATTTTTAATTAAAAATTAAATTTACAAATTTTTAATTTTAAAATAAATTTAAAATTATACTTAAAAATAAAAAATAAAAATAATGCTGTTGGTACACTAGACCTGGGTCTCAAATACTTTTTCTTTGCTAGCTAAGTGACAATGGGAAAAATAGCAAATTAGTCTCTAAGCCTCAGTTTCTTTATTTATGAGATAGGGATGATACTAATACTAATTTCACAGAGTAATTGTAAGGATTAAGTGAGATAATACATGTAAAGGATTTAGCAGAGTACTTGGCACATTATAGGTGTGAGATAAATTTTTAAAATACATAAATTAGGGGCTTCCCTGGTGGCGCAGTGGTTGAGAGTCTGCCTACCGATGCAGGGGACGCGGGTTCATGCCCCGGTCCGGGAAGATCCCACATGCCGCGGAGCGGCTGGGCCCTGAGCCATGGCCGCTGAGCCTGCGCGTCCGGAGCCTGTGCTCTGCAACGGGAGAGGCCACAGCAGTGAGAGGCCCGCGTACCGCAAAAAAAATACATAAATTAAATAAATTAAAATAATGGTGTTGGGAAATGGTGCCAATAGACTTGCTCTATGCAGGGCTGCCAAAACCCTTCAGTTTGTAACAAATGCAATATCTGCAAAGCACAATAAAGTATGATAAGATCATGTATGCTTATAGTCAGCATTTATGCTCTCCTATGCCTAACTCAGTGCCTGGGGCATAATAAAATAATAATAATCTTGATAAGATTGAGTGAAAGAATAAATAAAATTTAAACATTGCCTTTTAATTTCCCATGTCCTAAGTTTCACATCATTTTTCTCCCACTGTGCCTATAATAGGTGCTTAATTAATCTCTAGTGATGTCAGTCAACCCAGCTATGGAAAATTCCAATGCAGCTTTGAACTTCAAATGTGTCCCAATGATATGAATTAGGTCCTATAAAATCCTGCTAATTGTGACTTAGCCATCATTTTGGCTAAAGTTTAACCTGAATGCTGTGTCCACAGAAGCACCAACTTTCCAGGCTCCCTGTAGATATGGGCTCCCCTGGAGGAAGCAAAGTCACTCAACAAACATAGGAGCTGGAGACACATTTCAGTTCAGCTTTTCTAGGTTCTAGAAATGGAGCTCCAGTGTGTGGGTCCAAGGACTGAGGTGTTCTTCCCGACCACAGGCTCTACTACACAGACCTTTATTGAAAGGAGGACCATTCAGGTACCATTTGTAACAAGGATACAGCAGAGAGGCTGAGGTTCAGAGACTCAAGCAGTGTGCCTAGGGTCACACAGCTGGAAAAGCAGCAGAGCCAATAATCAAACCCAGATCTCTTTGTCCTTGTGCCCAGGCCCTGGCCAGCCATTTGCTCATAATACCGGCCTCCAAGAGTTCTTAGGAGCATTCAGAAAGATGGTACGTAAAGTTTTTGGCACAGGGTAAGCATTCAAAATATGTCACCTCTGCTGCTTCTGCACAAACCCCTCTCTAACCCCTTCTTTTGTTTCGCCGTCCTAAGATAAAAAATTTTACATAACAGGCCTCAGTTCAAATTCCAACCCTGCCACTCACCAGCTAAGGCAAATCATTTCACCTTGCCAAACCTCAGTTTCTTCTGTCAAGTGTGGGAATAATGTCTATAACAGAGGCTTATGTTGAGTCAGGGAGAGAAGGGAAAGTTTACACAGATGTGAGAGGTCACCATTCACATCAAAAAGAGTTTATTAACAAAGCATCCATGGGTGCAGGATCTACTGGGCTGACTGTCTTCAACATTAGTTCCAAAGGAAAACAACTGGAAATCTATTACCAACAATAAACAACCTCATGAATGTGATAAGATATCAAGTTAATATTTTTTTAGAAAGCAGTGCCTTCCTATATGCAAAGCCCCACTAGTTAGAAATTTGGAAGAAAATGTCTCAATTATTAAAGCAACCAAAAACATAAAACTATCTGGGAAATAGGAAATCATCTCAATAATATGTGAAGTTCTGTTTGAAAAAATGTTAATACTTTTGAGAAACATATATATGTGAGACAATATATATATTCACCAAAAAAACCTTGAAAATGCTTGGATAAATGGAATAGCATAATCTATTCTTGGATAGGAAGACTCAAAATCATTGTGACAGTAGGTCTTTCTATCGATATATTAGTCAAAAATTTAATGTGATACTCATATATCATCTTTGCATGCCCATATATCACATTCTCATACCATACTCATCTTTTCATAACTATATATCACATGTGCATTTCTCTCTGGAAGGATACACAAGGAATTGGGCACAAGTGTTTATCCCCAGAAAGGAGAACTAGGTCACTGAGGACAGAGGTGTAGATTGTTTTTTACATAAATTTAAAATTTTGTCCTTTGGGTATGTATTACCTCTCCCAAAAATTGGCTTTAAAAAGGGAAAAAAAGGGCTTCCCTGGTGGCGCAGTGGTTGAGAGTCCGCCTGCCGATGCAGGGGACGCAGGTTCGTGCCCCAGTCCAGGAAGATCCCACATACCGCGGAGCGGCTGGGCCCGTGAGCCATGGCCACTGAGCCTGTGCGTCCGGAGCCTGTGTTCCGCAACGGGAGAGGCCACAACAGTGAGAGGCCCGTGTACCGCCAAAAAAAAAAAAAAGGAAAGGAAAAAAAAACAGTTGAAAGACCATTCTGAGTGAGTGCAGTTAAGCCTAAACTTGTGGACAGTCACCTTTCCAGCTCTGCAGTAGGGAGCTATGTGACTCGGGGCAGGGCTCACCCTCCATACCTTCTTGGTTTCCTGCCCTGTCACACAGCTGGGTGGGAGCAGAACTGAGAACCCACGTCCCCTTGCTTTGCATCTGATGCCTTTCCACTGCATCCAGCTGTTTTTCTGTGAGCACTGTTTTTGAGGATGGTGACCAGCTTTTGTGCCTGGCACACACACACACACACACACACATACAATATTAGAGCCATGTGGGTGCAATGCAGATCTATTCCCCTGGGAGCAGAAACCCTACCCTGAGCCCCTTTCTGCCCTGCTCGCCTGGAGACTGTCTTGTCTTGGGAAAGTTACAGGTTTCATTTTGTCACTTGGAAGCTGCTGCAGCCAGGAAGGGAACCCGAGTTGACTTGAAGCCAGGGCCTTAATTGGATTGGATCGCCATGGAGGCCATTAGCCTCTCACTCCAGCTTGGCAGGGAGGAAATACTGCCTCCCCGACCCCAGTCCCCACTCACATACACACCATCCAAGATCTTCAATGGCCTACCACCCAAATAAGGTACTGTATTAAGTTTCCAATTATTTTTATTCTCCCTTCCATTTGAACAGCTCTTTACTGTTTCCAGACACTAGCATATACTGTAAGTATTGTAGTAGTCACATCTGATCTCTTTATTTACTCATGGCACAAATTTTTATTGAGGGCCTCCTATATGCCAGGAATTGTTCCAGGCCCAGGACAGACTACATCTTGGCTTTCACAAACATTACATTCTATTTAGGAAGACAGATAACAAACCAATACCCAGGCCAATATGCCTGTGTCAGGAGGTAATAAGAGTTATGAAGAAGAATAAATCAGAGGAAGAGGATGGTGAGAGGTGCTGCGCATCAAGGGTAGGAACAGCTTCTCTGATAAGATGACATTTAAGTAAAGAGCTGAAGGAAGGGAAGACAATATCTAGGCAAACAGTGCTTTAGGCAGAGAGAACAGCAAGTGCAAAGGCACTGAGGCAAGAATTTCCTTGGTGTGTTGGAGGAACACTAAATAGGCAGATGAGAAATAAAATGTCTGACTTGTTTGCTGAGACCTCCTACCAATTCAGTGGCTCTTGTCCATTTCTTTGCCTACTGAACACTGAAGAGTAACAGAGGGTTTAGAAAAACTTCTTTAGGGAATTCCCTGGCGGTCCAGTGGTTAGGACTCTGTGCTTTCACTGTCGGGGCCTGGGTTCAATCCCTGGTGGGAGAACTAAGATCTCATAAGCCACAGGGCACAGCCAAAAAAAAGAAAAACTCCTTTAGCTGGATAACAAAAATTATTCCATGATGATAAATAACCCATCCCCAAAAGAAAAAGTTGATATTTTTGGAGGCTATCCATGGCTATATTACCCATAAGGGCAAAAAAAATTTATATGTTAATAATTATGTTTCTATTATGTTATATATAATATAATTTATAACATACATATATATATATTATATATAGCTATGTATATATTATAATATAGACATTATATACATATATAGATATGCATATATAAATATTTATATGTATGCATATATATATATATATATATATATATATATATATATAAAACCACTAATCATTAAAAGAGAGAACTAATGTTTGTAGGTGGAACACTGTGCTTATAACACTCTACATTGAGCCTCGGTATAGGAGGAAGCTATGACTCAGGGAAGACACGAGACTTGTTTAAGATCACACAGCCATGGTTTAAATTCAGGTCCACTTGTGTGCTTGTCACCCCCTCTAGACCCTAAGCTCGTGAGGACAGATCTATGTCTATCTGCTTTACCCTTGTATGACCGGCACATACACAGGGCCTGGCCCAAAGCTGATGCTCAAAAAATGTTGACTGAACAGTTGAAAATCTCTATCTTCAAAGCCTGTTCAGATTCTAATACACCACTTTGCTTCCCTGTCAAATACAATCCAACAAATCACTGGAATATTTGGCAACTGTTAAAAATTACTAAAATAGGGCTTCCCTGGTGGCACAGTGGTTGAGAGTCCGCCTGCCGATGCAGGAGACACGGGTTCGTGCCCCAGTCCGGGAGGATCCCACATGCCACAGAGCGGCTAGGCCCGTGAGTCATGGCCGCTAAGCCTGCGCGTCCGAAGCCTGTGTTCCGCAAGGGGAGAGGCCACAGCAGTGAGAGGCCCGCGTACCACAAAAAAAAAAAAAAAAAAAAAAAAATTACTAAAATAAAACATAGTTAAAAAAAAACTATAGTTCATCTATATAATGGAATAATACACAGTCACCTAAAATGATGTTTAAGGTTGCTGAGAATGGAGCTGCTGATGGGGGTAGGAACTAGTGGAGCTGGCCACCAGGATGATGGCATTCTGTGCCTGGTGGCCTCAGTTCAGTGCCACTCACTGCTCCCTCAGCCCACATACCCACTCCTACCTCCACCCCAGCTCCAACCTCCTAGCCAAGCCGAACATAGCCTGGAGGCTCAGAAATAATAATAATGACCACCATCATCATCACTATTATTATTATTAGAGTTTACACTGTTATTAGAGATGCATTGAGCACTTAATATGTGCCTGCATATACAATCTCATTTAATACCTACAACCCAAGTCCAGTATTATTATTGAACCCCATTTTCCAGAGGAGGAAACTGAGGCTTAGAGAAATTCAATCACTCGCCCAAGTCAAATAGCTGGTAAGTAAGAGGCAGAGCTGGGATTTGAATCCAAGTCTATTCTGACTCCAGACAGTGCACTTTATTACACTGCCGCCTCCCATCGCCCACAGACACCTTGTGGGCAGTGCCCTGCGTTCAGCAGTCTTCTCCCAGGTGCCTGCTCTGCCCTTTGCCCCTTGACCTAAGACCATGGACATGACCTTCAACATAGAGAAATACCTCTCACCACTAGATCTGATGGCCTTGACTCAGATGAGGTGCCCATTTCCTACTGCCTAAAGGTGCAGGGACAGCCAGCTGTCGCCCCAGAAGAATGTCAGGGGTGGGTCTCCACCACCCAGCTGCTTCCCTGCAACATCAGACCAAAAACTGACAATCCTTTCCAGCCATAAAGTTTGATTTGAATAAGGACATTTCTTCTCCATCCTTGGGTAGCCACAATTCATTTATTAGAGTGGTACTTTGGTACTTTGAGGCCTGAACAGTCAGTTCTTTAGATCACAGCTAGGTAGCAGAGCCGGGCGTTAAGCTATTTGAAATTCAAGCAGGGAAGTGTATTTTTCCAAAGCTGAGAAGCGTCCTTCACGCTTCAAAAGAATAAACACATCCCCAGCTCTGGAGCTGTGCTGAATCTCAGCAGCCAGAGGAGACCTGCAAGCAGGGGAACAGGAAAAGCAGTGGGTCTGTGTTTTCCCAGCTGCATCCCATGCCCCGTGGTCCACTTCCCTCACTTGTTGGTGGCTTGGTGATACTTGGAGGTGCAGGCTTGGTTGGTTGATTTGTTTGTTTCCCACATAAAACAGCTGCTAATCTCTTCAAATAGTGCTACACTTCCTATCGCAATGTCCGTATTTGGACCAGGACCACCAGTGTTTGTGTACACACAGGGGACAGTCCCTAACAGAAGGACAACAACCTTTCCTGAGCTGATCACAGACATGGCCAGGGTCCTGAAGGTTGAGCCCAGCACTTATTTTCTTTCCCATCAGGTTGCCTCTTCGTTTTCAAGTGAGGCTCTAAAAGGAGTCCTTTCTTCCCCGGAACATGCCCATACCCTTCAGCTGCTGGATCTACCCTGTCAAGGCAGAGACCAGAGTCCCTGGATTCAACCAACAGGGCTCCCAAGTGGGGTAAACATGTCCTAGCCCCACATAATGCTGATATAGTATACTAGGAGAGGCCACATCCCAGTTCCACAGTGAGGAGGATGACTGGGACAAGAAGGTGAAAGGGGACTAGGCACCTCTTCCTGCTGAGCAGAAATAAACACTACAAGAAACAGCAGGAACAGGATATTTACATGACCTTAAAATATCCCCTTGCTTTTTCCTGGCAAGGGGGGAAATTGTAACTTATATGGTGGACCACCTCTTAATGGGGTGATCAAAATGAGTACCCTCTCCAGGAAGACAGACACTGGGGGCTTCTGGAAGTGATACCCTGACAAACACACAGCATCACTTTGGTAATATACCAGCTGAGAATGCATAACCTGAATCTAATCGTGAGGAGACATCAGATACACCCAAATCGAGCAACAGTCTATAAAATAACTGCTCTGTATTCTTCAAGATTTCAGTGTCACGAAGGCAAAGAAAGGCAGGGTGCTTTTGCAGATTAGAGGAGAGTAAAAAGATGTGACAGGCAAATGCAGCACACAACCTGGCCTGGAGCTCGTGCTAGGGTGAAAAGAATACCGTAAAGAGCATTAATGCGTCAATTGACATGATTGCAACATGGATAGTAATTAAAGTATTATATCAATGTTAAATTTCCTGAATTTCATTGTCGTACTGTGGCTATGTCAGAGAATATCCTTGTTTTTTTGGAAATACGTACTGAAGTGTTAATGGGTACAGGGATGTGATGTCTGCAATCTACTCTCAAATGGTTCAGAAACCAGAGTATGTATCCTAGAATTATATGTGTCTATCTATCTATCTATCTACCTATATCTAATATCTATCATCTATCTATCTCTACCTATCTATCTATCTATATATAGAGAAAATAAACATGGCAAAATGCAGAAAATTTATGATTCCAGGTAAAAGATATTTAATAGCTTTTGTATTATTCTTGCAACTTTTCTGTTAGTTTGAAATTATTTTAAATTAAAATAAACATCATAGTAGTCCAGAGGGAGGAAAAGCTGGATCCCTAACTGAAATCCAGGGAATTTTTTCCCCTCATCTTGGAGTGACTGAAGTGGCAGAACTCATTCTATGACTTCTCTCTTTCGAAAGACTTTTTTGTGGGTTGATTGGTTTCCCTTTTGTTAATAGCCAGGAAGACACTCCAGCCTCTTAGATCATCACCACTGGGGCCACCCCGACTCTGGCTGTAGGGGCTGGGCGGTCGGCTCACCCACTGGCCTTTCCAGGAATGTGGAGCCTCTGGGACCCACGCTGTAGAGTGAGGGGAAGAAGCACTGTTATGCCCTTTCCAAAAAGCCCCTCATGACTCCTCTCTCTGCAGAGACTGGTCCAGCACCCCACCCCCTATTGTCTTGAGTGGGCCAGGAATCAGCAGAACCGGAACTGGGAACCACCTTTTTGTTTCCTGCTTGTCAGACATTCAAAAGACATTTGTCAAGTGCTCCCCACTCAGTTTGTCTCATAAATGACTGTTGTCTTTTCTGAAGAGGCAGTTGCGTAGTGGTTAAGGATCCCAGTGCTAAATTTGGACTGCCTGAGCCAGGCACTGCTAGCACGTGACTCACTAGTCACTTCACCTACAGCAAGCCTCTCCACCTCCGGAGCCTCACTTTTCCTCCTCTGTAAAATGGGGACAACGTGCTACCTCATAGGCTCCGTGAAACTCCTGAATGGGATAGATACCCATGTTAAATACTCAACAAATGTTCATTGTTATGGTTATTATTAACCACAGGTCCTGCCCTCCCAGAGTCCACAGCTGGCCAAGAAAACCACAAATTTAAGAAGAAATATCAGCAAAGCCTGATAACTGCTGGGTTAGGGGAAGTACACATAATTTCCAGGTGCTATGAAAGCACAGAGTGGGGGCATCTATCTTAGTCTGGGGTGGAGGACAGTCAAGAAAGTTTTTTCAAGAGGGAATAGTGTTTAACACAGACATAAGCTGAGCATCTGCTCTGCACCAGACACTGTGCTAGGACCTGTGAACACTGCAAAATAGAACACAAAATAGAGTCTCTGATCTCACAGAACTGTCATTCTAGGGGGAAGGCAGGCTCCTCACAAACAGATGAATAAACACGTAATATGTCAGGAGGTGATGTGCTATGATAAAAAAATGAAATAGGTTAAGGGGATAGAATGTTTACCCATCTATGAAATGGGAATACTACAAGTACCTAACTTAAACCCCTGTGACAATGATCAAATGAAATATTACATAGAAGGTACTTAGTAGCCCAGTGTCTGATAAGGAGTATTAAGTACTGTACATGATTTGCAGGTGCTCAAGAAATGTTTATTAATCTGAATGGATTATTTCATTTATTTAACAAGAATTTTTCAAGAATGTTTTAATATGTACCAGACCCTGAGTGAACATTAGGACATGACCCAGCCACAGTCGTAAAGCTCATAATAGCCTAGTGGGGGTGACAGATAAACAAGCCATTCCAAATATCGTGTGATAAGAACTAAGAGTTATTCAGAGTTTACTATGTACCAGGCACTATTTTGAACATTTTATCTGTATTAAGTCATATAATCTTTACAACAACTCTGAGCTAAGTGCTATTTTACAAATGAGGAAACTGAGGCCCAGAGAGCTTAGGTCATTAGCCCTGAGTTACACAGTCAGTGTAAAAGTGGTACAGCTAGAATTCTGCACTAGGGAATCCCAGTGTGGAAGAGGGCCCGCTCCTGACAGGATGGATCAAGGAGGACTTCCTGGAGGAGGTCCCATCTAAGATGAGGTTTGCAAGATCGGTAGCTATTAGCTGTGCAGATTCGGGGAGAAGGACTGTTCAGGTAGAGGGAACAGCCTGTGCATGGGCCTGAAGTGAGAGAAGGTGCCCTTTTGGCACCAGCCATCAGTCTGAGATCAGGGAGTGGAGAGGATGAAGCTGGACAGAGGGTAGAGGGTCAGTCAGGGAGGGCCTTGTACTGCCCTAAGAAATGTGCCCTTTCTCCGTGGTGTGGTGGTTTCAGTGAGGAGCTCCAGGTTTGAGAGGGGGGAAGAAACCTCATGAATTCAAACACTTTGAGGGGGAAGGAGTGCACAGTGGGGCAGGCAGGGGGGTGGGGCATCTTTGCAGTTCTGCTCCCAGAGCTGTCTGGCACCCACTTCAGAGGAATCAGCCACTTGGCTGGGAGACAAGGCAAGTCAGCCTTCCAGTCTGACCCAGGGTCTCTCCCAAAGGGATGTCTCTTAAAGAACCAGAACAGAGAAGTGGAGGGGGGAGCCCAGAGATGGATCCCAAGTATGGCAACCATGGGACCCAGTGGGAGTTTGGGGCTTGGGTCTGGTTATTCTTCTTGACTGAAAAAAAAAATCACAAAATTTTTTGAGAGGTTATGCAAGCATATGGTAAGATAAATAAATAATAATTCAAGCAGCCCAGGGAGCCTACAGCCCAAGGGCAGCCCCTCCCCCCCAGTCTCTCATTTCCCCTTCCTCAGGCTGCACACAATCGTTTTCCTGGGTTTCCTTCCAAAGATAGTCTATGCACATGTGCATAGGTTTATGTAGATACAGCCAATAGAGGAATTTTAAAAATGAATTTTAATGTTCTTCTTTGTTGGGGGGGAATCCATTAAAAAGTAAAATATATTCATTGTAGAGAAGGTTAGAAAAAAACAAAACTAAACTAAAAGAAAAGAAAAGCAGAACAAAGAACTAAGCTGCAAAGGCAATCACTGCTAAAATTGCCAACCCAGGATCTCTGCTTTAATAAGAAAAACAAATAACCTTTGAATGGCATGGTAAAAAGTAGCTTTGTATTCTTTACCAAGTTCCACCAGCCTCCTCCTAATGGCATGATATTTGAAATAATGAGAATTATTATTATTTCAAAAGAGAGAACGGAGACCTGGAGAACTCAAGTCCTAGGAAGGAAGGTCTCCTGGCTCTAGAGCCTCTTTCACATCAGTTCCCCCACCGTCTCCCTGTCTCCCAGGCCTCCGGAGGGGGGCCAGCTCCCTGCCCACTGGAGACAAAACCTTCTTGAACCTTTGTCTGCCAGATGCAGGTCCCCCTGCTGCAGCCACCAGCAGCTGCAGTGACTCACAGAATGACGCACTGGACTGTTGGAACTTCTCTCTCTCCACTGCTGCTCTCCTCCTGCTGGGATGGTGACCAGCGAGGAAGGTACAGGCCATGTTGAAAGCACAGGGTTTGGGGTCAGACTGCTTGGATTTGAAGCCCAGGTCTGCCGTGGCCAGCTGTGTGATCTTAGGCAAATTACTTCTCTCTCTGTGTCTCATTTTCCCCATCTGTAAAATGGGATAGTAATAGTACTTCCTCCTAGAGGTGTCATGAGGATTAAATGCCCAGAAAGTACACACACACTGCAAGTGCTCAGTAATGTTAGCTGTTATTCTGGTCCTCTCAGCCTATAGGTGAGGTGGGGAAGAGTGAGTTCCGTGCCCTGAGGGCCCTGTCTCACATTCCACCTCCTGCCCCAGGCTACTCTGCCTACAAGCCCCAGCTTCCCCAAGCCCACAGATCTTTGCTCATGCTGTACCCTCTGACCCTCTTCCCAGGCTTTCCAGGCTGAGGAAATCTTTCTCATATTTCAGGATTCAGAGGCGAAGCCTCCAGGGATCCTCCCAGAAACACACCTCCACCCTCAGTCCAAATAAACCTCTTCCTCCCCTGGATCCGGCACCACCGGACACTGGATGAGCACACTGTATTAAAATTATTTGTGTAACCCAGGGGTCCCCCAGGTCCTCAGCTATCTAGGGTCACTAGTTCTTTAAAGTTGCATCCACATCCCCCTTATACCTTCCCAACAGAGTCCTCTTCCTGCCAGCCGCCCTGTTCTGGGAAAGCTTGCCCCAATTTCAGCTCCAGGGGTGGAGCCAGAGGAGGCTAATCCAATCAGCTCCTGGCATTGTCTTGGTGCTGTTATTGGTCCAGGGATGACCACATGACACAGCTTGCCCAATCAGACTGAAGGGAAGGCCTTTACTGTCTGGTTTTGGGACACAGCCTCTTTCTCTTGCTCAGGAAGAGTGAGGATGCAGGATGCTCCAGGTGTTGCTGGCAGCCACCTTGCCACCAAGAGGGTAGCTACCCTTGGATTGAAGCCGATGTGCAGAGCAGGAGACAGAAAGCTTCTAGGTCCTTATGCCATCATTGAACCACTGAGGTTCAATTCCTGAGGCCAGGAATGCCCAGGGACTTCCTGTTAGTGAAATAACAAATTCCCCTAATGTTTACGCCAACTGAGTCAGGTGTTCACATCTTCACTGATCCCAGCACAAGAGCTCACATCTAATTTATTGAGCACTTACTATGTGCCAGGCACTGTTCCGAGAGATTTACATGCATAAATCCATTAAACACAGCTACCTTAATAGGTAGATGTGATCTGTGTCATAGTTAATAGTACATTTTCTGGAGTGAGACCTCCTGGGTTTTCACATCTCTGCTACTTATTATATAAACTTAACCTTCCTATGCCTCACTTTCCTCATCCGAAAATAGAACCTATTTCATAGGGTTGCAGTAAGAATTAAAATAGGGTAATCCACATAAGGTATACTAATATCAGTGTCTAGCACATAGTAGGTGCTGAAAAATATTAGTTTTTGTGTTATTATTCCCATTTTACAGATGAAACCAAGGCTCAGGGAGTGTATGACAGGACCTAAGTTTACACATGTAGTAAGTGTATCAAACCTGCATAACTTAGCTTTAAAGTTTGCAGTCTTAACCACATGGCTCAAACCCCCAGGGCCTGCCTGGTAAGAAGCCCAGGAGATGTGCAGGTTATAGGCAGCCCGTCTCACCAGCCTCCCAGGGCTGCATTTACTGAGTTTTCAGTCTCCAGATGACTCTAGTGTCCCGTGTGTGCTGTGCACACCCCCAGTCCCACTCCTGGAACATGGCTCCATCCTTCCCACCCTCACAATTTACCCCACGAGGCTGGGGTATGGCAGATGGTCTGGAAGGTTGGTGGTGACCGTGGGGAGAGCCACCACTAAAAGATAAAATTTGAATATTAAATATCCTTCTTCTTAAAAGTCCAGCAAACATTTCCATCCTAGGAACTTTCAGCCTCTAGACAGGTTGCTTCTTTCTTCCAGCTGCATTTCTCTGCTCTCATCCCCTCCTCCTGCTTTCAGGCCTCAAGTCTCCCCTTATTTTCTTGCCCAAGGCCTCCCTCCACCCTCCAGACCTCCAGGCTGTGGTCAGCGAGAGGGCAGTGCCCAAGGTGACCATTACTGTATTTGGCCTTGCAGAGATCCTCATCTTCCTGGAGGGGTGCCGTGCCCAGGTTTTAATCGAACACATGTTTCCTCCCCCCGTGGTCTGGGAGCATCTTGCAGCTCTGGGTTGGGGGGATTCGGGCCTCTGGCTCCAGGGCACAGCCTTATTCCAGTGAGTGTCCGAGAAAGGAAGGATGAATTTAATGCACTCCTCGCCCTTTCCTACTGGCTGCTTGCCCCACCTCCTGGTGAGTCAGCACCGAAGCCAGGCCTCTCAGCCTTTCCTGTTCTCTCCTTGGGCTCCGGAAGAACAGCAGGATATGAGCTACTCCCAGGCTGCTTTTTGACTTGACAGAGTGGCAGGTGTTGGCAGGCTCTCCCCCAGAGGCTGGACCATTGCTCAGTTCTCCACATCTCATGGCCAATCCCCTCCTCTCACCCCAAGGATGGGAGAATCTGTGCACTTCAGCTCCTGAACAGAGGGGACAGGATCAGAGAAGGTCGGAAACTGAATCTGGAGCCAGAGGGTGTGAATCCCGAGTACACTAACTCCCTGCCTCAGTTGCCTCATTTGTGGAAAAATGGGATAATAAGAGTTCTTCCCTCCAAGATTGCAAAGAGTGAATGCATTTATATCTGTAAAGACCTCAGAAGAGTACCTGGAGCATAAAAAGCACTAAGTCAGTGTTTGTTTCATAGAAAAACATAAGTTCAGTAAACATTTAGTGAGGGTCCACCATGTGCCAGGTCCAGGCCAGGCTCTGGGGACGCAGCGGTGAGCAAAGCAAGAACAAGAAGGACACAGCAGCTCCCTTGAAGAAAGGACATCTGGCCTCTCTCCCAGAGTGAGTGATTCAGTAGGGTAGGCTGGAACCTGTAATCTCTCAGGAAATGGCCCTGATAGCCAAGTATAAGCCTTGGAGAGGGGCAGGTTGTTGCCCAAAGTCTTATAGCTGGAGAATAATAAAAACAAGCGCATCCTTAACGTGTCAGACATATAGTTGTTTTATTATTGTCTTGTCATTGTCCCCGATTCACAAGAGGGGAACTGAGCACAGAGAGGTTGAGTCACTTGCTCAAGGTCACACTGCTAGGAAATTGTAGAGCCAGTACTGAGCCCCAGACAGCCTGGCTGAGCAAACAGCAAAATGAGACTAATAATCAACTGTCTTTCACTGAGTACCCACAACACATACTGCAAAACACATCATTTTCTTTTACTCTCACACCACCAGATCAAGTAGGTACCATTACTGTCCCCATTTCACAGATGAAGAAACTGAGGCCCAAGGTTATTATGTGACCAAGTTCTCACATCCATGCAGTGGCAGAGCTGGGGTTTTTAGAAACTAGACCATCTGGCCACCCCAGAACTATTAATTCCCAGCAGCTTTTCCTAGCCTGGCTGGAGCCCGTGTTGTCCCCCTCCATCCTTTCTGGGCCCAAGGGAGTGCGTGCAGAGAATACAGAAGCCGCTGAACCACAATCTGGACAAATGAGCATTATGAGTCTAGTTCTTCTGCCAAGCACAGAAAGCCCTAAAATGTAGCCAGAGCCAAGTGGACGATGTCCTGGACCAGCCACAGCCCCACTCCCTCCAGCCTGACCCTGAGGTCCAGGGTTCTCTGGGAAGACTGGACTCTATCAGGCTCAGAACACACTAGTGGGAACAGCAGTGCTCAGCTCTGCTGGATCCTCCACACACATTATATGAAGGTTGAACTTCACAACCTTATGAAGAATGTTCTAGTTTTGTCCCCATTTTGCAAGGGGCAGGACAGTTCTGGAGACAGGCTGTGAGAGTTCCAACTTCAGCTCTGCCGTCTCCTAGTCACGGCCTCAGGCAACACTTAACCTCTCTGGGCCTCAGCTGCCTCATCTATTATGAGGATAATACACTAGTGGGCTTCCCTGGTGGCTCAATGGTTAAGAATCCACCTGCCAGTGTAGGGGACACGGGTTCGAGCCCTGGTCCGGGAAGATCCTACATGCTGCGGAGCAGCTAAGCCCGTGTGCCACAACTACTGGCCTGTGTTCTAGAGCCCACAAGCCACAACTACTGAAGCCTGTGTGCCTAGAGCCTGTGCTCCGGAACAAGAGGAACCACCGCAATGAGAAGCCCGCGCACCACAGGGAAGAGTAGCCCCCACTCACCTCAACTAGAGAAAGACATGCACGCAGCAATGGAAACCCAATGCAGCCAAAAATAAAATAAAATAAAAATAAATTTAAAAAAATACTAGTGCCTACACCCAGAGGGTGGACAAAAAATTAGAGATGACATGTGAAGCACTTAGAACAATGTCCAGCACATAATAAGCGCTATGCGTTTGCTATTTTAAGGAAACTGAGGCTCAAAGAAGTTCTATGACTTGCCCCATATTACACGAGTGCCACGTAGAAGAGCCAGGACTTGGACTCAAGTCTGTTCAATTTCAAAGCAGCCCTCACATCACACATTAAGGGTATCGAGCTCCTTGATGGAGGAGCAGGATTTTAGATTGAAGGGAGACAGACAGTTTAAGTTGAGGAAAGAGCATTCGCACAGAGGTGGGAATGGGCCATAGAGCTGCCTAGTAGTAGTACCCGAGTCAGGGTCCCATCCCACCATACCAACACCCACCCAGGGCCTGCCCAGTCTGATGGCAATTCAGATCATTTCACAAGTATTTCCTGAGCCCCTGCTATGTGCCAGGCCGGGGCAGAAGGCATGGAGACCAGGGGGAGATGCAAAAGATGCCTGGCTGGGATGCCCCAGCTGTTACTGGAAGGGCTGTTTCAGGGACCAAGACCACGTCACCCTTTTGCTATGGGCCTGCAGATGCCAGCGAGAGCGTGGGCTGAGGGCCCAGCCTCCCTTCCCCTGCTAGAACCCCATGACTAACTCTTTCCCTCCGTCTGCTCCCACACTTACTCGTCCCCCCACCCCCAGGCCCCAGGGAATCCGATCTCTGCGGGCCTGCTTACGGGGCAGTCACCTTAGCATCAGGCGGTAGTGGTGACAGGGGCTGAGCACCTTCCTTTCTCCAGCCTTAGCCACCCCTTCCTGAGTTTCTGACCTCCTCCTCCATGCCCCTGGGGCCTGGGACATCACCCCTCGGGCTCCAGAGGGGCCACCTCCTCCCCCTGGTGAAAGGAGCCATTGTGAGACCAGCCTGGGAGCTGGCAGGCACTGGGCTGGTACACATGGCTCTCCCAGAGGCCCTGGGTCCAGCCGTTCCTGCCTCTGGCTGCTTGGGCCTGCCCAGATGGGAGGGGGGAGGTGTGAGGAGGCTTGGGCTGCTGCAGGGGCTACTGGGCCTCCTGAAGGGGGGCCCCGAAGATAGCCTGCGTTCTGATTTCCACCTGCCTCGGCGCTGAAGGAGGAGGCTGGAGGGCAGAGCGCTCTGCTGGTACCTTTAGAACCTTGGAGCAGGAAGCACTTGCCATCTGGCCCTGGCATAGGTGGGGCCTTCACCAAACTGAAGCTATGGTGTGCTAGACAAGGCCAGAACCTTGTTCCCCAGCAAGCCCAGCCAAGCCTGCAGAGCCCTGGAGGGAGAGGCAGGGCACCGAGGCCATCTAGGAAAGGTTATGAGGTTTGGGGGTGGACGGTGAGGAAGGGAGGAACCTAGGACTTGCAGTTTCACCACAGACTGCCAGAGACCTTCCAGACAGAGCCTGTGATGCTGATGTCATAATATTTAGCTACTATTTACTGAGCACTTACTAAGTGTTGGGCACAGTGCCAAAGACTTTATCTCATTTAGTCCTTAGAACAACCATATAAGGCAGGTGTTATCTATCTGTAGGGCTGTTGTGTACAGTTGTGCAGGTTGTTCACTGCACAAGGGGACCCAGTCAAGGCAGGTGTGCGAAGACTCCAATCCACCCAGTGCTCTAATCACCCATGGTATTCCTGGAGGTTTGTGTCTTTAAAATGTTCTTTTCTCTTTACGTTACAGCTGAGGGAAAGTAGGTTCTGAGGAAATTAAATGACTTGTTCAAGGGTTCTTAACTAGTAAGTGACAGATCTGGGATTTAAACTCAGAACTGCCTGACTCCCGGGCCTTCCCTGGTGGTCCAGTGGGTAAGACTCTGCGTTCCCAATGCAGGGAGCCCAGGTTCTGTTGGGGAACTAGATCCTGCATGCTGCAACTAAGACCCTTTGCAGCCTAAATAAGTAAATACCAAAAAAAAAAAAAAAAAATAGAACTATCTGACTCCTAAACGTCTCTACTAACCACAGTGCTGTGCTCAGGCCTGTTCACTTGCACTCCTCTCTACCCTCTTCTTTCCTCTGGCCCCGGCTGTGCAGAGCCGCCATTGTGGTGGGGAGGAAAAGCCTGTGCAGGGAGGCAGGACAACTCACCTGGGTTGCAGTCCCCGCTCTACCGCTTATTATTCACATTTCCTCTCCACGCCTCATTCTTCTCATCTGTAATGTGGGTATGTCACTTAGAGTTCTTGAGAAGCCAGCAACAGAAAGCAGATTTGGCTTTTCCTTAAATGACAACAAACAAAAGGAATGCCTTGGAAGGATCTGGGGCTGCCCAGATAATGGGAGGAGCTGAACTCGGGCCACTGGCATCCAGCAGCAGGGACCAATGAACAGCACCTTTAGGCTAGTTCCCTAAATAATAAACCAGGTCCTGTTATCGGAAGAAGAGGGCATGGTTGCAGCAGCCCAAAGCAACTCGTGTGCACATCTGGGAGGAGGAGGGCCTGCTCATAGGGATGGCCTGAATCAGGCGAGCTCTGGTGGGGAAGCTTTTGCAGGCTGTAAACGAGCAGGAGACGCACGGGAGCATCACGTGTCCCGCCTATGGGCCGAGGAGGCAGTGGCGGCTTCTGGTCCTGCCTTGGCCACTGACTGGTTATGTGCCCTTGGGCAGCTCACTTTTCCTTCTGGACCAGAGTTTCTTCATCTGTAGGAGGAAGGTGATCATCTTCAAGGCCAGCTTTTAGCTCACTAAAAGTGTTAGTAACCCATTCCAGAAGGATTTTGGTTATTACAAGATGTTCCTGGGAGCCATTGCTCAACTTGAAAGAATGAATCATGAACGGTAGAACTTCAGGCATCCATGAAGATGGTATTGGGTGGGGGTTAGTGTGGTCCCACCAAGTGGAAAAACACCCAGTTTGCCTAGGAGACCAAGCAAGGAGAGGGGCAACATGAGCACAGGGCCCTGACCTCATGCCTCCAGAACCTCTGCCTCAAGAGGGCTTCAGAGATCCCTGCTTGGGGGCAAGAGGTTAGTCATGGTTGAAATTTCGTTTGCTGGAGGGCTTCTGGGCAGAGGAAGCAGAGCTAGCTGACAGGAGACAGGGGGCTGCTCAAGTCAGAGTTTGTTTGTTAAAGGGACACATCGACTTGTGCCAGCAGACTGAGGCGCCGTGCAAAGAGGACAGCAATGCTCCTCTCTGCGCCACAGTTTCTACCTCTGTCAAATGGGGAGAAGGTCACTGTCATGCCAACTTCAGGGGGCCTTTCTGAGGATCCAATGGTACAGTACACATGAAAGAAAACCGGAGGAAGCATAGGGCCCAGGTGTTGGATAAGGACGAGAAGGTAAACCTCATGGGGCAGTGCCTGTTCACTGCTGGGGTCCAGCACAAAAATTACTTGTTGGGTTTCCCTGGTGGCGCAGTGGTTAAGAATCCAGCTGCCAGTGCAGGGGACACGGGTTCGAGCCCTGCTCCAGGAAGATCCCACATGCCGCAGAGCAACTAAGCCCGTGAGCCACAACTACTGAGTCCGAGTGCCACAACTACTGAAGCCCGCGCACCTAGAGCTCGTGCTCTGCAACAAGAGAAGCCACCCAATGAGAAGTCCACGCACTGCAGCAAAGAGTAGCCCCGGCTCGCTGCAACTACAGAAAAGCCCACGCGCGGCAACAAAAGACCCAACGCAGCCAAAAAAATAAAAATAAATAAAATTTTTAAAAATTACTTGTTGAATATTAATAGCTAACATGTAACATGTACTTATGTTCCAAGCACAGTTCTAAAGTTTTCCAAGTATGTACTCTGTTAATCTTTATAATACTACAAGCACTGTTATTATCATTCCCATTTAGAGATAAGGAAGCTGAGGTAGGGAGAGATTATGTCACCTGCCCAAGGCCATGCAGGTAGTAAGATGTAGAGCTGGGCTTTGAACCCAGGCAGTCTGGCTCTAGGGCCTGGGCTCTTAAGCATGCCTGTCTGACTGAGTTACTAAATGAGTGACTGAATGAAGGAATTAGCATAGGCATTTATGAATGAGTTTTGGGGTTCAGGGCCCTCAAATCTGCTTTGGGAACATGAGCTGAAGCTTCCAGCAAGAATTCCTCTTTTTTCTCAGTCTATCAGCAAGCTCTGGTGTTTATAGAAGACACTTTGCAAATGCAAGATTGTGTTCAAAACAGGTCTCATCATCTTCCTCCAAACCTGCTTGTCCTCTTCCTCTCCTTTTTCCCAATCTCAGCTCCTGCTACCACTGAGGACAGTTGCTCAAGATAGAAACTTCCAAGTCATTGTTGACACTTTTCTCTCTCTCACCTGGCGAGTCTCTGGCCAACTCCTC
This sequence comes from Mesoplodon densirostris, assembly GCF_025265405.1. Classification (NCBI taxonomy): domain Eukaryota; kingdom Metazoa; phylum Chordata; class Mammalia; order Artiodactyla; family Ziphiidae; genus Mesoplodon; species Mesoplodon densirostris. The sequence continues at coordinate 20,251,347 of NC_082662.1, read as the reverse complement.
AAGGTCACAGCAGAAACTTTATCTCACAGCCAGTTGCTCCAGATGTCACCCCTCTCATCCTCCAAGTATAACAGCTTGCTAGGGGCCCCCTGTGTTGTAGGATTTCATGAAAAATGGGCTTTCATATCTTATCTCACTGTGATGGGACTCATGGCTGGTCTCCCGTTCCAGTTAAACTATTGCTGGAAAATGAATTAACCAAAAAGCTTAGTGGCTTAAAGCAATATCATTTTGTTACTATGTCTCACGGATCTATGGGTTGACTGCACTCAGCTAGGCTGGGTTCTTTCTCAGGGTTCTTCGTGTGGCTGTGATCAGATGGTGGATGGAGCTGGAGTGATGTAGAGGCTTCCTCCACTCACACATCTGGCAGTTGACCCTGGTTGTCAGCTGGGATGTCAACTGGGGCTGTTGGCCAGAACACTTACACGTGGCCTCTTAATGTGCCCTGGGCACAGCATGGCAGCTGGATTCCAAGAATAAGTGTTCCTAGAAATAGGAAGTAAACCTTCCAGTCTCTTAAGATTTGGGTCACTTCCCGTATTCTATTGGTCAAGCAGTCACAAAATCCATATTCAAGGGGAGGGCATACACAACACCACATTTTGACGGGAGGAGTATAAAGAATTTGGGGACCACGTTTTAGAATGACCACACCTCCTAATCTCTCTGAAGACTCTTAGGAAGGGGTCCATTTCTCTTAGTCAATCTCTTCACTTCCTCCTTCCATATAACCTGCTGCTGCTGAATTCTTTATCTCCTTTAGTTCTCAACTCCCTTGAAGGCCCTTTCCACACCACTGGCAGCCCAAAGGTTGAACATAGCCTACCCTTTGTAAAAACTTTCCCCAAGTTCATGTGTCAAGATGTGGTAGATATTCACTGATTCATGGGTGGTGGGCGAGGGGAGTTGCCTGGCAATGCAGCTGTGTACAGATTATTATTATTTCCCTGAACAGTTAGGTTCTCTGCCTCCTGTCCTTCCCAGGGCATCCCAGCTGCATACAGGGGGCTCTCTTCCCACAATTACAATGTCTTTTTAGCCAAGAGAACTGCTGGAAACAGGCAGTTCCCCCCACTAAGAGGAAATCAGGGGCCAGAACATTTCCCCTTTTGCACTCTTGGAGTTGGAGGGGCCCTGAGACATCCTCTAGCTCAACATCTTCCAGACCGTGTTCCTGGGAGCAGTTTTATTTCTTATGCTGCTCATAGATGTTCTGTAGAGGTAGTGTGATCAAATGTGTGTGGGAAATGCTGGGTTAACGTGAAGCAGGCCTCCTCTGACTTCAGTACCATCAGACACCATCCTGCTATCAAGGGAAGCCTCTGATCACTTCTGTGCAATATGGTGCTACTGGCCACATGTGTCTATTGAGCGCTGGAAATGTGGCTGGTGAGGAACTGAATTTTAAATTCTAGTTCATTTAGGGCTTCCCTGGTGGTGCAGTGGTTAAGAATCCACCTGCCAATGCAGGGGACACGGGTTCGAGCCCTGGTCTGGGAAGATCCCAAATGCCACGGAGCAACTAAGCCCGTGCGCCACAACTACTGAGCCTGTGCTCTAGAGCCCATGAGCCACAACTACTGAGTCCATGTGCCACAACTACTGAAGCCCGCATGCCTAGGGCCTGTGCTCCGCAACAAGAGAAGCCACCGCAGTGAGAAGCCCGTGCACTGCAACAAAGAGTAGCTCCCTCTCACCACAACCAGAGAAAAGCCCACACGCAGCAAAAAAGACCCAACGCAGCCAAAATAAATAAATAAATTCTAGTTCATTTAAATTAATTTAATTTAAATAATCACATTTGGCTAGTGAGCACCATATTGGAGAACACAGCCCCAGAGCCTTTTATATTCTAATAGGTGTTAAACGGCTTTTCCCAACATGCTTGATCAAAGATTCAATCTCTTTCTCTTTTTTGTGTATGGTGTGCTATTAACCCCTGTTTTGTAGTTTGGGAAATCCTTCTCTGGTCCAATCCTCATTTGACAGATGGGAAAACTGACCCCCGAGAGGGGAAGGGACTTTCCCAAGGTCACACAGCAAGTTAGATGCCCAGCTGAGGCTTGAATGCAAACCTCTTCTCTCTCCTGGTCCAGCTCTACCTCTCATGTCTTTTGACTGCTTTAACTAAGGGTTGACGCCAAAAGAAAGGACCGACACTGAGTTTGTTTAGGGTCCAGTTCTGTGGCAGGAGCTCACCCATACATGGACTCCTTTCATCCTCTCAATAACTCTGTGAGTTGGGAATTAGTAGCCCCAATATATACATAGGAAAACTGAGGCTCAAAGAGGGGAAGAGACTTGCCCAAAGCGGTACATGTGGCCATTGCTTGAAATGATCAGAGCTGTGTCCAAAATGCGCAATCGGCAGGGAAAAGGTGGGGAAACACCATGAAGGAGAAGAATAAGCCTCCGTAACCAACGAACAAAGAATTGGGGTGGGGGTAGGAGCACAGGAAACTGGCTCAGACCCACAGGAAAATCAGGATAAGAGGAGGAAACACTTGAAAAAGACAAAGCTAAACAATGACCCCAAATGTCAATGTCCAGGGATGAGTGAGTGGGCCTCTGGTCCTTGGACAGCCATTCTATAGGTTGGATGGCAACCAATGGGGGAGTTGGTGTGAATGCTCTGGCCAACAGGGGAAGCCATGACAAGCTGGCAAGTGAGAGAACCAATCAGATCCTGTCTTATATGAGGTTTGGCTCTAGAAGGTGTAAACATGGTTTATAACAGCCAAAGAAGCAGAATGAGGGAACAATTGGTTGCCTTGACTTAAAATTGTGTAAATGCTGCAGCCACAGACGTGAGCAAATGAGCAATGGCTAGTTCAGAAGAAGGGATGACTTAAGAGCCCTCAACCAATAATGAGTAATAAGGGACAATGGATGGCATTGTGCTGTATGGGTCGTTAGAGCACCATCACATTCAAGACTTCTTGTCTGCAGAATGGGGGCTGGGAAGGGATTAGATGTGGGAAGGCATCACTTCCTCCACCCTCCACTTGTCTTTAGAGAAGGCAACCATACCCCCATTCTCAGGGTCTGCTCCCACAACACTGGGTCATGGGCGGTGGCCCCTCAGCTGGCCAATCAGGTTCACTCTCCTAGAATTTGAAATTGAAACCTAAACACCGGCCTCTGTCGGGTGTTTGAACTGAGAGGACCTGCAGAGCTGGGGCTGAGGCAGCCAGGAGTCCTGAGAAAGCTAGTGATTGGAGAAGGCGAGGAAAAAGTAGGGGTGCAGCCCAGATGGGCAGCGGTGGTGGCAGGTGATGTCATTTTTTTCTGGTTTTGTCTCTGGCCCCTTGGAGCTGGGGATGCTTTTCCAGCCCTTGCCCTTACACAAGGATCCTGCCAGTAACCCTCTCCACCTACCGCCCCCCCCCATTTATGCTTAAGTAGGCTGAGGGGGTTCTGTCCTTGTAACTAAAGTGAGGCGTGTGTGTGTGTGCATGTGTGTGTGTGTGTGTTTGTGTTTGGGTGTTGGGGGAAATGTATTCAATGTTGTGTCTGTGAGAGCCTGTGTGCCTTGTGAGGGTATATCCTTTTTCTGACCTCAGGTGGTCTTCCCATGTGTGACGTCAGGGGTTGAAGAAGAGGCTCTGTTCTGACAGCCAGCTTTCTGTTGCAATGCTAAGTGCCTCGGAAAAACCACATTCGTTCAACAAGTCAATCATTCTTTCTACAAATGTTTATTGAATGCCTACTATGTGCCAAGCACTGTTCTAGGCAAAAGGGATGAGGCAGTGAATAAAACAGATAAAAACAAAAAAACTAAACTTTCATGCAAGATCGGCCTCAGTTTTTCCATCTGGAAAGTGGAGCAGGGGCCCCGGGCAAGAGACCTGGAACCCAAGAGGCAGGCGAGGTGAGTGGGTGATGATGCCTCCTGGGCTCGTGTTGCAGGATGGGCTGGGCTGGGCTGGGCCTGCCAGCGGGCCTGGCCCCAGCCCCATTCCTGGCCACTGGGCTCCCCAAGCAGCTGGCCTTCACCAGTCACTGCTTAGCAATCCCTATTTGGCCTGGGGGCTGCCCCACCCGCCCTCTGACTCACCCCCTGGGCCTTCCCCAAGCCCCTCCTTTGACCTTTGTGTGTGGTGGGATCCTGGAATACCAGGCAGGGTTCAAATACCAGGACCACTACTTTCTGGCTATGTGACCTCAGGCAAGCTTCTTATTCTCTGTGCCTCTGTGTCTCCCTCTGTAAAGTGGGTATAATAATAGCATCTTACCTCATAGGTGGTGGGATAATATACAGCTGGCACATAAAGTATTGACCGAGCAGTGGGGCCTAAGGAAGCTCCTGGTTTTTACAACAGGAGCCTCAGTTTTCCCCTCTGACCCAGCTGGGCCACCTTGAGCAAGTCTCTTCTCCTCTGAGGCAGACCCCTTCTTCCTCAGAAAGAAAACCGCCCTCTCAGCATCCAGCCTCCAGGGGGCCCCGCCCCCCGGTTAGGGAACAGACCCAGTGTTCCCTGAAACTGTTGCAGCCTTTCTGGGGCCTGTGAGGGAGGCAGGAGCCAAGGTGTGGAGGATGAAACCCCGATGAGGGAAAGAGCCGGGTCCTGAGGGCCTGTGGGGACCCTGGATAAAAAGCTGGCACTTGCCGGACTTAGAACTTTGGGGAGGTTGTCAATTAAATGTATTTATGGTTTAAGCCACTTTCAGTTGGCTTTTCTTTTACTTGAAGCTGACAGAATCCTGACTGATAGACTCTACTGAGCCTCAGTTTTCTCATCTGTAAAATGGAGATGATCATTCCTGGCTCACAGAACTGTGAACATCATAGGAGAGAACATGTGTGGGAAGTCCAGCGGCCTCTAAAGAACAAGGGGCTCCCTCCTGTCTTCCTCTGCCCGGCCCAGGACCCGGTGCCCCTCACAAACGCGGCTGCCTCACTTCCTGCTGCTGCGCTGACCGCAGGTCCCCGACGTGCCTCCCAGGCTTGACGGGGTGTCCCCTGCGGGCCCAGCACAATGGGAACCAACGTCAACCCCAGCCCCACGGTGAGTCAACGAAAGAGGGAACCAGGGCTGGTTCTCTTCCCAGGCGAATGGCAGCTGGGAGAGGCAGCTAGACCTTGGGGCTGAGTCAGGCTCTGCCACAGCCTCGGCGTGTGTCGCCAGCCAGTCGGCCACAGCCATGCCTCTACGCCTCAGCTATTTTATCTGTAAACTGGGAATTACAATAGCGCCTGCTTCCCAGACGTGCTCAGATGAATTGAGCAGGTGTGGTCAGGCGCTTGGCGGCCGCAGGAGCTCGAAAGTGGCAGCTCCCTTAGTCCTTGACTCCCCGTGACAGCTTTCTGGTCCTTAAAAGCCTGCGACTCTGGGGATCATGTTATCCAGCTTTTTTTTCTTTTATTTATTTTTGGCTACACTGGGTCTTCATTGCTGCGCGTGGGCTTCTCATTGCGGTGGCTTCTCTTGTTGTGGAGCACAGGCAAGCTTTTTTTTCAATAGTGCAACTTCTTCAGATAAAATCTTGTGCACAGGAACACTCATAGCAGGAACATTCATTTGCGATTGCTAGAAACAACCCAAATGCCCATCGACAGGTCCCTGGGTAAACAATGGTGGTGCATCCATCCATACAACAGAACACCAGGCAGCATTGAAAAGGGATGGACTATTGATACATGTACCAACATAGATGAATCTCAAAGTAATTATGCTGAGTAAAAGAAGCCAGACAAAAAAGAGTACATACTGTATGAGTCCATTTACATTAAAAAGTCTAGAAAATGCCAAATGGCGTGTGGTGACAGAAAGCAGATCGGTGGTTCCTGGGTAATGGGGGAACTGAAAAGGGGCACGAGGAAACTTTTGAGGGTGGTGGATAAGTTCGCTCTCTTGATTGTAGATGGTTTCCTGAGTGTACATATATGTGAAAACTTATCAAAGTATACACTTTAAGTGTGTCAGTTTATTGTGCATCAGCTTTGCCTCAGTAAAACCTTAAAAACAAAACAAAAGTCTCACGTGAAAGCCCAATGCATAAAAGTTGAAAGTGAAGGACAGGGACTTCCCTGGTGGCACAGTGGTTAAGACTCCGTGCTCCCAATGCAGGGGGCCTGGGTTCGATCCCCGGCTAGGGAACTAGATCCCACATGCACGCCTCAACTAAGAGTTCATACATGTCACATCTAAGGAGCCCACCTGCTGCAACTAAGGAGCCAGTGAGCTGCAACTAAGGATCCCATGAGACACAACTAAAGGAGCCCACCTGCTGCAAGTAAGACCCAGTGCAATCAAATAAATACATAATTTTTTTAAAAAAGTGAAGGACAGAGCACCTCTGGGGGGTGGTGGGGGCTGGAGAACCAGCTCATGCCCTTGGCCTCTCCCCACCACCCAGGAACACCTTCGGCTCGCTCCACCTGGAGCTGCAGGGTCCACTGGGTCTCCACTAAGCACATTTCAAAGAAACACGGACACTTCTGGGAGAGGGGAAGGGCCCTGGGTAAAGTCACAGAGTCTGAATGGAGTAGAACCAGGGGTAGAAGGCTGGATTCCCCCCTGGGTGGCCGAACGCTTTCCCACAGGCACTGGGAGTGGACTGAGTGTCCATCCATGGCCCCCAGGATGGCCCAGCAGCACAATCAGTAAACGGGTCCGAGATTCATCCTGTGTTCAACCATGTACTAGGCTCCGAGGGGAGCACAGAAGTAAGCAGACCCCAGCTTCTCATCCTTAAGGACCTCTCAGCCTACTTGGGAGCAAGAAAGACCTAGAATTCAGAGAGAATCAGAGACACAAAATTATAAAGATGGCTTGAGTGTGGAATCCCTGGGCTGGAGGACTGTGACCGCCAACCAAGAGGGCAGCACATGCGTGTTCCTCTGGCGGCCCCGGGAGGAAGGGTGAACGGCACTTCGTGACAGGCACAGCACGTGGCTCTTGCTTCGCCCCAGGGTGAGACCGCGGTATGCCGGTGCCCTTCGCTGATGTTCCTATTTCACAGGGGAGACACTGAGGCCCAGAGAGGGGATAGAACTCAACCAGAATCAGAGCCTGGGCGTCCCGACTCCAAACCCCAGTCTCCTTCCAAAGCTGCCCCTCGATAGGGTCGGGCGGTTGGCCGTCACTGCTGGGATCTGGAGTCTGCTGTTCCTCCTGGTAGGGTGGGCACTGGGGGCTGGGCCTTGGGTAGGACAGTGAGACCAGGGCAGGGTGAGGAGAGGATTACAGCCAGCCCATCACAGCCTATCCCTGGCTGCTGCTGGGTCAGCCGATGACAGCCTTCCTCCCCACTGAGCCCTCTGGAATGCTTGGAACTCGGTGGTGACGGGTCCGGAGTTTCTCTTGCCCTGGAGGGCCCTGGAGTGGAGGGAAGTTCTATATAAGAACTCAGAGCTTTGGCTTTTCCCCCTACCCTGCCTCTTCCTTTCCAGGGGACTTTGTGTACACCAAGCATGGAAACAGCCACCCTGGGACACTTGGCCTACCCTGGCCAGCCTGCCTACTTCCTTCCCCAGCTCCTGATCCAGCATGAAGAAAAACAACGATCTGTAACATTTAGACAGCTCTGCAGTACAGAAGGCTGCTCTCATACACGCCTTCACTACAAATGTTTTTCCGCCCCTCCCGAGTTCTTATAATTCAGGTGAGAATCATTATCCCCATTTTAAGGGTAAGGAAACTGAAGCTCAGAGCGTTGGGAGATTTGCCCTGCCCACAGAACTGGTAAGTGTTCAGAGTTTATTCGAGATCCCAAGTCTCTGGATTCCTAGCTTTGCCCCACCCTACTCCCACCCTCGTGCTCCTGTCAATACCAAGAGGGAGTGTTGTGTGATGGAAAACACAGGCAGCCTCTGAGACATTCAAGTTTGAATCCCAGCTCCACTGCTTCCTTTTGCTTGCTTTTCCTTGGACAGTTACTTCACCCCTCTGGTTTTCATGGTCCTTTATCTGTAAAAGGGGGTAATAATAGTAACCACCCAGCAGGGTTGACGTGCGAATGAAACGAAATGCTCACACATGAAGTACTTGGCACATGGTGAGCAGAAAGTACTCAATAAATGACAGCGGCTATTTTATCCCAGGCCCTGGAGGTGAGACCATGCCTGTCCTGAAGGTCTACCTGGCCCTGTCTCCTCGCTGGCCTCTGGGAGGATCAAATGAGATGGCAGATGGCAAAGGGCATAAAGTGTATGTCTTTATCTCTGCTAAGATAGGAATGACCACAAAAGACCCAGATTGTCTGAGTGAGGCTACTTCTCAAATTTCATGTCTCCTCTGGACAGAAGGGAACTAAGAAAATCCTAAAGCATGTTCAGGCAAGTTAGTGTAAACTTCTTTCATAAAAGAGGGCACTGAGGCCCCGAGAGGAGCAGGGACCTGCTCACAGCCACACAGCAAGGCAGGGTGGAGGTGGACCCACAACCCTTCCCACTTGACCATGAGGTTGATTCCTCTGTCCTGCTCCTCCCAAAGGGGCCCGACCCGGGAAGACTTGGAGATTGTTGCCCAATGTTTAAGGGCAGGTCCAGGACGGAAAAGTCATGTCTTAGCAGGAGCCACCAGTGGAAAAATGAATATGATGGGTCATGAATCAACAGAGCAGTGAGGTTTTCCCACGTCTATCTTCACTGGTAGTCATGGAACCCTGGCACGTACCTTGTTTTAGGAAAAGGACTTCTCCTGAAGCCTGGGCCCAGCTCTCACTGCTGTACTTAAGAGGGTCACCGTCAGACAAGGCAGGTCTGGAGAATGAGATGAGGCAGATGAAGGCACTTCCCATGAGGCACTGGAGGTACTAACCCGGGCTCTTTGATTTGTATGAACCAGAAAACCCAGCTCAAACTGGCTTCAACAATAAGGGGAATAGGACTTCCCTGGTGGTGCAGTGGTTAAGAATCTGCCTCCCAATGCAGGGGACACAGGTTTGAGCCCTGGGCTGGGAAGATCCCACATGCCACAGAGCAACTAAGCCCGTGCACCACAACTACTGAGCCTGCGCTCTGGAGCGCGCAAGCCACAACTACTGAAGCCCACACACCCAGAGCACGTACTCTGCAGCAAGAGAAATCACCACAGTGAGAAGCCCGTGCACCGCAACAAAGAGTAGCCCCCACTCGCCTCAACTAGAGAAAGCCCGCACGCAGCAACGAGGACCCAATGCAGCCAAAAATAAATAAATTAATTAATAATAATTTTTAAAAACCAATAAGGGGAATGAACTAACTCATGCATCTAAACTTTCAGAGATGGATCCTCAGGTGTGAGCTTGGTCCAGCAGCTCAAGTGGTATCACTATAGTGGTGGGTTAAAACCAGTCCATAACAAAAGGGAATCTTCTTAGACTGTTGGTGGAATGTAAATTGGTGCAGCCACTAGGGAAAACAGTATTAAGTTTCCTTACAAAACTAAAAATAGAGTTGCCATATGATCCAGCAATCCCACTCCTGAGCATATATCCAGAGGAAACTCTAATTTGAAAAGATATATGAAGCAGCCTGTTCATAGCAGCCCTATTTACAATAGCCAAGACATGGAAGAAACTTAAATGTCCATCAACAGAGGAATGGATAAAGAAGTTGTAGTACATATATACAATGGAATACTACTCAGCCATAAAAAAAAGAATGAAATAGGGCTTCCCTGGTGGCGCAGTGTTTGAGAGTCCGCCTGCCGATGCAGGGGACACGGGTTCGTGCCCCGGTTCGGGAAGATCCCACATGCCGCGGAGCAGCTGGGCCCGTGAGCCATGGCCTCTGAGCCTGCATGTCCGGAGCCTGTGCTCCGCAACGGGAGAGGGCACAACAGTGAGAGGCCCGCGTACTGCAAAAAAAAAAAAAAAAAAAAGAATGAAATAAAGCCATTTGCAGCAACATGGATGGACTTAGAGATGATCATACTAAGTGAAGTAAGTCAGATAAAGACAAATACCATATGATATCACTTATACGTGGAATCTAAAATATGGCATACATGAACGTATTTATGAAACAGAAACAGACTCGCAGACATACAAAACAAACATAGGGTTACCAAAGGGGAAAGGGGGTGGAGGAGGGATAAAGTAGGAGTTTGGGATTAGCAGATACAAACTACTGTATATAAAATAGGTAAACAAGGTCCTACTGTATAGCACAGAAAACTAGATTCAATGCCCTGTAATAAACCATAATGGAAAAGAATATGAAAAAGAATATGTATATATAAGTATAACTGAGTCACTTTATTGTATATCAGAAACAAATACAGCATTGTAAATCAACTATACTTCAATTTTTTAAAAAAGTATCCATTAAAAAAAAAAACAATCCACAAATACTTCAACACTCCCTTCAAAGGAAGCCTAATTATTCTCCCTTTGAGTGTGGGTTGGACTCAGTGCCTTGCTTCTGGAGGATAGAAAAAAGTGGAAACGAGAGCATGCAACTTCAGAGACTAGGTTCTAAAAGGCACTGTTTTTCCCACCCCCAACTCTCCGGGGGAAGCCATCTACCATGGAGAGGCCCACTTGGTGAGGAACCGAGGCCTCCTCCCAATAATTATGTACATAAGCCATCTTGGAAGTGGGTCTTCCAGCCCCAGTCAAGCCTTCAGATGAATGTAGCCCCAGCCAACATCTTCCTATAAACTCAGGAGACTCTGAGCCAGAACCACCCATCTAGGCTCTCCGGATTCCCAACCACAAACCATGTGGAATAAATGTTTGCTGGTTGTTGTTTTTTTTTTTTTTTAATATATTTATTTATTTATTTTTGGCTGTGTTGGGTCTTCGTTGCTGCTCACGGGCTTTCTCTAGTTGTGGCAAGCAGGGGCTACTTTTCATTGCAGTGCCCAGCCTTCTCATTGTGGTAGCTTCTTTTTGTTGCAGAGCACAGGCTCTAGGGGCATGGGCTTCAGTAGTTGCAGCACGTGGGCTCAGTAGTTATGGCTTGAGGCTCTAGAGTGCAGGCTCAGTATTTGTGGCGCACAGGCTTAGTTGCTCCGCGGCATGTGGGATCTCCCCAGACCAGGGATTGAACCCGTGTCCCCTGCATTGGCAGGCAGATTCTAAACCACTGTGCAACCAGGGAAGTCTCATGTTTGCTGTTTTAAGCTCTTAAGTTTAGGGTGCTCTGTACACAACAACAGTAACATAAAAACACAGACCAGGTTCTATTTCTCCATGAAGTCTCTTGGCCCTGCCTTCTGCCTTCCTCCATATATTGGCTTCATCCTCAAAAGGGATCCTCTTTTGGCAGAAGAGCTGCTGCACCTCCAGCTCTCACATTCCCTCAACAGACTCTCCAGGGAACAGTATCCCTCCCAGTAGTTCTGCAGAGGCAAAAAGCAGCTCCTCTCCTCTAAAAGCCATGCCGACTTCTGACAAATCACTGGCTCTGGCTGAGGTAGTGTCCGTCTTTGTGACCAAGGATATGGGAATGATGCATTCCTTGGTCTAAGCCATCAGAGCCCACCCTGGAGCTGGAGGTGCCACCCCAACCCCCAGCCAATCACATCAGATTCCAATAGAGCCAAATATGGCTCTGTTGGTGGGAGAGATGGGGAACAGATGCTGGGAAGCCACATAATAGCCATGACGTCATGGTAGTGGTGGTGGAATACTCAGGAACAGGAAATTTCCCACAGGCCTGGGCATCCTCCAGAGTGAAGTGATAACAGGGCTTAGAGGTTAAGGTGAGGCCTCTGCAATCAGGCAGCATCCAAATCCTGGATCTATACTCACCAGCTTATGTGACCTATCTGGGCCTTGGTTCCTTCATCTATAAAATGGGGTTAGAATGCCCAGGAATGCAGGTGGAAGAATGAAATGAGGTGCAGTAAAGGCTCAATAAATAAGTCCTACTCTTCATTCAAATTCTTCACTGAGCACCCACTGTTGCTTGACTGTCTCTTTCCCTGGCTAGACAAAGAGGCACCCAAAGGAAGAGACCGTGGTCACGTCTTTGTCTTGGTAACTCCAGTGCTTGGCACACAGTAGGCACACACATCTGCAGACCTGAATCATTTGGAAAAGGGAGTAAATGTTCTTTTTGGCTCCAAGGGACAGGGCTAAGACCAAGGCCTGTGTGTGGAAGTCCTAGGGATCAGGATTCAATTTGCTCTAAAGGAGAACTTTCAGATAAAAGGAATAGAGATATCCATAGTTATAAAAGAAAATGAAAGGAATATTTATGGAAGACTTACTATGTGCCAGAAATGAGCCTAAGCCTGTTTCAGGTCTTGTTGTGTTTAATCCTCACAAGTCTATGAGGTAAATAGTATCATTAACCCATTTCACAGGTGAAGAAACCGATGCAGAAGATGATTGAGTTTGTTCATTTACTCACTCATTTACCAAATGAGTGCCTTTCCTGTGTCAGGCCCTGGGGATTCACCCATCAACAAAGCAGACAAGTGTTTGAATCACCCGCTGAGCAAAGAGCAAAGCTGAGACATTAGAACCCAGCTGGGTTTGTCTTCAGAGCTCGAGTGCATGACTATTACATGGATTCCTTCCAGAACAGGATCCTCATGAAGTAGTGAGTTTCCTGTCACTGAAGGTGTGCAAGTGAGAACTGGAGACAGCTAAGGGCCGGCTGTAAGGAATTCCAACTTGGGATGGACTGGGTGAGCTGCAAGGGCCCCATGGCTGTTCTTCAAGATCTGGAGCCGTCCAGAGAGCCTCTGAGCACTGAATCAGGCCTCTCGCCAACGGGAAGAAAGATAGGGATGGAGGGAAAAGAAAAGAGGAAGAAAAAGGGGAAGCGGGAGGGGCGGACTAATTTCTAGGGCGTGAGCTCGCGCTGCGGGCACCCAGGGCCCGGGCGCCACCTAGTGGAAGAATGTGAGAAGCTGCTGGAACAGGAGAGAGAGAGACAAAGTGAAGGAGCTGGCGGTAGGGACGTGGACAGAGAAATTGAGTGTGACAGATGAGTGTGTTCCTGCTTCAGCGTTCCAGACCCTTCTGTGCATAACATTGTATATAATGTAAGATATAGGTACATTATAAAATATAATGTAAGACTTTTTTTTCTCCACATTTTGACCTCTCTGGAATCACCATGCGTCTTTACAATGAACGGCGTGATATTTAATAGATGGTGGTGCATCTTCCAATTGCCAGCATCCAAGCTTTGATACAACTTGGCCATGACTCTCACTGATGAAGCCTTCATGATGCTCCAGGCATGAGCTAAGACCTTGACATACATTATCTTATTGAATCTATGCCCATTTTACACGAGAAGAAACTGAGGCTGGAGGTGAATCAAGATGGTAGAGTCAGAGGACGTGAAGCTCACCTCCCCACACAACCGCAGCAAACATGCTGTACCTGTGGAACAATTCTCACAGAAAACCAACCGGAAACAGGCTGAGGGAGGCGAAGTCACTTGCTTAGCCTCCCAGTGTGTCTGTGGCTGAGATGCTGCCGCAGAACATTGTTCCTGACCATTGCGACGCTGCACTGCTCCCCTCTTTTATGTCCCTGAGCGTATGGTTTTATCACTATTTGATTGCCCCTCTGCTCCTACCCCCCATTCCCGGCCATGTGCTATGAACTCCACTGGATCAGGGTCTGCATTCTATTCATCTCAATTTAATTCTCCTCAGAACCCTGTGAGGTGGGTGCCATTATTACCATTTTATCTGTAGGGGTAAGAGTTTAAATAAATAGAAGCATCTAACATTTTTTAAATTATTTATTTATTTACTTTTGGCTGAGTTGGGTCTTCGTTGCTGTGCGCGGGCTTTCTCTAGTTGCAGCGAGCAGGGGCTACTCTTCGTTGCAGTGTGTGGGCTTCTCCTTGCGGTGGCTTCTCGTTGCAGAGCATGGGCTCTAGGCACGCGGGCTTCAGTAGTTGTGACATGTGGGCTCAGTAGTTGTGCCGCACGGGCTTAGTTGCTCTGCGGCATGTGGGATCTTCCCAGACCAGGGCTTGAACCCGTGTCCCCTGCTTTGGCAGGCAGATTCTTATCCACTGCACCAGCAGGGAAGCCCTAACATTAAAAAAAAAAAAAAACGACTAAATAAGAAATATACAAAAGGGAGAACCGTAACTGTGTTTTGATGTTGGCATGGGGTAATTCACTTTATCTATTTTCCAAATTTCCTGATTGTACAACGACATTTAAAATGTATTCTGCAATTTTAGTTCATGATCTGCCCAATGGAAAAAAGAATATTAAACATTATGTATACATGGTTTGATCCTGATGTTTGTAGCTACATCAGTACTTCTAAATATATAGGAGGAAAAAAACCCCAGTTTGTTCCATATATTAGAGGAGGGGGGCTCAGGGAAGGTTGAGTGTAGTCAGGTAGAGTACTTGACCTGAGGTAGGTGTCCTTGGTTATATTTGGATGATGGGATTGCCAATGATTTTTTTTTTTTTTTTTTTGGCCATGCCACATGGCTTGCAGGATGTTAGTTCCCAGACCAGGGATTGAACCTAGGCCCCCGCAGTGAAAGCGCTGAGTTCTAACCACTGGACCGCCAGGGAATTCCCAATTTGTTTCTTTTTGTTTTCCAAATTCTCTAAAAGTGAATACGTATATATTTTTTAGAGTTAAAAACCATCATCTTAAATACGTCTCTAAGTCCAAAAAGGATTAGGACATTAGGAGACCAGAAAGGATATCCCAGGCAGAGAACAGCAAGAGAAAAGCAAAGGAACAAACGTGGGAAATCACAGGGTACCTGGCGGCTGCTCAGCACATCTTGGCTGTCTGGATGGGTCCCGATGGTTGGTGGTGTGAGCGTCTTCCTCCAGGCAGGGCCCAGACCAGTCAGGCTTACCACTCCCCTCTGCTCATGTTGGCTACGTAAGCCAAAGCCTCCATGCTTAAATTGCGAGAAGGGTCCCTACCCGGTTATGCACTAGGGAAAGAACAGATGTGGGACTCTGGGGTTCACAAAGGCCACTTCTGCACATTGTTTCCTATTTTGGGGTTTTTCCTTCCACGTCTCCAATATTCCCTGAGAGCTACTTCTACCCCTGCTTCAGAGGCACCTGGTTACTCTCAGTCTGTTTCCTTTCGCTACAACCGAATTAAAGCTGGGTGCCCTCAATAGCCCCCTGGCTGAGGCAGTCTGAGGGGGTGGCAAGGCACCTGGGGGAGCCGTGGCTTTACCTTGGGGCAGTTGGTTCCCATGACAAGGCCTAGGCTAGATGGGTGGTTTTCGCATGGTTTTTGGTTGCGGAACCTTTTATCAAAAAGAATCCAACAGGGAAGCTCAAAGTTTAAAGAAAAAGCAGAGCAAAGCCCTTGCGAAGCTTACCTGTATCATCTCTCAATCCCTCAACAAAGAGCAGTACTACTAGTGGCCCCATCGTACAGAGAAAATCTGAATCATAATTCTCCCCACTTAGGACTCTGCAGGGCAGTTTACAAACTGGTGGACTAGGTGATCTGTAAGGTAGTGGCTTTCCATTTTGTTGACTGTATCAATCACATTAGAATACATTTTACATGGTAACCCAGTTCACAAGCATACATATGCACACAAGCACACAGGCACACACACACTGCATGAAATAATACTTAACCTACTATATGTGATTCACACTTAAATTTATATTTCATTTTTTTATTTTAATGCTGGTTGTGACTCATTCAACTTTACAATTCACTGCCGCGTCTCAACCTACAGTCTGCAAAACACTTCCTTAATGAAGTTTCAGATGAAGAGTTTACGACTGGCCTATCTAGTGAGAGGTATCCATATAGCCCTCTGCACACATGGCACCACACTTAAGAATCAGCACATCAGCTTCTCCTCCCATGATACACCTCAAGTAAAAGGCCATCTTGGCAAAAACCTCTTATGATGTGAAGGCCTGCCAACTTAACTATATATTGACAAATGTGGAAGATTTTTGCAAAGAAATACAGGAAAAAAACTGTATTTCAGATCCTATCATCTTCCCTTTGAAAACGGATTTGCACGGAAGACCACGTAGGAGTACAGCAATAATTGAGTTCCTAAGAGCCAAAAGACAATGTTTGGTATGAGCTAAGATGGATCTTTCAAATGAAAAATACAGCCAATAAGCTTACAAAAGGCAAAAAAGTCTTACAGACTTTTGGAGCTGGTCTTTCAAAGGAAGGAGCAGAGTTGGGTCCTCAGGGTATTAACGCCTTTCAAATGTCAACTTCCAAACTTTTTCAGAGTAATAAGCTCCATCCTTAGTTTCAATGCCTTTTGAAGAACCACACGTATTTGGGCAGATTTTCTACATTCGTTGTCTAATGTGATTCTGTTACAATACCAGACAGGTATATTGAGAAAAACGGCATTCTTTATCAGATGGTGGGAGGGACAATATCAACTAGACCTGCATGTACCTTAAGTAAGTCACACTCTCCCTTAGTCTCCTGATCCTCTTCACAAAGTGGGAACAAATGTTTGCTTGGCCATCGTCCCCCAGCCCCAACCTCCAAAACGGGTATGAAAGTTCTACAGAGCACCTTACAAATGCATTATCAGCTCCACTCTGCAGAAACTCTGAGAGCCCCACAGCCACAATTTCAGAAATATTCTCATACAGATACAAATCTGTTTAATATGGCACTGAATACTATATATAAAATAGATAACTGATGGGGACCTACTGTGTAGTGCAGGGAACTCTACTCAGTGCTCCGTGGCGGCCTATATGGGAAGGGAATCTGGAAAAGAGTGGAGATATGTATTTGTGTGGCAGATTCGCTTTGCTGTGCACCTGGAACTGACACAACATTGTAAATCAATTATACCCAATTAAAAAAAAATGGCATTGAAGTCTGTCAGCACATGAAAAGACGCTTAACATCATTAGCCATCAGGGAAATGCAAATCAAACCACAATGATACACTAGTTCACACCCACTAGGATAGTTATTATCAAAATGACAGATAACATGTGTTGGCAAGGATGTGGAGAAATAATAACCCTAGTAAGAAGTTCGGATAGTGTAGCTGCTTTGGAAAATAGTCTAGCAGTTTCTTAAAAAGTTAAGTATGACCCAGCAATCCCACTCCTAGGTATATACGCCCAAGAGAACATATGTCCACATAAAAACTTGTATGCCGAACGTTCATAGCAGCTTTATTCATAAGAGCTGGAAAGTGGAAACAGCTCAGATGTGCAACTGATGAATGGATAAACAAAATATGGCATATCCATATAAGGGAACACCACTCAGCAATTAAAAAAAAAAAAAAGAAGTACCATGGATGAACCTTAAACACATGATATTAAATGACAGAAGCCAGACACAAAAGGCCACATACTGTATGATTCCAGTGAAATGTCCAGAATAAACAAATCTACAGACAGAAAGTAGTTGCCAGGAGCTGGGGCTGATGGGACTGTCAGTAGAATGGAAAGTGACTGCTAATGGGCAGTTTCTTTTTAGGGTGATCAAAATATTCTGGAATAGGTAGTCGTGATGGTTGCATAACCTTGTGAATATACTAAATACCACTGCACTGCACACTTTAAAATGGTGAATTTTATTAAAAAGAAAAAATTACATTAAATAGGGCTATGATTAATTAAAATCCTTTTTAGACATCCAAACTAAAATTTACCATAGTTACTAGAATGACCACATATTACGTTAGCTAAGAAAATGGGAACCTCTTTGTACTATCATTGCTTTATATGTATTAACTAACACACTTAACTCTTCAAAAACAACTCTGAAGTAGATTCCACCATTATTTAACTCGGAGAGAAGAAATGGCAGCACTTAGAGGTCAAGTAACTTGACCAAGGTCACACCGTAGAAAGCTATGGTAGAAACCCTGGTCTACCAAACTCTATGTTCTTGTCCACTCCAAATGGTTTGCATGTCTTTACCCCCAGTGGGCAAATACTAGAGAGCAGCAATCACCATGTCTTCATTTTCTTTACCTCAAGCCCTAGTAGTGCCTTGCAAGTACAGAGGCAATGACAGTCAATTAAACTTATTTACTCATCTGTTCATCGAGCGTTTGTGCTTCTACGATGTACCAGGCACTGGAGACACAGTCACATACAAGACCAAGTTCCTAAGGACCAAAAACATCATCTCAGGTGGTAATAATTGCTATAGATGAAAACAGAGGAGGGGAAGTTAGGGAAGCCTGTCTGAAGAAAACAAAGTAAAGAAAACAGGTCAGATCCGGCATTGAAGACAAAGGCCCCGAGAGAGGTTTAAAGGAAGAGCAAAGAGGTAGGTATGGCTTGAGCAGATTGAGGAGTAGAGATGAAGGTGCCAAACTAGGTGCTACTGGGTCTTGCAGGCCAGAGTAAGAAATTTGGATTTTACTGAAGCAGAAAAAAGTAGCTGAGGGCTTTGAGCGGTACTATCATCTGACAGGCTGCTGGGAACGGAATGGCCTTGTGTGCATGAGGATTGGAGGGTGGACAACGCTGCCACTGACAGTATCAACTCAATTTTGAGTAAATGAGAGTGACAGGTACTGAATGAGACAGAGATAAATCAGAGGATATGTTCAATTCGGTATGCCTTTTAGACATCCAAATGCAGTTATTAACTAGGTAGCTCGATAGAGGTCTAGGTCAGGGGGAAGTCTAGACGGGAAAGAAATTTGACACAAAAAAAGACATTTAAGGGACTAGGGATTCTCTGTCCTTGGTGGCTTTCCCTACAAACTCCATCACTTCACGTTTCAAAGGATCCACTACAGATAAAAGAGCTACTGAGGTAGGAGGAAAACTAGTGTTGCATCTATAAGGTAAACCAGCGTTGCCCCCTAGAACCCAAGAGAAGGAAGTGTTTCGACAAACGAGTGAATGACTGAGTCAACTCCTGCCAAGAGGGCTAGTAAAGGATGGAGAACTGATCGCTCATTTTGGCAAAATGGAAGTTAACTGCTAACCTTAACAAGCAGTTCAGTCAAGTGGAGGCATGAAAGCGTGTTGAATAAATGGGACAAGTGAATAAATGGTTTGAATGACTGAATGGCTAGATAGATGCAAGTACCCCAGTGATGTTCATTGGTTTGTTCATATTGCAAGGGGTAAATCAGCTGCAACCATCTTAGAAACCGGATATTCTGGGGACTTCACTGGCGGTCCAGTGGTTAAGACTCCACGTTTCCAATGCAGGGGGCACAGGTTCGATCCCTGGTTGGGGAACTAAGAACCCACATGCCCAGTGGCCAAAAAACAAACAAAAAACAAGCACAAACTGGATATTCTGTGCATTTCCTACATCACAGAATTATAAAGTCAGAAGGAAGTCATGTGGAAGGTCCCTGAAAGCTCTAAGTTGCCACAGACACATGTAAGGTTCTATCAATGGTGGAGAGTCACTCTAGATACCTTAGTTCAGTCGCTACAAAAGCAGCTTCATTAATAAGCTTTTGCCTTGTTACAAATCACTCTAAAAACCCACCTGTAAAAATAGCCCCTCTATGTCCATCATTTAGATAAACAACTGCCCACTAAGTTTTCCTGAAATTAAGACATGTAGGCATTTTCCTTCTTTTTGCTTCAACTGCCAGAAACTACAATCAAATTAACTGCCTATGTGACAACTTGCTAAGCTTAGGTTCACTTGCCCAAAATTCCCCTTTACTTCTTTCATATGAATGTTGTTGTTTTACCTTATACAATGTTATCAACTCCCAAGTTTCCTCAAATTATATTGCTCACACCACACACCCCCACCAATAGAGGGAGGTTGCTCCAGTCATTTCTTAACCTTCGTTCGCTTCCTGGAATGTGCCAGGCTTCTTCTGTCTTGGGGTGTACAGATACTGTTTGCTCTGCCTGAAACTCTTCCCCTATGCGTGGCTACCTAGCCCATTATATATGTTCCAATCTCACTGTGTGCTTTCCCTTCATGGCACTTATCACATTAATTACTAAAATAAAGATGGTAAGACAATTTCATCACCTTCTATTTCCCTTGTCTAATCCTCACTCTGCCAAAGGTGCCAAGGGGGTAAAGGCACTGTAAGATTTCTAAGGTAGGTTTCCTGCAGTATTGAGATGGGTAAGTAAAAGTGAGTGGCCAACATTTTTAAATTTAGAAATTTATTGTTTAATCCACAAGCTTTATATAGCTTTAGTTTAAAAAAACAAACAAAAAAAAACAACAAAAACAAAACAAAAACAGTGAAAACAAGACACTATTTCAAAGTCTGGGCCCTTCCAGCTTTCCAAACACAAGAGCTCTGAAAGTTGTATATACCAATCGGAAGAACAAGACAAAATTATGAATGGAGCCATGACATTTCATAAAACAAAATTTTATGTAACTGAAGGATCCTTCCTGGGACTAGTTAACTGCCTTTACAAAAAAAATAAAAATAAAAATAAACAGAACAGAGTGAAATTCCAGTGTTCCAAATCAACTTGTTACACATCAATATAAACCCACAGTGTCCTGGCAAACAACATGCTTTCATTTTCTGTCTCATCCTAGAGCTCGAATCCTGATTCATTTCAGCAGAGACTCCACAGGCAACAGGAAAGATTGTGGCATTAAAATATTCATTTATACTTTTGTGGTAGTTCAACAGTGGTCTTATTTCTGGGCAAGCTTGCAAAAACCATACAAGGTTGAAAGCATCATAACTTAAATGGGTGCTAAGACTCAAATGAGAAAAAGGAAAAAAGAAAGAAAAAGTAGAAAGAAAAACCTCTGGGAATAGACAGGGGCATTTAAAGGAACCATAAGAATGCCAACAATATTTAAACCCCCTTTTTTAAAAAGGGGATTTTTTTTTTTGGCTTAAAATATTTCACTCTAAATGAATTTATGTCAGCTGTCAATGAAAGAATGTCACTAATACACTGTGGACACCTTTTGCAATGTATATCCATGCCCTTTTTTTTTTACATGGTGAACTTCAACCTAGCAATTATTACAACAAATGTTATAGTCTAAAGCTCAAACACATTTTTAGCAATTTTGAAACTGAATTGCGTACAAACCAAATAAAATTTACATCATAACAAACATTTCCACCTAGGACTGTGGGGACACTTGAGCCTTCCGCATTGATCTCAGGGCCTTTTCACGCAGGTGCTTTTCTAAGTCATCAAGGTTATCTTCAGCCTCACTTTCAGTCTCCTAAAAAAACAAAAAACAAAAAATAAAAAACAAAAACAAAAACAAAAATCCCAAAAAGGTCATATCATTAAATCTTGAGACACCGGTGGGAGATGCTGAGTACAGAGAAAAAGAAAATTCTTGTGATGTGTGCACAACTCTATGAATACACAAACCCCCCATAAAATCACTATACTTTAAATGGGTGAAGTATACGGTATATTTAATTATATTGAATTTCTTTTAAAAAATATACATTAAGCTTTTTGGATGCCATTCATATTCTTATCGTTAGCCTTAGCAAATTCCTGCTCTTGGTAGGTGGTAATAGAGAAACCAATCAGAAGAGAGTTAACAGCTGAGCATCCAATTATTAGAAAAAAATTACTTAGCTACTTCTCAATACCAAATGATTCAGCTATCTGTACAAACTGTAAGACAGTGTTCGTAAATACCTTCTTAGGCTCTGGCTCTGCCTCTGGTTCTTCCTGTGCTGACGCGGCTGTGGGAGCAGCAATGGCTGCAGGGGTCACAGGAGCTGCAGCAGCTGCGGCTACAGCCTTTTCCTTCTTGTGTTTTTTGTGCTTCTTGTGCTTCTTATCCTTTTTGTGTTTCTTGTCCTTCTTTTTCTTCTTTTTCTTTCCACCTCCTTCTGGGTCTGAATTCTAGAAATCGAGAAAACCAAAAGCAATAAAATCAACCTGTCCAACTAAACATTTTATTTCTTCAAGGGAATAACCAACTGGGCTAATCTCAGGATTTCATGTGGCTACAGGGGGAAAGAAGACCCAGGGCCAATCACCACCAAGAAAAGTACTCCTAAAAGATGGGAACCACCACTGAAAGCAAAGACTTCCAAGAGTTGAAATAGACCTTGAAGATAAATGATTTTTTAAAAATTTCCCCAACTAACTTCACATTAAACCAGGCCTCCCAACCACAAGCTATGAATCAGGTCTCCAAGACTGGCCTGAGTCAGGGTCTACCACCAGATGTAAGGAAAAGCACCATGTGCAACAGGAGGAAAAGTCTCTGAACTCAACTAGACCTGAGTTGAATTCTGGTTCCTGAACCTATTAAACTAGTTGACCTCAAATTGCCTGATGTGTTCTGAGGCCTTTTTGTCAACCCAAAATGGGTATAACAATCCTTGATAAAGCTGTTATAAAAATTAAATGGGAATATCTGTAAATCACCCACAATACCAGCCTAACATGTAGGCTTTTAATAAATAGCTATTATCCTAAATACAAGCATGTATGAATGCCACATCTCTAATCACTGTCTGATCTATCTCTAGAATGCGGGTACATTGTTCTCCACCGCATATATTCCAAATTTAAGCAAAGGATAAGCTCTGCTAAAATTGCATCTAGTCTATAATTTTTAAATCTCACATTTCTAAGCATTACTTAAAATTCCTCAATCCATTCAGTCAGTCTGGACAATAATTCAATCCTATTAAGATGGACATCCACCACTGATTTTATACAATACAGAAACCTGCCATGATTAATGAATCACAAAGAAAACAGTTTAAGTTCTGATATTTTAATATCCCAATGATATTTAAGCTTGACAACATAAAAACAACAGTGTTATTCTTATCTATGTAGCTTGCCAAAGATAAGGCTCTATGGGACAACAAAGTACTTTCCACTCCATCTAACACTTCACAAGTTATGAGGTTCATTTTTTATTATAGAAATAATGTATTTACACTGTAGGAAAAAATAAGACCGTTAAGATGTAAAGAAGAAAAATTAAGATCACTCATCACTCTCCTTCTAACACATAACCACCGTCGACATTTTGGTATCTTCTTGTGATAAAGTGTATTTTTTCTTTATAAAAATGTAATCAGACATGATCTAAGATTGAAACTTCTATTGTGACCATAACTATCCCAAAACCTGTCAAACACTACAGAAAACAACAGAAACGCTAAACTATTTTTCTCCTAGATAACAGAATCAAGGGTAATTTTTTTCTTTCTGTTCTTCTAAATTGTCTATATAACCCAATCTTCACCACCAAGATTACAGAATTTAATAATATTAGACATATCACAAATTAGTGGATGTCTAGAGTACTAAGCATGGACTGTGATGCAAACACCACCACTTAATTTGTGCCTCCTTTTGAAGTCCATCTGAACAGTAGAAAATAATGTTCCTCTGAACTACAAAAGACAAAAAATTCTCTCCTTCCAAGTGACCACGTATAATTATAAAAGATGTCCAAAACAGGGCAAGACATACCCTTGCCGGTGATGGGCTTGGTGTTGGGCTTTTAGCCTTTTTAACCGGTACCGCTGGTGACCAGTTGGTAGAGGGTGACTGAGACTGGACAGGGGATGGAGGTGCTGGGGGTTTTTTAGCTGCTGGCTCAGGAGACCCCGAGACAGATCGGGAAGATGAGACCCTCCTTACCGACTGAGGGCTTGGTGAGGCAGCTCTAGAAACAGAGGGAAAAAATAAAGCATTTAACATCCAAAAGCAGAGATCCTTCTTTCTTAAGAGAAAACAACCAACTACCATTATAAAACCAGATCATGAACTTTAAATATTTCACAGCACTTAGTCTGCTGGTTGATTATACTAACACTTATCAAATTTTTATCACCTAAGTCTCCTGGAGAGTAGTTCAAGCCCCACAATCCTCTATCCATTCTGTTAATGATTCTTTCTGTATGAAATTAGTAATGCCAGTTCCTATATTTAAGACTGTTTTTATCAGTCACATAGACATGCAAGAAATATCCTATGCACCACTTCGGAGCTAGGTTTGGAAACAGACTCAGTAAGCCTGATATCCCTAAGAACCAAGTAAAAGCCTATGGCATTTAGCTTATACCATGAGGAACTATCCTGAAAACAGAAAGGATCTATGAATAGGACCTAGAATTTGCCTTCAAGTTTGTATTCACAGCTATTCTTTTCTGTGATTTCTCAGTTGGGGGGCGGGGGGCTTCCAAACATAAAGAGCTATGCAAGTTAGTGTTCCTAACCAAAAAGGATAGAATATTTTTACTTTTTTATCTTTTTGGGTTCCGGAGTCCTGGAGACTCTCCTAATGGGCCTAGAACTTGGAGATGGGGACTGCCTTCTTTGGGGTGATGATGATGCTCCTCTTCGAACAGCTGGAGGACTTGAGGAGGTCTGAGGAGCTCGAGGCCGTGGTGAGGGCGAATGCCGTTTGTTTGGTTGTGGTGACCGGGCCTCCCGGGTAGATCGGCTCGGGGAAGACCCTTTCCTATGCTTTGATGACAATGAAGGCGAACGTCTCTTGGTGACTGGGGAGCTTCTTTGTTTGGGAGGTGGCGAATGGGAGACCCGACGCTTTGGTGGTGGAGACGGTGATGCCCTTCGTTTAGGAGGGGGAGGGGGTGAAGCCGTTCTTCTCTTTGGAGGTGGAGAAGGAGAATATCTCCTCTGTATTGGAGGAGAGTATCTTCTTGGGGAAGGTGAGCGACGACGTGGGGGAGGAGAAGGAGTCCTAGGAAAAATAAAAGGTCCAACAGAGTACAAACAGAATGCAAAGAAAACTATGTACTTATACAGCACCACACAGAGAGAGAATATTTCTAAGTGGAAATGTCATGCATTTAAACTCAATTAAAGTAACAACAACAAAAAAATCACTTAGTAAATTCCTATTTATCCTAGACGACTACAAATAGGTCATTGTGATTAATGGAGAAATTTAGTTTTCAGACTGAATTCAAATTTGTCAAAAGTCATTTAGCACAATCCATACAGAATCAACTTAATATTTTTTGAGAAGAGAATTTTGCATTGCTCTAAGGAAACGGAAGATCCATTATCACTATGTAGCAACTAGATAACTACATAAGCAAGACTCTACTGTGTTCAACTTGAACTCAGGAAGTCTGTGCTTTAAAGACCTCTCCTGTGTGTGCGGTACCCTCTCTAAACTGGTGTTTGGACTCTGAATTAATAATTAGCGTTCACTTGCACAGCTTTAAAAGGTATCTCTACCCTGCCCCCACCAAGACAAACTTACATTTTTTGTGCGTCCAAAGAGCAGTATTCAATGGAAGTCTACTGCTAGGCAGAACGCATCCCTGTCAAAGTCTCAACTTGGCCTTCCTCTTAATGCTTAATCCCTACATAACCCTAATTTGCCTCTCAGGAATTAAACCTCAATATAACATTTAGTTCCAATGGCCTGATTTTCTCCTGAAACATTCAGACCTTGAGCTCAAAATATTTTCCTGCCTAAACATCAGCCATACACTGGGCAACACTGTAGAGTTTTCCATTTTGCCCATATTATTTAATAACTCTGAACCCCCATTTCCTCACCTGAAAAATGGGAATACCACCTACCAAGCAAGATCATTTTGAGGAGACATGAAGTACATAAAACATCTACCACTTTACCTGCCACATAATGGCCATTCAGGAGTTGTAGTAGCAACTATACCGCTTGATAATGTGTTTGAGCAATGCTCTTAAAAATTTTTTCCCCCAGCTTTTATTTTGAAATCACTTTTGGTTTACAGAAGAGCTGCAAAAATAGTGGAGACTTTCCACTTAACATCCCATATAACCACAGAAAAATTACCAGAACTATGAAATTCACCTTGGTATTAACTAAAATACTAATGTCACCCCAGTTTTTTCTACTAATGTCCTTTTTCTGTTCAAGGTTCCAAAAATCAGGATCCTACATTGCGTTTAGTTGTCACGTGTCCTTAGTTTCTGCCAATTTGTAACTGCTCCTCAGTCTCTCTCCCTCTCATGATTGACATTTTTTTGAAGAGTACTCATCAGTTACTTTGTAAAATGACTTTCAATTTGGGTTTGTCTGACAGGGTCAGCGCTCTGTGTCCAAAGATCCAGTATCCACAAATTTAACCAACCATGGATCGAAAATATTTTGAAGAGAAAAAAATTCAGTAAGTTCCAAAAAGCAAAATTTAACTCCCCACTATAAAGTTAATATTTTTTCCCTCTGTAATCACTAGTGATCCTGCCTTTTAATTTAACATCTTTATTGATATGTGGTTCACAAATCATAAAATTCACCCATTTGAAGTGTACATTTCAATTGTTTTAGTATACAGTTGACCCCTGAACATGGGTTTGGACTGTGTGGATTTTTTTAAAATACGCATTGCAGTACTACACAATCTGCTGTTGGTTGAATCCGCAGATATGGAGGGCCAACTGTAAAGTTATACTCAGATTTTCAACTGTGTGGAGGGTCGGTGCCCCTAACTCCTCTCCTTGCTCAAGGGTCAACTATATTCACAGTGTTCAACCATCATGACTCCCCATTCCCATCCCACCCTAGGCACCACTTATCTAATAACTCTCTATCTCTACAGATTCGTGTATTCTGGACTTTTCATGTAAATGGAATTGTATACTATGTGGTATTTTGTAAACAGCTGTGCATGCCACTCGAATAAAATATTTCAATCACAAAGATTCAAAGTTGCTCCCTTTAGCTCCCACTAGCCTATGTGATAAAGTACCTTCGTCGTGGTGGTGGTGTGGGAGACCTGCGTCGACGAGGCGGAGGGGCAGGAGAAGGAGAACGTCTCCTTCTGGCAGGCGGTGGGGAGGGGCTTCTCCTCCGTCTACCACTAGACCAAAGAAGAATTATAGTTGATTCAGAGTCAATAACATTTATAACTAAGTGATCAAGATGATTTAGTTTCAATCACTGTCAACCCAAAGTGCGGCAGCTATCACTCTATCCCTCAAAGCAGTGTTTTTCAAACTACAGTGTAGTTAGTCAAGACCCTGGGTGAGAACCAAGATTTAAAAAAAAAGAAAGAGAGAAAGAAAAGAAAAAGAAAATCATAGTGCTTTAACTTGTGGTAAGGGTAAATTTTGTATTGTGAAATTTTTGTTTCTGTATATAAATATGCAATCTGAGTCATGACATAGAACATTCTTAACAAGACACAGGGTGAAAAAAGTCTGAAAACACTGCCTTAGAGCATTGCTTTTTAACTAGAATGTACATCAGAAACAGCTTGGAAGCTTATCTGAAATTTGTGTTCACCAGGTTTGGGCTATGGTCTAGCCGGTATATGTTTAAAAAGGTGCTTCAAGTGATTTTTGATTCCTTGTTAGGAACAACTGTTCTAAAGCCTAGAAAAATACCATGTTCTAATACAGATATTTAAAATTTAAGGCCCAAAGTCTGGGTGTCACTGTCACTGCTCCAAGTTCTTGATTTTTTAAAAAGAATGTTCCCACAGTTCGACAGTTGCAAACTATTAACTAAAAACACTACCCCAAAGACAAAGGACCAAAGCTGCCTGAGCACTAAAGCCATTGGGAGCAATATGGTTAAAATACAGATAAGAATCACAGACCTTAATTCTGAGCTGTTAGGCACTTAACCAATTAACACAAAAAGCACACCTGAAAAATACAATTATAATCAACTGGACTAACTCATAGTAGTGTCCCACCAGATATACTAAAATAAATACCAAGCCAGTTTGACATCTATTGGCTAAGTTTGTGTATACAAAGAAATCAAATAATATACAATTAACCCTTAAACAATGTGGGGGGCTCGGGCTTCTGCACTGACAGATTCAATCAACCGAGGATCGTGTAGTACTATAATATGCATTTATTGGAAAAAAAAAAAAGCCATGTGCATATAAGTGGAGTCGCACAATTCAAACACATGTTGTTCAAGGGTCAACTGTAATTAGTTCTTAATTTCTTGCCCAGTACAGGATTGATGCTTCCTGTGAATCTGGAAGTATTTTCTAAAGTTTACTAGTCTTGATTCCCCATTAAAACTAAGGAGAGTTCATTAACAGAACTATGAAAATTCTGACATTCATTAGTAAATTTAATTTTTAATTTAAAAATTCACTCTGAACAGATTTTAAAATTTAAATAAAAATTTAATTTAAAAATTCACTCTGAACAGATTTAAAATATAAACTACAAGACAGATAAGCTTCAGGTGAAACGTAGACAAAATTGTTAATTACAAGAAAGAACAGTAAAGGAGAAGGAGAAGTAAAGGAAGAAGCCACTTTACCAGCAAGGCTAATCTGAGAATTACGGGACCTAGAGAAACAGGGTGGACTACAGTACTGTTTCAACAGGTAATGAAGATTTCAAATGGGAAAAGACATTTGGGTTTTGACTCAAAGAAGAAAACAAAGGTTTACACTCGCAAACTTTGAGGGTGAGATGATACAAAGCAGAACTCCCAATGTGTTATCAGTAGGTGTAATAGCAAAAGAGGCTACTACTGTTGATTATGTGACTTCTCTTTTAAAATATTCTCATAAAAAAATTTAACTCCGATTAGAATCTATTATAATACACTAATGACCTGAGATATTTATTGTGCCTCAGTTTCATTTGTAAAATGAAAGGCTTGGAGTAACTAAAAGGTCCCTTTCAGTGATGACCTTCAATGTCCTATGTTTCCATGTAAGAAAATAACCAAAAAGAGAAAAAGAATAAAACCAAAACCTAAAAAAAAAAACAAAAGACAAAACCATAACCAAACTAGCATACTTAGAGGAACTACAAGAAAAATTGGATAATCACTTATAACTGGAATCTTGACACCCGATGGCTCTATGACCTAAAGGCTACAGTTTCTTACCTGAGCTGATATGGCACACATATCAGGGGTTTAAAAGAAGAGGAAGAAGTAGTAGAAGAAGGCTAAACATTTTCTAGTTACTCTGAATACTAGTGCCAACTCAAGCCTTCAACTGTGTGTAGAAATTGTTGAGTAGAGAGGTCTCCCCACACCCAAACTGCACGAGAACCAGTTTCAATAAGTCTCAAAACATGAAGTAGCCCTCAGTCCTCGAGTATGTAGGAATACAGAAGTCTTATAAGAACAAAGACAGCCTGCGATCTCTGCAGTGACCTCTTCAGAATCACCTCACTTCTTCACTAGTCAGGCTGGTAATGAAGACAAGAAGTTATAGATGCAACAACTATCTTTTTATACTAAGTGTGATCAATACACCATTCACTGTTAAGGAAAGAGTGTTCAATACTCAAAGACAAATGTTTAGAAGCATGAAAAATGCTGCATTTTTCAACCTTTAAACTTTATATATGAAATATTCAAAGCCAGGTTGTATTTCCCTTCTTAAAAATACTGAGGTGTGATCCCAAAAAATTCTTCCTCCATCTCCAAATCCTAGAGACTTGATGGCAATCTCTAACATCATTAACCATAACGGGGGTGGGGGGGAGAAATCTTACCACTAACCTGATTTTGTAAAGCAATTTTTTAGCTGCTGTACTAGCAATTTTACAGAAACCTGGAATAATCACAGTTGGGAACAGAATGCTTCTGTATCTAAATTTTTTTTAAGGTTTCTATTTTTTCTTGTCAAGTAAGTTACTTCCACAGCACAAACACACCGTTTTGCTCCATCATCTACACTGCCAACTGGTTCCAAAGAACCTTTCCAAGAAAACCCTCTTATTAATTAGTGAGACTACTTAAAACAACACAGCTTCAAAAACTGAGCTATAAAGAGAACAATGTGAACATTTCAGGAAGGATACTTAGAAATTTAGTGACAGCTAAGACCTCAGAAAGCAGAAGACTAGCAAATACACTGTAACTGCACAAAACTCTAAATTCAAATGATGCTCTAAAATGAACACTGTGTATGCTTTTATCATTATTTTGATGTGTAAGAAAATATAATCAAAGCAAAACAATTGAGGAACTTCTCCAGTCATACCCTGTAAACGTCAGAATGGCATGTTACCTAAACAGTAAATTAAGTCACTAAAACTTTGACATGTAATCCTAATTTACAAAATAGCATCTAACCAACCTTTTAGTCACTGGCGATTGCCATCGCTTTCCCATCTGCATCCTGAGAGCAGTGGAAAAAAACAAATGTCAAGAATTCCATTCACCAAATTAATTACTTCAATGGAGTTAAGTATCACTAATGGAGATACTTTTTTTTAGATATTCAAACATGGTCGGGAGTTAATGCTATGATTTAACTGTTCTATTCTAGTCACGCACACATTCGACATGCTGGTACAAAACTTACTAAGTTCTCATTAAATAGTAATGACCACGGAACAAAGAAAACCCAAATACCTCCCAAATCTGACCATCTCCTACTGTGAGTTCTTTAAAGGAAGGAGTTAAGCAAATTCTAAATAAGCCCACAGCCCATCCCTTAAGTTCTGAAGTTTCATCACAACTACAGAACACCAGTGAAGACATTACCGAGGGGAAGTCTCTTTCTGGCGCTTTCGAGGTGATGGAGAGGCACTCCGGGAAGGGGAATGTCTCCGCCGCCTGCCTACCTCACCATTCTTCACGTGGGACCTTTTGGGTCGCTCATCTTCTGAGGAAGAGGAGGAGCCAGAATCTATAATTACACAATAAACAAAAATTTACATCAGGTCTATGCTTAAGAGTCTGTCTATGTTTTTGGAATCTAAGCAGATGGAGTGTCCAAATTAGCAAATCAAGTCCACTAACATAAGCAAGCACATATACAGCCATCAGTTCTGAAAAAAGGTAATATCGATATGTGCTTAATGACTTGAAAGTCAAGCATACATAAATATACGTTATTATATAATTACGTTATACAAATCATTTCCACAGAACAATCCAACAAGACAGGGTCCCTTATAAATCTAGTGATCTTCCAGATAACTAAGTAAAGCTTAAAAAGCATCTCAAGCATTATTTAATTCTTGTTACTCTATGTACTTTTAAGGCTACTGAAAGTCTTACTAGTAGCATTTGAATAGTTTACTTCATACTCCTATTAGTTATCAAACAAACAAAATGTACGTGACATTTCCTACAGGCCTGGTAACAGTCAAGGACTGCAAAGAGAAACACTTCATTTG
The DNA here is from genome assembly GCF_025265405.1 of Mesoplodon densirostris. Lineage (NCBI taxonomy): Eukaryota > Metazoa > Chordata > Mammalia > Artiodactyla > Ziphiidae > Mesoplodon > Mesoplodon densirostris. The sequence goes on along the minus strand of NC_082662.1, from coordinate 20,220,469 downwards.
TACATGGTTTCCTTAACTTAAAATAACTAACAAGTCCCAAATACCAAAAAATATCCAAAACTTACATGTATTTTCAAACATTTCCATGATTAACCTCATCTTAAAGAGTTGCAAAAGCTGTATGGCTTTTAACTGACTTAATGCCACTGTGGGATGCTTTGGTTTCCATTTTATAAATGAAAAGCAAAGGTAGTGCCTAGACTCAGTCACAAATACCAACTAAGCGAATAAAACCAGGATATCTGGTTTAAAAATCAGGTTTCTGCATACATACTTTTTAATTCAGAAGTTCCACTTCTAATTACTATTTTACAGATATACGCACATAAGCACAAACACACATAAAAAACTGGAAATAACCTAAATGTCCAAATAGGCGAGTGGCTCAATAGATGACAGCATATTATCAAAATTTTAAAAATGCTGCAGCTGGTAAATAAATGAGGTAGATCCTTAAGAATTAACAAGGAAAGATGTCTAGCTATAGTAGGTTAAAAAGGCAGGCAATATAATCTACAGTTTGAGCCTGTGGGTTTGTTTGTTTGTTTGTTTTTTTAACCACAGATACTTATACATGCACAGAAAATTTCTGAAAAAAGCTTTGGGGAGTAAGACAGGGTTGAGGAAAGAAATATACTTTTCCAATTTCTATTCCTGTTTTAACTATTGTACTAACACCTTCTCCTAACATATTTATACAAAGGCACAAAAATATTTCTCCTAAGTATGGATACATTCACTACACTTCCGGATATTTTTATCTTAAGTATTTTTATTAGGATATGTAGAAAGAAAAAAACGTAACCAGTGTCCATACCAGAGGAAGACTGCTGGTTCTGTCGTCTGTATTGGCGTCTCTGCTGCACAGAATCTGCTGCAGCCATTTTGCCACCTTTATCTTCTTCTGAAAGATGGATGCATTTAGAAAGTGTTTCTTTAGTCATGCATACAGAAAATGTAACATATTTGAATTGGCAAATGGTCTCCTAAACCTTTATCTGGTTGGGTCAAGCAATACAGCTACTCTTTTTTAATAAAGGAGGAGCTTAAAATGCCAATTTAAATGCTAATTTAGACTATCTTCACTAAATATAATAAAAATAAACTTATTTAGGCATTTGTGACAGTTCGGTCTGCATGCCAAGCACTTTATAAACATTATTTCAGTTAACAACCAAAGACCAAAAGGATGGTACTGTTATCTGCATTTCAGAGATGGAAAAAAAAAAAGTAGAGGCTCAGATAAATTATTAAAACAAAACAAAAAGTAGTTAGTGGAGCTGGGGATTCAAACAGGCTGATCTGACTTCAAAGTCCTAGCTCTTAACCATTAAGCCATATCGTATAATTAATCTTTAACCAGAATCTAATTCAGCTTAAAAAAACCAAAACAAACAAAAAACACAGAAAACACTTACCTGATTCAGATAACTCCACTTTTCTAGGCTTGGGTGCTGGTGAAGGGGACTCTCTTTTCTCAGTACCTTTATGTTTTGTCACTAAAAATAAGGGGAAGAAAACCCCCACTTACATACATACAAAAACGAAACAAAAAGCAACACATCTTCTTAATAGTACAAAAAGAAGTGTGACTATTCTCATAAATAATTTACTGACAATTAAAAAGTTCCTATAAGCCCCTGTTATCATTACCTGAAGTAGAAGCAAGAATTTGTAAATGTTTGGTGAAAAGCCTCAGAAAGTTCTACAATGATTTCCCAATTTTAAAATTTTCAGATTCTCCCAAGAGAAACTTTAAGAGAAATTGGGAGCTGCTGTTTCTGAGTAGAACAAGCTCTATACTATGCATAACATTCAGCTCAGTAAAGTAAACCTCTGTGAGCTACCCTACAACCTAAAACACACACTCTTAACTACAAAGGCCTCATCAACATAAGAGCTTTTAAGCACCCACTACAGGTTGGTCCAGAAAAGTAATGAAGATGATAAATGATAAATGACATAAGATCTGATGAAATTTTCACAGAGAAAAATATCTGTTTTGGAGAAGAGGTACAAATTAGTCACCTAAGAGGCTGAAGGCTTTTGATGTAGAGTATAACCTTCACAATAGCATCAGGGACCTTAAATTACCTGTAAAAAAGTAGACCTTCACAACGGTAAAAATATTAAATGCTAAGGCTAGAGGATCCTTTCCAAAGATTAAAAAAAAAAAAAAGTAACCTCAACCGAAGTCATGCGGGTAATTGAAATGGACTAGGATCTGAACCCAAGACACTATTTCTATATCTATGGCATAGGCTTTAATTTCTAACAATTACTATCTCTGTCTACATTATCCATCCCATTGCTTCAACTAATGTCAAAAGTATATACACAGATAATCATTAATCTTACCCTAGATTAACCTGAAACATCATTTGAGACCATTCCTCTAAGAACTAGACTTGAAAACAATATGATCCCCTCAGTACGCTTACACCTGTTTCTGTTTAATTAAAGCAATTAACATGGAATGTTTAACCTAGAATTTAGATACATTTAACAGACGCTCATTCAGAATACTGTAAAGGCTTATCCTAAGGGGCAGTAATTTAGCAATCTAATCATCTTTGCTGAAGTAATCCAACTGAAGAATTTACCACTATACTTTTAAAATACCAGCATTTTATTAATTCTACCTAATAAGCCTTTTGGACAAATCACTGGATTGGGTAAAGAATCCAGTGACTAGATAATCTAGTGATTATCTAATTATCATGAAATATAGTAGCAAGACTGCATTTAAAACTTGTATTTTAGGACTTCCCTGGTGGCGCAGTGGTTGAGAGTCCGCCTGCCCATGCAGGGGACGCGGGTTCGTGCCCCGGTCTGGGAGGATCCCATATGCCGCGGAGCGGCTGGGCCCGTGAGCCATGGCTGCTGGGCCTGCGCGTCTGGAGCCTGTGCTCCGCGGCGGGAGAGGCCACAGCAGTGAGAGGCCCGCATACAGCAAAAAAAAAAAAAAAAAAATTTACTTCAATAGTCCTATTAATCATTAACCTTGCAGACTTGCTCAAAAGATCACTTGTAAAGATAAGTCACTCTGTGACCAGAATTACTAAAATAATCCGTAAGTATCTACAGAGCACATTCATATGGTTATGTTGATCTAACTCAAAATTATCACCACCACCACAGGTATAGAGCCCCTGTAAACATACTTCATTAAATATTCCACTGATTTCAAAGCACTGTTTTATGTACTAAGATAATGCCAATTTAACTATGACATGCCATTGATTACAAAATGCTTCCTGAGGACCCTTTCAGATGAGAATGTATATTATACTCCAAATAATTTACCTCTAATTCTCCAAAATAGTTTTCCTGCCTCCCACTCCGTTCACCCACTATTAACAGCAGAACCTTAAAGCCCTGATTGATGACTACCCCACGAAATACAAAAGTAAAATCTATCACATTTCAATGGTATCAGTGCTCTTATTAGCAATGGAGACTGCAAGAAAGGAATTTCTGAAATCATACTACCCGGTACAGAAGCTGAAAAACTTTACCCTGCCTTCTATTTCCCTCCTTTAGCAATCAAAACAGGCATGTGGGGGTAGGAAAGTTCGGAAAGTGTACACTTCTGAACTGGGAATGAGAGCCCAAATTCTAGTCCTGGATGGCTGACCTTGACCAATTCACTTAACCTGAGAACCTATGACGACTTCTGAAGTCTTTCCTAGCTCTGAAATTTCATCACAGAGGGTTGGGATCGTTTTACTATAAAAACCTATTTATCTCCAAGTAGTTACAACCAATATTCAGCCTCAGTGGACAAAAGGCAGCCTCTCACTACACTACCCACAGTCAATCTCTTTGGCTGGGTTTTGTTTGGACATGGAAGACCTGCCCCATAAGCCACAGGAACGTAACTGGCCCTTTGTCTTCCACCTTGACTTCTCTCCTATGTACATATCCACTGTGACTTGTTTCCAGAAAAGCAGCAGCCCACTCTTCCCAACAACATATCAAGACACAAGAGGTTGGTTATCTGTGCAGACCCTAACAAAGGTTAACAAGTAATTCTTAACAATCAACCGATTTAACAAGGATTCAGTCCTTCTGCTCAGGTACTTTTATTACCCTTTGGCTATACGATGTAAACAGAAAAATCATAATCTGATGTGTTTTTGCAAAGTAACAGGTGGGAACATTCAAACTATTATTTTACTAGAGAACTTTCTGGCTCCAGACAAAGGAAAGAAGTATTCAGAAGTGCAAAAACTTCACAGGAAAAGAAAAAATAGGTCAGGACAACAGGCATCAGATTTGGACACGGTGAATGGAAACTATTTTGAACAAAAAGTAATATGGGACATGATATTATGAAAATCTATCCAGTTGCCTATCCAATTTATCCAGTTGCCTAAGTCTAAAGGGCCAATTCAACAAAAATGACCACATAATATTTATGTTATCAGCAAATTAACCTATGGTTCAGAAAATAATTTGTACATTACTCTTTACAAATTACCATCATCTGTCAGTTCCCCCCTCACTCTGATAGCTTGTCTATACTTCACAGTAACAGAGATCAAAAAAGCAAAATTTGCCTTTCTAGAACTGCCACACTGCAAGGTTGTGGGGCCAGTGGGTGGTGGTGGGTGGACACAAATGAAGCAGCAGGGTGCTGATTAGAAATCCTGCTCACCAACTTCATAAAAACATACAGTCAAGATTTTGCCTAAGGTATCCCTAATTTCTTCATTTATAACCTGAAAATTTAAATGGGATCAGAGCAACCCCAGTATATATTAATCTACAGAATGCTCCTTAACATCCAATTACTATAACAGTTCTTCTAAGATCTCCCCCTCCCCCACTACTCACCTATCACGCTGTGTATGTCATTCCAGTCCTAAGCACCAAAGGCCCAATTCAAATGGATACCATAGTTTTTCTCCGTGTATATTTAATGCTAAAGAAACAAACCCCAACGGACCACAACCTTCACTCAGACTAACATGGCATTCTACTTGCCTGGCAGGATCACAGATCATAAATTCCTCAGAAATCAATCTGCAGAATAAAGCAAGGACAATACTCAGAAGAACCCTGCCTAGGGCCTAAATTAAAAAAACAAATCAGCTTTTAGGAGGACACCATGTCCCTCCCTAGGAAGTACAATGTGGCCAAGAAAGAAATAAAACAGAATATGAAGTCCTCAAATAAGATATCAAACAAAAAATCTGCAGGGTAAAAAAAAAAAGTTAACTGGTCTCATAGTAATAAAAAGATCCCTTAACATGACAACACAAACTTCGGTAAGCTACCCCAACTCAAACAGCCCACAGCTGGTAACAGTACACTTCACCTACTCAATTCCAGAGGGTACTGCTAAAAACAAAACACTTTTACATGTAAACTCCATTTCAACAAACAAGAACTTAAAGCAGGAAAGAAAAGGTGAGCTTCTAAGCAAATTTACAAAAAACATGACATACAAGTATTACCCAGCAACTTCATACTTTGAAGGGAGTAGGGGATAGCAACAACTGACTAGGTATTTTGAGGCCAAATGAAGAAAGAACATATTGTTTTTATGTGCTTGATTTTTACCTTTACCTGAAGTTCTCCCTGGAGAGACAGAAACACGACTTTTCCTCGTCCGGTTTGACTGCTGGGGTGTCGGGGAATGACGAGTTTTTGGTGGTGGAGTTGCTGGAGGTGATGGCCTGTGCCTTCGCCTCGGAGGGCTTGCTGAAGGAGATAACCTACGAGTTTTCCGAGGGGGGCTGGATGTCCTCTTTGGAGGCTTCTTTGGCGGTGACCGGGAACGAGATGAAGAAGAGGACGAGCTACTCCCGGACAAGGATGCCGATGAACGCCTTCTTCTGTGGAATAAAGTACTCATGTTCATTAACTACATACTTACAGAAAATGACCTTACAGGCATGTACAGTTTACACAACAATACAGCTATTTTTATCCAACTTTTGAGTTTATGTAGCTAAGCACATAAATGAGGTTTTTTTTTTTTAATGTGAAACAAAACCATAACCTAGGACAGGAAACAGCTAGTTCTGAGACTAACTAAATAACTTATTCTGATAAATGCTTCTGAGTTGTCTTTCCAGTAGTTATAAAATATGTCAAGTGCTATAAGAGAATAACTAACCAGTCTCTTCCCTCCTTAGGAATAATAATATGAGTGTTTTGGAGTTTGCATACAAAATTTGGGTGGCAAAGTATTTTTTTCATTTAATAACACAATGTCATGCAACCTTTATGTTGCATTTTTTAAAAAAAAACGTGCAAGATTAGGAATTCATTTAGCTACATAAACTTAGAAGCAGGGGACTCTCGAATTCTGCGGCAAAATTTGTGGTAAGTTCTGTTGCAATTATGTGTACCTGCAGAATTCACCTTTGGCGGAAGAATTCCTGAGAACCTGAAAAAAAGAAACCCTACCTTAAGTGTGAGATAAAAACTGGCTGAAAGGGAATCTTACACAATCTGCAAATTATCTTCACTGTTAAATGGCTCAGTAAGCAATTAAAACAGGCTGCTTGCAAAACTCCAAAGAAGTAGCTGTTTCCACTGATCTTATGCTAGAAAGCACCAGTATTACTTTTTCTCCAAAGGAGAAACAATTTTAGAAAAGTGTGATGCCTAAATTGACTGACCATTTACATCTTCAGTCTCATTTATTGGTAGTAACATCAATTCTGTAATTTTTAGTAGTAGTTATAAAAAATGGTTCAATATACCTTGACAAGCCCTCTCCAAAGAAAAATATCTTGTTTGTTTTTGCTTTATTTTGGCCACACCACGTGGCTTGTGGGATCTCAGTTCCCCGACCAGGGACAGAACCCGGGCCACAGCAGTGAAAGCACCAAATCCTAACCACTAGACCACCAGGGAATTCCCGAAAAGTACCTTTTTTAAAAATATGGGACTCTGAAAAGCCTCAGACTGCAGAAACAAAATTAAGGACCTTACTGCTTCCCCTCTTTAATTTCCAAGTCGATTTGGTTCCTTGAAAAAACCTTATAGACTCAAAACACAAAAAATTCTGTCCTAAGTATAATCTGAAGCACAATCATCCGTTCCTTCCAAAAACAGGTGAAATGTATCATAAAGAACGCACAAAACTCTGCTACCAGTGCACCATGCCTCCACTTTGGGCAGGTGTAGCAACAGTCTTTTTGTTAGAAGTTATAGATCCTAACATTTTACCTTATGCTAATTTAAAAATGATTTTTTAAAAAGAACACTGGTATTGACAGAGTGACTTTTATGCCCCGTTTCTTCAAAAATAGATACCAAACTGCTAATAATGGTTAAATGTATGGAATGGGATTGTGGGTAATTTTCAATTCATCTTATTTCTGTTTGAACTGTTTCCAATAAGTACTCTTCTTTAATGTGAAAAAGACACATTAAGAAAGGTATAACGCAGGGCCTCCCTGGTGGCGCAGTGGTTGAGAGTCCGCCTGCCGATGCAGGGGATACGGGTTCGTGCCCCGGTCTGGGAGGATCCCATATGCCGCGGAGCGGCTGGGCCCGTGAGCCATGGCCGCTGGGCCTGCGCATCCGGAGCCTGTGCTCCGCAACGGGAGAGGCCGCAACAGTGAGAGGCCCGCATACCGCAAAAAGAAAAAAAAAAAGAAAGGTATAACGCAAATGGGTTATTTCAATACTGGTAAAGCAGTTTATTGGCTCTGTAGTCATCTATATTCAGAAACCAGTGGTAATTAAAAGACAAAGAAGGTGGCTAATTCCCTTGATAGGATTTCTTGGTAGGGTCTGAAGTGGTAAAGATTATTAACACAAATAACTGGTAAGATTAACACAAATTCACCAATAATTTGTTTTTTATTTTCCAACACTAGACTAGTGTTATCACTGCACAAATAACAGCATTACATCTCAAATGAGGTATCTCTTTATTAAGACACTACCTATTATTACTCATGAGTTCTTTTCTTCCAGGGGAGCACTAATTCAAAGATTAGCCTAAAACAAACATGGTGTACTTTTGTACATCTGACAATTTCAAACTGAAAGAAACCAAAAAAACAAAAAACCCCAAAACTCTCACCGTCTCACTGGAGATCTACTCCTTCTATGCCTTGGTGGAGGAGGCATTCGTCTCGGTGGAGTTCTTCTTCGAGGAGATGGCCGTCTTCTTGGGCTTGGCCGCCTCCTAGGTGAGTATGATCTGCCATAACAGAATTAGAATCTGAGTAAATCATGAGCAAGGAATGAATTCCTTAACATAGTTTTCTCAACAGCTACATTTAAAAAATGGATTTCAAGGGACACAATTTTCTATTTGTGTAGGGATTTGTAATGGAACCCAGAAAGCGTCCCTAAATTGTTGCTGGAAATCCAAAGCGTAACATTTGTGCTAAATGTTTTCCACAGCTTTGATATAATTTACCCAATTCTACCTAGGAGAGTAGCACATAAAATCTAAGATCTATGCAGATCTTAAAGACACTACTCACCTTGATCGGGATCTATGGCGCCTTCTCGGTCGAGTATGAGAAGGAGAGCGAGAACGTGTCCGGGATCTTGACTTGGAACGTGACCGAGATCTTGGTCGGGTCTTCTCCTTTTCCTTTTCCTTTTTGGAGTTTTTCTCTGGAGAAGGTTCTTTAGGCTCTGGTACTGGTTCAGGCTTGGGAACTTTCAGGATGTCACTGTGTGGGGGGGAAAAAAGCTTATTTTGTGCCTTTTCTACTCAGACTCCTAAGTCTTAATACAGTAATATAAACAAGCTGTTTCTTTAAAAAGTTTTCAAAATCTATGAAGACATCTAGAAAGATATATACACATCAGTGAAATCCAGTGAACTAACAATTCTAATCACATACATTTTTTTTAAAAGTGCAAAGTTGTCCATAATAGTGGGGGAAAAAAAGGCAAGTTATAGTATATAAAATATCTGAAGCAACACAACCAACAGATAACAGTGGTCACCTTTGGGTCATCTTACTTATACTCCCCTATACAATTTGAATTTCTTTTCAACAAGCTAACTTTATAGTTTAAAAAGTCTACAAGTAAAACAAGTAAGTTTATGTTTGTAACTCACAGGTATCATATTTACGGTCACTTAATAACAGCCTAAAATTGTGATATTTACAAATGAATTTTTATGTACTTGCCTAGTAGAAGTGGCCTCTTGTACTGAAGGTTCTTTTACTTTCACTGATGGCTCTGGGAGCTCTGGAGTTTTTTCCTTCTTCTCTGGAGCAGGGGAAGGACTCCGGCTCTTGGTTCTGTGACGGGGAGATCGAGAATGACTGCGCTTTCTCTCTCTCCTGACAGGGGAAGATCGTCTTCTAGGGGAAGGAGATCTGGATTTGCGTCTAGGATGAAAGCAATTTTTTTTCAGGTTTTTTGAATAACGTGGACTGGGGAAGAGGGTCTAAAGGAGAAGTGAGATAAATCTTTTTAATTACACCATTACTGTTTATATCTGAGAAGTTCCTTATGGAAATAAGATATCCTATCACACTTACTTAATAGGAAAAGGGCCAACAGAAAACCAGAAAAACAAGCAAATGAAGGATAACATTCTCCAGTATACCAGGTATAACAGAGGAACACACTGACGTAGGACTCTAGATTTAGGTTCTCAATCATTCCCAGAGATGAGAAGACCAAAGAACAACTTTTCAGGGGAAGCAGATGCATAAAAGGAAGGAAATATATAATAATAAGTCAAACCTTAAAAAAACAGAGTTTAGGTGCAGACAGATCCCACCAGAGTTCATCAGGTAGAGTCTAGGTATTCCAGAAAAAATGACTAGTGCAATTAAAGCAAAATGTTCTTCAGAAGAGGACAAATATATCAAACTTGCATAAGATAGCTTTTTTTGGAAGAGAAGAAGTTCCCTTTCCATTTCAATAATAGTTTCCCTAACTTGAAGTAAAACAGTAGACCTGGTTCATCAACAAACAGTTATCATTATGATTTGTGCATAACTCTAGAAATACTGCTTCCCTGATAAGCAGCTTTTAACATCAAGTATATAAATAAAGGGGACAAAGATATTACCTCCTCTCTTTACTAATTCCAGCACATTTATGAAGAAATTAGCAGAACCCTAAAAATGAAAAGCCTAATGGAATTCTCACCACTCACCACAAATATAAAGCTGAACTGTGGAGTTGAAAATGGGAACCTAACCATAGTCTCAATGGAAGGAAGAAGCAAGCAAATATCTGTTTTGGGTTCAGCACAACCATCTAAGAAACGCAGAACAGGGAATTAGGTAAGTACAATAACAAGGGCTAGTGGGTACAGATTTCTAATTAAAAAACTAAAGAAAAAAAACCGGAGTAAATTAAAATAATAACTTAAAATAATTTAAACTAAAGCAATATGAAAGATAAGTCTAGATTTTGATTTAGGAATTAGGGGGTTGGGCTTCCCTGGTGGCGCAGTGGTTGAGAGTCCGCCTGCCAATGCAGGGGATACGGGTTCGTGCCCCGGTCTGGGAAGA